>NC_085842.1:238503425-239222175 GCF_035594765.1 Anolis carolinensis
TTTGACAAATCTAATTTTTGTACTGCCCTTCTTGAGTACAGAAATTGAAAAGGACCACATTAGCTGCATTTGCAAAATGTTCAAAATCACTCATGTAAAAATGTTCCTCCCAAAATTACTTAGAAAACTATTGCTATGTCAGATTCCTCACATATTTTGCTGCTGCTGCTGACATGCTTTTAACACATTTTTCAAAGAGTCAAATCACTTTAGAGATGAATTTTACTTTGTACCTTTGACCTGAATGTGATTGAATCTGTTGATTTTTTTTTCTGTTGCTCTCTGTATGGGATGTATAAATGAAGTAATAATATCACACAAAGCAAATTCTACTAGTAATTTGCCATTTAAAAAATATTCTGGGTAAGGTAACTATAAAGTCCATAAAGCAGAACAATAGAAAGAGCTATATCGTAATTGATTATTGTTATGTTGTTTGCATGGGTTTTAACTTTCCTTTTATTAAAGTTGTTCAGTTGGAGAATTTGAGCAAATAATCGTTCCTGAATAAAGATTTATCCATTATTGACAATACTGTCAGTCACACTGATTGAGGTTGGGTGCACATAATCACTGCAAATATTTTTTTACCTGAAGAAGCACCCCTCTAGGAATCTCTAGATCCTCCTGTGCAACTTTACGTTCAGCGTCTGCTAGAAGTTTACCATAGATTCATGCTGGATGATCTACAAATGTCCAGAGATGTGTTCTTTCTAGGAATTTCTAGAGCTCCCAAAGTGCAGCACTACAGTACAAGTTGACCATAGAGTCACATTGAAGGATTTAAAGATTCTCAGAGAAAATATTGATCTCATCTGCAAATAATCAAATTCACTAAAGTAAAACCCACAAATGTGAACTGCCAATTGATATAAACTGTCTAGTTCTCAACTCATTTTGGTCAAACTATGTAGTACTCTAACAATATAAACCAATTGGTGATGTATAATTATAGTACTTTTAGGGGGGGAACCCAAATTTGTAATATAAAAATTTAAATATAAAATGGCAGAATAAAGGTGTGTTTTTGGCTTTTGTGGGGAATATTTTCAAGTTATGGATTATTGAATCCATTGATAGAAAATCCATTGATAGGACTGGCTGTATGAGACATCTATAGGAAATAATTGCACATATCTATCTATTAATGAAAATTATACATTATTTATTCATTTATTTTTGTTTACTCCATTTCTATCCCGCCTTTCTCACCCGTAAGTACTCAAGTACACCCGTTCTCACCCGTAAGTACAAAAATGCTGGATTTTATTGATGCCGATAAAACCAACAATAACAGTAAAACATAATGTCAGTTAAAAACTATTAACATTAAACATTAATACACATAAAACAGTATACAAAATTTAAACACATATAAAGTGCATAGTTCCATTCATCCAGAAACCTTGCCCATAATCCTTAATCCAGGCCGTGTCGAAGTCATAGAAACTTATTCTTTAAACGCTTGTGTGCATAGCCAGGTCTTCAGCTGTTTTCTAAAACCCAAAAGGAGTGGAGCCTGCCTGATGTTGCTGGAGAGGGAGTTCCATAGCCAAGGAGCCATCACTAAGAAGGGCCTGTCTTTCATCCCCACCAATCGTGCTTGTGAAACAGGTGGGACTGAGAGCAGAGCCTTCACAGACAATCTTAAAGTTCTAGTAGGCTCATAAGAGGAGATGCATTCAGACAGGTAAGTTGGACCAGAACTGTTTAGGGCTTTATAGGTCAAGACTAGCACTTTAAATTGGGCTTAGTAGCATATCAGCAGCCAGTGGAGCTGACGGATCAGAGTAGTATGCTCCCTGTACACCGCTCCAGTTATAAGTCTGGCTGCCGCCCATTGGACTAGTTGGAGCTTCCAGGCCATCTTCAAAGGCAACCCCATGTAGAACGCATTGGAGTAATCTAAGTGGGATGCAACAAGAGCATGGACCACTGTGGCCAAGTCTGACTTCCCAAGGTATGGGCACAACTGGTGCACAAGTTTTAGTTGTGCAAATGCTCCCCTGGTCACCTCCGAGACCTGGGGTTCCAAGCTCAGCGATGAATCCAGGAGAACACCCAAGCTGTGAACATATGTCTTCAGAGGGAATATAGCCCCATCCAACACAGGCTGTAACCCTATACACTGTTCAGCCTTACAACTGACCAGGAGGACCTCTGACTTGTCTGGATTCAATTTCAATTTGTTCGCCCTCATCCAGACCATCACAGCTGCCAAGCACCGGTTCAGGACCTGAACAGCTTCCTTAGTAGGAGGTGAAAAGGAGTGATAGAGTTGAACATCATCTGCGTACAGATGACATCAAACTCCAAAACTCCAGATGATCTCCCCCAACGACTTCATGTAGATGTTAAACAACATGGGGGACAATACTGAGCCCTGTAGGTTGTGGGACTGAGCAGGTGTCCCCCAATAACACCTTCTGGGACCAACCCTCCAGGAAGGACCAGAGCCACTGTAAAGCAGTACCTCCAAGACCCATTCCTGCAAGGCATCCCATAAGGATACTATGGTCTACAGTATTGAAGGCCAATGAGAGGTCCAGCAGAACCAACAGGGACACAATCCTTCTGTCCAGTTCCCGGTGTAGATCATTTACTAAGGCGACCAAGGCTGTTTCAGTTCCATAACCCGGCCTAAAGCCAGACTGCACTGGATCTAGATAATCAGTGTCAACCAAGAACCCCTGGAGTTCTGAGGCCACCACACATTCCATGACTTTGCCCAAGAAGAGAAGATTGGAAACAGCTTTCTTGATTGATGCAATTAATATAATTTAGCCTAATAGTTTAGAATTGGCGTAAAGATTATTAAATTGCAGTTAATATTAAACAAGGTCATGATAAATGTTGTCTTTCTCATATTTCCAATAAAAGTCTAGAAGTTAAAAACAGCCAAATTCATTGATTGGAAAGAACATGACATCTATTTTTTCTTGTTAACATTCATTTTTGTTGCTGTTTGATGTACCTATAATATATACTCTAGCCATTATTGTTATCAAAAGCATGATTCCTGTCCCAAGACAGATGGAAAGTCATGGAAGGAGGTCATGATGAAAATACGAATGTTATCCCATGGGTGGGAGGGAAGGGGAATCATCACGACACAAAACTGGGAGGGATAGCTAACACTCCAGAAGACAGGAGCAGAATTCAAAACGATCTTGACAGACTAGAGAGATGGGCCAAAACTAACAAAATGAAGTTCAACAGGGACAAATGCAAGATACTTCACTTCGGCAGAAAAAATGGAAATCAAAGATACAGAATGGGGGACGCCTGGCTTGACAGCAGTGTGTGCGAAAAAGACCTTGGAGTCCTCGTGGACAACAAGTTAAACATGAGCCAACAATGTGATGCGGCTGCTAAAAAAGCCAATGGGATTCTGGCCTGCATCAATAGGGGAATAGCGTCTAGATCCAGGGAAGTTATGCTCCCCCTCTATTCTGCCTTGGTCAGACCACACCTGGAATACTGTGTCCAATTTTGGGCACCACAGTTGAAGGGAGATGTTGACAAGCTGAAAAGCGTCCAGAGGAGGGCGACTAAAATGATTAAGGGTCTGGAGAACAAGCCCTATGAGGAGCGGCTTAAAGAGCTGGGCATGTTTAGCCTGCAGAAGAGAAGGCTGAGAGGAGACATGATAGCCATGTACAAATATGTGAAGGGAAGTCATAGGGAAGAGGGAGCAAGCTTGTTTTCTGCTGCCCTGCAGACTAGGACGCGGAACAATGGCTTCAAACTACAGGAAAGGAGATTCCACCTGAACATCAGGAAGAACTTCCTCACTGTGAGAGCTGTTCGACAGTGGAACTCTCTCCCCGGGGCCGTGGTGGAGGCTCCTTCCTTGGAGGCTTTTAAGCAGAGGCTGGATGGCCATCTGTCGGGGGTGCTTTGAATGCGATTTCCTGCTTCTTAGCAGGGGGTTGGACTAGATGGCCCATGTGGTCTCTTCCAACTCTACTATTCTATGATTCTATGATTCTATGATCTTGCTCTGGCAAGGTACATCTTTGGGGATGGCTAGCCATTCCTTGACATTTCCCTGTCTTCTTCCCACTTTCCTCTGATTCCTGTTGCTTTCTTCAATCAAGAGTCGGGGAATGCCTGACTCCTGAAAATGGGGTCTTCTTACCATCTTCGCACACTGGCAAGGCAGATTCTCACAGGCAGCCACCCAAAGTGGCTGTGTGTCATGGCATGGCCTCCATGGAACTCTGTTTTGCATACAAAGACAGTAAGAAAATGGAGAAAAATTAAGGTGGGATAACGTCATATGTCAGTGTAGAGGATACATGAAGTGATATATTTGTTCTACCTACCTTGATCAAAATACTTGTCTAACAAGGCTAAAGTCCCTAAAACTGTTGATTTTCTATATTTTATTAAAAATGTATCTGTTTATCTTAATCTCTGTCCTGCACATTTATGTGTCAGAAGACCTATGATAGATTTTTACAAGTTTATTTTAATGAGTACCAAATGTGTATATTATGATTTTCATACAGTTATACAAAGTGCAAAATTATCATTACATTTAATGAAATCTGCACACATTAATCCCAGTAGAATGCCATGAAAAGCTCTATTTAAAAATGTCTTTGTGTTGCTATGAGCATTAGAATTTGGAAGCACAACAGCAGTAATGAAGGTGAAGTACCTGAGGTCAAGTACAGCTAATTGCAGAATTCTAAAATCTCTGATTACTGTCAGAGTAATAGATAGAGCACTAGCTTGCCATGCAGCTAAGAAATACATTGGAAACAAAGGTCAAAGTACTATCACTACAGTTGAGCTGTCTGAGGCTAATAGATCAACAGAAACACTTACATGCATGGCTGGCTCTAATACCCATATCCACACTAGATAGCATCTGTTTAAAATGATATCCAGGTTCAGAAATGGACTGCAGTAATAACCATTGTTCAAGTGTATATGAAGTAATGCCTGTCACAAGAAAGGACTTGGAAGCAAGTAATGCAAACAACCCCTTCATGAAGACCAGAAAGAACAGTACTTGCTAATATTTAGAACTGTGCCATTTAATAAGGACACAGTTTTGTATTTGACAGTGTGCTGCGCTGCTGTATTATTACCCATTTTTACCTCTGCCATTGTCCAATTTTGTACAGTATCTATGCCTGTCTTGAGTGAACAGACATTACATGTTGAAATAAGATGGAAGATATGAACTCTTGAAACCTTCTGAATAGAAAGCAGGGCAGAGTAATGATGGAAGGAAACTATCACAGTGCCGTTTTTGATCAGAGCACTAGTTCAAAAATGCAGACTTGTTATCTAGTCTAGGTAATTAAAAATGTCAGTGGTCCTAAATACTACAAATACTCCACCCCACAGGAGTTGTAGTGGGAAGTAAATATTGAATCTAATGTAACTTCTAACCAGAATAAGTAAAGGAGAAATCCAGACTGTTTGCTATTTTATGTCTCTGCTGAGTGTTCATGCGGCCCGCCCTGTTATATTGCTTTTTTGATTTTGTGTTGTACTGTAAATGATTATTTTTGTATTGTTGTAATTGTATTATGATATGTTGTTTTTATATTTTGCTATATTATATTGTTCTGGGCATGGCCCCATGTAAGCCGCCCCGAGTCCCCGTTGGGGAGATGGTGGCGGGATATAAATAAAGTTTTATTATTATTATTATTAATTGGTCTACCATATTGGAATGCTATTTTTTACTGAATCAATAAGTTACAAAGTGTGGGGAATATTTCTTTTTTCTGCTGTTACATCTTTCCACAAGACTTCGAACTAGTGTTCACAGCATTATATTGGATGACCTAGAAATTAGGCATAACCTCTGAGAACTATCCATATACGGAAGGTGTGAATGGCAAAATTTTCAGTTGTTTTCATGTCCTTCCAATGCATCTCCATAAAAAGCATATCCAGTCTTTTCATTAGACAATAGGGCTTCAAAATGCAGTTTGACTTAAAAAAAAATTACATTAAAGTGATTGGGATAAATTTTAAAAAGCAATTACACAAATGGAGAAGAGAAACATCACACGTATTTTAGTGTTTGTCAGCTTTAACTGAGCTTTTCCATTCTTGTGCTATGGAAACTGAATCAGCTTCAACTACCATATTTACTCAAGTGTAATGCACACCTTTTTGGCTATATTACCTCACCCAAATTACAGTGTGCATTAGATTTGCGTAATACAGTAATCTTAATGCTGAGCCAAAGTAAAAGGGGAAGCTGTTTCAGAAGCTCCTGGAGCTCCTATTGGAGGGATATCACCTCAAACCTAATTGCCATTGCTCAGTGATATTTATTTATTTATTTATCTATTTACAGTATTTATATTCCGCCCTTCTCACCCCGAAGGGGACTCAGGGCGGATCACATTGCACATGCACACATATAAGGCAAACATTCAATGCCATAACATAGAACAGAGACAGAGACAGACGCAGGCACGGGGTGGCCTCAAACTCATGACCTAGAATCATAGAATCATAGAATCGTAGAGTTGGAAGAGACCTCATGGGCCATCCAGTCCAACCCCCTGCAAGAAGCAGGAAAATCTCATTCAAAGTACCCCCAACAGATAGCTATCCAGCCTCTGCTTAAAAGCCTCCAAAGAAGAAGCCTTCACTACAGTCTGGGGCAGAGAGTTCCCCTGCTGAACAGCCCTCACAGTGAGAAAGTTCTTCCTGATGCTCAGGTGGAATCTCCTTTCCTGTAGTTTGAAGCCATTGTTCCGCGTCCTAGTCTGCAGGGCAGCAGAAAACAAGCTTGCTCCCTCCTCCCTGTGACCTCCCCTCACATATTTATACATAGCTATTAGGCTTGATCGATCCATGAAAAATTTGATTCTAAACTCGTTTCAAAACTAGAGGGGGCAGTTTTTCGTTTTTGTTGCTAATAACGAATTTGGCCCCCAAAATTTTTCGAAATTAACGAAAATTCGTTATTTTCTAAATTAATTCGTTAATGGCGGACGCGCATGCGCGGTGGCCCAAAAACAGCCCGAAGGGGGGGGACTTAGGGGGCTCTCCCGCCCTCATTTTTTGAGTGATCTTCTTCAAACTTGGTACAGTGGTAGAACACATTTAACACTGATAGCTCACCAAAATGTGGAACGTTTCCCTTATCCTCTGATTTTTGGCAAATTTTCATAGCTTTTATAATAAACCATTTTTTAATAATTGCAGAAATCTGTTCCTGGTTTGAAAGTCTTATTTCCTGTTAAATTGGGTTGTCTTTACTGTGAAAGTCATTGCTCTACTTTAGAAACTTTGTTTTTGTGGCTGAAACTTTGTTAAATTGGTGTAGTCCCTGCATATGTGTGTGTGTAAAGGTATCCCTTGACGTTAAGTTCAGTCATGTCTGACTCTGGGGGTTGTGCTCACCTCCATTTCTAAGCCCAAGAGCCAGTGTTGTCCATAGACACCTCCAAGGTCATGTGGTCGGCATGACTACATGGAGTGCCATTACCTTCCCGCCACAGCGGTACCTATTCATCTACTCACATTGGCATGTTTTCAAGCTGCTAGGTTGGCAGAAGCTGGAGCTAACAGCGGGCGCTCACTCTGCTCCCGGGATTTGAACCTGGGACCTTTCAGTCTGCAAGTTCAGCAGCTCAATGGTCTTTGCCTTGGCTGCCTTCCAGATCAGGCTTATAACCAGCCTATTATGGGCCACAAATTAAAGAAAATTCAATCCCATTTAAGCACAACATGAACAGTTTTGATGCCAAAACCATAAACTCTGTTTATTAAACTCTACGATCCAAACTTTAGAACAACTTGCAAACAATTGAAGGTTAGACCACAGTAATAATAACCAATTCTATTCCTTTCCAAAATTTAAACATAAAATAGTATCTTTCTTTCCAATAGCATATAAACTTTTCCTTTGTTTACAAAACAAAATTCTAGACAGTAGCCATTTAGAAGATATTTCTATATTTTCCCTGCAAAGGATAGGGCTGCATCCCTCTGGAGACACACATGATAACCCGGACATGATATAAGGCACTTATATACGTTAAATAAACATGATGTCATTGCATATATAAAAGAAGCATGATATTAGGCAATTATAGTTGCAAATAATATAATTAAACATGTAAAAATTATACATCCATACATAAAAGAAACATGTAAAGTAACTGCATATATAAAACACAATATAAAATATGATATAAGGCAATTACAGATGTAAAAGGAACGTGATATTACATATGTAAAAAACATGATTATATGTATAAAAAAGCATGATACAAGGTGTCAGGATCTAGGCTGCTGGGCACCAATAACCATACACTGAGGCCAGATTCTATCTAATATCTTTATTAAAGGAATATATAAAGTCAATAAAAACAAGTGTAGAATAAAGTTCAGAAGCAGACCTTTCAAATGAGGCCAAATATAGTCCAGCAGATTATTGTCCAATATGAAATATTAGAGTCCAAAAATTATAATCCAATAACCGCAACACACGCTTTGCCAAGCAAAGCGTTGGGAAAACAGCAAAAGTCTTGAATCCAATGAAGCTTGACACAAGGCTGAAAGTTACTTGGAACGTGGCTGGAGCTGTGGCTAAAGGCAAAGCAACTTGAAGCATGGAACAAGATCTGTGGTAAATCCGTGAGACGAGGACAAGGCTTGGAACTAGATTCAGGAGGCAAGGAACAGGATTCGAAGTCCACACACACATGACCTCTCTCCAGGAGCTGACGAATTGACTCCGCAAGGAATCCTTCGCGCAATTTCCCTATATTGGGTCTCGTTTCCCCAAACAACAATCACTTTCCCTAGAGAACAGGGAGCGAAGGAAACCAGCTTGCAGGTGCAAGACTCCCCGTATTTTCTCAGGGGAAATACTTCTAATCAGTGGCATATTTGGCAGCAAGGCGAGCACTACTTCTAAATTTTTCTCTCGATCCTCTATCAGTCGTGTAAGCCTGTTTTCTCCCATAAGGGGGAGAGTTCCCACCAAGGTCAGGTTTAATTGGTTCTTGGACTAGAACTTCAGGCAGCTGCCAAGGCTCTGACTCCGACCGGAAATCTGGGGAAAACTCCATATTTTCCTCCTCATCTGCCACAATACTGTCAGGAATAGGACTGCAGGGCCCATGAGTCATCACACTAGGCAACTGACACATCTAAAAGAAACACAATATAACCTAGGTACAACAAATGTGAAAGAAGGCAACAATATACATAAAAAAACATTTCTGGACTCACAAATGTAGTCTAAGAGAATTGGGCTTCCATTCTCCAAACCTGAAACAAAGTGGGAGGAAATGTAAAGAGTGTTAATGATGCTCGAAATCAAATGTTGTTCTTTTACAAAGTCAAACTAAAACTAAGAATAAATGCTTCGGTCTTCTCCTGATCTTCTTATCTCCTCACCTTGCGTCCAGCCGAGTTACGTCCGCACTTGCGATACAGCGACCTCTTCCCTTGGCTCAGTGGGCAGTATTTTAAAGTATGGGCCTTTTCGCCCGTGGCACCGCAGAGCGGACAGGTGTATTTGCGCAAGATGGGGCACTCCACGGTGCCGTCCATCCCCTTCAGCCGGTGGGACGAATAGACCTGCTTGGATTCCCCGTTGTGTTTGCAGAAATTGCAAATCTCCTTGTTTTGGGAAGCCTGGCCATTGGCACTACCTTTGGAGCTCTTGCTGCTGGAACTGCTTCCATTAACCCATTGTGATGCTGTTTCAAAGTTGTCCTCGTTGAGGACTAGCTGCATGTCGTACTCCATTGTGTCCCAACTCTGAGATGGAAATGGGACCTTCTTGCGTTCCGCGATGATCTCCGTAACCACTTTCGCAAGGCTCAGATAGCCCTTCCATCTGTCAAACTCCCTGAACATGGAAGGGGCATAATGTGGCACGTGCATGGCTGATCTGGAGAGCATGGTGCCAATTCTACCCTGGTGTGGACACACACTGAATGCCACATATTGGAGGCGGAGTCTTTGTTTTATATATAAGGGGAGGGGTTCCAAACCTTTCACATTGGACCCTCCCATCTATTTTTACCCTCCTTTGCCCTAGATTTAACCCCCACATGTCTAGACAATCACAGCTTTTCAAGGAAGAGTTTGGTTTTTCCAATTTTTTCACTTCGGAGGTAATGCCACAGTTTCTCCCTTGAGGCAGTGTTTCTCGACTTGTGGGTCCCCAGATGTTTTGGCCTTCAACTCCCAGAAATCCTAACAGCTGGTAAAATGGCTGGGATTTCTGGGACTTGTAGGTAAAAACACCTGGAGATCCACAGGTTGAGAAACACTGCCTTAAGGGAACGTTAGCAGTTGTGGTTCTGTTTGTCCATCCAAGAATGAGTTGAATTTCTGCCTTGGATGAAATAGCAACATTGCACATCCAACGTTTGCCAAAGTCCTGAAGGACGGATCCAGTAATGATGAAGCCTGCAAGAGTGTTATATTGCTTTTGCATGGCAGAATAGCATTGGACTGGATGGTCTCTTCTAGCTTTATGATTCTATGATGTTTGGCGCCATGATTCTATGATTCTATCATTTTAGGATTCTAGGACTTTTGGGATGATTCTGTTACTTGGTTCTTTGAGTCTATGACTTTAGGGACCATGTTTCTATTATTCCATGACTTCTGTGACCATATTTCTATGACTTTTGTGACCATTCATGGGCCATCTGGCTAGTATTCCGGGACGGTAAATGATATATCGGTTACAGCATCAGATATTTCTGGATACAGTAGAGTCTCGCTTATCCAACATTAACGGGCCAGCAGAACGTTGGATAAGCAAATATGTTGGATGATAAGGAGACATTAAGGAAAAGCCTTTTGAACAGCAAATTAGGTTATTTTACAAATTAAGCCCCAAAAAATCTTGTTTAACAGCAAATTAGACAGATAAGGTAGTTCAATACGCAGTAATATTACGTAGTAATTACGAATTTAGCAACAAAATATCACAATATATTGAAAACATTGACTACAAAAATAAGTTGGATAATCCAGAACATTGGATAAGCGAGTGTTGGATAAGTGAGACTCTACTGTATATTGTTTTTGCATGGCAGAATGGCGTTGGACTGGATGGTCTCTTCTAGCTTTATGATTATATGATGTTTGGTGCCATGTTTCTATGATTCTATCATTTTGTTGTCGAGCAATTTAGAACAGTATAGGATACCGCTAACTGTTTCTTTGAGTGGTGTTCTGTGGAAACACAACCCGCCCATCCTCCCCCGCTGATTTCATGAAAATAAAAGAAAAGAAAGAATAAGCCACATCCGGCAAGGCCCACACACTGAAATACTAGGCCGGCCATCGTTGGCCGGCAAGCTTCCCTGACTGGAAGAAATAGAGGCCGCCGCCCCAAAGAAGGGTTCTGTGCAAGATTGCACCAAGGGGTAAAGAACGACAGCCGCGAGAGAAGACAGAGGCGGTGCATCGTGGGAAACACGTCGACCACGTAGGCCGACAAGGCCCACACGTTGAAATACTAGGCGTGCCACCGTTGGCCGGCACGCTTCCCTGTGAGGAAGAAAGAGGGGCCGCCGCCCCAAAGGAGGCTTCTGTGCAAAATCGCATAAAGGGGTAAAGAACGACAGCCGGCGAGAGAAGAGAGAGGCGGTGCATCGTGGGAAACCTGACCACGTAGGCCGAGAGGCAGCAAAAAGAAAAGAAAAGAAAAGAAAAGAAAAGAAAGAAAAAAGCCACAGGCGACAAGGCCCATACATTAAGCCGGGCCGGCCACTGTTTGCCGGCACGCATCCCTGAGAGAGAGAGAGAGAAAAAAAAACAGAGGACACCGCCCCAAAGGAGGCTTCTGTGCAAAATAGCATAAAGGGCTAAAGAACGACAGCCGGCGAGAGAAGAGAGAGGCGGTACATCGGGGAAACTCGGCCACGTAGGCCGAGAGGCAGCAAAGACCAAAGAAAAGACAGAAAAAGCCACCGCCAAAAAGGCCCACACTATAAAATACTAGGCCGGCCACCGTTGGCCGGCACGATTCCCAGACAGGAAGAAAGAGGGGCCGCCGCCCCAAAGGAGGCTTCGGTGCAAACTCGCATAAAGGGGTAAAGAACGACAGCCGAGAGAGAAGAGAGAGGCAGTGCATCGGGGGAAACTCGGCCACGTAGGCCGAGAGGCAGCAAAGACCAAAGAAAAGACAGAAAAAGCCACCGCCAAAAAGGCCCACACTTTAAAATACTAGGCCGGCCACCGTTGGCCGGCACGCTTCCCAGAGAAAGAGAGAGAAGAAAAAAAAAAGGAAATGTGGGCCCAAGCCCCTCAGACCCGGGGGGCCGGCCACCGTTGGCCGGCCCCACGCCCACACGCCGCAACCCACGGGGAAGGGCAGGCTTTCTTCACGTCTGCTTGCAAAATGTGGGCCCAAGCCCCTCAGACCCGGGGGGCCGGCCACCGTTGGCCGGCCCCACGCCCACACGCCGCAACCCACGGGGAAGGGCAGGCTTTCTTCACGTCTGCTTGCAAAATGTGGGCCCAAGCCCCTCAGACCCGGGGGGCTGGCCACCGTTGGCCGGCCCCACGCCCACACCGCTGAACCCACAGGGGGAAGGGCATGCTTTCTTCACGTCTGCTTGCAAAATGTGGGCCCAAGCCCCTCAGACCCGGGGGGCCGGCCACCGTTGGCCGGCCCCACGCCCACACCGCTGAACCCACAGGGGGAAGGGCATGCTTTCTTCACGTCTGCTTTCAAAATGTGGGCCCAAGCCCATCAGACCCAGGGGGCCGGCCACCGTTGGCCGGCCCCACGCCCACACACCACAACCCATGACACAAAGATACACTCCATAACAGCAAACCGTCTAGCCTCTGGAAAAATCTAGCCATTTCTGTAGTCAATGATTCCATTATATTGTGATATTTTGCAGCTAAATTCATAAAGTAAGCAATAGCAACATATCATTTCAGCATATAGAACGACTTCTTATGTCTCCTTGGTTGTATAACATGCATTTATGGTGCTTTATTTGGAAAATAATAACCTGATATGATGTGTTATATGCTTTTCTTCAACAAGTCCAATCCAAGAAATTTGCTTATTTCAGCACTGGTAGGCCCGTTCGGCTTTGAACAGTGAGACTCTTCTGTGTTCATGTTGGGTCAATAAGACATAAGATATAACTGAAGTCACAGTCAGCATACAGCATTACCAGCTTAAAAAACAGTGGTGTAAAAACACGGCTCTAGTCCGAGGACTGAAGAGGAGGTAGTTTGACAGTTAAAAAACTATACAGTGCGAAATACTATTGGCCTGTCAACCTATTCTTAAATAGGCTACAAACGACCACACAGACCTATAATGCTTTTTGGAGGAGGAAGGTTTTAAGGCTCTGATGTTAGGCACATGTTTCCATGCAGTTCCACTGCAGGGAAGACTAGTGTGTTCTTCAGGGGTTATTAAAGTTCTCCTGCAGATGACCTGGATAGAGGGAAATGACTTCAGTTGGTATACAGTTTAAGTAAACTTGAGGAAGTACAATTATGAAAGATATAGTGTGTAATGGAGTAGAAAGTAATTCAAAGTAGAAACAAAGCAGAAATGTTGATTCCAAAGGAAACATGAAGGCATTATTAAGTAATTGTTTTTAATAGCAAAAGAGTTTCTGAGTGGATTGATTCTCTACTTCTTACTCTGCGTAAGATTATCATCACATACTCTCGACTACACCCGCACAAGGCAATGGTACAGTAAAAGAAGACAATTTTGAGAAGTGGTAAAGGCCAAGGTGTCCCACTTCTTTCAGTGATTCCGCGTGCGCGGCCAGAGGGCGAGGGGAAACAACGGCGGCCATTCTGCCGCCACATCGTTGAGTACACTTCCTTTTAAGGTGAATGGGACACTGTCCCACAGTCTGTGATCACTCCACCCTCGTTATTACCAACAGACCAGCAAGAAACAGTTTCCACGAGACGGAACTTGCGCCCACTCCTTGAAAGCAGCCGCAAAGGCACACGCCCTGACGGGCAATCGGCAACGTCCGTGTGCGCGGACAGTGGGCAAGGGGAACCAAAGGCGGACGTTCCGCAGCAACAGCGTCAATCACAACCTCTCAGGGTGATGGGAGACTGTACCACTGTCTTTGATCGTTCCACCCTCTTCTATCGTTTTACCCAAAGGCCAGCAAAAGGCAGTTCCCACTCTGGGTAACCTGCGCCCACACATTGCAAGCAGCCGCAAAGGCACACGCCCTGAAGGGGGTAGGGCATATACCTCTAGAGTCTGGCGTCACGTTGTCCGAGGCAGCAAAAAAAAAAAAGGTATGGAAAAAAACAAAGGGCAGCAAAGACCCGACCCTGAGCCAGCCGGCCACAGTTGGCCGGCATGCATCCCGGAGAATTCGGCACGGCCCTCCCACAAAGTTTTTTGTTTTTGCGACTTAAGCCTCTACCCACAGCAACACCCCACCACCCCAGGGGAAGGCCATGTACCTCTTCTATCGTCCTGCCAACAAGCCAGCAAAAGGCAGTTCCCACTCTGGGTAACCTGCGCCCACACATTGCAAGCAGCCGCAAAGGAACACGCCCTGAAGGGGGTAGGGCATATACCTCTAGAGTCTGGCGTCACGTAGTCCGAGAGGCAGCAAAAAGAAAAGAAAAGTAAGGGAAAAAAACAAAGGGCAGCAAAGACCCCACCCTGAGCCAGCCGGCCACAGTTGGCCGGCATGCATCCCGGAGAATTCGGCACGGCCCTCCCACAAAGTTTTTTGTTTTTGCGACTTAAGCCTCTACCCACAGCAACACCCCACCACCCCAGGGGAAGGCCGTGTACCTCTTCTATCGTCCTGCCAACAAGCCAGCAAAAGGCAGTTCCCACTCTGGGTAACCTGCGCCCACACATTGCAAGCAGCCGCAAAGGAACACGCCCTGAAGGGGGAACGGCACCCTCTGCGTGCCAGGTCAAAGGGGGAGGGGACCCAAAAGCGGCCGTTTAACGACCACAGCATAGACCACGGCATATAAAGGAGAAGGGACACTAGACAACCATTTGGAGAAATGCTGGCAAAGGCGGAGGAGTACCACTGTCTTTGATGATTCCCCCCTCCGAGTTATAAAGGCACCCTCCGCGT
Source organism: Anolis carolinensis (assembly GCF_035594765.1). Classification (NCBI taxonomy): domain Eukaryota; kingdom Metazoa; phylum Chordata; class Lepidosauria; order Squamata; family Anolidae; genus Anolis; species Anolis carolinensis. The sequence goes on from NC_085842.1 coordinate 238,518,503, forward strand.
AAGCGGGCAGAGGGCTAGGGGACCCAAAGGCGGCCGTCCCATGACCACTGCGGCAACCACACCCGCTCTAGACAATGGGACACTGAAAGATGACAATTTAGAGAAGTTCTGTCCCAAGTCGAGGTGTAGTAATTCCAGTGGATAAAGACATCCTCAAAGGTTCAGATGGACAGATAGTATACCTCTGTAAAGTGAGAGTCTGGCGTATTCCTACACCTGAAATGATTATCTGAAGTATCCACATCAAATATAACAGTGCTCTTTCTGTACAGGAGCTGCGAGGATCTGTAGAAGACCAAACAGTCATGGCTCGTGATGGTAATATTTCCCCCCCCCCCAAATAAAAAGGGAATTGAATGAAATCCGAACAGAACACAAAGAGGAAGCATTATCTACCTTGGCTTTTATGGTCTAATTTTCCACAGAATATCGTTCAACCTCTACAGAGCCAGTATTACATGAGAGAAAACGTTTTGTAACTTCCGAATACAGAGATGGGCCAAAAGTATATTAAGTTCAACAGGGACAAATGAAAGATAGTACTTCTCTCCGCGATGGTTGTTCGGGAGTGGAACTGTCTCCCCCGGACTGTGTTGGAGGCCCCTTCTTTTGAAGCTTTTAAGCATAGGCTCGATGGCCATCTGTCGGGGATGCTTTGAATGAAACTTCCTGCGTCTGTCTTGGGGGAGAACTCGATGGCCCATGAGTTCTATTCCAACTCTACTTTTCTATGATTCCATGATTACATGATTCGTGAAACGGCCCCTTGAGATGGATGAACCCAAAAACGTCAGTGGGGCAACGTTGAGTGATGAAAAAGAGGAGAAAGGAAGGGAAAAGAGAGAGGAAAGCATTGTAGGATAGAGGAGAGAGTTGTTGGACAGAGTCCAAAGGGGCCACCCCCCCGCCCGGACGCCCAAAAAATTGGCCAAAGTTACTCTGAAGCAGAGTTGGTTAAAGGAGGAGAACTGTTGCTCTAGGAGCAGTCGGCCTCAAAATCCAAATCTGGGAAATTCAACACAGGAAGGTTGGCCTTCAGGAAAACAAGTTTCTCAACTGTTTGAGGGTCCAGCAAGCTGCGGTGGGGCGTGACTACATCTCCCGCTCTGGACGCTGGTGGGAGGACAGCTGAGGAACTGGCGGGCTACGTGCGACAGATCCGGCCACATGTGTTCGCGTGAAGCCCAATAGGACAATGGATCACAAGAAATTATCTCAGGAGGCTCCTCAAAGTACCTGTTGACCGAGCATTCGGCCGAGTCTACCTTTTGAGCAGAAGCCAGCAAAGAGGATTCTTCAGAGCAGGCAAGTATGGCCACCGTCTCTGCAAAGAAAACGTTTCCTGTTCGCGGCTGGAGATCCGTATCCCTACGGCAACCCCCTACCGGCTCCGCGGGACTTTCCGTCTCGCCACTAGCGCTAGTGCTTGGGGTGACAGGCAGTTCTGGAAGAGGGGCCGCTGTGGCCGTTTCCTCCACCCTGGCAGCAAAGACCTCCCTCACAAGGTCAACAAGTTGGGCCTTCCACATGGTAAAGTCTTTTGGGCAGACGTTGTACTTTAGCCGTGGATCACACAAGGCCGCCAGCATATGGACCTTGCTGGAAAGAAGTGGCTCTAGCCGTTTCCGTACAGCAAAGGACAACCTCCTCACCACCTCCTGGACCGGCGGTGTCAGCGGTCCAGCCAGGGAGTCCATTGTTCGACCGGCCCCAAGCCTTTCTAGGTGCCTCCTTAGCCTCAAGACCATGGGCACTGCCTGGCTCAGAAGAGCTTTTGATTCCGAAAGTGTCTCAGTGGCATGTTTGAATGGCTTTAGTACGTCTACTAGCTGGGAGATGGTGTCCCACTCTTGCTTAGTTGGAACAAGCTTGCTAACAAGCGCAACCAAAGTGAGGGAGATGCCGTGTACCGCCTTCTGCTGCTCGACCATGCGTTCCAGCATTTTTAAGGTTGAATTCCACCGAGTCGAGACGTCCTGGAGCAGCTTGTGCTGCGGGAGGCCTTCAAGGCTCTGCCTGTCTCTCAGCTGCCGGGCTGCCTTGATGCTCCGGTGGAAGTAGCCCGCGATCTTTCTACAGCGCTCGATCAGCAGGGAGATGTTTGTGTTGCTGCCCGACTGCTCTTCCTGGCTCTTTAAACCTTCCTTGACGGTATTGTGAAGCAAGTGGGCCATGCAGGACACATTCTGAAACCCGGCACTTTCAACCGCTTTGATCATATTTTTCCCTGCGTCCGTCACCATAAAGCCCCTCCTCATTTCTTCCGGCCTACACTGCATCCATTCCCCCATCATGTTTTCCAGATAGTTGCAGATGGTCTCTGCCTTGTGATCACGATCAACTACCTCCAATGCGAGGAGTGCCCAACGATGGGATGTATCCATAGTGCCTTCCTTCTCCCACCAATGTGCCGTGAGAGAGGTAGGAGTGGCCTCCTCCCAAGCTTGACCAAATATCAGAGGTAAAATGGATGTGTCCTCCCATGGCGGTACGCAACATCTGGATAATGCGTTCCTTACAGCCCTCGTACAAGCCGGGGATTACTTTTCTGGAAAAGGTGTGACGGGAGGGGATTTTGTAGCGGGGGCACAGTCGTTTCATAAGGCGTACAAAGCCTTCTTGTTCTACCAGGCGGAAGGGATGGTGATCTAGGGCAATCATCTCTCCCACAGTTTGGGTTATCTGCTGGGGTGTGAGCAATGTTTCCCCCGTTTTCTTTCTGGGTAATGGAATGGCCCAATCCTCCATGGTGGACTGTGTCCGCCTTCCACTATCTTCACCTGGTGAACTTTGCGTGCTAAGGCTGCCACTGGAAGGGCTTGCAGTTCCCCCTCCAAGCGAAATGGAGGGATGGTGTCGCTTCATGTGAGAGCTCAACCCCGAGGTCGCAAGATGTCTCGTGTCTCTGCCTCTGCTGATGTTTGCCCCACAGTGTCTACAAACTGCCAAAGTAGAACTCTGAGAGTGGACATGGAAATGGTCCCAAATAAATGACCTTGGCCTCCCCACAGCCACTGTGGCGACGCCCTCAGAGATGGGAGTCGTGGGCACCCTTTCAGCAGCATGAGAAAGTCTACGTTTTGATGGTAGTACCTCCTCTACCTCCTCCTCACTGTCAGTAGCTGGTGGAGGGGTGGGGTTATCTATATCCTCACTATCCACCACCTGTAGTTCCAGGACGGCAACACCTGTATGTTCCAATGATCGTCCAGTTGTCTCAGCTCCATGCGACAGCCGGCTCCGGGTGGATGCCTGTGAACTGTCTGCATTAGAACAGCCTGGTTCTTCATCAAGTCCACCCACTCCCATAGTTCGGCGTTCCAGACGTATGGGACCCACCTTAACTTTTTTGGCCCCCCACAGTGTCCTGGCCGTGGCTTGACCACTACCAGGACTTGCTCCCCCAGACCGCGTACAGCTGAGCGCTTCATGACAAGGGGAGTGTTTTCAGGTAACAGAAGGGATGATGGTAAGGTGTTGTGTTACTGGTGGGAAATATTTGTTGAATCTTGATTGGCAACGTGTTATATTCTGGCCAATATACTGTTGCAAAAGCGTAGTCTATAACATTTAGTTAGTTTTATTTATTTACAAGGGGATACCTGTACTTTCCAGTTCTACAGGAAAGTATGGGATATGCAACTCTTTCCCAAAGTTGGCTTGGGAAAATCAGGAAGGCAAGCTTTTATTTCCCCCGAAGGAGTTGTATTTTGAACAGCAAAGTATGGGATATGCAACTCTTTCCCAAAGCGTCCCTGGCAGACACACACACAGGCAGCCCTGGAGGTGTTTGAGACTGGGGAAGGCAAGGCACAAAGGCAAGCTTTTATTTCCCCCGAAGGAGTTGTATTTTGAACAGCAAAGTATGGGATATGCAACTCTTTCCCAAAGCGTCCCTGGCAGACACACACACAGGCAGCCCTGGAGGTGTTTGAGACTGGGGAAGGCAAGGCACAAAGGCAAGCTTTTATTTCCCCCGAAGGAGTTGTATTTTGAACAGCAAAGTATGGGATATGCAACTCTTTCCCAAAGCGTCCCTGGCAGACACACACACAGGCAGCCCTGGAGGTGTTTGAGACTGGGGAAGGCAAGGCACAAAGGCAAGCTTTTATTTCCCCCGAAGGAGTTGTATTTTGAACAGCAAAGTATGGGATATGCAACTCTTTCCCAAAGCGTCCCTGGCAGACACACACACAGGCAGCCCTGGAGGTGTTTGAGACTGGGGAAGGCAAGGCACAAAGGCAAGCTTTTATTTCCCCCGAAGGAGTTGTATTTTGAACAGCAAAGTATGGGATATGCAACTCTTTCCCAAAGCGTCCCTGGCAGACACACACACAGGCAGCCCTGGAGGTGTTTGAGACTGGGGAAGGCAAGGCACAAAGGCAAGCTTTTATTTCCCCCGAAGGAGTTGTATTTTGAACAGCAAAGTATGGGATATGCAACTCTTTCCCAAAGCGTCCCTGGCAGACACACACACAGGCAGCCCTGGAGGTGTTTGAGACTGGGGAAGGCAAGGCACAAAGGCAAGCTTTTATTTCCCCCGAAGGAGTTGTATTTTGAACAGCAAAGTATGGGATATGCAACTCTTTCCCAAAGCGTCCCTGGCAGACACACACACAGGCAGCCCTGGAGGTGTTTGAGACTGGGGAAGGCAAGGCACAAAGGCAAGCTTTTATTTCCCCCGAAGGAGTTGTATTTTGAACAGCAAAGTATGGGATATGCAACTCTTTCCCAAAGCGTCCCTGGCAGACACACACACAGGCAGCCCTGGAGGTGTTTGAGACTGGGGAAGGCAAGGCACAAAGGCAAGCTTTTATTTCCCCCGAAGGAGTTGTATTTTGAACAGCAAAGTATGGGATATGCAACTCTTTCCCAAAGCGTCCCTGGCAGACACACACACAGGCAGCCCTGGAGGTGTTTGAGACTGGGGAAGGCAAGGCACAAAGGCAAGCTTTTATTTCCCCCGAAGGAGTTGTATTTTGAACAGCAAAGTATGGGATATGCAACTCTTTCCCAAAGCGTCCCTGGCAGACACACACACAGGCAGCCCTGGAGGTGTTTGAGACTGGGGAAGGCAAGGCACAAAGGCAAGCTTTTATTTCCCCCGAAGGAGTTGTATTTTGAACAGCAAAGTATGGGATATGCAACTCTTTCCCAAAGCGTCCCTGGCAGACACACACACAGGCAGCCCTGGAGGTGTTTGAGACTGGGGAAGGCAAGGCACAAAGGCAAGCTTTTATTTCCCCCGAAGGAGTTGTATTTTGAACAGCAAAGTATGGGATATGCAACTCTTTCCCAAAGCGTCCCTGGCAGACACACACACAGGCAGCCCTGGAGGTGTTTGAGACTGGGGAAGGCAAGGCACAAAGGCAAGCTTTTATTTCCCCCGAAGGAGTTGTATTTTGAACAGCAAAGTATGGGATATGCAACTCTTTCCCAAAGCGTCCCTGGCAGACACACACACAGGCAGCCCTGGAGGTGTTTGAGACTGGGGAAGGCAAGGCACAAAGGCAAGCTTTTATTTCCCCCGAAGGAGTTGTATTTTGAACAGCAAAGTATGGGATATGCAACTCTTTCCCAAAGCATCCCTGGCAGACACACACACAGGCAGCCCTGGAGGTGTTTGAGACTGGGGAAGGCAAGGCACAAAGGCAAGCTTTTATTTCCCCCGAAGGAGTTGTATTTTGAACAGCAAAGTATGGGATATGCAACTCTTTCCCAAAGCGTCCCTGGCAGACACACACACAGGCAGCCCTGGAGGTGTTTGAGACTGGGGAAGGCAAGGCACAAAGGCAAGCTTTTATTTCCCCCGAAGGAGTTGTATTTTGAACAGCAAAGTATGGGATATGCAACTCTTTCCCAAAGCGTCCCTGGCAGACACACACACAGGCAGCCCTGGAGGTGTTTGAGACTGGGGAAGGCAAGGCACAAAGGCAAGCTTTTATTTCCCCCGAAGGAGTTGTATTTTGAACAGCAAAGTATGGGATATGCAACTCTTTCCCAAAGCGTCCCTGGCAGACACACACACAGGCAGCCCTGGAGGTGTTTGAGACTGGGGAAGGCAAGGCACAAAGGCAAGCTTTTATTTCCCCCGAAGGAGTTGTATTTTGAACAGCAAAGTATGGGATATGCAACTCTTTCCCAAAGCGTCCCTGGCAGACACACACACAGGCAGCCCTGGAGGTGTTTGAGACTGGGGAAGGCAAGGCACAAAGGCAAGCTTTTATTTCCCCCGAAGGAGTTGTATTTTGAACAGCAAAGTATGGGATATGCAACTCTTTCCCAAAGCGTCCCTGGCAGACACACACACAGGCAGCCCTGGAGGTGTTTGAGACTGGGGAAGGCAAGGCACAAAGGCAAGCTTTTATTTCCCCCGAAGGAGTTGTATTTTGAACAGCAAAGTATGGGATATGCAACTCTTTCCCAAAGCGTCCCTGGCAGACACACACACAGGCAGCCCTGGAGGTGTTTGAGACTGGGGAAGGCAAGGCACAAAGGCAAGCTTTTATTTCCCCCGAAGGAGTTGTATTTTGAACAGCAAAGTATGGGATATGCAACTCTTTCCCAAAGCGTCCCTGGCAGACACACACACAGGCAGCCCTGGAGGTGTTTGAGACTGGGAAAGGCACAAAGGGAACCTTTTCTTTCCCCCAAAGGAGTTGTATTTTGAACAGGAAAAACACCCACAGGACAGCCCTTTGCAACAACAAAAGAAATAGAAAGACCTAAGACCCACACCACCAAACTCAGCCACAGACCACCCCACCTTTTCTCCTGTCCTGGTCTTCACACAGCCATGCTGTGACGCAGCAATGTTTCCTGCCTGCCTGCACCAAAATCTAATCTACCCTTCCACCCTCTCCAAAATTCCCAGTGCGACTGAGCCACGAGGCGTGTGCACGCTGTTTTCATTAAGCACGTCCTACCAGCCCCTCCCCCTGGTTAAACGTGCTCTCTGATTGGCTACAAGGTGCAAACAACACACTAGATTGCCCCAGTGGACTTAAAAAAGTTTGGATGATTTGACAAAGCATTTTTTAAAAACGAAAAAAAAGGCGCCATTACGGAAAACGGCCAATCGCGGTTCGAAACCGCGATATCCAGGCGTGTGGACAACCAAGATTCAATATTGCTTCAAAAAAACCGAAAATAACGAATCAATAACGGTAAACAGGGAAAACGAATTATTTGAGCAAGCCTAATAGCTATCATGTCTCCTCTCAGCCTTCTCTTCTGCAGGCAAAACATACCCAGCTCTTTAAGCCGCTCCTCATAGGGTTTGTTCTCCAGACCTTGATCATTTTAGTCACCCTCCTCTGGACGCTTTCCAGCTTGTCAACATCTCCCTTCAACTGTGGTGCCCAGAATTGGACACAGTATTCCAGGTGTGGCCTGACCAAGGCAGAATAGAGGGGGAGCATGACTTCCCTGGATCTAGATGCTATACCCCTATTTATGCAGGCCAGAATCCTGTTGGCTTTTTTCGCTGCTGCATCACATTGTAGGCTCATGTTTAACTTGTTGTCCACGAGGACTCCAAGATCTTTTTCACACGTACTGCTGTCGAGCCAGGCATTCCCCCATTCTGTATCTTTGCATTCCATTTTTTCTGCCGAAGTGAAGTATCTTGCATTTGTCCCTGTTGACCGTTTTGGTCAGAGTGATTTGTTGCAGCTGGCTGCTAACCAGCCTGCACCACAGCCCAGCCTGGGATTTGTAGTTTGGTGAGGCACCAGCATTCTTTGGCAGAAAAGACCCAAGACTTTGTAAAACTACAGTCCCCATGATCCATAGCATTGAACAAAGGAAGCAAAATTGGATTCATTCTACAGCATTGATGCACCCCAAGGATTGCCTTTCCATTGCTGGAAGCTTTGAGATTCTAACACTTTTGTTTTAAAAGAAGGCATTCTAAGCATGCAGCTACTGTAATGAACACCTTTTTGGCCAAATTGCAAAGAATAAATTTTTTCCATTGTGAATTACATTTACCAACAAATACCCTTTTTGGTTTCAAGATTTTGAAAATTGAGGTGTGCATTAAATTTGAGTGAATATGGTAAGCTTTCCCATTCTTGTGATATGGAAACTGGATGCAGATTGTGAAACCTGAAGTTATGATCAAGCAATTTTCATGGTACCTTTACAATACAAGCATTCATAACAATAATTGATCCTCCTTGTGGAAAGGTGATCAATAAAGATAAAACCTTTTACAACTATTTATGTATTTATTTATTTACAGTATTTATATTCTGCCCTTCTCACCCTGAAGGATACTCACTCAGGGCAGATCACAATGCACATATACATGGCAAATATTCATTGCCATTAGACATACGGCATATATAGACAGACAGACACAGAGGCAATTTAACATTCCAGCTTCTGGCTTCATGAGGGTATCCTCAATTCCGGCCACGTGGGAGCTGCTGCTTCACTGTCCACTTGTGACACCAAGTCCTTAATGGAGTACTTCCTCATTCTTCCATACTCTGCTGGGAGGTTTTATGGTGTTGTAAGTTGGTTAAGTTAGCCTCTCCACATAAAGCGGTACCTAAATTTCTGACTCAACAGATTCAACTGTCTTTCGGGCTGCATAGGTCAACAGCAAGCTAGACTATTAATGGTCGGGAGCTTGCTCCAACCCAGGCTGGCTTCGAACTCATGACCTCTCAGTCAGTAGTGATTTATTGCAGCTGGCTACTAATCAGCTGCACCACAGCCCAGTCCACTACACAGAACTTTTGAGAGGACTTTTCCTTTCCAGTTCTTTCAGGAAAGGATCCCTCTTTCATGAGAAGGAGAGTACAACTTTGTAGTGCATGTTGTGAAATAAAACCAATTCTTTCTTTGATATTTGCGAGGCATTTCATAGTGTGTGCCATCACATCAAACCCAAAACATGAATACTTTGATACATAATACTTATAGATGTAGCAATCTCTTAAAATCTATCTTTCACAGCAGATGAGTAGTACTCTATAGGATCAATATAGGAACAAGGTAACCTCCTCTTTTTGTAAATCAAAACTATTTAATTGTCAGGATTATATAAACATATCTCATTTATTTCCCCATAACCCAGACTGAATTTTTGAACATTTGGAGGGACAGTGCCCTGGGTCTTTCTTTGGGAATAGAAAAGAAATGTATATTAACTTTTTTCAGCTTTTTCTTACAAATTCATCAAGGTTGTGTCTGTGAAACTAGTTTTTGATTTCATAATTCATGTACTGAAGTATGTCTGTAAACCTGCAGCTCAACTTGCATTTGCAAAGTGAGTCAGAGTTCCTGCACCATATTTGACAGACACCAATCTTCTCTGTAGTAACAAATGTAAAGTTTGATAAAACAACAACTTACATCTGGTTTCAGGTGAGCCCCCTCAAGGTTCACATCATATTTAAACACCTGGCCCCTTTCCCCAGCTCTACAAATCAGCTACTAATTCTATGCAATTCAGGTGCCTGATCAGGGCCATAGCCAGAAAAAAAAAATCCAGAAGGGGGTGAAACTTTTTTTAGTGATCATGAAGAGTAGTTCCATAATGCAAAATAATTTAGAAATCAGGCTCCATTGATAAACTTCAGTGTACACTCAAGACATAAACTTCTGTGAACACTCATGGAGATTTGGTTAACCAGTTAAAATTCATGAGTAAACCAGCTTTTTTAAAAACCTGAAAAATGGTTTGGCTACATCCCTGTGCCTGGTCAACCTTGCATATTTCTGACTCCTCTGTGTCTGTATTGATGAAGAGAGAAGGACTCATAATTCCTGACATCTAAGGAAAGAAAATGAAAAGGATGAATGAGCAGTGGTTGTAATAGTAGAAGAGAAACTGAAGGAAAAGGAGTGTATGGTTGCTATGTAATCAAAGTGGCTTTTGGGGGGTGGGAGTGTAAATTCTAGCCATGCTACCTAGTGCTGGTTTATCCCAGTTGCTGGTTTAGATCCCCAGATTTCTTTGTTCTTCTTTTTTAACAAAATCAATTCAGTCATACAAAGACACTCAAACCATGAGAAGGACAATGCTCTAACACTGCCCATTCCCCACCCCACCGTCACTTCTCTTCCCTTTTAGTCATGAAGAATGATTAATCTAAAGCGGAGTGCCTTCACTGTCCAGGGGCAGTTCCCACATAAGTGAGGTCTGGCGTTATAAAGGAAAATTTCACTATTTCAAACTGTAGCCACCCATGTGATGACTATAACAGGACTGGACTGACAGAATGTGGAGCTAGCACACTCTTTTTCCTTACATGTTGAGCACAGTGAGCTATTTAACATCTGAACAGTTCCAGAAAATAAATGTAACCTGGAACATAGGTATTTATGTCACAGCTTTGTCCTCAGGATTCTAGGGATTTCTACTTAGTACTGAGAAAACAGGATTGCAGATGAAATCAACTCAATTCTACAGTGAAGGCAGCACTCGGTATCTTGAGCACTGTAGTTCAGAAGAGTGGATTAGAGAACAATGTATAGTTTGCATGTTCTGTTTTATCCTGCTTGCATCCTACTTTTGAGTGTTGGATTTTATAGTGTTTTGCATAGATGTTTGTTTGATGTTGTTGTTTCTGTATATGCATATGACCATTGGTCGGAGCATTAATAAATTGATTGATTGATAGAGCACTATATCAGAGCATTCCTCACCAAACTTTAAACCTTGGGAATCCTTAAGCTGGAGTATGGTAATTAAATTGCAATGAAAGGGGTAACTACAGTGCACATAGACTTATTTGTTGTGAAACTTAGCTCAATAACAGAATTTGAGAAATGTGAAGGGTTCCCATTCTTCAAAGGAAGGGAGTGGTCATGGAGAGCTGGGGGACCATAAAAACAGAATTAAATAACTTTGCGGGCAGACTTGAGACTTCATTTGACTCCAGGACCAGAGTTTGGTCCCTCTGCCCTAGACCTACAGATAGGATTAAATATAATGTTACTATGCTATTTTTGTCTCGATATACTGATTATTACAGACTATCATTTATTGTGCCTTCTTCACTAACAGAGTTGGACATTTTAGAAATCTAAAGGCAATTGTATATAACACAGAATATCAGCACATATTGTCAGCAAATTGCTTTATGATAGGTAATAGTTAATAAGTATTACATTTTGATCTCTCTCTCTCTCTCTCTCTCTCTCTCTATATATATATATATATATATATATATATATATATATATATATATATGAAGTATTCATTTTGGAAAATATAAGTACAAATTATATCCCTTTCCCCCCATGGCACTAAAAACATTTGATATGGTTGAAATAGTGCAGATGGTGCTCAAGGAAATATGGGGAAATAAATATACTGTATAATTTTGCAAATTAAGAAGAATGCGTGTTGACTGTGTTTGTTTGGTTGGCTGATCTTATCTGTTGTGCACTTTTCAACCAACAAGAAAACTATGCTCCAAAATGTTTCCCTCTTTGTAATTCTGTGCATTTTATTATGCATTAAAGAGAAAACATCAATCTCCATCAACTTTTAAGCAAGCAAAATAAGTTGAAGTATTTTTTTCAATCCAAGCTATAATATTGAATGCCAGCATTACAATATTTTTTCAGATGTATCTTTCAAATCTATTTGCATTAAAAAAGAGATTCTGCTTGTATGAATGGGTGCCTGTTTCAATTTTACTTGTAGATTGTAAAGGAAGTTAAGTTAGATCTTCCTGTTCTTAATCTGTTCTCTCATGTGCTGCAGTGAAAACAGCTTTCATTTGTAGTAGTAGTTAGAAAAGTCATCACTCATTTCCTGTTATTCACACTACCATCCTGCTTTTTTCTAATTGGAATACCATCCACCATTCCCCAAATCACTGAATTTCAATTTTCTATAGAAAGTATGCAGATGCCCTTATTTAAAGATAAGGCATAGTAGTGCTGGATATCAGCAGCATACTGGGGGCACCTAACCCCCAAACTCCAGACAACCTCTCCCAATGATTTCTTAGGGGTGCTAAAAAGTGGTGTTTCTTTTTTGGGAGCTGGTAATTTACTTAATTACAGCTTTCTAATGTGGCCATGTGAATGGATGGTTTTACTGCGAAATAATCTCCATTTAAATGTATTTTTTCTTTATCAATTTATATTGTCTTAATGGAAAACCAACCTTCTATTGTGAAAATTAAAAGAAATAGGTGTTAATGAGCATATACTAGCTTTCACTAATGCATAATAGTGACAGAAATTAAAACAAACAAATCAGCCCTAAAGCATGAATAGGAACGGATTTGTAGTACATTGCATTCTTTCTTACTCTGAATGAAATGATATTGCTGATGTGATTACTTTGCACTGTAACAAGAAAATAAAAAAGGCATTTCATTTACTAACATCCAATTGTTAAACCCAACTAGGGTGCGCCCACTGAATGAATGGGATTTATACAGCAATTGTTGATTAAGTAGGTTTCATTCATTTAAAGTACTGTGTGAAATATTATATATTGTTGCTCTGCTGTTCCCAGTATTCTTCACCATTTGCTATGCTGGAACTGCAGTGTCATGACATTTAAATCACTACTGTTTGCCCTTCTGCAGCTTGATGGATCTATTTTAGTTGGAGCTTATAATGTTGCTTACTCCATGCTTATGGCTATAATATTAGGAATGGATAAAGCTCTTTCTTGTCCATTTCACCTAGTACAGGAACAGTACACAGAATTTTACAGAACATAGTGAACTTGGTATCATGAGACCATGAATATTTCTAGCCCAGAAAGCCACAGCTTTCAAACCATAAAGTAAAAGCATGCAGATAAAAGTATTTATCCACAGCAGCACTGTCAGCAGAGTGCAATAGGTTTCAGAAAATAACAGTGACGATAAGAAGACTGTGGGGAGATAAGACAAAATTAGATTTGGTTAGGTGTCTACTCAGGTGAGGGAACTGCATAGGTCAGTGGATCAGGACCTTACTGACCTATGTGTTGTATAATTGGCACAAGTAACTTCCACACTGAAATATTTTTAAATGATCCGTTTGTCCTCATTAAATCTACATTGGCTTTCTGCAGATATTGCTGTTTTCTGATGCAGCAAAACATTAGGAATTTGTGCTAGCAGAATAAAACAAGTTGGCATTACATCTGTGGTTTTTAAACTACAGTAACTTTTCCAGAAGCTCATAATTAGGCACAAGGTGGAAATATAGGCTTTGTATTTCAGCAAATCCATTCAAGGGTAGCACTGGAGTAACAGGTCCCAAGACTGGCCTAAGCGGATGCAAGCACACTGGCAACCCTTGTGGATGACATTTCATGTACAGCTACTCTTCTCTTGACAAAAGAAAGCAACAACAACAGTGAGTTCAAAGTAGGAGGAGCTAGCAAATGAAAAGTCTAACGACCTCATCACCTTACCTTTGGAATTCACCACGCATAGTGGCAAATTCATGGGGTTCTGGCAGGGTGTGTGGAAAACCCGTTACTCCACACCTGGCGTTGTGTGACTTACACCTGTCCCCATCCCATGGGGGGGAAGTGTCTGCTACCCAGCTTCCCCCATTGTCCTGAAAGTAACATGGGAAACCTCATGTGTTACTGAGGTAGTGGCATACACCACTTGCTCTCCTTTTTCCTGAAGGAGCCCGACCAGAATGCGACATACGTTATGTAATGGGCTCTGTCTCAAAAGGGGAGAACAAGCAGCATACAACAGACAAAGTAACCTGTATGATGAGGTCTAACAAACTATATAACCCTAGAAAGACAAGAAAAGAGAGAGATGGTTAGTATTCTGCCCATTTTCCTGCCATACATTGGTATAGGTTACTTTCTAATTCTGTTGACATATTGACTGCTAACACAAACACTGATCAGGTTTGATTTAGAATGCTATGGACACTTTTAGCATTCAATAAACAGTCTAAATTCCTTAAAAGGTATTTGACCTAAAAATATTTATAGGTAGTGGCTTGCACGTAAAATGTTTTTAGACCAGGAATTCTACATGGCATCTAGGGACCTCTGGCCCTTCTTGCTGGATAAACTAGGTAAACAGAGTTTAGCTGAAACTCCAGAGCAGCCCTGCACTTTGGGAAGAGTGTGGACATCATGACTGGCTTCAATGTGGATTGCTCTACTGACCTCATGGGCTGCCACCACCATCCAATCATCCTGGGATTTGTAACTTGTTGATGCACCAGCTCTCTTTTGCAGATAAAGCTCCCAAGATCTTGTACAACTGCATCTCTCAGGATTCCATAAAATTCAGCCACGGCAGTTATAGTAGTGTCAAGCTGCATACAGTGTCAATGTTTCCCTAAGGTGTGAACACTATTACTTCACCTTCAAAGAATTTTTCTTCTGTACACTGACTTATGACCTCATCAGACTTGCCACAGAATCACCACACATTGTGGCAAATCTGGCAATGTTCAGCATGGGGCGTGGGGAACCCGTCACCCCATGCTCCACATTGCCCGTCTTCCCCCCTACCTCATCCGATGGGGGGAAGTATATGCCATCCAACTTTCCCCCGTTGACTCCTATTGAACATGGGAAACCTCCTGTGTTGCTACCACAGTGGCAAGTGCAAGTTCCTCAATAGATTTACAATATAACCCTGACAGAAGTAGTTTTACATCATGAGACTGGAACTGGTGGGCTCTGTTGTAAAACTATCGAGGAACTGGCACATGTCACTGAAAACTACCCCATGTGATGAAATCATTGGTCATCCTTCTTGTGGTAGTTCTAATAATCATTCACAAACAAATATTATCTTCAGCTGTTTTGATCTTTATCTGATTTGATTTTAAACTGTTTGTGTTTTACATGCCTAACAGATTCCATGATCCTTGAAAATTCCTCATTACCTTCAGATCATCTGTGAATATCTTATTTGTTATAGAATCTTTATGTCAAGTTCAAACATTTCAAGTGTATCAATTATGAAATCTAATAGTAAACTCAGTTCAGAAGTGGATGCAAGCAGCAAGAGTAAACACATTTCTTCATGCTCAGTTTGTGGGCTTCTTAAAGATGTCAGACCCTTTCCTTTTGGTCCAAAGCAGTGTTCCCATTGAGTAATCTGTCAAGGATATCCCATGGCAGTGGTAGGTAGAGCAGAAGCCAGTAGTGGATTAGGGTAAGCACAAAAATTAACAAACATTCTTCTTTTTTTCTATTGCTCCCTTTTCATCATTTCTTTTGCCTTAATATTCTCATGCCCTTTTACCTCTTTAGCTTGGAACATGCATGGACACTTGCAGTAGGCTTTTGCAATTAGTCTGAGATCTGCATAAAATCAGCCCAAATTATCTCACCCACTTTTGATTTATCTCAATACATCTTGGGTTCTCCAGGTGTTTGGGACTTCATCTCCCAGAAGTCCCAGTCAGCTTGTCTGGGAGCTGAAGTCCAAAAACCTGGAGAACCAAAGATTGGGAACAACTGATCTAATTGATCACAATAAAAAACAGGATTCCAGATAAATGAACCCTTTACTGGCAGAAACGTTCTGGAAAGAAGACTTTTAGTAAATATTAGGGTTGTCCATATGTTCGTAAAAATTCTCCTACCGTAATTATTTCGTATTGTTCCCGTTTTTTGACACGAGTATTGAAACGTTTTCCCTGGGCGCAACTGGCAATGTAATACGATCCATCGTTGGCCCATTCTGTAATTGTGTCTTAAAATTTTCGTTAATTTTTTTCCTCCAAATTTTTTTTAATATTTTTTAAATATTATTTTGTTTTTGTTTTTTTTGTTTCTGCAACCTAACATGAACGGTAGCCTAGCACAGCCTAACATGGCTCCCGTTCCCTGCCAATCAGAGTCTTCCACAATGGCTAAAAAAGGTGGGGGCTAAATCGCTTCCGCACGGAGCCAAGCCATTCTGGGTTGGGATACCGAGGAGAGAGGGTGGTTTGTGTGCGCCGTGAAGCTGAGAGGGCAAAGTGACTGGGGGTAGAGGGTTGTTGCTGCTTAGATATTGTGTTGGGGGGAAATTGGCTTGGGGCTTGGGGCAGAGTCCTTGCTGTGGATGTTGGGATTTTTTTTTTCCAAAGGAGTCCCTGCTAGTGCTGAGCAGGGTTCCTTCTCCTGAGGTAGACCTTTTGCCTTTCTATTTTTCCTTTTTTGGAATAAAGCAATCACCCCATAAGCCTTTCCTTCCAAGCCTTAAAAAGAGGGAGCTTGAAAATAATAGTTTTCTAAGCACATCTGCGTCCCTGTAAGCGCTGAACTTCCTGCCAAGGCATTGCTTCCCTCACGCTCCATTTCTATTCCCAAGCCTTGGGCTGGGTTTTATTTCTGCAATCACAAAGTCAGACATTGATTTGATTCAATAGAGGGTCCACAGCAATTTATAGTTTCCAAAGGACGTGGGCACTCCTGCCAAGGCATTGCTTCCCTCACGCTCCATTTCTATTCCCAAGCCTTGGGCTGAGTTTTATTTCTGCAATCACAAAGTCAGACATTGATTTGATTCAATAGAGGGTCCACAGCAATTTATAGTTTCCAAAGGACGTTGCCAATCCTGTCAAGGCATTGCTTGGCGTGTGCTGCATTTCTAATCCAAAGTCCTCAGCCAGAGTTTCATTTCTGCAATCACAAAGTCAGCCAGTGGCACCATTGATCAAAAGGTTCAAAGGCAATTTATAGTTTCCAAAGGACATTGCCAATCCTGTCAAGGCATTGCTTGGCGTGTGCTGCATTTCTAATCCAAAGTCCTCAGCCAGAGTTTCATTTTTTCAACCACAAGGTCAGCCAGTGGCACCATTGATCAAAAGGTTCAAAGGCAATTTATAGTTTCCAAAGGACGTTGCCAATCCTGTCAAGGCATTGCTTGGCGTGTGCTGCATTTCTAATCCAAAGTCTACACAAGTAGAAGAGGGACTTTTACAGTGATAAGAACCCAACTGAACAGGAAATAAGACTTTCAAACCAGGAACAGGTTTCTTCAAATATTGAAAAATAGTGTATTATAAAAAGTTATGAAAATTTGCCAAAAATCATAGGAGACAGGAAACATTCTGTAATTTGTTGAGCAAAGAGTGTGGGATGTGTTCTCCCACTGTACTAAATTTGATGAGAATAGCTCAAGAAATGAGGGCGGGAGACCCCCAGAAAAGTCCCCCCCGGTTTCCTGTTTTTTGGCGATTGCGCATGCGCGTCCGCCATTTTAGAAACATTTTAGAAACATTACGAATTTTCGGAAATATCCAAAAATTTTGGGTGAAACATTTAGAAATAATTTCTACATCGAAGAGCCGGCACCCCCTACTTTAGAAACGAGAACTGAAACAGTTTGGATTGTTTGTGTTTATTTTTTTAGAAGTATGTGGTAATTGCTTCAAGCAAGCAATCACATTAAACTGTTGCTATAAGAAGATCTACATCATATACATATGTTTGAAAAAGAAACATTTGCTAAGACTTGCTCTATGAGTAAAGGTTTAGCTTGTAAATTGTGTTAACCAGAACAGATAGAAGGGCAATGTAAACAATCAAATTACAGTGGGCCATGGGTACCTGCAGGGGTTTGGTTCCAGACTTCCCTCGAGTCCTATTGTTTCCCTCATGCCCTATGGTTTTATTGTTTCCTTATTTAAAATGCCAAAATCAAAGTTTGCTTTTCCTTCCTTCCTTCCTTCCTTCCTTCCTTCCTTCCTTCCTTCCTTCCTTCCTTCCTTCCTTCCTTCCCTTCCCTTCCCTTCCCTTCCCTTCCCTTCCCTTCCCTTCTTTTTCTTTTTTTTATGGGGGGGGGAGGGGGGATATTTCCAATTATAGATACAGAGTCTATGGATACAGAGGACTATTAGTAATTTTCAATTGACTTGATCTCAATTAGGGAAACAGTACTGTCAGGTTCATAATTTTCTTTTCCTGTACAGAAAGGTTTGCTAAAAATGAATACCAAAGTCTATATTAAAGATTGTTTTTAGAAAGAAAGAAAGAAAGAAAGAAAGAAAGAAAGAAAGAAAGAAAGAAAGAAAGAAAGAAAGAAAGAAAGATGGATGTAGTTGAAAATACATTGCTAGCATACATACCAGACAGCTAGGGAAATCAGCTTTTTAAAAAAGAGAAAAAGAATAATGAGAAGAAGGAACATACTCTACATTTTATTCTTGTGCCAGCAGTGCTTGTTTAATAAACATTTTTCTTGCAATGGATCCTGTAAAACACTCCGTAAATAAGTTTGATTTTTATGCCATCTTTGTTGTTTAATGGTTAAATTTACATGTTCCAAACTCCAATGGGGAAAGTGAAGGGTTTAGCCGATTGGCAAACAGTTTCTGTTTGCAGAGTGTTGAGTGGATGAATGAGATATCATCATTGCATTCTTATTTCTGAGAGGTATGGAGTGAATATTGATGATTTGTTTGTTTACTTGGTTGGTTTCCAAGGATGAAAAAGCTGTGTGTAAGCATCCTGAATACAGTAAAAATTTCTTAGTCGTTATCCATGGTGGTTACATTTTTTAAAAGGATATTTCACAAATAGACCAATTGCACAGAATGGGCAATTCTGCTAAATACTAGCTTGACACTAAGTACAATAGCAGGCCATTTAGCCTATTGTTCTATGTCTACAGTTTTAAATTACTTCCTATCCCAAAGTGCCTATTCAGAAAATCCTGGCTTTGTGAAAATTACATATCTGATTTGGAATAAGGATTCCAAACATGCAATGGCACTTTTCAACATGCCAGCTTTTTTATTATTTTTGTCATGATATAATTGGAGATGTCCCTAATGAGATGATGAAGCTGCATGAGGGGAATAAATCACAAGGAACAGTAAGTCCATGAGTCTGTGATGGCAATCGGTGAAGAAGCAATTGAAGCTGTTTGGTCCTCACTGTGCAGGTCATCTATTTACAAAGAACATACTTTGTTTTCTTTTCCCAAAAAGAATTCCCAATATGGGTAAAAATAAAATGTTGATCAAATAATACAGTTATCATCTAATATTTAAACTCACATTTTAAAACCCATCCAATATGGACATATCCAATGAAAACATCAAGAACAAATAGCAGCTATCAAATTAAAGCCTACTTCAGTAGCAAATGACCTGAAATACCAAAGCCTGTTGAAATAAAAAGGGTGTCTATCTATCTGTCTGTCTATCTACCTATCTATCATCTATCTATCTCATGGATGGAAATGGAGGGTTTCCTGACAGGATAATGACATACCTTGTGTTTCTACCAAATGTGCTTTTGAGAGTGGTATGAAAGGAGAGAAGGACCTCTCTGATCAATTTTAAAACCAGTGCGAGCTCAGATAACAGGGGAATGCAATCTTTCAAATGGCTTGATCCCAATCAGTATCAGAACCAGTGCTTTCAATTATCCACTGTGTATGCTCATGTATAAGTCAAGGACAGGTTTTGGAGCCAAAATTATGGATTTTGGTATGACCCGTGGATAGGTAAAAGGTTAAACTTAGAGGCATGTAACAAAGGTTATAAATGTTCATAGGCTTTAACTTTAATAATACATTTTTGAAAAGAAGTACTGATATCCTGTAGTCTCTCCAACAGCCCTTTGCAATAGGCGGTAATGGTAGCTCTGCTTCCACTTGCAGCAGAGAAATAATCTCTTTTTGCCAAGGAAGGGAAGCCCCAAATGAGGTTTGATGGGGAAGTGAGCAAAGGCAGCATTGATTCTTTGCAGCGGAGAAAGGCAAAAGCAGAGTTGATTCTCCCACATTCTCTCACGACAGACCTGGGACTTTCATAGCTTAGTTGATGCTAAGGAAGCCCAAAAGAGGTGGTTATTCCCTCTGTTTCCCTTCTCACCAGTCACAATGGAGCTGGAGAGGAGGGGAGATAGAGTAAAGGCAGGGTTGTTCCTTCAAAGATCTCTCACCATGGACTAAGATCCATTTTTTTTTTAATTGACACAATGACGTTGTATGACACAGCAAACAAGATAGATATGCTGGATTTCGTATCACAAAATCACAAGTTGAACACTTCCCAAGTGTTTAGGACTGTGTGATGTATTTTCGGATGATGGGTACAGATCCCAGTAGGGTGGCCTTTTGCAGTTGGCAGATCGTAATTTTGTCAATGTCTATTATTTCCAAATGATGGCTGAGATCTTTTGGGACAGCACCCAATGTGCCGATCACCACCGGGACCACCTGTACTGGTTTCTGCCAGAGTCTTTGAAGTTCAATCTTGGGGTCCTGATAGCGGCTGAGTTTTTCCTGTTGTTTTTCATCAGTGTGACTGTCACCTGGTATGGTGACATCAATGATCCAACCCTTTTTCTTTTCCACAACTGTGATGTCTGGCGTGTTGTGTTCCAGAACTTTGTCAGTCTGGATTCGGAAGTCCCACAGTATCTTTGCGTGTTCATTTTCCATTACCTTTGCAGGTTTGTGATCCCATCAGTTATTTACTGCTGGGAGGTGGTACTTGAGGCATAAGTTCCAATGGATCATTTGGGCCACATAGTTGTGCCTCTGTTTGTAGTCTGTCTGTGCGATTTTCTTACAGCAGCTGAGGATATGATCAATGGTTTCGTCAGCTTCCTTGCACAGTTTTGGGTCATCAGCTGATTTTTTTAATCTTAATTGCATTTGTTCTGATGGCTTGCTCCTGGGCTGCAAGGAACAGGCCTTCTGTCTCCTTCTTCAGTGTCCCATTCGTGAGCCATAGCCAGGTGTTCTCCTTGTCAGCTTTTCCTTCAATTTTGTCAAGGAACTTTCCATGCAACGTTTTGTTGTGCCAGCTATCAGCTCTAGTTTGTAGTGCGGTTTTCTTGTACTGGTTTTTTGTCTGCTATGCTTATTATTATTATTATTATTATTATTATTATTATTATTATTATTATTATTATTATTATTATGTTTATACCCTGTTTTTTCTCTCCACAAGGAGACCCAAACCAGCTTACATTAAAAGGATTTCAATACAACTGAAAATCTAAAAACATACAAAATTTAATACAGACTTAAATATAAACGATATTAAAAATTACAGTTAAAATCCATAAAAACATAATCAAAGCTAAAACCCCTGGCTTGATTTTAAAAAATCTTCTTTAAAGGCTTGTCTGAATAAAAAGGTTTTAGCATGCCAGTGAAAGGACAGCAAAAAGGGGGTCATTCTGTCTTCTCTGGGCAAGAGGGAGTTCCAGAGTTGAGGGGCAGCCACCGAGAAGAGCAACTCTCTCGTCTCCACTAACTGAGCTTGAATTGGAGGTGGACCGAGAAAAGGGCCTCTCCTGAAAATCTCAGGGCTTGGGCAGGCTTATAGGTGGAGATGTGGTCAGTCAAATAGTATGGACATAAGTGTCTAGGACTTTAAAGGTCATAACCAGCACTTTGAATTGTGCTCAGAAACAAACTGGCATCCAGTGGAACTACTGCAACAGTGGGGTTATCTGCTCCCTGCAGCCAGCCCCAGTTAGCAACCTGGCCTCAGCTCTTTGGACCAGCTGAAGTTTTTGAGCACTTTTCAAAGGCAGCCCCATGTACAGTAATCCAGATGGGATGTAACTATGGTATGTTCCACAGTGACCAGATTTGGTTTCTCAAGGAACAGGTGC
Organism: Anolis carolinensis; assembly: GCF_035594765.1. Taxonomy (NCBI): domain Eukaryota; kingdom Metazoa; phylum Chordata; class Lepidosauria; order Squamata; family Anolidae; genus Anolis; species Anolis carolinensis. Next base: position 238,540,038 of record NC_085842.1, read on the forward strand.
AGTCGGCACACAAGTTTAACTTGTGCAAAGGCCTTCTTGGCTATTGCAGATACTTGAGCCTCCAGGATCAGTGCTGAGTCTTGGAAGACCCCCCAGACTGCAGACCTGTGTCTTCAGTGGGAGAGTTACACCATCCAGCACAGGCTAGATGTTGAATCTTGGAAGAGTCTGAGGAAGAGGTTGGCAAAAAGAAAGCGAGTAAAGGCAGAGTTGATCATTACAGGATTTCTTTCCCAGTGAAGAAACTCCAACACAGTTTCAACTTGCACATGAGTATACTTACTTCCTATAAGGGGAAGGCACGGTGATAGTCGATCTAGGCTGAATTGCTTTTGGCTTGTCTAGACTGTGTTGATTCTTCCCTGTCAGCACCACAGGTCTGACATAGAACATATCGACATCTCAAGGCTTCTGGGGCTAATTTAGAGCATTTCTGCTCTGGACTGCCTCCAAAATAACTGACTGGTATAGACAAACCCCTAGTTTGTATATTCTTCCTTATTACTAACTTTTGTCCTCTTGACTATGCTCTGATGTTGCTTGGCCATGTACGTCCTGGTTTTTATCTGAAAAATGTCATCCTCCTTCACTAGGTTTAAATGTCAACTCTTCCACTGATGTTTGTGTCCTGAAGCTTCAACTCAAACACACGTGTTGTGGAACAAGCCACACTGAGCCCAAACTCTCCCAACTAGCCATGGTGTTTTGATGTATGGACATAACATTCAATGAGCATCTCTTTGCCCACAGATAAAAATGCAATATTGAAGTAAATTAATTATTTTGTTCCTTTCATATTGTCTAAAATATGCTGCCTGAAGCAGCCTCACTCTGCCTTCACACAGGCAGGATTTTACCAATGATGATAATATTGTTCCCCTTTCTGGTAAGCATGCAGAGAAACGTTTGAATCATATCAACATGATCCATAATCAAAGATACAAGGTATGTGATTGCCAGGTATATGAAATCAGTGGCCTTGCCCCATTTCATTTTTTTATTTTTTAAATTCTGTTTGGCTATTAAACTTTAAAAGTCATGAACTATGTGGGTTGTTTTTGCTTTTTTATGTTTAGGCAGTTGTCATATGAAGGGTTATTTTTTAAATGCTGCCTTTGTTATCCTTTGCCTATACATAACCTTATGACTGTGGAGAACAGCAGCAAACAATTCCCACTAGTGTACATAAATTGGAAGCACAATTGTTGAAGCACATTTCAGTTTTAACTTTCCACGACTAATCTCACAACCATTTAAAAAAATTGTTACTTGTAAACAAATGCTTGGGAAATATCAACAGATTGCTGCTTCATGCTAGCAACCTGTTTCAAAGAGTTGAACAAAAGCAATTAAGACATGAAAAACATACAGTAGGTGCCTACATGTCTAATCAAACTCAAATTATGACTATCAAATCCTCCAAAACAACAGTTCTCCAACAATCAACAGATGAAAAATTATTCACACAAAGTTGGTGGAGGAAAAATGGGCAAGGAAAACAAAAACAATGACACCTGCTCTCAGACAATTAACAAAGGATGTACAAGTCATCCAATAAACTCTGCCACACTAATTGGTTCCCATACATGCTGCTCAGTGCCGCTTTTCATGTTTGACAATATTGGAACCGAGGGTATAAGGTGGTTGCTAAGGGATCTACATGAACCAATTTCTCTTTCTCTCTGCCTGCCTTTATGCCTAGACTTGGATAATTTGAAACCACCAAAGCTGAACAGAGCTTACAAGCTATATATGGCAGGCTAACATACATAGGGATGGATGTAAGATCTGCTCTGCTGGACCGTTTAATGGAGAATTTCCCAGGTCCATCCTCCCTGAACTGGATGCAGACCAGATTCACTTTACATTCCAGAATCTGCACATTGCCAAACAACATTGAACGCAGCAGGCAAATTTTGAAAGTACACATAGAAAAAACATGGGAGGAGAAAGTGGCACAAATATGTTTTATCCAATTGTGAGAATGCATGGAGGAGAGTCAATGCGATACAGTGGTTCTGAGATTCAGGATTCAAATCCCCATTTGGCCATAGAAGTCCCCTTGGTGACCTTGGGCAGTTACACTTTCTCAGCCTCAGAGGAAGGCAAAAACAACCCCCCTACTTTAAACAAAATTCCATGATGCATTCACTTGAGGGTGTATCCTCATGGGTTACTTATTTCTTTTCTTACTTTATTTTCATCCCACCTTTCTCCTGATATAGGGACTCAAGGTAGCTAACAGAAAATATTACACCAATACAATTAAAACAGAGCAAATGAATTATAATATAGATATAAAACATTAAAAAACAATTAAATATTAGTGTCATGACACACAACAATGTAAACAATTTCAAAAGAGTTTTACTGGATGAGCACATGCTTCCACATAATCTGTTTGTCTTGTGTATTTGGGATTGCAAAATAGAACACTTGGCATCCTTGCAGGCCACTCTATGTCTTCAATGCTTGCCTGGAAATTGAAACTATGTTACCTTTATTCCCAAACTTTACAATGTTACTTTTCTTTTTACTATAACTCCCGAAATTTCCCAGTGACATGATCAATGGAGTTGCAATTTTAAAGACCCAAGATCTCGTAGAGCTTATTTGTGAGGCTTCATTTTTCATACCTCTTCCACTTTCAGCTTGGATTTTTACACTAAATTCTTTCTGAGCCTTTCAGGTAATTTTTCTCCATGATCTGAAATGAAAGGGGGCTCCATTCACTGATTTTAACTCTTTTGCCTTGTTGGTATGCCATTTAAAATATTCAGCTTTTGAAATACTGTAGTATCAAAACATTATTGTACTGCCTCAAAAAAGATTTGACCTTTTGGTTCAAATCACCCCACCCTCAAATGTGTAGTCATTGGGGGGAAAGGGCTAAGTATAATGTTGATGTGTTTTATTGTTTATTGTTTTCACCCTGAAAGGAGTTTCCATAACATGAAGAAAATCAAAATTTGGGTGAAGGGAGAGATTTTGATGAATGGCACCTTTTTTTGGTACCAACCAAATTGTCACAAATATAATGGTGATATTTGTATGCCTATGGGCAATGCAGGAGCAGAAGAAATGTCCCTTTTCCTCTAAACTTCAACCTAAAATATTCTTTATGTTTCAGTTATTTTAAGACAAGCAGATCATGTTTACTACTAACGTTAGCATGTGGTTAAAAGGCTAAAGATTAGCCTTTTAGCTGAACTTGTTTAAAGAAATACCACTGAACTTAAAATGGGAACTTGAAATGAGAAAATCATCACAGGAGGAGTTCTTGATTGCCAGAAGGTGGCAGCATTACAACTATTTTAAAACTGAACCAAAAAGGAAAGACTGAACTAAGGAATATTGTTGCTAGGATCTTTTTTTGAAATGTCAAAAGACATTCATATTGTAAAACCTCCTGTATTTACTAGACACTTACATAAATCTAAAAAGTTTAATAATAAATATAAATATGACAACAAATCAATTATATATATATATATATATATATATATATATATATATATATGTTGAAGTTTTTAACATATAGAACCTTAAACTACATTACAAAAGCAAAATGTTTCCCATTCTTCCTTCTTCGCTTGCCAAAAATGAAATTGGGTTGCATATTAGGTCACAGTTTAGGACACTATGTTATGAACATTTTTAGTTGGGATACGTTAAGTTGAGGCCATGTGGAGTTAAGAGTTTTTTATTTATAAATCCAAAAATTCTCCCTTTTGTACAAAATGTTTGGTACCTCAGTGTCAAACAGAGAGAAATCAGAAAGGCTATGATGTTCTGAGTGGAAAAGCCTGGACACTGGTTGCTCTACCTTCCTGGTTAGAACCGCATACTTTTGGTTCCTGAAGTGTGGGAGTTGGAGTCCAAAACACCTGGAGGGCCCAAGTTGGCCCGTGCCTGGTTTAAAGGCTTCCATACAATCCTAGAGTTAGAAGGGGTGCCCATCTAGTTGAACCCCCTTCTGCCATAGAGGAAGACACCATCCAAGCCCTCCCGACAGATGGCCATCCAGTCACAAATACGATTGGGAGATAGATAGAGTCCTAGATTTGAAAGGGGTCTCTGAAGGTCATCCAGTCCAGCCCCATCTGCCACAAAGGAAGAGACCATTCAAGCCCTCCCGACAGAAGGTCATTCCAACCATACATACCATTGAGACATTTATTTATTTATGTATTTATTTAATTCTGATATTTCTCCCCCGCCTTTCTGCAATGGACCCAAAGTGGCTTGCAAGGTCATTAAGCCACGTGCTAACATCCACCATATAAATAAAACATAAAAGTAATGTCAAGCAATAGTAGTATAAATAAGACATAGCAGGGTTCAGTGGGGGCAGGTGAACTACAACTCCCATATGCAAGTCCATTATCCATGGTCCATCCCACTCCAAACAGGGCCCGGATGTATAGTAGGCCATGTCAAGCCTGTTAGAGTGAGTAGGCCAAAGCCTGCTCTGTGGTAGTTTTTTGCCTCAGTAAAAACTGGGGGGGGGGGGGGGGGGGGGAGTAAACGATCCTTAAAAGGAAAGAATAAAAAGATAGTCATTTTTTTCTCTTTAGTCTGCTGTGAATAGTATTTACGTACTGCTGCCTTACCTTGTTGAAGGAGAGTGCTGTATCCAAAAGACACAGGCAAAAGTTGCTCTGTTTGGAACCATGTGGAACAGGGAAGATGGCTGCCTCTTTTGCGGCCTAGCACAATGGAGCCAGGCTGAAAGGCCTGAAACGTGTTAGCAAAATGATCAAAGGAGGCTTGGATTGGGGCTTTGGGGGCTAGAAGTGTACATAAGCATATCGTTAAAAAGATAATAACAATGTTCTCTGCTGTCTTTTGAGGAAAGTAGGGCCTTACAAAGAAGTTGAAAGCTGAGGCAAGATGGCGTCCTCCTTTTCGGCCTAGCAGCGAGGGGCCAGCCTGGAAGGCCTTAAACATGTCAGCAGAGGGGCCAAAGGGGGCCATCCGTTGTCAGTGGGTTAATGGGGTGATGTGTGTCAAGTTTGGTCCAGGTCCGGCCTTCCTGGTAGTGGCAGTGGTGTTTTGGATTACCAAAGTGTAGGCCGAGGCTGTTAACTGTCCCAAAGCTAGCATCGTTCTGAGGAGAGAAGTAGGCCAAACGAAGCCAGTTGGTAGTAGTTTTTCCCTCAGCGATCCCAGTGGCCTGTGAAAGTGGCGACCAATCAGAGCTGGCCCATATTCCGGCCGGCCAATTAGAAAGCTGATCCATATTCTGCCAGGCCAATCAAAACGCGAGCACATATTCCGCCAGGCCAATCAAAATGCTGATACATACTCCGATACAAACATTCACTTTTATTATATATATAGATATAGATGACTAGCACTACATGATAATAAAGAAGTGAAGTAGCGTGCCAAGGGGTCCTTTACTTTTCAAATCAATTTCTCAGTATATACCTTTAGAAGGAATCCCTGTTGAACTTAATCGGCTAAAATGCCAAGAACCAATTATATACTTTATATTCCAAGATCAGCTTATTTATGTGTTTGTTCATTGGTAGAATGGGGTGGAGAGTGGAAGCATAGCATTAGGAAAGTAGCTATCTATGTATGTCTATTTAGAAGCAAGCTCTATTGAGCTTGATGGAATAACAAAATTATAAATTTAGATTTCATATGACACACTATTATCCAGTTAAGCAGTGGAATCATCGCTCCTCTGTTTTAATGTCTGCCATTCTCCAACTTCACACCATTGTAGAGGATCATAACTTCAAAAGTAAAGAAAGTACACTTTGCACAGTTGTAGTATTTATTTATTTATTTATTCCCCATATTTGTATCCCACCCTTTTCACCCCGAAGGGGACTTGGGGCGGCCTCACTACCACAGTAATTTAATGCCCAACATATATAATTGTAGTATCTCTACAACTATAAATATCACAACTTTTTGATATTTTCTACTGCCAAGAATTCCGACTGTAAACTGCATTTTTCTTAGGAGGACAGAGGAAGAAAATCCCAATTTGCCCAGTAGACTCAGGGAAGATAATAGATGTATTCATATTTACTTGGGAATGGGGTTTACATCAAAGTTTACATCAAACAAAAGTTTTACATCAGAGTGATTACTCAGAACAGAATGTCAGCCTTCTCAGAGATTTCAGCCAATTTTTTCCTCTGTGGGAAGATCAACTAGCCATCTCTTTGATTTTCTTCAATTGCTCTTCCTTTTCTCCTAAACATGTCCACCTTTTAAATTACTTATTTGCAACCGCTGTTCAGTTTTGTGTCCTAGGTTGCTGTGAGTTTTCTGAGCTCTACAATGCATTTGTGTCCTTTCTTTCTCCTTCTGCCTCACACTTTCTCCTTTCACCCTGGGTTATCACTGCTTTTATGTATTTGTATTTAAAATACAAATATATAAAATGTAAATATATTAATAGGAACAGAGAAGTATATTTATATGAAATATGTATCTTATAAACTGATATCTTTTTGAAAAATATTCTACATACTCATGGTGTTTTCGATCTAAGCACACCTGTCTTCTGTGATCAGGAAACTGATGCTTGGAAAGCAGTCAACTTTGGCTTTTTGGGGGATACTTGTCATGTTTGATCTTAATAGTCGAAGGGGATAAAGAGATATATCTATTTCTGTCGATTTGCCCCAATGTTTCTGTAATTTCTTTTTGCTCTGTCAGTTTTTCCTCTCAGAGCCCTTAACCTTTTTCTACCCTTTCCTCTATTCTGTGTTTTTGTTCATCCTCTTCAAATCTTTCATTGTTTCACTCCATATATCTGATTCTATTTTAAAGTTTGTACAAGCCTTTATTTACTTACACACTTTTCTTCTTGAAGAACTATATTACCTTCGGCAGAAAGAGGATGAGACAAGTGCCGCCATGAAAAGGAATGACTGTGGGGAAAATCTCGACTGTCTAGAGGGGTTCACCAGAGATTTGATCTGCAGCAGGCAACACATTTTTGTTTTGTTTTGTTTGTGCTCTGCCTGGCTCTGGAGATCTTTCTTGGCTTAGTCTCTGAGTGATCCGACTTTAAAAGCTCAGTCTTTTGTGTATTCTTGAGCCTTCAGTCCTCCTCTTTATTCATAAGAGAAAGCACCAAAAGTGTGTGCGGAGGAAGGATTGTTATAGTGTTAGAGAGTGGACAATTCAGCTCTCTTTATGCTAAAGCTTCCCTTGTTGATCCTCAAAACATACATTTCAAAACACTAAAAAAAGGGGGGAGAGTCCTAATATATTTCCCAGTATAAACTTGAAAGCTATATCAAATGGTATCCTATATGCAGCAATTGAATTATTCTGTGTGCCAGACTCTGGCAAATTCCTTTTCTTAAGGATCACATGGACAATGAATGGGGAGGGAAGAAAATGAAAACAGAGACTGCTCCATTACAACTCTGGACAGAGTAAAATTAAAAATATTCATTGCCACAAGTTCCTTTCTAAACAGTACTAGTGAGTCTTTGAAGTCTAATGTCAGCATAAGATACCTGCATTATATCCTTGCATTCTGTTTGAGCAGTGAAGAAACCCCCACCCAACAATGTGACAGAGAATGATAAATTAGACTCAGTAAGTCTCGCAGATGCACTGCTACAACTACGCATGTCTTCCTTTTTTAATCCTGAAATAAAATATATGGGTGCTGGTATTTGCAGCAGGAAAAAATTCTCATCTACTTGTAATACATGCAAACATTGGGGCAATCCAGCTGCCACAACTTGCTGTTCCACCCACTGGTGTAGCAGTTGCATTTCCAGTTTGCAGCAACAAAACGTTAGTTGGTTGTAAAGGTCTCAGCATTACATTTCTCAATTTTTTTTTTATGTAAGGGATATTCTCTCTTTTGAGAACCCAGGAGATATCCTGTGTGGAATCAACTTTTAAAATATAAAATATCCAAAGGATAACAATGTCTACTTATTAAAGCTGAAGAAAGGCTCTAAATAAGCTACTTTTAAAGGGAGCCCAGAAATTATATTTGATAAAATGCTGAATATTGTGTTCCAGCAATGGAATTTATTTGTTCATCTCATTTCTGACCAGGAAATTACAAGTAGAATTCTTAATTCCTCTATAATAGTATTTTTCCTCTACTGAAGCTCATTTGAGCATACTTTTTCCCATTCTTGATTAGAAACAGCTTTTCTCTGTCTAGAAAATGGAGGAAAATAGACATTTTCAACACCTGATTCCCCCCTGCACTTATCCCCACTTCACTTTGTTGTATTATTGTCATTCTGTTGTTCTCTTACCAAAAACTACAATCAGGAACAAAAGTGAAAGCAAACTGCCTGTGATAACAATTTGCATATGTTGTATGCAAACACTACTTTGGCCACAATAACCCCTCTCCAGATCTCTACAAGAAATATGATTGGTCTATGTGATGTCTTACTTGGTTTTCTCTCTCCTGCTTATTTCCTGGTTTGCTGCTCTTGGGTGGAATGTTCCATTGGCGCTTGTTTTGGGGGTGGAGCTTGGGACTCCCCTGTAGGTTTGGGTGAGATGGTTCAGCCCTGCAGCTAGTCTCTAGAGGCTTTTCCCCCTCCTTTTCATTCCAGAGCAAAACCTCTTAGAGATAGGTCTTAGAATTGGTCTGGGTTCTTTGGCCTGGCAAATTCAAACAGGCAACATAAATCACATACTTACCAGCATAGCCTTGTACTTACCAAAAGCATAGCTTATAGTTTACCCCATAGCCTTGTACTCACCTTATAGTCATTTCATAGCTCGTACTTACCTTATAGTTACAGCATAGCTTGTACCGACCTATAGCATAGATAGTATATTTCATAGCTTATAGTTACCATCATAGCCTGAAGCATATACCACCACAGCTTGTGCTTGCATTATAGAAAGCTTTCACCTCACAGCTGGTACTTACCTCACCTCACAGCCTAGTATCTACCTTAGCTAATAGGTTCCTCATAGCTTGTGTGCTTACCTCATACAGTCTTTATAGCCTTCATTCTCAATCAATATAGTTTTATTTCTGTATAATTTCAGTGATTTTACCTCATATTATTTCTAATACAGTAAAAGGTTTATTTTCTGTGCAATTAAACTCAATCTACAATCTTTGTTTTCTATTATATGTTTCTGATTCATCATTCAAGATTTCTGCTTGAAATTACCATTTCCTGTGTTCAATAAACATATTTTTGGTTATCTGTAACCAGCTTCAAGAGTGTTTACTTTAAGGTTTGAGGTACAGTAGAGTCTCACTTACCCAAGCCTCGCTTATCCAAACCTCTGGATTATCCAAGCCATTTTTGTAGTCAATGTTTTCAATATATCGTGATATTTTGGTGATACATTTGTAAATAGAGTAATTACAACATAACTGTTGTACTACTTATGTACTACATATTGAACTACTTTTTCTGTCAAATTTGTTGAATAACATGATGTTTGGCTGCTTAATTTGTAAAATCATAACCTAATTTGATGTTTAATAGGCTTTTACTTAATCCCTCCTTATTATCCAAGATATTCGCTTATTCAAGTTTCTGCTGGCCTGTTTAGCTTGGATAAGTGAGACTCTACTGTATAATAAAGGGTAAACCGATCGCCGCTTGGGTAGCCAGACACATAGCCTTCCCTTCCCCCAGCGTGCCTTCACAGTCTGTTTTCTGAAAATAAAAAAGTAGGTTTCCAAACTTGATACAGAGATGGACTAAAGTTAAGCACCTTTCAGAAGTTCAACCATGAGGTTACCAGCATGTGAATTACCATCCATAGATTCTCCAAATCTAGGAAGCAGCACAGCTGGCATTTCAGCTGAAGCTGGTAGTAAGCACTTCTGAGTCTAGCATCTATCTGGACTGACATTTGGAGAGACGGATCCAAGAGCATTCCCAAGCTCCAAACACAGTCTTTTAGGGGAAGTGTAACCCCATCCAGAACTGGTTCACACACTTCCATCCCCAGACTAGGACCCTTGAGGGCAAGCACCTCTGTTTTGTTTGGATTCAGTCTCAATTTGTTTTTCCTAATCCAGCCCATTGTCTCCTCCAGGCTTTTGTTCTTTAACTGAACCTTGCATTTTTAAAGAAATCCATTTTGTAAATGCAAGATCTTGGAGAAGCTCTTTGAACATTTCTTTCTTAATGGTACAATAAATTTACTAAACTACAGAGCGGGAGTAGGAAATGCAGATGAACTCCAGAGCTTCAGGGAAGTTCTGGAATATCCTGTGAGTTTTGTTAACTCAGTTGAGGGTTGCTTTAAGCAGTCTTGGCCCACATTAACTCAAATCGGATTCATGCCATGGAGCTGACTTGCCTCCCACACCCCACTTTGGGATAAGGGGTCCATAGAGATGGGCCCTTAGTTACATCCAGGGCAATGTGCTGAGCTAGGAATTGAAGGAAATTTCATTGAGCTAAACATTCTCAATAAAAGTAACATCTCCTAAGACATGTTGAAAAGAAAAATGTACCTTGCTTCAAACACTTATCCATTAGAGAAGTATACTGGATTAAAAGAAAATATTGTATTTGCTTGAGTTTAATGTGCCATCAAATGTAATGTGTGCCTCAGTTTTGATGTGTGCATTACAAAAAAAAAAATCTAAAGAAGGAAGGAGAAGCAGCGTCCTTCCACCAGATGGAAGACAATGTCACTTCTTCTTCCTTCTTTAGAAAAGGGGTACGATATCTCCTTTGTCTCCCAGTTGGGGGATGAAGGAGAAATGGTTGAGGAGGAAGAGGAACCGTTTTTCCTTTGGGGACAAAGGAGAAATGGCTAGGGAGGAAAGGGGAACCGTTTCTCATTCACCTCCTAGCTGGGAGACATAGAAACGGCTTGGGGAGGTAACGCCTGCTCCACCATCAAACCAAGGCTGGGGAGTTCGCTAGTCTGAGCCTAATGAAGGGACAAAGGCACCTTTCGATGCACAATTGTAGTGCACCATCCAATCTAATGCATATCTCAATTTTGGCGAAACAATTAAGCCAAAAACATGTGTATTAGATTCGAATAAATATGGTAACATGTTTTATTTCCATACAGTGGTCTCTTGGTTTCTCCTAGAGTTTGCTTCTGGGAACTAACATGGATACCAAAATCCTTGGATGCAGAAATCCCATTATGTGCAGAATTAAAATGGTGCTCCTTATATAAAATGACAAACTGACGGTTACTTTGGAGATTTATAATTTCTTTAAAATGTTTTCAAAGTGTTTGCTATTGAATCCATTGATATGGAGAAACTGACTGTATTCTAAAATTAACAGCTGAATGTCCTTTTGGCTTGAGTCATTAGCCACATCACTACTCAGTTCTTCTACAGTAGCTACTTAAGTGCCTGAGAGTGTCATCTTCTGGTATCTCTTGTTTCATTTGGATTATCTCACCCTAGGGTTTTCATGGTAAAAGACATGCAAATTCCTGCTGCAGGGTATTGATAAAGGTTAGCTATTGTGCCACTGGTGTTGTCCCTGAGGCCCCTTCCATACAGTTGAATAAAATCCCACATTATCTACTTTGAACTGGAATATATGGCAGTGTGGACTCAGATAACCAAGTTCAAAGCAGATACTGTGGGATTTCTTTTGCCTTGATATTCTGGGTTATATGGCTGTGTGGAAGGGTCCTGAGGGATCCTCCACCGATGTCCCACTCCACTGCTGCCTAGTACCTGCTTGGCACATTTAGTCTGCTTCCTCAGAAAAAGCCTGTCCATATGGGCAGCCCTGCCAGCAGCACTGCTACAATTCTCATAGCTTCTTGCTTCACAGTAGATGCTATCCCACCTAAAATATGCAAAACATTATTAAATAAAGAGAGTAATGACAAATAAAAATTGGTCCCCACATTCTATAATGGATGTTGCAGACATTTATCCAAACTTTATGCCCCAGTTTATCATAGAAGGCACCTTTGTATAACCACGGGAGAAAACTGGGAGTCAGGTTGTATAGGATTATACTCTCAGTTTTATATTTTCATGACATAAATTTAAAATAGTTGTGTTTTTAAAAACATTTTCTTTAATGACTGTTAAAGAGAATGTGTATGTTCAATATAAAAGGAACCATTTGAGTTTGCAATAAATACCGTATTGATAACTGGATTACTTTTCTGTAATAGAGGAACCATGCTATGGGTCTGTGGTCAAAATTTCTCAAGGGGACACATAATCTGTCAGTGAGAATGACAATGAAAAACTTTAATTTTGTTATGGAGTTTGGTTTTGGGTTTCAGTTGTGGAATTCACTCTGGGTTGTGGGGTTTTTTTTCGTGTCAGGAGCAACCGGAGTTGCTTCTGGAGTGAAAGAATTGGCCGTCTGCAAGGACGTTGCCCAGGGGACAGTCGGATGGGTTTTTTTTTTTTGATGTTTTACCATCCTTGTGGGAGGCTTCTCTCATGTGCCCCCATGGAACTGGAGCTGATAGAGGGAGCTCATCCGCGCTCTCCCCGGGTGGGATTCGAACCTGGCAGCCTTCAGGTCAGCAACCCAACCTTCAAGTCACAAGGCTTTTATCCCCTAGGCCACCGGAGGCTCCTTGGATTGTGGTAGCAGTCAAATATTTATTCCGTTTAAGAAGACCTGAGCCAGTGGTTCCCAAACTTATTTGACCTGCTGCCCCCTTTCCAGAAAAAAATATGACTCAGCGCCCTCTGGAAAGGAGGGCATGGCTTAGAGGGTGGGTGTGGCTCCTGCTCAAGTGGGTGGGGCTGAGCCTCTCCCCAGTCCAAGTTGCAGGGCTGGGAGGGGAGGTAGGCGGGGCCACAAATGGGCGGCCAGTACTGGGATGGGCGGAGTTACGAGCTCTGAGGCAGGGCTGAGCTTCTATCCCTGTCCTGCGGCGCCTGCCAGGACACAGGGGGCGAAGCTAGAGGAGGGGGCGGGGCCTCTTCCCAAGTGCCTGACGGGGCTGAACCTCTATACCCCACCCCCATGTTCTAACAACCGCCTCAGGGGAGGTATACAGAGGCTCAGCCCTGTCTCACGCTTTTGGAAGGAGGCCACGCCCCCTTCCCTAGCTCCGCCTTCTGTGTCACAAGTGCCTCAGGAGAGGTATAGAAGAATCTCAGCCCTGTCTCAGGCTCTTGGGAAGAAGCCATGCCCACTCCTCTAGCTCTGCCCCCTGTGTGTCCTAACAGGCACCTCAAGTGCTCAACCCTGTCTCCGGAACTTGGGAAGAGGCCCCTCCCCTCCTCTGGCCCCTCCCCTGTGTCCTATTAGGTGCCATCACCGCCCCCCTGGATCGCTCCAGCACCCACCGGGGGGCGGTAGCACCCACCTTGGGAATCACTGACCTGAGCTATCAAATAAAAGGCAAAGAGAAAGGATTTTACATGTCTTTTCTTATTAAAATATAGTATAAATGGCAGTCTGTATCCATGGGGGTTATTTGTAAGACCATCCCACTCCACAAATTCCAAAAACCACAAATGTCCAAGACCCATATATACAATATAAATAAAATAGCTGTCAAATCAATGGTCAGATCAACAGTTAGTTGAATCTGTGGGTGGAGAACCTGGAAATAGAAAGGTCAGTTATATATAAACATACAAAGTAATGAAAACGTGTATGTGTGTATTTAGCTATGACTGTAAGAAGGTGTGTTATCATAATGAACTTCCAAACTTTAATGGAGAGTAAATACATAAAGACATTTTTAGAATGAATACCAATTTTGAGATCTGGAATGTTTAGCCATCAAAATAAGATAAATCTCAACTTCTTTAAATATTTAAATGCATGTGAACATTCCCTTACCTTCTGCATATTTAAAAAGTTAATAAGAGATGGCAGTATTTTTGCACGTTAACCATGTTAATCATTCTAGATCAGTGGTTCTCAGTCTGTGGTTCCCAGGTGTTTTGGCCTACAACTCCCAGAAATCCCAGCCAGTTTACCAGCTGTTAGGATTTCTGGCAGTTGAAGGCCAAAACATCTGGGGACCACAGGTTGAGAACCACTGTTCTAGATTGTCATTACTAAGAAATCACGGCATTAAAGTTCAGACTAAAACCTGGAACAGATTCACCATATCACTAGCATTGAATTCACCACTTACCACTGCATTTAAGAATAATTTTCTCATATCTACTGCTAACTCTGAAACCATTTAATGATTTCAGCTTATTCATGAGTCTTAATATTGATTGTGATATATTAAGGAGTTTAAATCCTACTAAATATATGTTAGGGGGGAATTAAGCAATAATACACACCTTTAGACAATGCACTCATTTCTTAATTTATTTTCTTTCTGAGAATACTTTGATGGGCACTCCAGCTTTGTTTGGCAATGAATAAAGCAGGTCCTGAGATGAAATGGTTAAACGCATGGCATTCTTCCATTATGTAGATAGTGCAAAATGTGGTGTCACTTTCTATTCTTATTACAATCGTGAGACTGTCACTATAATTGATTAATTTTGTGCTGCTCTTTCTCTTTCTCTCTCTGATCTCTTTGTCGGAAGAATAAGCTATCACAGAATTTTAATGCTTGATACACTTAGTGTTCTTAATATATTCTGATTCTCATTCTTGTGACAAAGCTTGGCACAAAATCAGTCTGTATTCATAAAAACGGCTTCCAAAATAAAGCAGAAGACTGTTCAAAATCCATCTTCATGACAATCTTGAAAACAATGGGAACAGAAATATCACAAAACAAAGCCCTCTCTTCTTGTGGCAATCTTACTATTGTAATCTCACAATACTCTAAAATACGTTTCTCAACCTTTTTGATTGGATTTGTTAAATGCAATTTTAGAATACAGAGATCATTCAAAATATTGTTCATAGGATGTCATCATAAGTAGCAAGTAATTTAGAGTGTACTCAAGTGATTTGTTTGAAATAATTGCTATCTAGGGAAAATCATCCTCTGGCAACTAAGGACCTATGTTCATGTTCAGATATGCAAGGTTTATTAAACAGAACTGATTTTCATTTTGGATTCATTCAGATACTTTTGATAACATGATGAAATTGTAGCTTCACATATCCCTCTTGAATTCAAATGCCTACTCTTGGTTGGAAAGTTGGAGCTAAGCATCTCCACTTATAGCTATAGATTCCACACTACTAATTGTTCCTTCACCCTGGTTGAACAGATCACCAATGGGTTCAGAGTCAAGATACCAGGATATGAGGCCCAATCTCAAGCTTGTTGGCAGACATGGAAAAGTCTGAATACCTGAGTGCGCAAGAGCACAACTTCTGCATGACATTTTTTTAAACCCTGTGCTAAAACTTGAAAGTATCAACCTGGAAATTTGCTTCCTGGCCTCCTCCTCTTTCTCTTCCATGAAAATCACAATCCTGTGCAAGTCTACTCATAAGTAAGACTCATTCACATAAGTTCACTGGACTTTACTTATGAATAAATGAGTGTAGGATATCTCCCTTAATGTGTATACTATTATTACGTTGAATTAGAATATCTAAACTAGACATGAGCAAACTTTTTATGGTGGGGGCCACATTGCAGACTGGGCCAGGGCAGGCAGGCAGGGCCAGGTTGGGATGGAGGGGGGGGGGGGTTGACAAGGGGCAAAGGGTTTCACATGTGGCTCCTCTTATCTGGGGATGCAGCAGGCTGCCATGTCTCCAGGCTGAGAGGAGAAGGAGACACTCCATGCCTGCCTCAAGAAAAGGAGAAATAAAGTCTAACAATGGTTATGGTTTATATCAATAGAAAAGATTAGGTTTTAAAAGTAGATGTTGCAGGATCCAAAGGGAGTGGCAGTTGCTTGGAAGAATGAAACTGTTTAGGTTGAATTCAGTTTTAGAATTTGTTCCTTGGAGGTCATTTCATGGTCAGGTTGCCTGCAATTTCAATATGAAATGATCTCTTGAGCCTTAATCAAGGAGAAAGTTGAAAACAGTGTTTATAATAACTTAATTATGATTTATCTATTAGAAAGAGGTCCGTATTTACCTTTAGATCCTCCTTCATCTTCACACTTCTTGGAAAAGTTATTTCCATCACATAACTACTACCACTCCCTATCTACAGTGTGCTGTCCTGCAACACATCTTGACTAGGGCAAGTGCCTTTTGTGTTGAGGCTTTGGGTGTTATATCCAGCTGTCTGTTTGATATAATATTGGTTTACTAGACACATTGCTGTTAATATTATGTATTCTTGTAAAATGGATTTCATAAAAGAGTAGTCTTTCATAAGACCAATGATTGATAGTTCCACCCAGAACTCTGGTTTCAGCTTATGGCGACTACACATTTCATTATGGACATGAAATGTCACTTCAGGTCTACTATGGTGCACAAGTGTTGTGGAAGATATAGATGGTAAAAAGAAACCATCCTGCATTTCCACTGGATCTGGAAACATCCTTTTAACTAAGATGTCTATGTTAATAAATACTTTCTCATTTGCTAGATTTGTTTAGTAGTGTGGTCTGTAAAACAGTGGTAGATTTATAATTTATCATGCTGAATGACATCAGAATAATGTGCCTCTAGACCTGCTTCCATTATGATTCTGAAACCTCAGGGTAAAATACACTCTTAAATGGATAGTGAAATCTATGGAAATCGAATTGCAACTTTTGCTCTGCTGTTTCCTTCTGCATATGCTAGGTTGTCATGTAACACTCCAGCCATGCAGACCACTTTCATTGGATTCAGGCAAACCCAAGGAACTTCAGAGGTATTATGTAGAGCTGTCATTTTGGACTTCATCATATGGAAGTTTTCCTTTGTTTCTACCCATTTCTACACTCTTCAAAGATGGATTTTCATGGAGCCCATCAAATGATGCAGGACTACTTCTGGTGGTTGCTCTTAGGAATCGGCATTGTGTAGAAATCCTCCTCGTGGAGGAAGATTTAAAAAACAAGCAGAAACCAATTCCATTCATTTCTGTGCACATAGAAACACTTAGGCATTTTTCCTTGTGATGGGAAGTGATGGATTTCTCTGATTTCAGTGTGGGTGTTCATGTGGGCAGTCTACTGCTCTTCTGCTTCCTTTAGTGGTTTCAAGATGGTGTGGGTTCCAAAGAAAAGTTGTTTTAAAAAGTGTGCCTGTTTTCTTTAGTGCAAGTATGGTGAACCTTTTAGAGACCAAGTGTCCAAATGGGGTGAGGGGGTGGACATAAGGCGGGAAAACAGGAGGTGTGAGCAGTGGAGGACAAGCAGGGCAGCAAGCAGGGTGTGAGTAGGCAAGCGGAGGAAGTGAATGAGCAGGCAAGCAGAGGGCAAGCAGGTGAGTGAGCAAGCGGCCAGGCAAGCGAGCGAGATGGGAGTGAGGGACTGAGCAAGAGAGCAGGCAGGTGGGGGGCGGGTGACAGCATGCATGCCAGGAGAGAGAGGACTGCATGCCCCTTCTGGCATGCATGCCATAGGTTCACCACCACTGATCTAGGAGCTTAAGGCAAATGATCCCATGGAAAATGATATTTCAAAAAGTGTGCTGTTATCCTTGAAATATTTTTAAATGTGTGCTGGAATTCTTGAAATGGTTCAGCTAGAAAGGAGAGGAGGTAATCCTGTATGATAAAAGTTCTCCATCTTTTTTAAAGATAGAACCCATGAAATGGCACGCAAAGAAGATGATTCCACTCACTCACTCTCCCACTCCCCATGGGATGAAGGCTTTAATATTCCCAATGCAAAAGCTACTGTGTTCACCCACTCAATTTTCTATTGCAGACATGTGTCCTAGACAACTAAAAGGTGTTCATATATGTCTGAAAAATATGAACCGTCTTAGTTGCAAAAGTACTGTTCTGTGTCTTTTAACACAACTGTAAAATCTGTGTCACTATCTGCATCATTAACAGCTACAGTGTATGTCCTAGTCCAAATGTCAGTCTTCAGTTGAGTTAGATTCATTTAATCAATGAAAAATTGGCAAGTAAGTTACACTGATTTTAAAAAGTCTGCTCTAGCTAGGATTAAGAATTAAATTCTGACATATGCCTTTGGCTAGTAAACATGAAATACAATTGCAAACTGCATATCCATGTACTAAAACAATAGTCTGGATTTGATTTGAAAGTAAAATGACAGTATTCCACATCCCTCTATAATTTATTATTAAAGAGGGTAAGGAAGATATATAGAAGAACAAGTAAAACATACACATATTTTTGAAACATAAAATATTTAGATTATCAGTGTATATTTAGAAACATTTCAGACACTCATAGGGGAATGGGTAAAACGAAAAGGATATCCAATAGAATGCATTTATTGGGTGGGAATAGTCTTATTTCTTTATCTGGGCTAACTGAGAAACAATGATAGAGGTATCTCCAATGCATTCCTCTGTTACATTTGTTTCATTTGGTTTTAATGTATTTTGGAGTTTATTTTATACATTGTGTATTGCTTTTAATTAAAATTACAGTTTCTTTTAATTAAAATTACAGCAACTATATAAAAACTGGCTGCTAGCCATTCTCTTTATGTTTCTAGGATTTTACACAAGTAGAAACCATGTGGAAATGGTTCTTTCTCATCAGCTACACATAAAGGGAAAAGCATTAGCATTTGACTTGAAAAAAAAAGTTAAAATATAGAAGAAGCCCCCTGGAAAATGGTGGCTTGTCCATCTTAAAGACATGAAGGCATAGAAAGAGTGCTCTAATTAAATTTTTCCTTAACATGGCTGTGTCTGGTGTCCTAAATATGAAATATGAACACGCACAAAATTGTATTTCCAGTACCAATTAATTTTAATGTATTTGTGAATTGAGGTCTCCTTATGGAAAGAAGTTCTCTGACTCTTGATAATTTGTGGCATGCTATCCTGGTGAGCAGGGGTAACACTGTCCCTTTCCCTCGCTGCTTCTGTCTGCTCTGCAATCAGACTGAGTTACATCATTTGAGCGTCCATCTCTCCTGACTCTCAACAGGATTGTGATCTTTGTGTGTGAAATTACTACTGACACTGTATATTACAATCATAGAATTTAAGTACATGTTCGTTTTCACATGAATAAATTAATTAATTTTAGTTGAAAATGCCCTCCGCAATTATAGAGTCACCCAAAAGAAAAGGTGCATAGCAATCTGTTTTGTATAAAATAGGCATTTACAGATTTGGGGAGACCTATCTGTGTATACTGAATTTTAGCAAATATCTACTACAAAATTGGAGCCTATGACTATTTGGAAAATTGCCCTCAGGGAATCTTAGACTATGGATATTAAAAAGTATAGTTGGTGAGGGGATATTACATTTCTTAACTTTATTTTATTTTCACATCTCACATATTTCCATGTATTGAGTTGTCTATGTGTGTGAGAGTCCTCTGACACTTGGCAGTTTGGAATATGTTGCCTGATGCTCTATAATGATTTAGCCTTATCAAGAAAATTAAAATCTCAGTCAAACCATGTGATTACAAATATCCTATAGTTCAACAGATGTTTATAAATATGAAATGTCTTTGCATACAGAAGTCTTTGCTTTGTAGCAAAAGGACCACAAATAGGAAGTTTGGACCAGCTGAAGTTTCTGAGCTCTTTTTAGAGGCAGCCCCACATACTGTGCGTTACAGTAATCCGACGGGATGTAACTAAGGCATTTACCACCGTGGCCAGATCTGGCTTCTCAAGGAACAGGCACAATTGGTGCACAAGTTTTAATTATGCAAAGGCCTTTCTGGTCACCACCAATACCTGAGTCTCCAGGTTCAGCACTGAGTCCAGAACCCCCAAACGGCAAACCTGTGTCTTCAGGGGGAGTGTAACCCCTTCCAGTACAGGCTGAATCCCTGTTCCCTGGTCTGCCTTCTGACTGATCAGAAGCATTTTTTTTTGAACCTTTTATTTATACGTTTTACATTACATAAAAGACTCATGGACACAACAATGGTACATAACAACAATAACAAACAATAACAAACGATAACAAACAATAAAGGCTCCCCTGGTTCTCCTTCCGGCCCTTTTGCATGACAGTAACCCTTCCCTTTAAGTGTTACACATTGCTGCGGCATCCTAGTTACATTGAGTCCTAGGTTAATATCTTATTGTATGTTACATTTAAATCGTATTGTCTTTGTTCATGTACTCTCTCAGCAGAGACCAATTTGTCTCTTTTCTTGTGGCACCGTCCTGTTTTAAGGTTTGAGTCAATAAATCCATGTTTTTGATATCCAAAAGTCTCAGAATCCAGTTGTCTCTCGATGGTATTTCTTGTGTTTTCCATACTTTTGCCAGGCATATCCTGGCTGCTGTCACCATATATATAAAAAGTTTTTCTATGTTGTAGTCCATCCTAAAGTCTGTTATCCCTAGTAAAAAATATTCCGGTTTTATATCAAATTTCTTTTGTGAATTATTTTTTCCATTTCCTTGTGTATTATCTGCCAAAATTTTTTGACTTTCTTACATTTCCACCACATGTGCATATAGTCTCCTATGTGCTTCCCACATTTCCAACATTTGCCATCCCCTTTTCCTTTATTCATTTTGGCAAGCTTGTCTGGGGTGAGGTACCACCTGTAGAAGATCTTATACCAGTTCTCCTTAATTTCTACTGCGTATGTGTATTTTAGGTTTTTGTTCCATACCCTTTCCCAATCTGACAGGTTTGATCAGAAGCATTTCTGTCTTGTCTGAATTATGTTTCAATTTTTTTGCCTTAATCCAGTCCATTACTGATGACAGGCACTGGTTTAGAGATCCTGTCCATATCCTCAGGCTGCACAAATTGAAAGGTATTCATCGACATTGGACAAGCAGGAGCCAAAGTTGCATCCATTGGAACTGTATCAATAACAGCATTCAAGTCAAAATGGATCTGAGCAATTTTATCTGCCAAATGCCTCACAAATTCTTCACAGTGGGCTGCTGAGTGGTCAGGATTTCTCCTTGAGGACCAGTATGTAATAGCCCCTTGACCACTCAAAACAGCTTTTGAATTGCCAGGTCATGTCAATTCACACAAAGACTGTACAAGAACAACAAACAGTACAGAATTCCAGTCAAAAAGAGGGAAACCTGATGAACCATTTCTCTGCTGCCTCCATTGCCGCAGACCAGGCTTTCAAATATGCTATAGTCCATGCTTGGTCAGATTTGCTTTGAGTTTTTGCCAACATCGTTCTAATCTCCATCTCACTTGCTTCATTGCAGGCAACTCTTTGGAAAACCAAGGGGCTGGTTTGGCTCTGCTGGTTGAGAGGTGACATTAGGAGTGATTGTGTCCTAGCCATTTTTCCATTCCAGAGGTCAGCCAGAACTTTGACAAAATCACCTGCCAAGGTGACAGGAAAATCCCTAAGTGCTATCAGGAATCCATCTGGATCCATAAGCCTCTTGGGGGCAGACTATCCATTCCAGAGGTCTGCCAGAACTTTGACAGAATCACCTGACAAAGTAACCTGCCTATTTGCCTACTTAGCATAGACCCATAGGTATGCCTTCTCAGTATTATACTTAGCACTTTAATGACTACGTCAGTTGGGCAACTACCCCTCCCTGATGACTCTGACATTTTCTGCACTCTGGCCCAGATCTGTGATTTTAACCCATGTTTTTAACACCTTATTTTGTATGTTTACCTTTTATGACCGTTTTTATCGATATTGTTGTTTTTATTGTTGAGTGATTTGCTTTATTGTTTTGCTTGCTTTTATATTGTTGTGTTTGGGCATGGCCCCATGTAAGCCGCCCCGAGTCCCTTCGGGAAGATGGGGCGGGGTATATGAATAAAGTTGTTGTTGTTGTTGTTATTATTATTATTATTATTATTATTATTATTATTATTATTATTAACAGGAGAATCCCCAAGAGCTATCACGAATCCATCTGGATCCATAAGCTTCTTGGGGCAGACCATCCTAATTGGTCCCCCACCCCTGCAGAGATTTGAAGTCCCAGCAAATCTAAAGATGACCAGTTAGTGATCAGTCCATGACAACAGGACTGTAACTAGTTCCTCCACACCACAATTGCTATCATCCTATCCTGCACAGAAAACAAGGTCAAAAGTGTGAGGATTTGTAAAAGAGGCACCATGATATGGGATGAGTTGACTGGAAAAGGCATGTGGCAACAGCTGATTGACTGAGCCAGTCAGGAGCCAGGATTCTGATTGGCTGCTGTCTCTAGCTTGGTGCTGAGACAAAGAGTTTTAACTGCCACTTTCATCTCGGAGAGGGAGGAGAGCAGCTGACTGAAAATGGTCAGGAAGGAAATGGTGCCATACTCTCCGAAGCCTGATTATTTATAAGGCAAACGAGACATATTTAAAGCATATTTAAAGGGAATATTTATTCCTTATGTTCTCTGTGTGAATTCAAAAAGACTGCTATATATATTGTTGCCCTGTTTGAACTTTTGAACTGAAGTAAAGATACTGTTACTTGTTACACAAGCCTGAGTGACATTTTATTATACTGCAGGGTTTATCTTGATTCAGAAACTGTAGTAAAGCTTCTATTTATTTATTTATTTATTTATTTCTAACAGCCTCAACAAAAACTGTGTCCCGCAGTATGGGTAGGGCAAGACACCAACTGAGACAGACCCATGGTTGTCATGAAGGCTCAAATGCTGTAGAATGTGGGATGGGGAACCTGGCCAGGGGGGTGGAAACATGATAACTGCACCTCCACCTCCCCACTCCCCAGACCTCACCTGCTGCTGCACAGAGGATCCCGGTGGGCAGAGCTAAGAGATATTAACCCTCCCAGTCTTGTCCAGCCAAGTCTCTGTGATACAAACCAGGTCAGCATGCTCATCCCCAATCATGTCCTGGATGGCAGTTGTTTTTCCTGGCATTCAGCAGCAGCATTTTCAACCTGGGGGGCTGTCACCCTGGTTATACAGGCTATTAGATATAGGATGCAGTTTGGGGATAATATTAATACAAATCCTTTCATGTGCAGAATCCATTTTTATCATCTCTAGAATGATAAAATTTAAGGACACAGCTCTCACATTTAAATTGTAATTTGTACTGTTTTTAATGTTGTGGGCCAATTTGAATCTTATTTAAGAGATGAAAGTGGGATATAAATTCATATCATAATAAAAATAAATACATTTTATTGATTAGTTCTTAGTAATAACAACATTTCCCACCTCACTCTCCAAAATAGTCTGCCAGACTTGTTAATTAAAAGAATAAACAACCCAACCCCCCCCCCCCCCAAGGATTGAACAATTTAACAGCCCAGAGTATATTTGGAGGTTGCTTCCACTGTGTTTAATGAAACATACTCCCAGTTAAGCTCCTGATGGTTGTTAGCATTAGTTAAAAACCTTAACAAATCCTATGTAAGTCCTGTCTCCATTTGTGAACACTGGGCTTCACATGATCCATCCCATCAAAGTATATTTTCCTTTTTGTCATCATTGTTATCTACATCATCATCACAATCATTTATATCTAAAGGGTTCACACAAGTCATGTCATTGCAATCTTGTTGTCATCACCATAATGCAGATGAATTGTTATGGTTATGACAGAGGGAATTGCAAAAGTCTTCCTATGTTCACATGGCACAAAAAATTACAGTACAGTTGTATTTATTCAAAGCTGAAATCTTCAGTGGGCCCTAGGTATCTGTTGAGGTTTGGTTCCAAGAACCCCTATGGATGCCAAAACCCATGGATGCTCAAGGTTCATTATATACAATTGCATAGTAACAATTGTGCCCTTTATATAAAATAGCAAAATCGGGTTTTGCTTTTGAGGAAAAAAATAGCAATTTTTCAAGTCATGGCTGGCTGAAATTGTGGATACAGAATCTGACTGTACTATGTTCAGCGAAGCTTATTCTCAAACAGGACTTCCTAAACATTTCCACTCATGATCCCTTTCAGCCTGAGAAACTATTGTTATCCCTGGTGTATAGGTATACAAACTAGGCACAGATATGTCACACTCAACTCCTGGAAAGATTCCATCAGTGTTATCTCCAAAAAATCCTGCAAATCTCTTGGGAAGACAGGCGGACCAATGTCAGCATGCTAGAAGAAGCAAAGACCACCAGCACTGAAGTGATGATCCTCTGCTATAAACTTCATAGGACTGGTCACGCTGTCCAAATGCCCGATCATCATCTCCCAAAGCAGTTACTATACTCCCAACTCAAGAATGGAAAATGGAGTGTTGGTGGACAGGAAGAGAGATTTAAAGATGAGCTTAAAGCTAACCTTAAAAACTGTGGAATAGACAACGGGAATTGGGAAGTACTGGCCCTTTGAGGGGAAAAGAGAGAAATGTGTCAAGAGGAAAGTGTGTCAATCCAACCCTGATCGGGACCACCTTCCACCTGGAAATTGATATCCTCACTGTGGAAGAATATGCAGAACAAGAATAGGTCTCTACAGTCACCTACAGACCCATCGCCAAGACACTACACTTGGAAGACAATCATACTTGCACACGAGTGATCGCTGATGATGATGATGATAAATATCAAACATTTACTGATAACAAATCAGCATTTGCAAGGCTTGCTAAACATGCTGATTATTTTTTTTTATGAAGTACAGCTGAAGCATCTTCCATAGAATCCACTGTAAACACTGCACAACAGCCACTAGGAGACATTCAAAAACTTTTTACTATTGCCATTTTTTTCAGGACACAAGTAGTGACCTAAGGGGGCCCATGTTGGGGCCAGGACCCACAGTTTAATAAGCAGTGCTCTCAGGTATGTATGTAAATGGTTGCAGTCTCAAATATATATGTCTTAATGGATAACTCTGTCTCTTCCCTACAATATTATACCAGTTTTCATGGTGAACACAACAATTAATTAATTTCATGTGATGAACACATAACCATACACTAGCATTCTGTTTTATGCTAATATTATACCTAAGCAGGAAAACTATGAAGCTACCCTCTGTTTTTTCAGCATGTACATTTAACCTACCTGTGCTATACTAGAAAAAAGACCTCTGTCATTGCCTAACAGTGCTTAGCAGAAAAATGCATATAGGTCTACTCAGATGTTACACTGAGTTTTGTGAGGCTGGTTAAGTAAATGGCTCTAAGGCTACAGCCTAAGTTTAAAGGTTTGCTGGTTTGTGTCTTTTTAATCATATACAACTCATACTAATGGAAATTTGAAAGTGGGGAAAATATACTTGTGCATTTATCTTACTTAAAACATCACTTTTGCGAATTGGACTTTCACGGATTTATCTTATCTGGCACTAATGCAAATAATGTGGTTGATTTTTGTGGCTTTTTTGTGATATCACTGCATTGTAACCAAGATTTGTAAAAAAAAAAAAAGTCTTTTTTAATCACTAATGGATTTGCAGCTAACCTATGGCAGCAGTTCCTGGTCAGTTGCCTTCGGTATCACTTGTGTATGCATTGAGCTGATAAGTACTGTAGTTCATTTTCCTCTTGGCCAAGCGCAAGTTTCTTTTTGGAAAAAAAAGGGAGAAAACCTTCAGACTAATAATTACCTTCGCTTGAGACAAGAATAGTGAATACACTTGATTGCTTTAAAAGCTTTGCTAGAATTCAGTGAAATATATCTGTTTGCTTCCGAAAGGAAGGGAAAAGCGATAGATTTCTTGGGTATTTAAAATGTATCTATCAGAATTCTTTTCTGTTGCATCATATTCAACATTATTCATAGAATAATGTTGCAATTAAAGGGCATTTCCTTAAATGAATTATATCGCAATTTTTTAGTAAAAGAACTCTTCCAAAAGAGAGTAGAAAGGTTGAACAATTGAACATGTGGTTTGGATCCATCCATAAGAACAAGTGAGTGAAAATGTGTCTTTTGCTGATAGCTTCTAGAAATGCCTTCCATGTATAGGAGGTTCAGTTACACCTTCCAGAATCTATGGAAAGAGTGCATCTACACTGCAGAAGTAATGATGTCTTCGGCAGTGAAAGTTAAAGATCTTGTAAAACTACAACTTTCATGATTCCATAGCACTGAACGATGGCAGTTAAAGTGCTGTCAAACTGTATTAATTCTGTATTAAACTGGGTTGTTGTATGTCTTTCGGGCTGTGTGGCCATGTTCCAGAAGTATTCTCTCCTGACGTCTGTATTAAACTGTTGATTCACCCTAAACCCCAATTAACTTAGGGTGTCTCTAACATCCCACCTATACTGCCATATAATCCAGTTTCTGAATCCAGTTCATCTATTTTTAATTGGATTGCATGGCAGTGTAGACTCATATAATCCAGTTTAAAGCAGATAATCTGGATTCAGAAACTGGATTATATGGCAGTGTAGACCCAGTCTTGACTGTATAGTTAGTGCAGTTTGACTTCACTTCAAGTGTCATTACTTAAGGAATCCTAGAAGATGTACCTTGGTGAGGCACCAATACTCTTTGGCAGAAAAAGCTAAAGTCCCTTTAAAGCTACCACTTCCATGATTTCATAGCATTGAGTCATAGCACTTAAAATTTCAAACCCTAAGTGTCCATAGGAAGTTGCCCTGACACATAAAACAAAACATAGCTCTTTGTGTATTGTAAATGGATGGGTCTTTACTCCAACATTGAAACCACAGCACGATAATGGCTGTGGGACTGATTTTTGATTATGTGTAATATAATAAAAAATAAATAAAATTCTATTTCTATCCTAGGAGCCCCCGGTGGAGTAGTGGGTTAAAGCCTTGTAACTTGAAGGCTGCCAGGTTCGAATCCCACCTGGGGAGAGCACGGATGAGCTCCCTCTATCAGCTCCATCTCCATGCGGGGACATGAGAGAAGCCTCCCACAAGGATGGTTAAAAACATAAAAACATCGGGCAACATCGTCGCAGACGGCCAATTCTCTCACAGGTTGCTCCTGACACGGAAAAAAAAATTCTATCCTGTCACCATCTCCCAAAAGGGACTTGGGGCGGCTTACAAAGCACTCATAATGTAACAATACATACAGGGCAATAAATACAGATACATCAATATCTAAGGAAAACATAATTCACATCATCAGTCCATAAAACAATACCACAGTAAAATCAATCAACCTTAAAATACATGTCAATAAAATGTTATAGTAATTATAGACATAAAATGAACAACAACTAACCAGTCATATAAAATGCTTTCAGTGAAAAAAACCAATGAGTCTACTATTTGAACCTTTTGGGCTCTATATCTATTGGAAAACTTGGTTAAAGAGCCAAGTTTTTACGTTGGACTGGAATCATTGGTGGTGGTGGTGGGGGGGGGGGTAGCCTAATTTCCTTCAATCAGGCATTCCAGATCTAGGGGGCCACCACTGAGAAGGCCCTCTCCCTCATCCCCACCAAACTGTATTTGTGAAGGCAGTGGGACCGAGAGGAGGGCTTCCCCGGTGGACCTCAGAATTCACACCATTTCATAAAAAGAGATGCGGTCATGAAGATAAGCTGGACCCAAACTTTATATAGCTTTGTAGGTAATAATCTGCACTTTGAATTGGGTCTGGAAACTAGTCGGCAGTCAGTAGAACTGCTTTAATAGAGGCATAGTATGTTCCCTATAAGCAGCCCTGGTTAGTAATAATGGTGTCATTAATTTCTTTAGTTTTTTTTTCCTTCCATTTTTATCACGATGTATGGGTTCATATATTTAGAAGCTGAATTAAGAAGCAAAAGATTGTCACTGTGCAAGAAGAGCAGTACTGAAGTGCTTGCATTTCCTGAGCAGAATGTGGCAACTGCTACAGAGTCAAAATGCTACACTGCAATAGTTTGGGACAGTGAAAAATAACATTGCATCTAATTGAAACTGCAGGGGAAATGTTGGCAGTCAGAATGTAATTACACAAATTGGAACTTGTCCAGGACACCGGGGTTAACATACCTATTCCTTTTTAAACGACAAAAAAAGTGTGTGTTGTGGGGGGGGGGGGGGGTGTAAGGGAATTGTTCTGATGCTTGTTGATATACTTCATTCACA
The DNA here is from genome assembly GCF_035594765.1 of Anolis carolinensis. NCBI lineage: Eukaryota > Metazoa > Chordata > Lepidosauria > Squamata > Anolidae > Anolis > Anolis carolinensis. Next base: position 238,567,886 of record NC_085842.1, read on the forward strand.
TATCATTTGAAACAGTTGTAGATAATCACAATTGTGGGGAGGTGGAGGGATCCGATATGATGTTATCTAAGGAAACTTTCTTGTTTGAAATGTTTCCCATCTGCGAATGAGTTTGGCCAACACCTGTATACCTCCAGGTAACAAAATGGTTTAATGAGATGAAAGAATAGAGAATGTGGTACAAATGTGCTTGTTGCATACCTTAATATATGATAATGAGTTGAATGTTGGACTGGAGAGATCTGGAATCAAATCCCTATCCAGCCAAGATGTTTGGATTGTTTCAGTCTAACAGAAGTGCACAAAGCTATTGTGAGAATAACCTATTGTCCTTGAAGAAAGAGTCAAATAACTGGAGATGGTGTGGTGGTTGTGGTTAAGTATTCACGCATAAGTCAAGGGCAGGTTTTAGGACTATTGTTATGGATTTTCATGTGACCTATGAATAAATCAAGGCTCATTCCGTATAGAGGAGAAAGCACTAATGCCGCCTCAGGGCCAGATGCCCAGACATTCAAAATGGCCAGAAAGTGGCACTATGGCAAAGAGAGTCCAGTTGCTTCTTTTAAATTCTCTTGAGAAGGACTAGGCTCTTGCCTTTTCCCCTATTTTTCATAAGAGTTAAGGTACAATACATACATTAAGATTACATTGCATTAAGTTCACTCAGTTTTTTTTTTTGAGATATTGTTTGTGTGTGAGAGAGTATATAGGATAGGGATAGCCATTAATACTGAAAATGATAATTTATCTCATTTATTTATTAAAAGATGTTACTTTGTATTTTGCTTTGCAAGATATTATTAATTCTTATTCCTTGTAACTTCTTGCAGAAATAAGTCATATTTAATAAAGGCAATAGTAGCTTGGTGTGATGTATTACTGTGCCCCCTTTTACACTGCTATATAATCGAGATTATCAAAGCAGATAATCAACATTATCTACTTAATTTGAACTGGAGTATATGAGTCTACACTGCCATATAATCCAGTTCATAGCAGATAATCTTGCTTTTACATAGCAGTGTAGGGCTCATCCACACAGAGCCCATAATGCGAGAGCTCCTGCGGTTTTACTGGAGGCATCCAAATGACCTCTCTGTTAAAACTGAATTAATTTGGGATAAAGCAGGAAAATCTTGCTTTGTCCCAAATTAATTTGATACTGCATTCGACCCAGGTCTTCCTAAAAGACCTGGGTCTAATGCAGTATGGGCCCTGTGGGGAGTGACCCCTTGGTAGTCCTGGGACTACCGAGGGGTCAGTCCACACAGCCCTCTCATGTTTTCAGAGCTGAATCAGCCCTGAAAAACCCTAGGGCATTCACCCCCCCCCAACCCGCCCCCCCAAAAAGACTTTTAAAAATGAAATTATTTACCTGGCCACCATTAAACTGTTGTCGGAGCTCTCCTGGCGTATAGAAATTACACACCAGGCAAAGGGGGTGAGGAGCAATTACCTCCTCGCCACCCTCCCCTCGAGCTCTGGTAGAAGTTTAATGGTGACCAGGTAAGTAGTTTTATGTTTTAAAGGTTTTTTGGGGAGGGTGATTTGAGTATCTGGGTGTTATCTCAGAAGATACGAGGAGGACATCTAGACACCCCCTGTGGAAAGATTTTTGGAGCTGGTGTGCAGACCAAAGTTGACCCTGACCTGGATTTTTAAAGCCCAGTTCTGCATGGACTTTTCCACTGTATGGTGTTGGCCATAGAAGGGGCCAATAATGCAGAAGCTGTCCATCTTCGTTGTTCTGCTTAACAGTTTCCATCGCAGCAGGCATAAAAGAAATCATCCTCTGGATTTGGCGTCCTTCCCCAACCAATGTATGTGTCCTGTAGACCAGAGGGTCCCCTTCCGGAAGTTGAGGCTTTGACACAGAATTTTGGTTTGCATTTTTCCATGTTTCCAACTATTCCCAGTCCTGGTCAAGTCCATAGTGAGTGGTTAGGATGGGGGGGGAAAGCATCAGACCTCCAAACTCTTAACTCTGACTGGATAAACTGTTCTATATACCAGGATCTGATCCCAGATTATCTTCTTATCACAGACACTGACAGAAAATCAAGGTTATCAAAGCAGAAAATCCACATTATCTGCTTTGATCTGTATTATCTTAGTCTACATTGCCATATAATCAAGTTCAGAGCAGATAATGTGGATTTTATATGACAGTGTAGAAAGGGCCTCAGATAATCTGGGATATAGGGCAGTGTAGATCCAGCCTGTGTAAGATGTTTGTGGGAGTATAGTGTAAAAACTGTTTGTGACTGGTTCATGCATTATCAGCACAGATGGAAAATAACATTACAAATTACAATGTATAGTAAGTTATTTTGTGTGGAGAAGGAGGAATGAGGACATAATGATGTTCCTGCTGCTAAATAATCTAGTGAATGGTAAAATCATTATGTTCTGTGTGCAGCAGCTGTTATTGGGGAGGGGGGTTGCTATTTACCTTAAATATAGGATGGCTGAGAAGGCTGCTCTTGTATTTGTTTTTTAAACATGTTCTGCCTGATGGTGTAGCACTGCTTCAAATAATTCTCATGACCAGTTCCTTGCTAATACTAGAGATCTGACCTATGGCTCCATAGGTGTGGTCATATGCCTGCCTGCTATGCTTCCTGTAGTGACTGAAATGATCACTCTAAAAGCAATTAAGGAAATGCTGCCGACCACACTTTGTGTGGAGTAATGCTTTGCATCATTCCCCAGTGCTGAGAAAGGGTGAATGCATAGGCATGGAATTTTTGCTGCTGCTGCTGGATTTAATGATATTGATTAAAGTGCCCTTTTCACACTTCCTTAGATTCATTGCAAAGAAAAGCACACCTCTTTACATGTTTCTAAGGCTTACAGAACATTTCAAGCACACAAACACACACATACACATCGAAAAAGGATGAACAAAACAGTCTATACAAAACAATATGCACAACTTTGTAATTACATTTGGCCCTCCAAATTTGTGGCTCAACCATTTTCTCACTTGATATTTGTGGAATACTGTACTTAACATCCTTTTACTGCTACCTTGCATTTTTAAATTGGGACTTCAATAACACGGGTTTTGCTGGGAGGAAATAAAAAATGATGGAGTGTCTGGGGGTGGCTATACAGAAATTCCCTTGTTCGCTTACACATGGATGGAAGTAGGAAGGGAATGAAATGGGAAGAGGGCATGGGTGTGAGAGAAGAAGGGGATGGGACAAGAGGGAGGAGAGAAGGTAGTCATGAATGACCTCCTGCACCCCTAACCCCAACAAAATTGGAGGGCCAATTATATTTGACTCAGAATAACCATTCCAATTTACTTCAGCTTGCTTACCTCAAGTATTGTAATATTAATCTATTCCATTTCCTTCATTGCTATCTTTCCTTGATTCACACCTTTCATATTCTATGTGCTTGTAACAAGTGTTGTTTAGCTTCAGACTTTTTTTTCTCTCTGAACACATCAATAACTAAATGTCTTTGGCTTGAGTCCACTTGTGTCTTCAGCCACAGCACTACTTGTCATTGTCTGAGCTCTATCCCAGTAGCTTTATGAGTGCCATCTGATCTGGGAGCTTTACCTTCTTGCATTTTATCTTTTAAACCTTTGGATTGTCTCTGTCAGAGTATTTGCAGCACAGCAGTAGTTGGATGGAAGCAGTGGAGCACAGAACGAAGAGACACTCAGAGACACTCAGAGACGTTGGTAAAACTATTGACAAAGTTTTACTATATGCAGCAATAATCAACACAAACAGACTTGCAGACGACAGACGAACACAGGACTGTTCTGTTCTCCAACAGAACTTGACTCGAACTCTAGGCAGACAGAACTCAACTGAACTGACGAAATCGGTATGCACAAACACTTGTGTCTAGATACTCCCTAGTTCCAGCCACACATCAAGGTCATCATAGCTTCTTGGCAATTAACTCTTTCCACACTATGGTACATTCTGGATGATTGCATTTAAACACTATCAATACACACATCGCACATTAACAGTCTCATCATAGCATTTTTGTGGCAAAAGATACTGAAAAGGAAGCTCACCGTGTTTTTTCTGCACAGTACTCAGCAAGTGTTAACTATGGTGACACTACCATTGTCTTTAAATATATATTCTACCAGTGTCATCTTCTGTTATTTCTGCTGTCCAGTAGCTTTTTGGCAAATTGAGTCTAGTTTCCTCATGAAAGACTGTCAGACAGGAGAAACCCTACTAGCAACATTGCTTCCATCTGCATAGCATCTTGCCTCACAAATATAGAGAAAACATAATTTATTATGATAAATATAAATAGCTACCATACAAGAAAAAGAATTTATTCAGATGCAAACTTTTACAAAATACCATCAATTTTATTAGTCTGTCATTGTGTCTTCTCTTCTTTTCCTGTAACTGAGCTTGAATCTTTGTTTTCCAAAATGTAAAGTATGAAGGATCCTGTAATAAATCTTTCCAATATATATGCTGAAACCCTTGTGGTTTGGGAAGATTGAATCTATTATCACCCAAGCTATAAATGGCTGCCATCTCTCAATGTTGGCATACAGTGCTGAAAAACGATGCCTGAAAATTCACCAACAAATCACAATTTGAAAAGGGAGGGACTTGTCATTTATTGTTGTTAGTGTTATTTGCCTTCAAATGATTTCTGACTTACGGTGACCATAAGGGTGTTCTGGGCAGAAGTTGTTTAGTGGGGGATTCTCCTTGCCTTTCTCTAAAGCTGAGAGAGTTTAACTTGTCCCAGGTCCCCCAGTGGTTTCCACGGCTGAATGATGATTCAAACTCCAGTCTCTCTGTGTCTTAATCCCTCCATTCAAATCGCTACACCACACTGGTTTTCAACTCTTCATTGCTGAAATCTTATGACAAATTTTACCTGTTTCACCCAAATTAACCCCCATTTTCTTCCCCTTTTACTGTTCCCTGTGACATTACCAGGACTGTATCTTTAAAGCCATGTCATGTAACTCCCAGTACAGATACTGGACGGTTACCTGATTTCTCCTTTTACCCTCTATCTCAGTCGTTTTCTCTCTCCTGCTCTTTCTGGGTTTATGAGAAATTAGATAACAGTCCAATAAGATCAGTAATGCTCATGAATCTATGTTTGGCTTACATTTCATAAGCATTTGAATTTCCATGTGTGCTTTCTTTAGGAAGGCAACATGAGGTTCACATAAAGGACAAACACAACATAAACATTCCTAGGAGTAGCAAAGGAAAGAAAATAAATCCCCTCCAGCAGATCCATAGAGATAGCTATGTTGTGAGTAGAGATATGCCTTACTTAATGCTGTATATTATATGACTTGCTCTGACAAGATTAGCCCTCGTTAAAATGAGGAAGAATAAAATGCAAAGACTACCTTCCCGCCCATGTAATTTGTTGACGGCACAAGGTAATATGCTATTGTATATATAGTTGAACTTATAATATTGTGCCATTGCCACTCTGTTGCCTAGGGGTGAGATTCCTCTGCCAGAACTAATACAGACCACTTATATATATTCATATTCTTGCAGAACTGAGAGCTGGTGATGTTCTTTTATAAGCTAATATTAGTCAGCCCATAATTCCAACACTACTGTCACTGTAAGTTAACTTAGCTGCTATCTTCGGTTACAGTGCTGGCTTGCAGCAATATTGCAAGAGGCATGAAGTATGTTCCCAGAATACTGTATGGAAGGGAATGTTAATTAAACCTTTCTGTTCGTTGCTTCACAAATTGGAAGACAATTGACTCTGAATGAAAATAAAAATAAAATACTGAATATTAATTTTGTAAAACCATCTTGATAGTTGTTGTTTTTTAAAATTGCATTGGGCACAAGAGGGTGCACGTTCCATAATGTCTGCAGCTGAGTATTTAGTAAAACAATCCTCATGTTTTTTGTTTGTTTGTTTGTTTGTTTATAACTTCTGTATTGAGCCTGGAACCTTTCTAATAACATATCAGCCAGCTATGCTAATAAGATTTCTGAGGGCACTTATTCTGTACACTTGAAAAAGTCTCCACAAAAAGAAGAAACTGTGCCCTAGATTTCTCACTTTTGCTTTTCACAAGTAGTTGAAACATATCCATAAAATAATTAGATTTTTAGAGTGTCTTCAAATGAATTGGCTAATTGTTGTAGTCACTTTACAGAAAACTTAGAGCATGCAGTTTTAAACAGGTTTGGAAATTCCATTATTTTTATGTTTCTAAAAAATATTTCAAATAATGTCAAAAGATTTCTCCAGAAATTCTTTTAAAATGACATATTGCAATGTACAGTTTTGGTTTAAGGATAAATTGATTGTTAGCATAAGAAATGCCACTCTGAAATAGAATTTCCTATAGTAATAGGGCCAGAATGTAAAATATGTTTTTATAATTACTATATTGTATTTGAAGCCCCCAGTGGTGCAGTGGGTTAAACCGCTGAGCTGCTGAACTTGCTGAACTTGAATATGGGCAGCTGGGTGAACTCCCGCAGTTAGCCCCAGCATTTGCCAGCTTTGCAGTTCAAAAACATGCAAATGTGAGTTGATCAATAGGTACCACTCCAGTGGGAAAGTAACAGTGCTCCATGTAGTCATGCTGGCCACATGACCTTGGAAGTGTCTACAGATAATGCCGGCTCTTCGGCTTAGAAATGGAGATGGGCACCAACCCGAGAGTCAGACACAACTAGACCTAATGTCAGGGGAAAACCTTTATCTTTTTAACCTTTCGGTAAAAGTAAAGGTTTCCCCTGATGTTAAGTCCAGTCATGTCTGACTCTGGGGGTTGGTGCTCATCTCCATTTCTAAGCCGAAGAGCCGCCGTTGTCCTTAGACACCTCCAAGGTCATGTGGCCGGCATGACTGCATGGAACGCTGTTACCTTCCCGCCAGAGTGGTACCTATTGATCTACTCACATTTGCATGTTTTCGAACTGCTAGGTTGGCAGAAGCTGGAGCTAACAGTGGGAGCTCACTCTGCTCCCCGGATTTGAACCTGGGACCTTTTTGTCTGCAAGTTCAGCAGCTCAAAGCTTTAACACACTATGCCACCGGAGGCTCCAACCTTTACCTATATTGTATTTAGTCCTATTTATATATCAAAGTAAACAAACTAGTGTCATTCTGGATTAGACACAATATAAGCATTTCTCTGAGCCTGGCATGAAATTTCCAATCCTATATTTTTTCTTCTGGACACTCATACCTACTTAGTGAGAAGGAACTCTCGCTCAAGTGCTACTGTTTTTATTTGTTATCAGTCTAACCCAGAGGTATATTGGTCTTGTCCACTAATTTATTTTATCATATTGGGTGACGTGAGAGAGATCTGAGGAATATAAATTGTAAATGCCCTGTCAACTGGGCAGGGGTGCTTTGTTGCCACATCCTCAGCTGTATAGAATAGGCTTGTGCAGCTAAATCACAATCCATTTCTGCTATCTAAATTTTGGTGGGCCCATGGATCTGTTTTCATGCACCTCCTGAAAACGGGTAGGCGTCTGAATAGCTATCTTTGGACCGCAAGCAAAAAATGCGATAAGATTTGGCCCACTGGTGGCAATAGGGGGGCTTCACAGGTTCCCCTTCCCATCATTTTAGAGCTATCGGGATGAAAGTAATCACACTTGAAGAACACATCTACCACTATTCGCCCAAGTTTTATAATGTTTGGGTCATCCCCTGATTTCTAGGAAATTCTTGTCTTTCTAGAAATAAAATTCCAGTCAACATGCTGGAAGAGGTCAGCAGCCCACTATTCACAAGCAAGTAAGCAGCTTGTCCCCTTATTAGAAAACCACTTCTGTAAGATCCACTGGAAAAAAAAATCAAAATGTATATAGCCATGTTTGGGGGAAAAACCCAATGTTTTTGGAGCATATAATATTATTTTGTCTTAGTTGTTCAGAGCAGGTCATCAGCTTCACTGATTCAGAAAGGCAATGCAGCAGCGACCCCAAAAAAGGGCAATGAAATTGCTCAGGGATAAGGGGAGAAAGATGACTCAGGCAGGCAGGCAGCTGGCAACTTGAGAAGATGGGGACTGGGGCTGGTGGCTGTGGCTAGATGCAGCCAAATTATTATTATTAAATGAAATTAAGAAGGCAGAAGAAGGCTGATAGGACTTCGGTTGGTGGTGTTTTTTGGTGGTACAATTCTTATGAGTAGTACAATAACATTAATCTTTTATGTCCTTTTACAATGGAGGTTGGAGTTAAAGAGAGACGATGGGTTCTGTTGGCTTAGCGAAATTTCCACAGAAGCCCAATAGTTTTATTATTGTTAGTTGGCAACAGTCAAATTATCATTATTAAATGAAATTAAGAAGGCAGAGAGCACAAAGAGAAATATAATAAAACAACAAAGAGAACTTGTACTGAGATTGCAAAGGAAAGAAATTACTGTTGGTAGTAAGTTTAGGTAGGTAGGTAGCTAGGTAGTTTTCTGAGAATGAGCCTTTGCTGTTTGCTAGAATTCTTATAATTATTATAATTATAGAATTCTTATAATTATTAATAACCATAATCTTTTCAAAGTATTTTCTGAAAGATAGGTGGGAGGAGAATGAAGAGAAGAAGCTAAAGGCCACTTTAGTAAAGGCTAAAGAGTGACTCAAAGCTCAGAGCCACCCTAAAAGAAAAGCACACCCATCCACAAATCACCACCATGCACGCACCCACCCGTACTTTCCAACTCCCAGTCCCTAAATAATAAATCAAGAAAATAATCTCGAAAAACCTAGGAAAATCAAAAAATAAAATTAGATTCAATGAGCCAAGTTAAAAGCTAACCTGCAAGCGAGCGAGCGGCAAAGCACCTTTCTCTAGAACCAGGATGCAACAGAGCAATGGAGTTGCTCACCCCATTATATAGACACAGCTTGTGTAAGACACATTGTGGCTTTCTTCTATTCTGATTGGCCCAACAGGCAGGGGTCACAGGGATGCCCCATGAGAGAATGTGGCAGTATCTCCACACACCACGTGATCCCAAATACAACAGAAGGTAGCTGTGTCCAGCAGCCACGTGGTCTGTCTTGATCGGAAAAACATGGTGGCACTACAGGAGTCTGACAAACCAAATAAGCCATATCAAACAGCCAAAACAAATCCATTCACAAGCCTAGTATAGAGCCAATGGGTTTGCTCTTTCAGATAAAGAAAAAATTGTCTTTGTTTGATATAGCCGCCCTGAGTCCCCCGATGGGTGAGAAGGGCGGGGTAGAAGTGATGTAATAAATAAATAAATAAATATACTGGGGGGGGGGTCGTTGGCTTGACACTTGTGTCTAATCCATGACTAGCACTGCATATGATGGAAGGGACAGTGATGGTAAGCCCTCATAGGTGCCAATTTGGTGAAAGAAACCTCTCCTGTAGATTATGGGGATGGTTGGCTGTGTGCCTGGGTATACTGGTGGATGGCACTCAGAGTTTGGGTGTTTCACCCAGGGGTAACTGAGAAGGAGATCAGGGCAGGACAACCAAGCTCATCTGTAACCCACTTTAGGCTTCTTCTCCCCCTGAAGATCATTAAAGTGAAGAAAATAAAGTGACGCAATAATGTTGATGGGTTTTGTCACTTTTCCAGTGAGTCACATCTTCCCATGATATGTCCAAAGTATGGCAGCCTCAGTTGACTTCTAGTGGTAGTTTGGACTTGGTTTTCTCTAGACTCATCCATTAGTCATTTAAGTGGTCCATATTATCCATAGAATGCCTCCCGACACCCCCGCCGCTTCCTGGCCCAATACATATTGCCACATTTTCATTCTTTACATGTTTTTTGAAAGTAGGACCAAAAACAAAAGCAGCAATGGGAACCAAAAGGGAAATTCTCCTTTATTATTTCTATTGTCACAACCTTTCTACTTTAAAAATAGTAGGTAGAATAGATTTTGCAAAGATTGTTCATTTAAAGGTTTCATCAGGTTATTCTTGCCAAGAACATGATGCAATAGTGAATTTTAGGAACTGCAGTGCTTGTAGGGTTCCCACAATTTGGGTCCCAGATTCTACCACACATTTTACTTCTGACAGTAGTATAAGGAAAGAGAAAGGTGGAAATCAATTATTTGGTTCACATTACTACAATCATAGCTCATCCTGTTTTAAAAAATGTATGGGATGAAGGGAATGATGAAATTATATGCCTGCAATTATGCTAATGGTTTTGGGGTGCCTGGAGGATGCCAGAGACAGAGGCCAGGGCTGACCTTGAATTCATTCATGGAACTATTTCTGGGTTCCCCATTGTTTGAGATTGGCAGTAATAGAAGAACTCTTACCGAAAAGGTGGGTTGATTTGTCTTTGTCCATTACATTCCCTGCTGTCTGAGGATGATGGGACTTGCAATCTAAGTATCTGGAGAGCAAGAGGCCGGAAAGACTGAACAGCATCAGTTTTGAATGTTAATGTTTGTCTTGTTCAAAGTAAAGTATATATGTATTAACACTAATATTTTAAAAACTGCATTTTGTGCAGGTACATTTATTATTGAATGGAAGCACCATAAATGCATCCTATAAAATAAATTCCTTCTGGATGTCTTCCATTAATTCAAAAAATATGTAAAGTATGCTTTTAGTGCAGCATCTCATTTTTATGCTCAGCTCTGTTAAAAAGAATTTGATATTCAAAATAACTCTCTAGTTAACTTTTCCCTAGTCCCCCTTGTTTTATTTCACTGTGTATATTTGCCTATAATTGACAAGCTGTTCCAAGGAATTAAGTATTCCCCAGTTAGATGGCCTTTGTAAAGAATATCCTTGAAGGTAATCAACAAACTGAAACACAGCATGTTTTCTTAGCTTGTAATTCCTGATAAATCAATACCAGGCAAACACTCTTACTTTAAAGGTTAAATACTTTAAGCCCTTTGATAGTAATTGAGTGTATTTTCAAGAGAGGTTTAATTTTGATATGAGCTCTCTCTTTTTTTCTTCTCAGTACCAATACTTCAGTTCTAGTACTTCTGAGAGTAAATATTGTACATTGCTTAGCAACAGCTCGAATGGCATCCAAATGCATATTTACAATGCTTATATGTATGTTAAATGCTTCCCAAAAACATGTCCTTTGGATCTACAAATAGAAGAGTCTGTATAGCTATGTGCATTGTTCTCGGGATCCTTAGAAATGTACATGTTTAAGCATTTTCAGCTTTTACAGCCTAACTAATTGCTAGGTTTATTGTTCCAGTCATTAAAGTTATTAGTGGGGCTGAGAAGAGACAGGTGTGGGTGAATAAAATCCCTAGGGTCTAGATAGTAGAAAAACAAACAATACATTACAAAATAAATGTTCCTGTCTCAACAACCCAGAGTGGTTGCAGTGTGTGTTGCTAAATTTAGAGAGGGTCCCCAATCATGTGTCTTGCCCTAAGCCTAGAGCCAGCTAGTTATTAGAGTCTGTCACAAGAAGACTTCTTTTCATTCATCTGATCTACCGGTGTTACTAGGGACATGGAAATCTGTCATCCTCATCGAGTTTCTCCATTTCCCGCCAGCATCCCTTTCCTTCCCATTTCCAGACTGACAAATCTAATTAATGTCTTCTCCACTCTTAGATATGGACCAGGGTCTGGTGTGCTAACAGAGGCACATCTCAGGTCTTAGGCACATGTTTTTGTTCATTTAGTTTTTGTTTTGTTTTTAGCTTTTAGCAGCAAACGTGACTTTTCAGTGCCAAATCACAAAGTCCTCCTGATGAATTGCAAAAGTGGTTTGTTATGTAGCATAGAAAACTGTTTTGTGAATGACAATTCTAAAACATCTTTGGATGTACAGAAGCAATAACACAGTTCTCTGGATCATAAGCCTAATGTTATTGGGATTTTTTTCCATTTTGAAAGTTATTATGAACAAGTGATATCTGATGGAATAAAGTCCATTATTTTTTTCTCTTGCCTCAATGTCTTAAAAAAACATTGTGAGTGTTAGACAAAAATATAACTCAGCAAGAATTATACTGAGTTCATAAACTGAATTTGGATTGGCCTTTCACATGTTAGATTGCTTTGTCTGCTGTTTTGCCAAAAGCTGCATATTTCATTGCATAGCAGTACAAGACAAATCCATCTGCTTCCAAAGTTGCAAGTATTAGCTTCTCTAAAATGTGTGAAATTTTAGGTCTTTTCTTTTAATGTGCATTATTGCTTGTACGATGATGGAAGGACTTTCATAAGATTTCTTGACAGATGGAGTCTAATGTTCCACAAAAGAGAACAAGAAACTAATGGCAAACAGAGCTGTGCTTAAAAAATACAATCCAGTACAAATCTAGGAGACAAGTACTCAGCTGAGAGTCTTTTCCTTCCAAGCCCTATATATATATATTCTATATTGACAGTTTTGGAAGAAAGGATGACATTAGGTATGATATTTTTTCATTTGATAGACACAGATTTCATGGGTTCCATTTGCCAAGTCCATAAAACTAGTCATCAAATTTTCTTTACACATGTGCTTAAATGTGCAAACATTCATTTTTGTCCAACCATTTGGAAGAAACAGACAGACACAAGTATATGTTGAATTAAAAACCTCCATATTAATTGTTAATTAATGGTATGAAATCTTGTGGGGGGGGGTAATGGTACTTTTTCCCCCTCTTTCTCCCATATTCTGGATAGGTCACCTCAGCACCCTATGGCCTACCCTGTCTTTGCAGGGAGGTCCCATGACTCAAAGAAGGGGTCCAGACAAGTCAAAACTAATATTTAATCTTCTTCCACTGAGAACTGTGAAACTCAAGATGCAGACAAAGAATCCCCTTCACCAAAATGGTTCATTGGCATTAATCAGCAATAGGCAAGTGTCATGGAACCAAGTCCCAGGGCTGAATTTCCAAGCACCTTGAATTGGGACCGGAAGATGAACGGCAGCCAGTGGAGATCCTTAAACAGGGGAGTAGATCTCTCCCTGTAACTCGCCCCCGTTATTAGTCTGGCGGCCGAACGTTGGACCAGCTGTAACTTCCGGGCCGTCTTCAAGGGAAGCCCCACGTAGAGCGCATTACAGTAGTCCAGTCTAGAGGTAACTAATGCATGCACCACCGTGGTCAAGTCAGACTTCACGAGGTATGGTCGCAGTTGGCGCACAAGTTTGAGTTGTGCAAAAGCCCTCCCGGCCACCGCCGACACCTGCGCTTCAAGCGTCAGCGCTGAGTCCAGGAGGACCCCCAAACTGCGGACCTGTGATTTCAGGGGGAGTGCAACCCCGTCCAGCACAGGTTGCCACCCAATACCCCGATCCGACGAGCGACTGACCAGGAGGGCCTCTGTCTTGTCAGGATTGATCCTCAGCTTGTTCCTCCTCATCCAGTCCGCCACAGCGGCCAGGCACTGGTTCAGCACCCAAGGAGCTTCCTTGGAGTCAGGTGGGAACGAGTAGTGGATTTGTGTGTCATCTGCGTAGAGATGGCAACACCCTCCAAAACTCCGGATGACCTCTCCCAGCGGTTTCATGTAGATGTTAAAAAGCATGGGGGATAAAATAGACCCTTGCGGGACCCCACAGGTCAAAGGCCAGGGGTCCGAGCAGGTATCCCCCAGCTTCACCATCTGGGAACGGCCCTCCAGGAAGGACTGGAGCCACTGCAAAACAGTGCCACCGAGTCCCATCCCGGAGAGCCTCCCCAGAAGGATACCATGGTCGATGGTATCGAAAGCCGCTGAGATGTCCAGGAGAACCAGCAGGGTCACACTCCCCCTGTCCAGTTCCCTGCGGAGGTCATCCACCAAGGCGACCAAAGCCGTCTCAGTGCTGTGCCCAGGCCTGAAGCCAGACTGCGAGCGGTCCAGAAAATCAGTGTCATCGAGGAACTCCTGGAGCTGCGTGGCCACCACCCGCTCCAGAACCTTGCCCAAAAACGGGAGGTTGGAAATTGGTCTGTAGTTGTTACATACAGATGGGTCTAGCGAGGTCTTTTTTAGTAACGGTTTTACCACCGCTTGCTTAAAACAAGATGGAAATGACCCCTGACCCAGGGAGGCATTTATTATAGCCACAAACCAATCCAACAACCCCTCTTTGGCCTGCTTAACCAGCCAAGAGGGACAAGGATCCAGAGCACAAGTGGTCGCCCTCACAGACCCAAGAATCCCCCCCACGTCATCCGGAAGAACAAGCCGGAAAGAATCCCACAAAATCGGACAGACAGGTGCCTCGGTTACCTCCGCTGGAACTACAATTAAGCTGGAGTCCAACTCATGGCGTATCTGAGCAACTTTGCCTGCAAAGTGGTGCGCAAAATCGCTGCACCTAGTTGCCAAGTCATCAGGAAGCCCCTGGGTCTCAGGAGGCCTCAGGAGCTCCCCAACAACTCGGAACAACTCCGATGGCCTGTTGGCCGCAGACGCTATGCGGGCAGTCGTGAAAGCTTTCCTGGCTGCTCGCAGAGCCACGGAGTAAGCCTTAATAGCGGCTTTAGCCCGTGTTTGGTCAGACACATCTTAATGGGTCCACCACCCCTGCGGAGGTTAGAAGACACGGCGAAACTCAAACAGATCAGATGATGGTCAGACCATGACAATGGAAGAATATTTTGCTCTTCCACTCTGACTGTCCCACCGTCCACAATGAAGACGAGGTCCAGCGTGTGTCCCGCCTGATGTGTGGGCCCAGATATAACTTGAGTCAGCCCCATGGTCGTCATGGCAACCATGAAATCCTGAGCTGCACCTGTCAAAGAGGTCTCGGCATGAATATTAAAGTCCCCCAAAACTATGAGTTGTTGGGAGACCAGGGCCGAATTGGAGACCACTTCTGCTAGCTCGGACAGAGAGACTGCTGGGTCGCGGGGTGGACGGTACACCAGCAGAATCCCCAAGCTGTCTCGGGCTCCCACCTTCAGGAAGACACACTCAAACCTCGAAGACTGCGGAACGGCGCATCTGATCAGGGCGATGGACTGCCGAAAGATCACCGCGACTCCTCCTCCCCGCCCCCCAGCCCTGGCCTGCTGATGCACCCCGAAACCTGGTGGGCACAGCTGAGTGAGATTCACACCACCCTGCTCGTCCAACCACGTCTCGGTGATGCATGCCAGATCCGCCCCCTCATCCAGGATCAAATCCTGGATAACAGCTGTTTTACCGTTGACGGATCTGGCGTTCAAAAGCAGGACCTTAAGGCTGGGAGGTCTGTCCTGAAGACTACCACACCTATTCCTCTCCAGGGTCGCAAAAACTCTGTTGCGCTTCTCCCTGGGTCGAAAGTGACCGTTCTTCCTTCTCCCCCAAACCACCTCAATGAGACCCTGCCCGTGGAAACCCTCTCCCCCCTGGAGAGATGACTGATTGAGGTTGCCCATTGAAGGGGATAGTCAGCTGTCCTGAGATAGAAAATCATCAGCAATACTTGGTTGTTTAAAGGAGGGGCCTATCTCCGCTGGTGTAGGAGGAAAGGAGTCATCTAACAGATCATCATCTAGCGTGGGAAGGGGGCTAGGCACTAATGATGTCTGAGAACGGGACTGAGAGGTAACATAGACATGGCCTAAACCTGGGGGATCTTGTCTACCAAGATTCCGCCTGATGTCCAGGGGGCGAATCAATGGGTCTACTAGTACCCTCCTGAGAGTAATGCCCCACTGTTGAAGTTTGGGCCTATACAAAAACAATTCCTCCATCAGTGTTCTGTCTTCCAATCCAATGAGAAGACAAATGGAGCGGCTCCAGGACTGATAGTCTCTACGAAGCCAGTCGATAGTCTTGATCTTCACTTTCGACCAGCTTAAAGATAGAATTTGTGAGAGAGATGTCCGGACCGCTCGCTTAGATGTCCATCTTCCTCTGTTCAATAGTGAGTCTTGCACTTCCACTGCCACCTTATTAGTTCGCAACAGATGTTGGGAATTGCAGTAAGTGTCCAGGGAGTGTCCAAACAGTTCTGGGGACAGCGTGTTGTTTGTCCTCTGAGAGACTCTATTAGTTTCCTTCCGGCCGTCCCTCCCCTGACTCTGACTCTCTTCCCCAGATAAAGACTCCACCCCATCCCTGGCCCCTTCCAAGCCTGACCTATTGCCTTCCTTCTGCTCCTCTAGCTTTTTTCTTCCCTGGCTTTCCAGAGCATTTAATTCCTCATTAATATTAATAAAGCTGGTTGGTACAGTTTGTATAATGTCTATAGGAGAAGGATTCTTCACCATTAGGGAAATTCCTTTGAAAAGATGGTCAATTTTCTTGTTCAGTGTCTCCAACTGTTGTAAAACAGTACTGAACGATTTTCCCAGTAGATCACATAGGAAAAAGAGTTCGTTTTCCCTCGATGTTTCCTGCCAACTCATTCCTATTACCTTTCAAAAACCTTCCTATAATATACCTCTCTAATCTTTCAAAATTACCCCTCGTTTCTACTATCTCTTTCAGCTCAACATACACATACCTTCATTCACATTCTGGGACCATCAATTTACCAATCAATAAAACTCAAGAACTCTCGAATCCTATGTGATCACTTCCTATGACCTAAGTACCAGGTTCTCAAACCTACTTCCTATCAGAGTCTCCCTGAAATTAGATAAAAACTTTCTCACTCCTATCTATAATACACACACACACATATACACACTCAAAAGAAAAAGAGGAAAAAAAAATTAATAATAATAATAATAATAATAAAATAAAAAGAAATAAAATAAAATAGATGGCAGGCTGCAGCACTGAAGAAATGATCCAAGCTATTCCTATCTAGAACTTCCTCATTGATTCAGTCTCAACCAGTAAAATTAAACTCTCTAAATAAAAAATAAAAATAAAAATAAAATAAAATAAAATAAAATAAAATAAAAAAGAAAGAAAGAAAAAAGAAAAAGAAAAGGCTTGATGGTGTCAGGTACAGGAAAACCCTTCGTCACGCGGCACTGGCCCTAGCTGTTGATTCCAACAGGGCAGGGGCAGATGGAGAGGTCGGCCAAGCCCAGGAAAGTCCCAAGGAGCAAGATGGTACACTCCACAGCGCTGCTTCCTGTGTCCTTTAGGAGGATAGGCAATGTAGGAAACCCCAGCGGATGGTGAATAGCAGCTGCAATAACAAGAATGCCTCCAGGGGGGAAGGTCTCTAACAACAGCAGCAGCAGAAGTAGAAGTATCTGCAGCCTTTGAGCCTTTGAAGTAGCTAGCACTGATAATTGGGTGTTAATGGCTTCGGAAACAGCCCGTCCCAGTCCCAGATGGAGAGCCGCCTCGGGAAGAAAGCTCGCTGTCACGAGTCAAACAGGTAGGCAGTGTTAGGCAACACAGCGGCCAGCTGCAGATCGGCTCCGAAGAATTCAAAGCAGCGGGAGCAGTGTAAACCCTCCTCCCAAGCTGGTCGTTAGCGATGGAGAGGTTAGAGACCAGCAGTGGCCCTAGTGACAGAAAAGTCAGTTCCAAACAGCAGCAACAGCAGCAGCAGTTGTTTAGTATAGAGAGGCAGAATGAGGGAGAGCCTCATGTACTCAAACATGAGACAGAATGACTGGTCTAAATGGCTAGCCTTCGCAGAACTAGCTTTTAATTCGGCTATACACTCCGCAACAAATAAAACCCCCTTTGAAGTTGTTTACGGGTATGAAATACAGCCTCTGCCCCAATTGCCAAGATGGACAGAGAATGAAGAAACAGGGGCAGGGAAATGGAAAACTCAAATGCTAGAATGTTGGAGTCAAGTGACTGCATCCTTAAAGGAAGCACACAAAAGGTATAAAACATTCGCAGACAGAAAAAGGATGGAAGGCGAAAAATTGGAGAAAGGAGATTTAGTATGGTTAAGTACACAAAACATCAAGTTGGGACTACCTTCGAGAAAACTGGGCCCCAAATATATTGGACCATTCAGAATACAGGGTGTTATAAACGAAGTGACTTTCCAATTGGCCTTGCCAAAAAGTTTAGGGAAAATACACCCAGTATTCCATCGCAGTTTACTGAAAAAGTATATGGGTACTTTGGACAAAATGGACACATAGAGTTATTGTTTGATTTATTTCAGAATTGTGATGAAAGCAGCACCGAAGAGGAGGATGGAGAAAAAGGGGCGCCATGTCATGGAACCAAGTCCCAGGGCTGAATTTCCAAGCCCTGGACTTGGAGTCATAACATAAATAATTCCGGATGTCTCATGAAGCACCTGGCAGAAGAAGATAGAAGAGCCTGGGAACTCGGGGTTGAAAGTATAAACAATTATAATTGGTAGAATGTGTGGGAATAAGAGTAATGTGATACAGGGGGTGGGATTTGGTGATGATATTTACGTGTGGTGTGACGTTACGACAGAGGTGATAAAAATGATTGTATGTAAACATTAGGTCATTCCCGACTTTTCCAAAGTCATGTATTCTTCAATAAAGATTGGATTTGAGAGCAGCAATCTTTGACCTGCGTTCAGACTGGTCCTTTGAAGTGAGCCTGACAGGCAAGTAGCAAGCCTCCACCTAATTCTTCTCTATGCCAAGCTGTCCAACATGACCCCCAAGCTTTGCTTTAAAAAAACCCTTCAGCAATATGAATTTACACTCCAACCACCCTGAAGACCCCCTTCTCCTAAGGAATGTTATATCCAAGTGCTTAAGGTTGCCTTCCTCATACCATACTCTCCTGGGGAATATAGCAGACCAAATAGTTCATAGGCAATGCTCCATAATTATTCTCTCATGTCAGCTAAGGTTTACAGTGTTAGTGACATGAGTAACCCCAAACCATTGCAACCCAAATTGAGAACTTGAGCATGTGGGGGAAGACTGGCCAGCAATTGTATTAATCATCAGTTCTAGTAACGTCTAACATGGACAAAAAGATTAATTGCAACCTCATTGTTTTTAATTCGATGTTTTAATACCATGTTGTGTTTTTTCAGCTGCTGTGTATATATTATTATTGGTTTTTATTATTGTTCTTTGATGTTTCATATTTTATTTTATCATTGTTTTGTATCTGATTTTGCTGTGAGCCGCCCCGAGTCCCCTTCGGGGGAGATGGAGGCGGGATATAAATAAACTTAATGTTATTATTATTATTATTATTATTATTATTATTATTATTATTATTATTTTGCTTATGTCACTGCTCAAAAGATTGTAATATGGCCACAGAACAATCTGTTTTTTCATTTCTGAAGCTGAGAAAAACAAATAAAATAACCAAGCACAAGTTATTTTTACTGGTTGGAGGCTAAATAAAATCCCCATCGATTTTAGGCTTCCACTGCCTGTCCCCTTCAAAATCAGGACAATGAAAACCTTTGTTGAAATTGTGAAAAATGCATCTGAAGGAGCTGATATCATATTTATGGCTCCTTAAACCCACATTTCTAAAGTGCTAGAGAACTGGAATGTCTTTATGTGCAAACAAACAACCATCTCAAGATCTTCAGCTGCCAGGTACTCTTCACAATGCCTGAAAATCCATATTTCAAATAAGTATGCAAATCTGTGATTCATCTTAGAGTTATGTATTTTAAACACATACCTCACCATTCTGCAGTGCTTGCCCCTATATCTATTCACCTTCAAGCCAGCAACCAATTTACTAATGTGCAGAGCCTCTCCCTCAAAAGACAGCAATAATGGACCATGACCTTTTTTAAACCAGACAACACTATTGCTATACAGTGTTCCCTCATTTATCACAGGACCACCCGCAATAAGTGAAAATCCGTGAAGTAGGGACACTATATTTATTTTAATATTATTATATTATATTATATTATATATTATTTTAGTAGTTGTACACTATTTTAAGTCTTTATCAACCAATTGTGTGTTAATAAATTGCTGCCTCCTCTTGTTGCCTCTTGGGTTCCTTTTCTCTCCCTTTGGCTTCTCCTTCCTCCCTTCCTTAGGCAGTACATTGTAATTTTTTTATGATTTATAATATTCTTTTAGAGTTTATTGAAATACCGCGAAACAGCAAATCTGCGAAAAGTGAACCGTGAAGTAGTGAGGGAACACTGTAACATGTCATAGGTCAAAGTCTCAAGCATATATTATAGATTATAAAATTTGTGCCACTCTTTAGTAGGAGGCTGCTCTTGTCCTGTTCCCATGCTTCATGGGCTGCTGTAGTTCCTACCAACTTTACTGCTTTTGTAGATGAAATAATGATACTTAAATTTGCATGCCTTGGTACACCTCCTCATGAGAGCTAAGCTCTGAGCAACCTCCATTTCTAGGAACTGAATACCAGACATCAGAACTATTTACATCAGAAGGCCTTGTTGATCTGCATTCACATTTCCTTTTTGGATTTTACCCCATTGTAAACATAGTTAATATCCACCATCACCAAATGGCCTCATCATATCTAAGCCATGTGGGGCTAAAAATCATGGTATCTTCTATAATATCAAGCTACTGGGGGAAAGATAAGATATAATATCAAGCTACTTGGGACTTCCATGACTAGGGGCATGATTCAAAGATGAAATAGCCAGGCAGTCAATTTGCCATCTATATAGGTACCTCTGCATATATCATATTAGCACCATAGAATGTAATGAGCACCTCAACTCCAAAAGTTCACATTAAAGATATGTATTTGCTCTTAAATGTAATGTGCCCAACATCATAGGCGTGGCATGTCAGAGAAACAGGCAGCATGAATGAAGCCATTTGGGAAGCCAAACCCCTCCTTCAGACCAAAGCTGGTAGATTCGCCAGCCTTTCACAATTCCCAGTTGGCCTCATGCAAGAAGCCTTCAAAACCAAGTGGGGGGGGGGGGGGTTGGGGCCAGTTGGGGACGCTATGAAGCTGAGCTTGGGACAATAGGCCCTGAGGACCACCTGGGAGGCAGAATCCATGGCTTAGCATCAGGAATGACAAGGTCACCAGCTGGGCATTCCTCTTTTTCCGGGTGCCACTGGGCCCTGAAGCTGCTGCTGCCACCACCTGGTCATACTCCCCCCCCCCTCCCAACTCCATATCCAGCCTTTGGAGTTCTGGGTTCCTCTGTGACAAAAAAAAGGTGAATGTTAAGTAAATATGGCATTTTCCTTTGTCGCAAGTAGCATATGATTTATTAAAGGAAAGAACAAATATGAATACGAGATCTAAGGGGCCACTCACCACCACAAGGCTTCAAGTCCTTGTAGCACTGCATTTCTTCAGCAATATGACAGCTGCCACTCTGCTAGTGCCATTTGTCACTTGAAGGTCTCTGCCACACTCTGCCTTGAACTACAAATAGGTGTTGTGTAGAGATGGATTTTCTCAGGGGGAAAGAAGAGAAAGACAGAAATTTCTTCATCACTTGGCCAGTTCTGAGGTTTCCCAGAGTATCCTGTGGCTGTTATTCAGATAAAAAGAAATGTGTACATGAATAGCATATTCACCATTAATTTATTGCCCAGTTACATCAAAATGTTATGAACTAAAGGGGAAAACTAATATGTTGATATTAAAACAAGTCAGATCATAATCTAGTTTGCTATCCAGTTTGATTTAGAGACTTCAATCTAAGATAGGTTATATTGGTATACAATAGTATGGACTATATTGGCAGATCCCAGTGGCAATTATCAATCTCTGGAGGTTTTCGCAATCTATTGAAATGAGGAACTGCTCCTGGATGCTCATTTTTTGAGGGCAAGAAATAGGTATTTGGGGTCAATGGGAGAGGTAAAAGACCACAGAAACACCTTTAGTGGTTACACATTGCATCTAGGCTGCATCTTGTTCACTGTTGTTCTAGGCAGTGAATGGGTAGATGATAGAATAGAAATTGATTAGGTCAGTCGTTCTCCAAATGTTTTGGACTTTCAGCTCCCAAAATCCCTAACAGCTGGTAAGCTGGCTGGGATTTCTGGGAGCTGAAGTCCAAAGCATTTAGAGGAGCACAGTGTGAGAAACACTGGATTAGGTGAATGGCTAGATGATAAAATTGTAATTGGTTAGGAATGTCAATTCTTTGAAAACTCCCCCTTTTCTCCAGTGTACATGGTGTATTTCACTTTAATAATTTCCCCTAGTCCTTCATGTGATCTTGCAGGTGCTTTTAATTTAAAAGGAATGTGGGGAAATAATTTGCTAGAACTATCTCCTATTTCCAATAATCTAGGAATGTAGTTGAAGAATTAATGCAGGACATGTTATACACTCTTCAATGTGTTCCATATAGATATTGATCAACAAACCCAGTAAGAGACATTTTGACATATTTGACAAG
Organism: Anolis carolinensis; assembly: GCF_035594765.1. Taxonomy (NCBI): domain Eukaryota; kingdom Metazoa; phylum Chordata; class Lepidosauria; order Squamata; family Anolidae; genus Anolis; species Anolis carolinensis. Next base: position 238,590,022 of record NC_085842.1, read on the forward strand.
TGACAAGATCAAGTCACTATACTTAAAGGTGAACTGCAAAGACATTTTTTAAATACACATCATTTTCTTTTTTAAAAAATCTATATTTTGTGTACTGCATTGAAATTTTCAAAAGATACTTTATAATAACTTGGTTTGGGTTAAGTTTGCAAAGGTGGTAGATTTATAAAAGTTTCAGAAACACACTTTTTGCTTCATTAATTTTAAATGACATTTTTGATATAAATGTTATCACTGCCAGTGATGTGTGGTTTGCAAATGTTAACCTTTCTCTCTTTGCTTTGTTACAATGATATCTCTATAACTAAGAGGCCAAAATGATGCATTGATTGCATATGCCTTGTCCAGAAAAACAATTTACGAAAATACAAAAGTATTATCCAATCAGATAATACAATGCTGGTGTCATAAATTGTGTGATTTAAACATTTGCAATTTCTCTCTGTTTCTAGTTGCATTTGTTTCAATGGGGAAATAGGTATGGTGGAACCTGTAATTCCCATTTCATACATCCAGCTCAAATATATTTGTATAGAAGTGTAGGAAGCTGCAATAAATTTTGCTTCTATTCAGAACACTTTACTTAAGCCATGCAGGAATAATCAGGCCTCTAGGTCCCTTTGTATGTCTGTAAATTAATTCAGAAAAATACCTGAATGAATTTATATAAACATCCAATAAGACACTGATGTAACTGAGTCTGTACTTTAGGGATTATTTCTCATACTGTCGTCATTTCATCATAGACTTGGCAAATATGTAGAATCAAACTGTCTTATTTTAAAGGCAGAAGAATCAGGCAGTTCGCTGCAAATAAGAGTCAACATGACAGTGTAACATCAAACATTTTATTATCACATGTCACAGGTAGTATAAGGTGAACTAGTCATGGATCCCATGTTTTCAGCGCCATCTTATAAACTTTGTATTCTAGCCGCAGACACAATGAGCTACAGGTATGAAATGAACCATTAGATTGAACTTTCACCTTTTCAGCCAGTATGGGAAAGACTTTAATGAATGGTATGACATTGGAGCAAATAGTTATGGAGAATTTAGCCTGGTACTTATATATTTCTGCATTGCTTTGTTGGGGACTGATTGTTTTGTCCAAAAATGAGTGCATCAAGGATTTTCCAGTAAGATGATGAACCACCGCTAATATGTTACCAGGAATTAATAGATGTCTCACTCACTGTGCTTTCTCTCAGATTTGCTCTTTCATTGGCATACAAACCCTGCTCTTTTTCTGTAACTTATTTAATGAAACACTTTTGTAAATTATTATTAAAAGAAGAATATGTTTTTTCTAATTATGGACCTGAAAAAAGCTTGAACTTTTATATAAGAAGAAAACAGAAAGGGGGGGGGGGAGAGAAAAGAACTCAACACTGTATTTTTGTTCAGTATTTACAAACAAATAAGCTTCCAAAAGAAATATTGTACCACGCTATTCAGCCAGTTCTGTTAGAAAATTGAATTTTCACATCTTATGTTTTTTAATCTTCAAAATATTAGATTTGTAGTAATTCCATGAGACCTGAAGTTTTTAATATTTTAGCTACATTTCTTAAATCAAATAGAATGTGTGAAGAAATATAACTGAAGTGGATAATTTAAGAAATGCTATGGGGGGAATGTGTCTCCAGAATATATAACATAATATCGTTTATTTTAAAATATATATTGTGACAATAAGAGTTCCCTGCACAAGAGAGGATGCAAGGTTGTATGCTAAAACCCACCTTTTGATTTTTTTGCACTTACAAAAATTCAACCTTCTGCTTCTAATATTTTATAATGAGCTACCTTTAACTGTTTGAACCTGAAATATGAGGAAGAATAATTATGGTACTTTTCTTTCTACCATTGGATAAAACAGATATTCTTTTCCAGTATTCTCTCCCTATTCAAATGTCCTGAAATGTTGCAAAAGAATTATTTGGCCGAGACACATTTTTTGTTCAACTCTCCTTCCACCAACTTTTGCAGAAAAAAAGATTTTCTATACAGGAAACAGTGTTTTTGGTGCAGTAAAACATCTTTTTTCAGTTTAGAAAATAGTTACTAGTTAATCTAAGAAGGAAAGGTTAACATAGTATAGAAAATCAGATGTTTTCTACTCAAAGAATAAAACAGTAAAGGCAAAGCAAAGAAAATGCCTATGGCAGATTGTACAAATACAGAATTCATTATTTCACCAAGCTTTATTGAATATAGTTTTTGCATATTTCTGAATTAATTGAGATCTTTCATAAAGGGTAATTCTACATTAAACAATGGATTACAGAAATGCTACAGAATTTGAGTGTACTCCTATTTCAGATATATTTCTTCTTCCCTTTCTTTCAGCCCTCTGTCCTGAGACACAACAACAGGATGTGCCTTGGAGAAGAGTACGTAACTTAACTTTATTTACTTATGAGGCTCTGTATGTGTGTGCATGTATGAATATATAATTATGATCATACTATGTGCATATTGTTTTGGGAGAAAAACCTAGCAAGAGCGCACACACATTTAATGAAATTTTAAGTTCTTTAAAATAAACAAGCAAGATAAAACGTATCTGAGCATGTGGAGAATACTGTGCAGCATCACCGAGTTATTAAAACTAGTTCCCACCCATCTAAAGTTTGTGGTAGCAAATAGCTTTCAGACAAGTATACTTATTATAGAGATAAATAATACTGTTGGCTGTCCATAAACCATATAATTAATTTACCAATTAGGAAAGAAAATTCAGAGAGAAAACTTTTATATGTAAATTATTGAATTCTTCATATTTGTTTATTTCCTTATTTTATATAATTTTTATATTCCCCCCTCCTCCTGGTGTGAGATTCAAGGCACTTTACATAAATACTAGAACTCAACAAAATGATAATAAAAAGGTTAAAACACAATGAAAGACTTTATTGCACAAAACTACCATTAAAGTATGACAAAAAACACAACAAAAGGTTAAATATATTCAGCACAGCAATTTTGCTCAGAACATCTTTTTAGTAAATTCAGCAGATTCCCCTTATCCTCCAGTTCATTCAAAGTTAAAAAAGAAGAAGAAATGAAGTGGCCTTAAAGGATGTCAAACACTGTTAATAATGCATGTGTATCACAGCAGTTTGAATATTCACAGTTCCATAGTTACAAGGCTCTCGTGCATTTGAATTACAGATATTGTGACTTTTTGTTTGCTTTAAAGTCAAAATAAGAAATGGCTATTGACTCAAGCAATTTTATAGATTAACATATTAATGTTCTGTAATTCTCCTGCATTAAAAAGGACAATATTTTACATTGTATCAGTAGTTATAATGTAACACAAATAACTGATGCACACTTGCTTTAAAGACTCCATTCAATTTCTGCATTTCAGGGAAGTTATATTATCCTTTATTGTTAAGGTTTCACTTTGATCATGTTTAGCTGTAAATAACATTCCTGTTTGGACTTCCTTGTTGCCATTGCAATATTTACAGATCAAATATTTTCAAGCACTTAAATCTATGATTTGAAACTTGATCCCGTGGCAAAAGTGAAAGGCTATTAATCAATTTTTTTTTAAAAAAAAATCTAGAATAATCGTCTCTGGTTTATAATCATAATACTGGGAAATTCAATATTTCTGCTCAAACAAAGAGTCTGGTAGACATATTTACCAAAGGCCTTATGATGTTTGCAGTTGACTTTGCAGAAGACAACATTTATAAAACCTTTACAGTGCCTGACAGGTGCCATGAATTCTCTGGAGGATTAGCGTATTCAGATATTGTCTTTCATTTGAACTTCAAACACAAATTTTGCTAGGGAGTGTGATTTAATAGCTTTTGGAAATTAAAACCTTTGTATTTGTGTCATTCTAATATTCTCTATGAATTTACCTTTGGGAAACAAATTGCTGCAAAGCTAAATGCAATTATAATTTTGTTTAAGTAAAAAAAAAAAGACTGAATAAATGTATTAAGGATACACTGGGGAAAAGTAAGAAACATGGGTACTTTCTGTGACTGTTTCTTTGAGGAAAAAAGAATAGTGAGTGAATGGCAAAAATAGTTACAAGACTCTATTTTTTTTAAGTCTTTTCAGCTAAATATTGAAATAGAGAGTGCTCCCAGATGGCCTGAAAATTGCAGTTTTGCTTATGGCAGGGGTCCTCAAACTTTTGAATCAGAGGGCCGGTCCACAATCCAGTTGAGGGGCCGAATTATCATTTGAAGAAAAAAAACGAACAAATTCCTATGCACACTGCACATGTCTTATTTTTTATAGTGCAAAACAGCAACAACAACAATGAAAGAACAGTACAATATTTTAAAATGAAAACAATTTTAACCAACATAAACCTATCAGGATTTCAATGGAAAATGTGGGCCTGCTTCTGGCCAATGAGATAGCCAAGTTAATTAGGATTGTTGTTATTGTGTGCCTTCAAGTCATTTCAGAGTTTGGCCGAGCCTAAGTCTAAAATTATTTATTTATTTACTGCATTTATTTACTACATTTATATCCCACCCTTCTCACCCCGAAGGGGACTCAGAGCAGCTGTATGTACATACAATATATTATATTATTAGCATAACAGAATATTAGCATTATATATTACTATATTGAACTATATCACTATACTGTAATATTATATGTAATATAGAATTAATATTATTATATGGTATTATTATTAGTATTATATTGTGTAACATAATATTAGTATCAATATTATATGTATATACAATATATTATATTATTAAAACTGATATAAAAATATATTATAAAACTGAGGGCGGGGCCAGGTAAATGACCTTGGAGGGCTGCATCTGGCCCCTGGGCCTTAGTTTGGGGACCCCTGGCTTATGGATTTGAAAAGTCGGTTTAATAGCCCTGATAGTCATGTTGTGACTATGCCCTGGTGGCGCAGCATGTTAAAGTGCTGAGCTGCTGAACTTGCAGACTGGAAGGTCGCAGGCTCGAATCCGGGGAGCGGAATAAGCGCCCACTGTTAGACCCAGCTTCTGCCAACCTAGCAGTTCGAAAACATGCTAATGTGAGTAGATCCATAGATGCCATTCTGGCGGGAAGGTAACGGCACTCCATGCAGTCATGCCGGCCACATGACCTTGGAGGTGTCTATGGACAACGTCAACTCTTCGGCTTAGAAATGGAGATGAGCACCAACCCCCAGAGTTGGACACGACTGGACTTAATGTCAGGGGAAACCTTTACCTAGAACCCCCAGTAGCACAGCGTGTTAAAGTGCTGAGCTTCTGAACTTGCAGACTGAAAAGTCGCAGGTTCGAACCCAGGGAGCGAAGTGAGCGCCCGCTGTTAGCTCCAGCTTCTGCCAACCAAGCAGTTCAAAAACATGCAGATGTGAGTAGATCAATAGGTACCGCTCCGGCGGGAAGGTAACAGCACTCCATGCAGTCATGCTGGTCACATGACCTTGGAGGTGTCTATGGACAACGTTGACTCTTCGACTTAGAAATGGAGATGAGCACCAACCCCCAGAGTTGGACACGACTGGACTTAATGTCAGGGGAAACCTTTACCTAGAACCCCCAGTAGCACAGCGTGTTAAAGTGCTGAGCTTCTGAACTTGCAGACTGAAAAGTCGCAGGTTCGAACCCAGGGAGCGAAGTGAGCGCCCGCTGTTAGCTCCAGCTTCTGCCAACCAAGCAGTTCAAAAACATGCAGATGTGAGTAGATCAATAGGTACCGCTCCGGCGGGAAGGTAACGGCGCTCCATGCAGTCATGCTGGTCACATGACCTTGAAGGTGTCTATAGACAATGTCAGCTCTTCGGCTTAGAAATGGAGATGAGCACCAACCCCCATAGTTGGACACGTCTGGACTTAACATCAGGAAAAACCTTTACCTTTACCTATGCCCCCCTGTTGCAGTCCAGGCAGCGAGAGCACTGAAAACCACCACAGAGACCAATAATCTTTTAATATCTTTATTAAAGCAAATAATAATCCAAAAATGAAATGGTGGAAAAGTTGAGCAAGCAATAGCCCTTTAAGAAAAGGTATAAGATAGTCCAGAAATATCAAGGAATATGTCCAGTATTAGAGTCCAAAGTCCGGAAACCTAAACACACTCAAAACTGATGATAGCCTTTGAGTGGGGAATCAAGCCAGCAAACTAGGCAGATGAGCAAGGTCCAAATGTTCAAGAATAGTTCTTAGAAGCAAGGCAGGAACTTGAGATCGTGGAAATAAATCTTGGTTCACGAAATGACAGGAAAGTAGACTGAAATCCGGGTCTACTCATGAGTTGCAGCAGCTGCTGGCCGCTTGAGTCAAGGAGCTGGAAACTGGAGACGATGTACCTTCTTAGAGGTAAGCAACGTTGACACCGCAAGGGAAACTACTGGGAGCAAAACTTTTATTGAAGGGTAGAGTCTCCCCCAAAAGGGGGGGGGCTTCCTCCCCAAAGTTCCCAAGGGAAAGGCTTCTAGAGAGAGTCTCCATGCTCAGCCAAGCGGGCACTTCTCTGCGCTTGTTTGTCAGATCTCTGCTTGTTTAGATACTCTCTCCGGTTGAAGGACACAGACTCCGGTGAGCTAGAGACATCTGGCAAGGGAGTAGAGTTATCCACAACACTCTCCCTCTCAATTAGAGCTGGCTTCAACAAGTGGAGGCTGCAAATTCATCGGGTCTTGCTGACTCAGAGAAATATCAACATATTCTTCATCCTGATTAAAGGCGAACCCAGGGTCAGGTACAGGGGCCAAAGGTAGCTGGGATATAACACCCCCTGTTTAAGGAGCTCCACTGGCTGCCATTTATTTTCCGGTCCCAATTCAAGGTGCAGGTTTTTACCTATAAAGCCCTAAATGTTTTGGGACCCACCTACCTTCATGACCAAACGAACCTGCACGATCTCTTCATTCATCGGGGAAGGCCCTTCTCTCGCTCCTTCCTCTATCGCAGGCTCAGTTGGTGGGGACGAGGGAGCGGGCGTTCTCAGTAGTGGCCCCCTGGATCTGGAAATCCCTCCCTAGGGAGGTCAGGCAGGCTCCCACCCTTGCATCTTTTAAAAAGCAATTAAAAACTTGTTTTTTTGGCTGTGCATTTGAATAATTTAGTCCCCATGTCCAAAATGAAATTAATACATTTCTCACGCACTGTTCCCTTCTCTATAATTGACCAGACGTCCATCCCCATCAAATGGTTAAGAAATGTTTCCATCTTGTTGTTTGCCTCAAAGCACTTCATAACTATACTACTGCACTTTAGTTCAAATGTCAAATGTGGTTCAAATGTGGCGGGATAGAAAAATAAAGTTACTTACTTACTTACTGAAAGCACCAAGATTTAAATTGATTGTGACTCACTTGTTACATAGTTACAATTAAATGGTTACAGTTTGAATTAGTCATGATAATTCTTTGGTGGATTGGCGTCTCTGTATGCAAAAATTAGAGAACCAAGCAAAACTTCAGGAAGGCAAAACAAAAGGTCTACAGGTTTTTCTTAGTGGAAATTATCCCAACTGATGTGGGCATAATTCATGGATGATATGCATATCTTTGTTATGCTTCTACATATCTGGTGTGCAAAAGACACTTCCTTTAATTTGTAGAAATGATTGATTTGGATAAACCTATATACATGACATGTTAGGAATGGGCCATCTATGAGTTCTCTTCAGGCCATTAAAGTCCATTATGTGTGTTTTATTTGTTTGTTGAAATATTTATAAGTCATTATTTACTAAAACACCAACTACCTGCACAAGCATTAAAAATAAATGACAGATTAAGTTCACAAAAGCAATCTTTTGTGTTAATACTCCATTCTCCTGCCAGTGGAGACAGAAAAACACTGTCAAAACATGGTATCTGACCAGGTGATAACCAACTTGGGACTGTAGCTTTCTGGGGACTTGGTTGATTATCTTGGCACCTGAAAATAAATATTGTTAACACAGTAGTTCTTGTTTTGTTTTGGGGGTTTTGTGTGTATGTGTGTGCATCATATACCACAAATCATAATTACTTTACAATACATACGGTAGGAATCTGAGAGCATTATAGTGTCTTGGAAATACCTTTTTAAAGAATCGGAGGCTTACATAGCAAAGAGTTACACAGCACAAGGAGCCAAATGCAAAATGATCTTTCACCAGTAGACTTCTCCAGATAAGTTTAAACCGACCACCTCAAGAAAAACTGTAGATGGAAAAAGTGTTGCCTTCCATATATTGTTGAATTTCAGCTCTTGTCAGTTTTGGCAATCAGTATAACTGGGTGTAAGAGTTCAACAACATATAATTTGCTATACAGTAGAGTCTCACTTATCCAACATAAACGGGCCGGCAGAATGTTGGATAAGCGAATATGTTGGATAATAAGGAGAGATTAAGGAGAAGCCTAGTAAACATCAAATTAGGTTATGATTTTACAAATTAAGCACCAAAACATCATGTTATACAACAAATTTGACAGAAAAAGTAGCTCAATATGCAGTAATGCTACGTAGTAATTACTGTATTTATGAATTTAGCACCCAAAAATCACGATGTATTGAAAACATTGACTAAAAAATGTGTTGGATAATCCAGAACGTTGGATAAGCGAATGTTGGATAAGTGAGACTCTACTGTACTTGCAAATTCCTGAATCAGATGCTGTTCATGATACATGATACAAAGACAGTTAAAACTGTGTGATGGAAGGCAAGGAAGTGGTGATCTTTTCAATGTGTGAATATTCTTCCATGGTTTTAAGAATCAATGCCAGTGGACACAGATGATCTTTTGACTCTCTAAGAATTGTAAATGAAGGGGAAATGACCTACTAAAACAGGGGGAAGGGAGAACTTATCATTATCTATGGTTTTTCATCCCATAGGCCACATACTGAAACTCAGGGCAGATCTAACTGACTGATAATCTAATCTGGTGTGTCATACACTGGACTGGACCTGATATGGATCACACAGGAACACCCCCGCACAGCCATTGTGGAGGTGGGAGGGAATCCCACTTGCCCAGTAGCACTGAATGTGATTCAACACCATTGGGCAGTCACTTCGACAATCCCCTTCTCTTTCTGTATCACGGCAGCCTCCAGGCATGACACAGGTCCTACCAGTCTACCATCACCTGCAATGATGTTGGACAGGGTGACAAGGTGAGGAGGGAGGGGGAGGGGAGGAATCAAACGCCACATGAAGCATGGTCAGTGTAGATGTGCCCTGTGTGAGGATCGTTTGGTTGTGGTCTAGAGGGAGGCTCATTTCAATTCTGGCATCCACTGTCCTCCACATTAAGTATAAGATGGCTTCTAGCACTAGATGATTCTGCCATCAACTGTTTATCCAGACATTTAACTGGTAATATTGTTCGTTAAATGATCTTGTCTTCTTTTTATTCTATTATTATTTTTATCAACTGGTTTTATAATATCTGTTATTGTATACTGAGTTGTTATGTTTCTTTTTAAAGAAATAATTTTACTAAAATTCTTAAACAAAAGAATATAAATAAATTGAAAGAAGTTTGCCTGAATAGGACCATAATGACATAATCGTAGCAATGAGGAACAAATTTATTTAGTTCACAAAGTAATGCTTATCTATCTAGTTTTCATTTTCCAAACAAAGAGGCAGTTCTGTTTGAATACTTTCATTCCTCTACATTTCATGGTTCCTTTTTCTATTTTTTTTTAAATGTGACAACATGATACACAATGCTGTGTATTAGACAATGTGTATTATTCAGAGAAAACACTCAAATGGATAACCATCTGTCAGGGGTATTTTGATTGTACTTTTCCTGCATGCCCAGGGTTGGACTGGATGCCCCTTGTGATCTCTCCCAACTATATGATTCTATGAAAATACATACAATTTTTAATAAATTCAAAAGAATATGCAGACTAAAGTAGAAATGGAGGAAAATGAGAGATTTGTTCTTAGCCAGTGAATATGCACATTTGTATCTCCATTCTGTATAAGTAACTGAATTTTGGAATTCTGCACCAGCTAGAGCTTCTAGGGGTCATCCTAGGTAAGTGCTGAGAAAAATTAGCACACAGAGTTTTTTTTATTTACTCTGTATAAACATTTATCTTCTGTGTGTAGTCATGTCAAATGCTCTTTTTTTGTTTAAGAAAGTAAGTTTACTAAAGCTGCCGAATTTGTCTTATCTGTCACTGCAGAATTATTTTCCAAGAAATGTGTTTAATTAAGCATGTACTCCTCCACTGGAGCAGCTATCCTAAATCAAGCAGCACTTTTCCAGGTGTTCTCTCAGCTATTCAGAATATTCTTAAACACCCCTGCTTTTTTCTGAATAAAATTATGTTAAAATTCCTTGGCTGGTAACTTCACTGCATTTACTGGTAGATTCTGAAACTTTTTTCTAGCATGTCTTACTGGGGATATGCAGGAAAAGCAAGATTGACATAACATTCAAGTATTGGCATCATCTGTTAGAGGGTAAAAAAATTAAAAAGCATAATAGCATGGATCATTTGTTTTCACGATGGGGGTGAATTTGTTTTGCATTATGCAATATTGAACCTCTTGCAGAACAATAAATATGAAAATTCCTTCATGACTAAAAGTGCCCAGAAACAGAGATTTTGGATTCCCAGGGTTGCAATATGTCAATAACATTACATATCACACATTACATTTTTTCAATAACCATGTAGTCTTTTTAATTAAATGGAAAATAAAAGGAAGCAGTTAATGAGCATGAAGTAAGATTAATGTTAAAGATTGTAATAGGTAACACAATAAGATTTGGAGTATTGCATTATCAATCCAAAAACTGGCAGGAAAGGGTATAAAATGTCTTAAGTGTGAGAGAATTGGCCATCTGCAAGGACGTTGCCCAGGGGACACCCGGATGTTTTGATGTTTTTACCATCCTTGTGGGAGGCTTCTCTCATGTCCCCGCATGAAGCTGGAGCTGATAGAGGGAGCTCATCCGCGCTCTCCCCGGGTGGGATTCGAACCTGGCAGCCTTCAGGTCAGCAACCCAACCTTCAAGTCACAAAGCTTTAATCCACTAGGCCATGGGGGCTCCGACATGCATATAGTGTTCCCTCGCTTATTGCGGGGATTAGGTTCCAGGACCACCCGCAATAAGTGAAAATCCGTGAAGTAGGGATGCTATATATTTATACATTATTTTAGTAGTTATACATTATTTTAAGTCTTTATCAACCAATCATGTGTTGATAAATTGCCTCCTTCTCCTCCCGTTGCCGCTTGGGCTCCTTTGGCTTTGGCTTCTCCTTCCTCCCTCCCTTAGGCTGTAAATTGACATTTTTTATTATATATAATACTTTTATTGAAAAACCGTGAAACAGTGAATCTGCAAAAAGTGAACCATGAAGTAGTGAGGGAACACTGTATACATAATGTACTTCATTTCCCATATATTTTCAGCATTATTTTTTGAGATTTCTTCATGTATTTTCAGCAACTGACAGATCATCATGAGCCATATTGCAGTGGTATATTACATTTTGTCTCTTCTTTGCTTCACATTGTAAACAAGTTATGAATGAAATATTGAATCAAACTCACAAATATAAACACATGCAAGCTAATGTCTCAGTAAATTGTGTGACAAGCAACCATTAATTGAAGGGCATTCCTTTGTGTTTGCCTTATGCATGCTGCATTAATTTGCTGAGGCAGTGAAGTAACCTGAGTTTTTTTACCATATTGCATTGCCAGAGTCATTGTATTACAGTTTATTTTTACACTCTGTTTTTTGTATCACTATGAGTATAGTACAAAAGTTCTTCTTAGCTATCATCCACTCTAATGCTTGGAAGCTAAGGCATAATTTTAAAGGAGATGGGAGAAAATGGCTGCTTTGCTGGCAACAGCTCAGTGTTCTGTGTTTTACCAACAGCTGTGCTGGGAAAATGCAGGCAAAGCTTGAGGCACATCTATACAGACCATTTAAGTCACTGTGAAATCGGCAGAGGAGCAAGTGATTTCACTGTGCACATGAAAGCCTGAAAACAATTTAAGGTCTGAATGGTGCTTGTTTGTATAACAGAGGTTCCAGCATCTGTAAGATCTTTGGCTTCATGGTTATTGTTTCTTTATCTTCCCTGCTGCAATTCTCATGTACAGATCGCTGGAGCACCCCATTCCATAAACCATTTTGCCAAATCAATGTGGTTTCCACTATAATGGACTGGTGCTCATGAACATCTCTCTTTCAGAGTATTCCCTAAATTTGTTTGCCACAGTTTAAAACATTTAATTAATAAGTTCATGGTTTCCACCATCTAAACATTGCATTGTCAAGATGCCTTCAAATGACATTAAGTGTTTTGTATAGAGGAAGAGAGAACAGGCTTGTTTTCCGTGGTCCTGGAGACTAGGGGCTTCATCACATTAACTGCCCTAATGCGGGCGACAGTGGGGGATTCACCATACATTTCAGTTGCCCCAAACCCCGCATCGCCCACAGCAATGCCTTCCCCATCACACTAGGGAAAGTGCCACTCCCCAGCTTCCCCCTGCCCTATCACAACTGCTGGCAATAGAAACACAGGAAGTCTCCTGTATTCTCCTTGCTCCCTCATAGGATGCTTCCAGCATAGTTTGGGGATGGAGTCCCGCCAGAAGTAGCTGTATGTCATTTTATTGGATCTGGTGGGCTCCATTTCCAAATTATGCTGGAAGCACTCTAGGACAGGTTAGAAAGGCCTCATGATAAAATGATAGGAGTTGGAGCAATGGGTTCAAATTACAGAAAAGGAGATTCTACCTAAACATTAAGATGAATTTCCTGACTGTAAGCTGTTCAACACTGAAACTGTCTTCATTTTTTGTGACGTAGGAGCCTATCTCTATTATTTCCATGTTCTTTCTACCTCTGGTACCAACATTTCTGTTATAGAGGTAATGTCCAGGAACACATATACACTGCTGAACTTGTCACTTTCCCCAACCTCTGCAATTATTGGAGTTGCCAAAAAAAAAACTAGTTCTGGAAAAGGTTCAAGCCTTTCTGAACAGATTTTTGGAACAGAATTGATGACTCCTTACACTGGATTCTACTGTTGCTCAAACCCATATCAAGCACTGGATACAGTTGTCCACTTTAGAGTTTGTGGTACTCATAAAAACCATCATACACATTTGTGTTGTCTTTCAGAGTATCCAAACTAATATTGTTTTCTCTCTGTGCTTTAAGAAAGTTTTGCTGATCATCCAAGTTCACTTTTCTTCAGATATATCAGGAATTATGTCAAAGAACTTATAGGAATACAGAGGCTCAATGCCTCAGTGGAAACTGCAAAATAGCCTCTATATAAGCTATTTTACTGTGTCCAGGAGGCTGGCAAAGATCATATGACTCAGAGGAGGCATGATGTAGCAGGAAGATAGTGAAAATGTCAAACAATGTGGGGATTAAAGGTAGGTGAAGCATACAATTCTAGCTAGAGGCAATTCAAATACTGTACTAATTTTATTTTCTGCTGTCTTCAAGATCTTAAACAGAGTAATACTAGTAGGCATACACTTTATAGTCTCTGTAGTTTCAGATGTTTCTACCTGCTGCTATGAAATTTATATCAGATTGATATCAAACAAACATCATCTCCCTATCCATTACTCTCACACAGAAATGCAGATGAGGGCATGTAATACCCAACTTTTTATGGATATTTTAGTTTCTCTATTTTCTTTCTGAATTTAAATAGCAAGAAATATGAGTAAATGTTATCATTAGACTTTGCCTTATAGACATATTCATATAGATTCAAAGAACTTTATTTATGCCATGTCTGGGGCAAGTTAATCTGGAGCATGTGACTCAGAGCTGTTCCAGAAACTAGGGCCATGTATCATGATGCTCTAGCCTGTTGCGTTGCTTTCCCATCCCCTTGTCTAGATGTCGCCACTCCTTGTTGACCAAATATTTCTCTATGAATGCATAGCCATCACCTGTCTTACCTGTTGAGATCATAATAGGGTGCCCACACAACCAGCAAGTAAATCAACCACTTCCATCTTGCTGATCACACAGGTGCCCCATTCAAATCTAGCAGATGCTTCGCAATGCATTATATGGTCAGTGTAGAAGAGCCCACTGCACTGGTTAGTACAGGGAAAAGTATTAGTGGCAATGTCCATCTGGACAGTGGATTAGCCTGAAATACACCTGATCCAGCTCTCCAGACAGCTTCTAGATAATCTAAAGTTTTCTGCAAACTCTACAGTAGCCCTTGACTTTGTTTCATATGAAGGAAAATTAGACCTAATAATACTTATTGGCAGTTCCCATGGGTCATGAAGACTGCCAGCACTGGATTAGAGATGAGTAAGGAGATTTTTAAATAGTGTAGGCAAGACCTCAGTCTAACCCACTGCTCTAATTCTTTTAACATCTCAAAATGTATTTGAGTTTTTATGTACTCAATTTTGTGTACTTCCATTAAATGTGTATAATTTTGGATGCAGGAGCCAATGGTGTAGTGGTCTGAGAATTGGACAATATGACTTAGGAGACCAGAACTCAAATCCTCGCTCAGCCATGAAATCACTAGTGGCCTTGGCATTTTACAATCTTTCAGACTGAGATAAAAGCAAAGGCAACCATCTTCTGAGTAACTATTGCCAAGTACTTCCAGTGATAGGCTGTCCTTAGATTTGCCATAGGTCAGAAATGACCTGAAAACACACAACACCAGCAAATTTTGTGTGCATGTATCCCCTTCAAAAATGTTTACATTTTTCTTCATGTATTGTTTTCATATTAATGCATGTGACTGGATGGCTTTCTTTCTTAGAACATTCCACAAACTGCGGAAATTATATTTATTTACACACTTGAATCGAAGAGGTGTAAATCTGATAAATCCATATAAAACGTTTGATGGGCCAAATTTTTCACCTCCCTCTCTCTCATCATACCATAGCCTTTATAGTTCCTGCCTGATTAACAAATGGAGTGGACAATTGCCTTAAGTTCTACATTTGATCACATATATGCATTTTCCTTTCTTGCAAAGGAGAAAAGCTTATTATCCTTTGATTTAACCAGAAGAAGGGCAGCTTCCAAGCCAGGCTGCCACTTTTGCTGGGCTTTTGTCCTCCAGTGATGGAGGCAGCCTTTGTAGGCTTTGACACTTACAATTTGTTTCATTTACCTTCAAGGAGAACAAATATAGCCACTGCCCTGAAGTAAAATAGGAAAACAAAGACTTGGCAGGCTGTTTTCCAGGCAACAGATGGATGGCAGGTGGTCCTCAGAGCAGCAATTCCTAACCCACATCTCTCCTGATCCAACTTGATCCACACAACATATGGGAGGACTTACTGTCTCTGGCTTTAGCTACATGAGATACTCTAGAGCTTCTAATATCTCCAGTAGCTCCTTTTTATTATATATACTGTACTGTTAGAACATAGCCAGATACTGGCATATAGTCACACACACTATTTTCTCTTAACTAACAGATGTGGAAGAAACAATCACAGGCCATTTGATTTCAAGACATGACTTCTGCTACAGTGATGCAATACTTATTCTAAACTATTGAAAGTCTTCCTCAGAGATAATGAGACAACTTGAAAAACTATCTCCATGGTCTATAGATAATTGTAAAATACAACTTACCAGATGTCTCCTACTAATGGGAAATGCCCTTTCCTCACCCCAAACCTTACTCTCTGGGAATATAATTATAGAAATTACTACTTTTTCCTCTGTCCAGATAACTCATACCATTTAGTTGGGAGGAAGGGGTGCCTTCTTCCTTCTTCCTTAGGCTTCTAAAACCATTCCATTGGAGGGACAGGGGAAGAGAAATGCTCCTAATCGGAGAGAAATAAGTGCACCAGATTTCCCTCTGATGTACCCCCTTATTTCAGCATGCCATGTATCCTATTTGGGTTCTCTTTTATTGGAGTTTTGAATCGGAGAAATGATTGTATGCATTTATAAACATATCAAAGTAGAATTTCTGATGACAAATAGTAGCTGCTCTGGCTCTGGTACCTAGGTTTTGATAATAAGAGTCCTGGACCATAAATTCAGAATGTTCATAGATTTACCTTACAGATCCCAGAATATAAATATGGCATAAATCAAGGAGCTGGAAAAATTGTATTTCAGGCCTTTGGAGGCTGGTTTTTGTGTGTGGGGAGAATCTTTTGGACAATTTTCCTTCCTTCTCTGTACTGCTTCTGAAATCAGAAGCAAGCTCCAAAAGAAATACGCCTGCATTTTCAGCATAGTCTCCAATGGAAAATTTAAAAAAATGACAAAAGCTCTTCATAAAATGTAACACAGTTAAAGGAGAAAAATGTAGATGCAGTGAAGAACATGGGCTAGACAAGCAAAGAGAAGCATGGAATCATCCATAAAACAGCAACAGCACATTTGCTGTGTATTCATACGTGCTGCCAAAGCATAATTTGAATCAAATTTTGTGCCTGCTCTTACAAAGGAGCCATAGCAATTTAAGAGAAATGTGAAGAATTTGACAGGATTGGTAATTACAGCATTTATCAAATAGATGGGATGGGGGTAGGGGGTTTGGGAGCTACAATCTTGCAATGTAACTCTGTTTTAAATTATTCTGTATAAATTATCCTCCACAATTTGGGGACAGCAAACTTGGTGACTTTTGATACATAAAACAATCTATATGCAAAGCATAAAATTTTCAAGACAGGTTACAATTGCCACCACCTTGAAGCTAGAATTCAGCTATGTGTTAGCTCCTCCTTTGCAAAAGCAAACACAACAGTGACTTCTTGACCCAAGAGAAAATAACCCATTATTTGTGCAGTGGACCAGGCTGAGTTAATAAGGCATTTCCATTCAAAAGAGAGACATGGCAGTCTGGGTGTTCACATGACTATTTCTTCTGGGTGCTTCATTCTCACACTGTGTTTCAGCCTCAAGTAAATGTCTAAAAACGGTGCATTAAACAGTACAGACAAGGGATTCCCTGAAGTACAAAGGCAAGAGGCCACTACAAACAGAAATTTAATCCAATAATATAAGTTATCAAACAATTTTTCATATATATGCCATAGTCATAGAACATTCAATGTGCAGATAAGGATGGTAGAGGATTAAAATATACTAAATGATTCAAAATACATGTCTGTAAACCAAAACAATCCTTATATAGGGAAGGCAAGAAGAATCCAAAATAATATAATCAATGTGTTACAAATACACATACTCATAGAAAGCATAATTCTTAAACTCAAGGTTTTTGAGTTCAATGTCTAAAAACAGTGCATCACATTAAATCAGAGGTGAATAACCTGAAGACTTTAGTTGTCCTGACCTTCTTGCTGATGTCACTAAATTCTCCATCATGATTTCTCACTGATTTCATACAGAATTAGCTGTTGTGGCTGGCTGTGAGATGAAACCCTGACTGAGAGTCAGGTATAAAAATCAGCTGGGGAATCATATTAATGGCTGTTATAGCTACTAAAGGTTTTTTGTTAGGAGTTCTGGGCTGGATGGTTCAGAGTTTACTTTAGGTGACTTGATTAATAGTGACTCAGAGTTCTAAAATACCTGTTGTGCCCAAAGAGATTGTTCCTGGTGATTTGGTTAATCTAGACATTGGCAGGTACAAATGATGTTCTGATGTCATAGTAGTAGACTTGAGTGTGGCTGGACATTTTTCTGAAACAAATTTTAAGAGTCTATGTATGTATCATCATTGCATCTTTTCTCCAATAATGAGTCTTATGGCAGGTAACACATTTAAAAACAATGCAGATAAGAAAACTATAAAAAACCAAAAAACATAACTATTTATGAGGCTAAAAATACAAAAAAATTATTAACTGACTCTATACAAACCTGAAGTATCGCATAGCATCATAGTCTGTGAGAGCTGTTCGACAGTGGAACTCTCTCCCCGGGGCCGTGGTGGAGGCTCCTTCTTTGGAGGCTTTTAAGCAGAGGCTGGATGGCCATCTGTCGGGGGTGCTTTGAATGCGATTTCCTGCTTCTTAGCAGGGGGTTGGACTGGATGGCCCATGTGGTCTCTTCCAACTCTACTATTCTATGATTCTATGATTCTATGATTCTGTTTTTCTAAACCTGACAGCATATCAATGTTTGAACCTTTCAGCAAAAGGTAAGCAAGGGCAAGTAATCTTGCATGCTTCAGAAGAGAACTTCAATGTCCATGAGCGGCCACCAAGAAGGCCCTCTCACTTGTTCCCACATAAGAAGCTTGAGATGTTGGTGGGACAGGGAAAAAGAACTCTCCAGAAGATTTTACAGCTCTCATAGACTCATAAAGGGAATGTCCAAATTAAGAATATCTACAAATAACATAAAACTGAACTAATAACAGGGCTCTCTCTTACTTTTTTTTTTTTTGCACCTTTGGTTCCCTGCATCTCGTAGTTCTTGTCTTGATGATGTACTTGTGAATTTTTCTATTTTCAGCATGTCAAGAGTACAGGATTACTATCAGGGCTTCCTCCTAGGTCTTGTCTGTTATCTCTACAATGACAGAGAAGTAAAGGCCTAGTTAGCAGTACTAAATGTGATAGGACATGAATCCATATCAAAATTAATCCAAATTATCCCTTTGTTCACAGAAAGGTCAGATCTTGTAACAAAATTATTATAACAATCTACATTATATCTATCCATTATTATGTTAATATGAAAATGACTTCTAATCCAACAGTGAACAGTATTAACAAAAAATAGTCACATATTATTTCTTTGGAAGTTGCTTAAATTTCACCTTGTAGTAATCTAAAACAAATGATCCGCTACATTACTCAAATACTTGATTTTCACCCCTCTTTTTAAAACTATGGAATGTGAAATGTATTACTTAATAAAGCAGAGGGAAGGCTTTGTATTTTGTATTAAGATAGATTACTTATGTGAAATGAAAATTAAGATCATAAATCAAAACAGCTCATTACAAGTTCCTTGTTTTCCTGTAATTTATCAGTTGTACTTCTATTTTTTATTGTTTGGTATCTAGCCTATGCCACTTACCCCTTTACTTCATCACTAAATCTTACTGTTAGATATTGGTTACCTATCCATGAGCAAATGAATTATTACTGAATGACTACAGAGCTTGCCTTCATCCCAGGCACTGGAGGTGGAAAGGGGTGGGGGTGAGAGTACATAAGCTAAAGTAAATACTCATAGTGAAAAAAATGAGCTAAACATTGATTTTCTTTTTTTAGAAATCTTACAGACCTCCTTATTTTACAGTTCTCACTTCTGTGCAACATACATGTGAATGTGTTACAAGGTTATGAATCTCACACCCTATCTTTGATGTCATTCTATTTTTTCACATGAGAGAGTAATTTACATTGTAAGTTATATTTATATAACATTTCTACATTTCAACTGTTACTGATGGATAAGAAGAGTGCATCTTTTAGAGCACTATCAAGAGAAAGGAGGTTATAGGTTTCAACAGAGACTTTTACCACTTTCCACAGCTGGTTCTCAAGTGCCCTGGCTGTTGAAGAGAATAGAAAGACTTTGTTTTCTTCCCAGCTACTCATCCATCTGTTTCTCTTTCCCCAAGTGCTCTCAGGATGAGATTGTGCCTCACTAGGGCCCTGGAGGGGAACAGCTGCAATAATAATATATGGGAGGCATGTATGCATCTCCTGCTGATTGGTGCACCATCGTCCTGCACCTGCAGGAAACCTATAATGTGCCTTATATATTTAAACAGTTGCAATATTTGTTTATGTATGTGTGCATCTATCTCTATATATGAGTGATAGCATTTGCAACAAAACAGTTAAGGAATCATTTGTTTATTATTTTTATACATAAATATGTAATATGCAAATAAATTTTTTTATGACGAGAATAATACAATACAGTTTGAGGAATATAATTCCTCAAACTACAGGAAAGGAGATTCCACCTGAACATCAGAAAGAATTTCCTCACTGTGAGGGCTGTTCGGCAGTGGAATTCTCTGCCCAGGACTGTGGTGGAGGATCCTTCTTTGGAGGCTTTTAAGCAGAGGCTGGATGGCCATCTGTCGGGTGTGCTTTGAATGCGATTTCCTGCTTCTTGGCAGGGGGGTTGGACTGGATGGCCCATGAGGTCTCTTCCAACTCTACTATTCTATGATTCTATGATTCTATGACATGTTTCTCCACTCTATAGATTCCTTCCCACATTTAATTCTCATAGAGGCCACCTGCTGTTGTTTATTTGTTCAATTGCTTCTGGCTCTTCATGACCTCATAAACCAGCCCATGCCAGAGCTTCCTGTCGGTGGTCGCCACCCCCAGTTCCTTCAAGGACAAGCCAGTCACTTCAAGGAAACCATCAATCCATCTTGCCTTTGATCTGCCCTTCTTCCTTTTTCCTTCCATTTTTCCCCAGCATCATTCTCTTCTCCAAGTTTTCCTGTCTTCTCATTATGTGGCCAAAGTACTTCATCTTTGCCTCTAATATCCTTCCCTCCAGTGAGCAATTGGGCTTTATTTCCTGGAGTATGGACTGTTTTTTGAACTGTGGTGTTGGAGGAAAACTTGGACTGTAAGAAGATCCAACCACCAAGGTGGGGCCCTGTCCTTATGCTGGCAGAAGGGAGAGGCAGGTGGGGGTTGAAGGGCCTCCAAAGCCTCACCTTCCTCCCAGCATTAGGATGGGTCAAGCAGCCCCATCCTTATGCTGGGAGGAAAGCCTGAGGGTGATCTGCACTTGGCCCCTCCCCCTGCCCTGCCCCCTCCTGAGCTCACCCTGGCCTGGCCCCGGCCCTCCCAGGCCCACTCACCCCTTAGCCCAGCCTCCCCCATGGCCCACCGCACCCCAGCTCCACTTCCTACTGGACCCACCCAAAGCAGTATTGAAGAAAGTGGGTTTGCTAGGCAGATGATTAAAAAGAAATCCCTGGAATGAGTTTGAGACCTGGATGGGGATTACTCAATCACAAAGCACTAATGTGCACTGAGGACTTTATTTTACTTGTTTTTTGTAAGTTGCTGTTTAGCTTCAAACTGCATTAAATGGTCAGTATACATGGGGTCACAGATTAATGAATGATCTGTACTCAATTAAATGACTAAGGCCTAGATTTTTACATGTTACATTTTGTATTCTTTATGAGAATAATGGCCTCTGCCATGGAAAATTACACAGATGGTTAGTAACTTTGTAGGAGTATTGAGGAGTAATGTGCATATTACTATCCATCTAGTATTGCTTTTCTGTTTCAGAGCTTTCTGATAGGTCTCTATGCCATTTGGTATATACTGACATTTATACAAGTAAGTGCAAAAGACATGCTATACAGTTTGTCCTGGAAGCATAAAAAGAGGATTTTCTTCCCGCGACATTCTATGGATCTGTGCAGAATATAATATGGACAGTGATGAATGCCTTCTTTTCCAGATTTTGCATTCAAGTGTTCTGAACAGATCTGCTTTGAATACGAATGTAACTTCCTATAAAATAACATGTTAACAATTGGATTTTCTAGTCTTATTTTAGCAACTTTGAGGAAATTAACCATGTCAGTCTTTGCAAAAAATAAATAAGACTTTGCTGGTATTTTAAAAACTAACCAACTTTATTTCCGCATCAGTTTCTTGAACTATGGCCCACAAATCTCATGTCTGAAATACAAACTGGCTGGTCTTTTGAATGTTATTCTATTTTCATTCCACCTTTTTGCACTATTATGTATGTACTTAGTGTGTTATATTTTATGTTTTAACTATGTTGATTGGGCACGTCCCCATGTAAGCCTCCCCGGGTCCATCGGGGAGATGGAGGCAGGGTACAAAAATAAAGTTAATATAATAACAATAATAACAATAACAATATTATTATTATTATTATTATTATTATTATTATTATTATTATTATTAAATGTATGTGTTTTGTTAAAGAAATCTTGATACTCATTTTTCATGGAAAGGAAAAACTACAGTACAATATATAAAATTCTGTGCCAAAACTTCTTGCTCTGCAAACATTTCTCCTACAAAATCGACAAAGCCCATGACCAACAACTGATGTGGTAGTTGAGTAATAGTTGTAGCAGGAGCTGGCAGTGAAAAGGACAAGAAGCAGTGCAAAAAACTGGAACCACCAGGAGCTGCTGACTAAAAGTTCTGTTCACCTCCCTCCCTCCCTGGTCTGTTCTACCATCTGTTAGTCTACTTCCTGGTTCAGCAGTGCAGTAGTGTTTCCATCAATAATATCTGGTTCTCTCCTTTATCCTTTTTTCTGAATACTACAAACTACCTTTGGGGCAGCAACTTCCAGAATCCTCAATCCAGAATTACCTGTAACATGAAGGTTGAGGGATTCTGAGTGTTTGTTCAAAGAAGCAGCTTCTTACATTTTGCTCCTGAATTGATCTTAAATGAAAGGATCTCCTGACAAGCAGGCGGTCGTGTGATAAGGGCCCTTAAAAGCCCTGCCAGCAGATTTGCTCTTACCTTAGCTGCTGTTTAAAACAGCCTACCAGAAAAAAATTCATATGCTCATTGTTATCATTTTCTTAGCTTTACTCAAAGGAACCCCTAGGCAGCAATTCTATGCTCTCCTATTTGGGAATAATGTCCTACTGAGCTAAGTGGGACCTATTTTTATTATAAACAGGTATAGTGTAATATACAGCACGGTGCATCACAATTTTAAAACAATAAAGGAAGTAATGTCTTTTTGTAAGCATACAACTAAATTTGACACTACTTCTTCAATTAACTATAGGAACAATTTAATTTTTAATCTAATTATGTCTTTAATTTCCAGTATAGTGAATCAGAAGTGAAGATGGGAAGCATACTGATTCAGGAGCCATAATGAAATATTACCTGTCATGTGCAATTCTACGAATGTTTACTGAGCAGCTTTTGACCTAAGATGCAACTAAGTATGAAAGATGGATTTCCAGCTTCATACAAAGTGCTCCATGTAGCATGAAAAATAAATGTTCAAACGGATCCTCAGGGGTGGGGTGTGGGAGAGACCTATAATACAAAGTCACAACAGCATATAGAGTATGTAAAAATGGAAAGGGGAGTGAAGAGCATTTGTATTCTGGAAGATAATATGAAATTGAATTTCCCCTTATTTTTGCTGCTCAGTTTTAGGTTTAAAAATACAATTCATATGGGTTTGAAAGCAATCATTAATGTAGTACTATTCAACTGAATAAGGAAAAAATATCTAAAGTGCATAATTAGGTAATCCGTAATGTTGCAGAAGGATAACACCTTGTAGGACTGAAATAAATGAAATTCATGTATAAATTCCTCCTTTCATACTATGTAACAAAAATCAATAAAACTAAATAGGCTACAGACTTTGACAGTTGACAGATAACTTTAAAGAAAAAGTAAACTGTTAAGGCTGCTTTGACGTTGAACAGAAACAGAATTTCTTTAAGAACAGTGGCTTTCTGAGAGTTCACCATTAGAAAAATATCTTCATATAATTGATGGCAGACCCAGCCTTAACCATGTAAGAACTCTCTGGGTTAAAATAGCAAGAGGATACATATCAACACTTGCCAAGAGCTAATTTGTCACTTACAGTAACACTGATTGTCTTTCTTAATAAACCTTTAGTTGCAAGATTCCTAAATACCTGATCTTGAATAAACATCATAAGATGCCAAAGATAATAATAATAATAATAATAATAATAATAATAATAATAATAATACTTTATTTATACCCCGTCACCATCTCCCCAACGGGGACTCGGGACGGCTTACATGGGGCCATGCTCAAAACCATACAATATGACAGAATATAAAACAACATATCATAACACAATTTAACAATACAATAAATAATAACATACATTACAATCCAAAATTCAGAAAAAGCAATAAAAACCAGGGCAGGCCACATGAACACTAAGTTAAAACTCGGTGAGAAAGACATATGAATAAAACCACGGGAAGCAGGGACATAAAATAGTGGAACAGTCTAGAGGATAGATATCCCAAGGGAATAACCGAAGAAAGATATGATAGTTACTCTCTAAAGGCCTCATTTTTGTAAAAAAAAGAAAAGAAAAGAAATTTATATAAAAGATGTTCAATCCTATAAAAATATATGTTATATTAATTATTCACTAAGGGTTTTTTTTTTCAAAGAAAGCAATGAGTAATTTTAGCAATTTTATTTCTGTTGTTAAAAAGCTTTGGAAAGATCATTTTGGAGAATATGTGTAATTTGGACCTTATATTGTACAAAATTCACAGGTAGATGTTATGTGCAAGAGATAGCCCTTTTTTTAACATAAAACAGCATTGGCACATAAAATAGCATTTCTACAAAGAAATATTATTTTCTGCATATAAAATTCTACTCCCTGCACAGAAATTGCAGTTTTCTGTGCAAATCAAGTACATGCACATTTTTGTGCAGAATGTCCCCAATTACAGCATTTCTGTGCAGGAAACATACTTTTCTACACAGAATATAATTCAGAAATATTATTTCCTGAACATTTAAAACTCTTTCCTGCACAAAAAAATGTTTTTTTCCTCCCTGTAGGAAAACAAACTTGTTCATGACTAAAATTATACTACTTGATCATGAGAGAAAGTTTGCAAAAAAAAAAAGTGAAAGGTTGGGTCACACCTGAGAGCACAATGTAATTCTAGTTTATTTTTATCCCATTATAGGAATAGGTTGATTCATGGATGCAATTGTTTTAAAGTCGAGGTTATATAGAGGTTTCTTACAGACTCCACCAAAATGTTTTCCATTATACTGTATGGAAATAGTCTTGTTCCCTATTTCTGTTTTGTAGTAAGTCAAATAGGTGTTTTTGTAGAAGAGGTGATTCTGTTCTATACCTGATAAGCAGTCGTTCTTCTGACTAAATTGGTATGAAACATTCCAATAGATTTGTCATTATAAGCATTCCTTGGGCATGCACAACCAAGGGAGCAAAATGTATGTTGTTTTTAATTGTATTGTTGACTGAGTCATAACATATGATGATGGTCAAGCAAGGAGCAGATAATTCTCTAAACATATCACAGACCACTAGAATGACAAGATTTAATCAATCTTGGCTCTTCCACTGCGCCTTTGGATAACCAAGCCCATAGCTATAGTAGTTGCACAGGCCATCTCTTTGACTTGAAACATTGCACTATATTCCTCTGCCCCAAAGCATCTTAGAATATAACATTGTATTTTAGTTCTAGGCCATCCTCTCCTCCATCCCAGTGGTCTTTTTTCTTTTTTCTTTTCAGATTCATATGTTATTTGAGTGATTATATTCCTTCTGTTTATGCGATTGTTTTAGTCAATTGTTATGTTTTGTTTTTATTTTCAATTCTTATAGCGTTTTATAGTGTTTTCAGTGTTTTATTGTACAATGTTTTATGCTGATTTTATATTGGAAACCGCCCTGAGTCCCTTTCGGGAGAGAGGGCAGTATACAAATAAACTTTTACTTACTTACTTACTTACTAATCAACCTGTCCCAGATTATTTTCAAAAAGAATAATAGTTAGCTTTTTAGCAATGCTTTTTAGGGCCCGCTGCACAATTTTCAGAATAAAACAAAGCAAACCACCTCTATAATTAAAATCATATAAATCAGTGTGGCCTCATACTTCCTTGACACTATGCTTGGATTAGGACCTTAGTCAGTGTTTTTCCTATATGAACAACTTTGCAATATGAAATCCCAGAATCATCCTATTCCAAAGTTACCTCCTCTTAAGAGACAATGTGACAACCTCTGATTATGTGAGCAGCTGGTAGTGAGGATCTTGATTTGATCATGTTGCTTTTCTAGACAGACTAATTGTTCTGATTTATGGTTATCACCTGTATTTCATGGGTGCTTGCTTCCAGCACTAATTAATGGATAATTTTCAACTGCTGGAAGTTTAATTGTCTTCTGAATATCAGAAAGTGAGGAGAAACACATGGGAAACATAGCAAAATGAAGTTCCAGTCATATGACCTTTGTGAGGGATTGAATGGGTCATAGTGATGCTAGATATTTATCAAGCAATGGTAATTATTTGTAAACCATTGAAATAATTTAAGTAATCCAATTACAAGTTATATGAAATTATGTTTTAGGAAAGCAAAACTAAAACTGATTATTTTCTTTGGAAATTTAGTATCTACTAAAAAAAACATAGTAGAAGAATGAGATTAGCCTCTTGTGATTAGGGATGGTCATGTGTTACATTCATTGTACATGTGTACATACATTATTGATTTCTAATGTATGCTAAATAGGTACACTATTTTCATATAATAGAGTACAAATAGGCTATCACAGGGAGTTTCTGGATAATATCAGAATATATTTTGGGCAATGAATGTATTCCTTCACTTTTTTCATGTGTTCTAGTGAATTACAGGCTAGTGCTGCAGAAATAAGCAGAGGTAAATAGCAAGCAGTTGAAACAGAGAAGTTTTGAATCTGAAGAAAATACAGGAGGACCTCAGTTTATACTAGGTTGTTCCTGGACTCATGACATAATTTTAAACTGACATAAACAGGGATAGGGAGCCAATCCCATAGCAAATAATTGGAAACTGGGAAAAGTATTCTGATGTAACTGAGGTAGCTAAAACATTCAAAACTTTATTAAATCCGATACCATCTTTGTAGATTATTGCATGAGGCTTGTAGTGTAGATTTGTAGCTCCCTAGCATCAAATGGGGGCACCAATAGAATCATAGAATAACAGTTGGAAGAGAACACATGGGCCATCTAGTTCAACCCCCTGCCATGCAGAAAACGACATAATCCTAAACTCAAAATTTATTTTCAACTAATTTTGAAGTAGTGTTTTCCAATAAAGCAGTTTTCAATTTATTCTGAAGCAAAACATTTCAATAAATAAGACAAATTCATGTTTAGGCAGCTGAAAGAGCTTTGAATTGGTTTTCAAAGTGTGTCAAAGTGGTGTGATAATTCCCTTTCCAGCCCCCAGCATGAGGGCGGGGAAGCACTTTGCTCCTTCCCAGTGAAGGGAGAGGCAAATAGTCCCAGCCGGGACTACTTTTGGGCAGGTCCAGCCAGGTAAGGCTTCCCCGCCCAA
This sequence comes from Anolis carolinensis, assembly GCF_035594765.1. Classification (NCBI taxonomy): domain Eukaryota; kingdom Metazoa; phylum Chordata; class Lepidosauria; order Squamata; family Anolidae; genus Anolis; species Anolis carolinensis. Next base: position 238,617,054 of record NC_085842.1, read on the forward strand.
GCCATTCCATTTTGGAGGCTGAAGAAGGAAGACGTGCTTTAGGCCCTGAGAGCTTGTCCCTAATCTGTGGCAGTAAAGCGAACCTAATGTAACCATAGGCTCACTGGTACACTTGATCACCAGATGGTCCCATCAGGCGCAGCAAGGGATTGCGTTCGGGAAGTGTGATGCTGCCCCATTTGTTGGGTGAGAAGTTGACCTTGAAGGGTCAAGGCATCAATTGTATCGCTTAACAAAGTCAAGTGTAAGTTCAAGTTCAAGTTTAAGGGCAAGTCCAAGTTTATGTTCATGCCCATTTATTATGTTTGTAGATCACACAGATATTTGATTGGTAACGTATAATAAAGTTGCCCATAGTTAATCCCACATGTTTGTGCTGCCTCGTGTTTTCACTGGTAGGAGAGCAATTCCCTTTCCAGCCCCCAGCATGGGGGTGGGGAAGTGCTTTGCTCCCTCCCAGTGAAGGGAGAGGCAAATAGTCCCAGCTGGGACTACTTTTGGGCGGGGCCAGCCAGGTAAGGCTTCCCCGCCCAAGCCATTCTATTTTGGAGGCTGGCCCACCCACCCGCCCTTGAGCAGTGTACTTTAGAGGGTCGCCTACGGGGGCCGGGTAGGAATTTTTCCCCCTACAATGCTGGGGTTTTTTTTACCTACCCTACACTGTTCATTACAGGGCATATTGGGTAAAGGGGTCTTAAGTAGGTAGCATATGTGTAGTGCATGTTCTTGTATATAATACTGTGTGGAGATGTACACTTGATCACCAGATGGTCCAATCAGGCGCAACAAGGGGTTGTGTTTGGGGAGTGTGATGCTGCCCCCTTTGTTGGGTGAGGAGTTGGCCTTGAAGGGTCAAGGCATCAATTGTATCGCTTAACAAAGTCAAGTGTAAGTTCAAATTCAAGTTTAAGGGCAAGTCCAAGTTTATGTTCATGCCCATTTATTATGTTTGTAGATCACACAGATATTTGATTGGTAACGTATAATAAAGTTGCCCATAGTTAATCCCACATGTTTGTGCTGCCTCGTGATTTCACTGGTAGGAGAGCAATCTAAAAGTGCTCCTCCAGCAAATTTGGGGCCAGTGATATGTGACTGCGGGTGTGTTTCACCACTTCATTTCTTCATCTCCAAACTTCTTGCCATTCCACTTCCAACAAGCAGCCTGAGAGGACCTCCAGGTACAAAGACATAACCCCCCAGTTTTGCCCTGTTTCTTCCTTTTAATTTTTTTATTCAAGTAACAGTACAGTTTTGTGAGTCATTCAGGTACTGATAGGGATTTCCACTCTTAAATGTTTCTTTGTTGTTTGAAATACTTCCCTTGTCCATTTTGCAAAAGTCAAACTTTGTACATGCCTGTGTAGACTTAAAGTTTGCCAAGCAACAGTATCTCCCCCATGCAGAATACACAAAATAGGAAAAGGTTAGGAATTTTGAAATGCATCCCTTTTTAATGAATGTTTTCAGTGTTTGTAGGGACAGTACTTCTGTACAGTGAAAATATGGAAGTCTAAAATTCTTATAGTTCAATGTTTGTATTGTGATTTACAGATACACACATCTCACCAAAAGTGCAAAACTGAAAACTGCATATGGAGAAATACACCCAGCTGCATAATGTATACAGAATCACAACAAAAACATGGGAAATGGGGAAATGGAAAATCAAGAGGAAAATGCAAAAACTTTTATTTCATCCACGCAGAACATGTTTCCATTTAGAAGCATGTGTCTGGAAATACATTTGAATGCCAGTGGAGGGAATCTGATATGGATCCATGTCAGTATACATTTGGAATAAAAGTAACCTCAATGTGTTTGAACATGACACATTTATAAAACCCTATATCCAGAATAACATACAGATCATAATGTCATTTCTATTTCATATTAGTTGAGAGCTTCTTTTTTTTAACTTTTATAGCCTGCATAACCTGCAGGGGATGTTTGCTGGAAAAAGGTACCAATTAAGATGAAATCCTTCATAACATTTTGGTTCTTTTAGCTGCTAGCCTCTTGGCACCACAGAAATGCAGATGCGCCCTCTCTGACCTTGATTAAGTCATGCCACTCACTGCTTGTTGGGTGTGAACTCCATCATATTGCTTTTTACTGAGGCTAGCAGTCATTGATGACTTGGAGATGAAAACAGGTCTATTGAGGTCTATTATGTTCCCATTAACCTAAAAAGCCAAAAGCACTTACTGTCATTGTAAGTGTCTCTGTTCTGGCCTAAGCAGCAATAAAGTTGATCACTTCTGCCCTCACCCAACACATGTCATTAGAGATTGAGAAAATGACTTTAAAATTAAAATATTCTACCAGTAACTTGAAAGTCTAGTGTTTGAAATATGTCCTTGCATTAATCGTAATGAGACAGAAAGTCAAATTTGAACTTATTCGTGAACAGGACTTAGTCTTCTCAAAAAAGCCCAGTCCTTGAATGAACGAACTACTAAGTAGACACATAGATGTCAGTTGCTGTTGACACAATACTCTGTATTCTGAACTTAAGGTTAGTGCAAGTTTTTAAACTAATTGAGCTTGCACTCAAAAAACTTGCACTAACGTTAAGTTCAAAACACAGAGTTGTGAAAACTTTAGATCTGTTATTTGGAAAGCTAATAGATGTGCAACCATGAACTGTGAAAGAGAATGTAACTGTCACATGCTTGAAATCTAAACAAGGGGAAACAACATATAAGTTGTTTCCCCTTGTCTGGAATTCCTAAATATGAAATATTGAAGAATCCAAAATGAGTGACTGAGAATGGGTGGTTTCTGATTTTTTAATGGACACACTAAACAAAGCTATTAAAATTATTGTATAAATTATCTTCACACTATGTGTATAAGGTTACATGAAACATAAATGAATTTCATGTTTAGACTTGAGCCTCATCTCCAAGATAAGTCATTTTGCATGTATTTGCAAATACAGGTATTCCAAAATTTGAAAAATGCAAAATCGAAAAGCCAGGCATTTTTAGACAAGGAATATTCAACCTAATTTGAGTCAGACCAATGTTTCACATATCCAATTGATGAGCAGACAGCTAGTCTTCATGTGTTCAGACAAAAGAAGTCTTTTCCAGTGTTGTCCAGAGGAAAAGAAGAAGGGAAATCAGGGTTTTATTGTTTTAAAATGCAATAGAAAGATCTTTATTGGTTTCAAATGAAGTATGATTTAAATTGGATTAATTTTTCAGCTGTAGTTTTTTCATTTGTACTTTATGCACTTTAAAAAAATACCTAATTTACAAAGCTACAACAAAGTCATTTTGTTCTTGCCATTATCATCTGTAGAAACTTGTGACCTAATTCAGACAATAGCTATATGGATCTTTGCATATATGTCTGACCCAAATGCCATTTGTAATTAACACTTCAACACCCACCCATAGCCTGAACAACCAGACGAGCAATTTTGTCATTTGGGTTCCAAGTCTTAGGCAGAGGCGGTCCAACCATAAGGCGAACTAGGCACTTGCCTGTGGCGCCATCGTCCCAGGGGCGCCATCGTCCTGGGAGGAGGGCACCACTCTCCACCTCCTTCTCTTTTGGGCCTTCCGGCGGCCACACTGGGCCTCCCGGTGCCCGTGCTGGGCTTTCCGGCTGGCGCAGACCCACCTTCGCACCACGGGAGCCCACCTTTGGGGCCTTCAGAGATTGTGAGGTCTGTGGGAACTTGGAAGCTAGGTATGTGGGGTTTATATATCTGTAGAAGGTCCAGGGTGGGAGAAAGAACTTTTCTTTGAAGCAGGTGTGAATGTTGTAATTAATCACCTTGATTAGCATTTAATGGCCCTGTGGCTTCAAGGCCTGGCTTCTTCTTGCCTGGGAGAATCTTTTTTTGGGAGGTGTTAGCTGTCTCTGATTGTTTACTGTCTGGATTTCTTCTGTTTTCAGAGTGTTGTTCTTTATTTATTGTCCTGATTTTAGAGGGTTTTTTTTAATACTGAGGGCTATCTGGGTTATCTAAATCCACACTGCCCTATATCCCTGTTCAAGGTTTAGTGCTAAATTCGCAAATATAGTAATTCCTACATAACATTACCATGTATTGAACTGCTTTTTCTATTGATTTGTTGTAAAACATGATGTTTTGGTGCTTCATTTGTAAAATCATAGTGTAATTTGATGTTTAATAGGCTTTTCCTTTATCTTTCCTTATTATCCAACATTTTCGCTTATCCAACGCTTTTATTTTTCAGTGATTGGTTTCGGGGGGGGGGCACCAAAATTCTGTTCGCCTACACTTGAAAAATACCTAGGGCCGGCTCTGGTCTTAGGTTACTGCCAGATGTATTTTCAGATCTTGTCAGTACCCCAGTGACATAAAAAGTCCTTTATATACTGGCATAAGAACAATTGTAAATGCATAAAAAATCTGTTCTTCCTAACTCAATCAAGACAACATTATACTACTGATTATTTGGCTACTGGGAGACCCAAGGCTTTCTGTGACTGTCCAATACTCAGCCAATTACTACTGAAACCTACCCACTTACAGTCAATCATACCTCTATTCAGCAAAGCACAGTTACCCGTATTTCAGTTGCCACTCAGGTATTTTTTTTCAGAACTATATCTGATCTTTGACTAATGAATCCAGCACCCTTACTGACAGACATAATATTGTTCACACTTGTGACTTTTGGTTGCTTTCCTTGGTGCTCATCCTGCCATTCTTATAAAGCTGTGCTGTGGCCAGGTGAATATTCCTATTGCTTCTTTGTATGGCTTTATGCTGCAATTGAAAAACTTCATTGGAAAGCATGCCAAAAGGAAAGGAAATTCCACAATAGCAGCATAAAGCCACACAAGGCCACACAAGGAATATGCACCAAGGGGCACAAGAGCGAATCATATTATGTGTAACACATGTAACATGTTACAAAGAGAATTACTTTCTGAGGGTTAGGAAGAGTAGCCAGTAGGCATGTGCGATCCATGAAAAAAATGGTTCTAAACTCTGTTGAAAGTAGGGGGTGCTGGCACTTCGTTTCTAAAGTCATTTCCGAACTTTGAAGCAAAAAATTTGAAACTTTCCAAAACTTCAGAATATTCGTAATTAATTCATTAATGGCGGACATACATGCGCAATAGCGAAAAACAGCATGGAGGGGGGAACTTTAGGGGACTCTCCCACCCTCATTTTTTATCTATCCTGATGAAACTTGTTACAGTAGTAGAACACATTTACCGCTGTTAGCTCACCAAATTTCAGAATTTTTCTCTTATCCTCTGATTTTTGGCAAATTTCCATAGTTTATATAAAAACATTTTTTTCATAATTGCAGAAATCTGTTACTGGTCTGAAAGTCTTATTTCCTGTTTCATTGGGTTGTCTTTACTTTGAAAGTCATTGTTTTACTTCAGAAACTTTGTTTTTGTGGCTGAAACTCTGTTAAATAGGTGGACACCCAGCAACCCATAATGTGCTATCATAGCATGATGTCTCTTGCACAAAGACAAAGTTCTGGCAGTGTAATAAAGTTTTGGCATGTTTTTTTGACATAACCAATTAGAAAGTGACAGTTATCGACCAGGAACAGAATCATAGCACACCATCAAATCACTCCTGACAGATGCCCATCAGCCTCAGAATATGAAATCTGTTCCTGGTTTGAAAGTGTTATTTCCTGTATTTCCTGTATTGGGGGGGGGGGGTGAGAGTTTGTGACTTGAACCCAGAGGGCTTGAACCCAAAGAAGGATTCAGCTATGTGTAATGTGGCTGGGGTCCCCAGACTTAGGGAATCCAATCCACCAGAGAGGGTTTCTGGAAATGATAGGACACAAAGTGCCTTGAGGAGGCCAAACAAACAAACTCACACCAAGAGAGGGCCTTGCTTGAACCCAAAGGATTCAGCTGTGTAACGTAGCCAGGGCCCCCAGACTTAGGGAACCTGGCAGAGGGTTTCTGTGAATGATGGGACACGCAGTGTCTTGAGGAGGCCAAACAAACAAACACACAAACCCAAAAGGAGGAGATGGCTTGAACACAAAAAAGGATTCAGCTACGTGGCTGGGGTCCCCAGACTTGGGGAACCCAGCAGATAAGGTTTCTGTAAATGATGGGACAAGCAGTGCCTAGAGGAGACCAAACAAACACTTTTTCCCCTACCCAAAATACCACCACCCCCACTTTTTATTTAAAAAATGCTTCTTCTGTGTCAGATATTTAATAAGCGCTTTCGCCGTACCACCAGGGGCGGTTCTCCCTTAAGGCAATCTAGGCACTTGTCTGGAGTGCCATCATTTGGGAGGCACACTTGAGGTGCCTCTTGAGGCGCCTCCAAGTGCCCTAAAGCCAACTTTTTGTTGGTGCGCGCCGCAACTTCCGTCGTAGTTGCAGGCCTCCTCCCAGCTGTCGGGAAAGGGCAGCTGCCCGTCCCCCGTCTCCCTAGGCATGACCGGGGGGCAGCCCCAGCTCCATCGGGGCAGGAAACGGCCCAGCGAGCAAGCAGGCAAAGAAGAAAAAAGGCGCTGCTGCTGCTGCTGCTTTTGCAAGGGTTCCCCTCCTTGCCTGCAACCGGGCAGGAAACTCTCTCCTTTGCTCTTCTGTACCTTTCAGCCCGCTGAGATTGGGACACACTCCCCCCTTCTCCGCCTTGATCTGCCTCCTTTTTTTCCCTTGGGGATCCTGGCAAAGGCGAGCCCCCGGTGCCAGGCCCAGGTGAGAGGGAGGGAATGGGCCAAGGCGCTGGAACCCGGCTCAGCCCCGAGCGGGCTCATTTGCATGAGATTAGCATCCATCTCATCTACATACGCATTCTTCCTTGGCCCGCAGACGCATTCCTGAACGTTAACCCTATCCACGCCGCTGCAGGAAGAGGAGAAGGCAGAGGAAGGTAAGGTCCAGGGAGAGAAAGGAGGAGCAAAGAGTGGAGGGAAAGAAAAAAGTGGGGGGAAAGAACTTTGGGGAAAGTTGAGTCTGAATCCAATATTGTAGCTCTACTTTGCAGTTTTGACCCCACTTTGAACTGCCATGACTCTATGCTATGGGATCAAGGGAGTCGTAGTTTTACCCCCTCTTCAGACTACTCTGGAAAGTGCTGGGCCGCTTCACCAAACTACAACTCCCAACTGCACCCTCATAAGAGTTGTAGATTTGCAAGAATTCTGGATTGTTGCGAGTTTTCCAGGCTGTATGGCTATGTTCTAGAAGTATTTTCTCCTGATGTTTGGCCCACATCTATGGCAGGCATCCTCAGAAGTTGTGAGGTCTGTTGGAGACTAGGCAAGTCGGGTTTGTATATCTATGGAATGTCCAGGATGGGAAAAAGAACTCTTTTCTGTTTGAGGCAGGTGTGAATATGTTGTCGAAGGCACAATCTCAGAGGATGCCTGCCACAGATGTGGGCGAAACGTCAGGAGAAAATACTTCTGGAACATAGCCATACATCCTGGAAAACTCGCAACAACCCAACAAGTGTGAAAGTTGCAATTGGTCAGCTGGATTAGCATTGAATAACCTTTCAGCTTCAAGGTCTGGCTGCTTCCTGGCTGAGGGAATCCTTTGTTGGGAGGTGTTTCCTGTCTGGAATTCCCGTCTTCTGAATGTTGTTCTTTATATACTGGCTCTTCCACACAGCCATATAACCCAGAATAGAAAGGCAGAATAACTCACAATATCTGCTTTGAACTAGGTTATCTGAGTCCATACTGCCATATATCCCAGTTCAATGTTTGGTGCTAAATTCACAAATATAGTAATTCCTACATAACATTACCATGTATTGAACTGCTTTTCCTGTTGATTTGTTGAAAAACATGATGTTTTGGTGCTTAATTTGTAAAATCATAATGTAATTTGATGTTTAATATGCTTTTCCTTAATCCCTCCTTATTATCCAACATTTTTGCTTATCCAACGCTTTTATTTTTCAGTGATTGGCCTGGGGGGGGGGGGGGGGCACAAAAATTATGTTCGCCTACACTTGAAAATTTCCTAGGGCCGGCCCTGCCTATTACCAACCCTTTTTTCTCAAAAAATTAATGTTTCTTCTTTTACTTCTTTATTTTAGAATTTTAAAAGACAAAACAACTACCCCCTTTCCCACTCCACCCCAAAAAATGCCTTTTCTTCTTTGTTAAGAGTCAACTTCTTTCAATGGCTGTTCCAGTGCCTCTTCCAACAACAGGCCAGGCTGGGCAGGCAGTCAGGCAGCAAAGGACCAGCCGGCAACCACAGCCAGGAAGCCCAGCCACCCTCTCCCTCCAACTCCCCAGCCCAAAATGAGTCTCATGGCTTGCAGCAGATGCTTTTGAGGGAGGACGTCCAAACCCCTCCCCTTGCATGAATGTGCACAATGATTGGTCAGGGAGGCAAGCCCAGGCTAGGCTGCTCCTTCCTGAAAACCCATTTGGTTGCATCCAAAATGCTTTCTCATATATCCGAACAAAATAATGTTTCTAAATCACGAGCTAATTCCGAAGTGCTAATGCACATCGGAACCCCGTTCGCAAATTGGAATAAATACAAATTTATGCCGATTTATGACTATTCTGATTAATTCACCCATGCCTATTAGCCAACATCTGGTGAACTTAATACACTGTCCAATTGCTGCTGCTGCTGCTGTTATCTTGCCTGTGTATCCAGCCATGTTTATTATAAACATGTCAAGTCAAGGAAATCTTAATTTAACTGTTTATAAAACACTCTGTGGGCCTTTTTGGCTGAAGGATGGGTTGTAAATACTATCTCTCATCTAACTATCTGTCATAAATACTTTTTAAACTTTAAAAAGATTCTTTTCCATTTTTAGTAAGACAAAGTATATCAAGCACTTACAGAGAAAGAGAATAGACATAAACAGACTACAGCTACATTGGCTACACAAACAAAGGGGATATTACATTTTCTCAACATTCACACGCATATTCATTTATTCATCAAACATGCATTATCAACCCTTCTTTCTGCTCCTGGAGAAGAGATCCACACATAGGTCAGATTGTGTTCCCTACAAATCTGCCATTCTGCAAAGACACCATTTCTCTCCATCCCTTGGTGGAAGCGGTGGGTGATCAGGCACTGTGTTCCATTGCAGATCTGACACACTTTTTCTGAGAGAAAAGGGTCTCTTTTATAGCATATTTTTTGTCGTTGTTGTTTCAAAAAGTTGTAAGTGACTGACACGTTGTTGGCAGCTAAAACTTGATGACCCTTAAGTAAGGTGGCTTGTGTTTACTTCCTTAACTTAGAATTGTTGTCTTTGACTATGTAAACATGCTGTTTTCAACCAAAGTTCAACAGTTAATCATTGCCTCTGGTCATGTCAGCAGTTCTCATCAGCAACTTTTCTAATCACAGTTCAGCAGTTCATGAATTCTTAACATCCTTTTGTAGTTTTCCATAACAACATTCTTCTGAGGATGGTATCTTCACTCTCTATATAGGCCTCAGTCATACACCTTTTATACAATTTCATTCAAACCATTGTTCAAATTTATCACATATCTATTTGTGCTTATATTCTCATCCTTTATCCAAAGGCCAGATCAAAATATAGCCATTTTTTATTTGCTGCCAATACATATTTCTCTGATTTAGCTTTTCCCCTATTTAGGACCAGCCTTCAACACTTTCTTTGCTAGTCACCCATTATTTAACTTTATTGCTATTTGTCTAGTAAATGTAACTTACACTTTAATACTTCCTTGTATCTTATGAGGACACTCTATTACTTAACCCTAAGGTCCTAATACAATTCATGTTGTACGTCTGTATATTTTGATCAACCTAAACTCAGTCTATTAAAGTTATAGCAGTCTTTCATGGAGTCATTTGTTAAAATAGTTGTGACTTAACAGAAAGTTTTAGGGCCCTTCTACAATGACACTATAATGCAGCTTGGAACTGGTTTGGAAGGTATTGGTTTGCTGCATAGGTGGTTAGAGTGACAGATCTAGAACTGATTTTAGGTAAGTAAGGTGATTGCATTAACAATGGAAGCTACACTCAAACCACACTGCAGAGTTGTTGTGTTTTTCCATTTCTAGGAGAGATGCACATTCAGTACACATGAATATAGGAGGTGAAATAGGATCCCCAGGGGATAAATTAGGATTCCCTGCTAGCTAGCCAGACTTGGGTCATTTTTCATCAGCCTTCTCAGGATTAGATAATGGGATCACTACTGGGCCCCTGGTTGAGAGCCTATTTTGTATTTCGACATTCCTAGCCCATGCCAGCCCAATGAGCATCGTTTGACAACACATCCAACCCTCACTGTTTTTTGAACCCTAACTGGCTGTTGTAAATTAATGTGGATGTTTGTTAAGATGTTATGTTATTATATAATTTTGTTTGACTATGTTTAGTTTAACTTATTGATGTTAGGCTTTAATTTGATGTTAGGTTTTAATATTATTTTCATATGCGGGGTTTCTCTGGGATTTTATATCAGATTTATTTGTTTTACAGAGGTACTGAATATTTGCCGCTGCATGTTGGAATTTGCCCTGAGTCTCCTCATATAAAAATAAAGTTGTATTATATTATTATATTATTATTCTTGCCTCCTACTTCTGAATTCTACAAAGAGCATCAGCAAGTGTGGATGTCTACAATGCACTCTGTATTTTGGGGAGCCAATTTTGTCCTAAGGTCTGGTATATATTGGGATCCGCTGAAGTGCATTAAAGAACTTAACTCAGAATTTCTCATGATGGTCTTTAATGTACTGTATATTCTTTAATCCATGTTGCAATGTACATTAGTGGCATTTCTTTTGTGGGCACCACAGTTTCAGGTCAGCTTGGAGCCAAGTTAGTTGGTCATCATAGATGGGCTTAATCAACTAGAAGAAATGTGACTTTTACAATTCTAAAAAGTAAGGAGAATAAATCTTATATCAAAATATTGATAGCAGATGTGTCCACTATGTTTCAGAGTTGATATTTTGAAAACTGTTCAGAGAAGGTGATGGAAAGGATTCCAGGTATGGATACGTTCCTGTGATGGGGTGACTTCGGTTACACTGGAAAAGAGATAACTGCACAAAACATGGTACATAGAGCTATGTTAAAATGAACGCTACAGAAAAGTGAAAGTAGCACTTGTTTTTCCTCCTATTCCAGTAACAAAAAGAATCATTTAATTAAATTGACCTATGGGAACTTCAAAACTGAAAAAAGTGTTTTTGTTTTTATTTATTTATTATTAAATGGAATGGCTCTATGGCATAGAAAAAGATCAATACCATTAATTTAGAAAAGCGTAGTTAGGAACTGGCCATTTATACACATAGAAGGGACTGGAAAATCTGTGATTAGACCTGTAAGAGGATAAGAAGACATGGCATTCAATAGAAAAAAATCCTCGGGCCAACTTAGATATGAAAAGTGTTCAGCAGCACCAAAAGTGTAATAAAATACATCACTGTTATAAATTCTGCTTTTTCCTCCCCAAAGCAAAGAGAAAAGATTTTATGCTTCTTACATAGACTTGATCAAATTCATTGTTCCATATTTCTTAAATAATTTGCCCTCTTTTAAAGCTTCTGGACAACTTTTCATTTATGAAGCAGATTACTTGCTAAATGTGATTTATGGGAGCTAATGTTTTCAAGTGCTTTTCTTGGGATCTTCTGTTTGTATTTGGAATGGAAAAAGTCAGAAGTAATGTTGAAAGTATTCTATCTGGAGTAAAGTGACATTTGTTATCATATCCAGAAGCTCTTCAGGGGATCCTCTGTTTTGTTGGAATGCTTCTCTACTTCCACTAATATTGTACAATTAAATATCTACATTGTTTTTCATTAAGGGACAGCAGGCCTCATCTGCACTGAACATTTAATTCAGTTTCAAGCCAGTATTGAAGAACGTGTTTTCACTATGCAGATAATTACATAGAAAATCCTGAAACCAGTTTAAAGCCTAGATGGGGATTACAAAAATCGCAGAACACTGATGTGCATTAAGTTTCAATGGAGTCTAAACCAACTAGGATTATTCCTGGAACTTCTTGTTATTGTTCATCTTCTGAAAAACACGAGGATAAAAAGAGTCACATAGGTGGCACTTGGTTTAAAAGTTAAAAAAAAATGACTTGCAAATAGAAGGAATTGAAACATGAACAGACTTCTGGCTTCCATGTTTGATTTTGGGTGTCAGAGCCCCCGAGCTGTTTAACCACAAAACTGTCAGCAAACTACTGCTCCTGAAAGCTTGCAGGTGTGGAAAAACTGATATTATGTGCATTTTTAATGTTGCAGGAGAAAGAGGGATATATGAGACACAAAAGGGCTTTGGGTACCGGGTGCTGCTCATAAGCCATGCATTGTCCATATGGTCTGTATATAAACTACTGGGTGTTTTAGTCTAATTAAACAAACATCCAATATAATCTAGCACAAGTTATATTGTACTGCTGAAAAAAGTGCTATCTTCTATGTATCTTGTCAACCTCATTTTGTATGTATTTCTCCTGTATTTTTGTATGCAGTTTTGCCTAACACATATGTTTGGAATGTTCCTAATACAATGCATTTGTGAAAATCTTTTTTACCAGATTACCTACATGCATTAATATATTTTTGAATGGAGGAATCCCTCCCAAAATTCAGAAGTATTATGTTCTGCTTTGCATATTGCTTTGAAAATGCACAATTCAGTTCATGTTAGGATGTGAACTGAATGAATTACATCCCCACTTTGCTTTGTGGGCTTCTCCTACATTTCCAATTAGAAGTAATATTAGATGGGCACAACCAGAAGACCTAGAAAGAGATTTTGTTGGATTGGTGCCATTTTGGTGTTTGCCTTAAAGGGAAAGATGCATGTTCTCCAAAAAGAGGATAATTTTGTACAGGAATATAAAACAGGAAACAGGTTAACATCCAATGTCCTAAGGCTGATCAGAGCTGAGAGTCATCCCTGTCTGTTCCTGCCTTTTAATGCCTTCTGCACATATCATGTGAAGCCATGGGCTTCCTGATGTTTCATCTAGTTGTATCATTAGTAATACCAATCTTATAGAAAGAAAAGGTAAAAAAGGGCAAGTGTTTAATTGTGGAGTGCTACAAGATACCTGTTCCCCTACAAACAATCTGCCTGCTATGTTTAACAGTTAATCTTTAGATATTCTTTATGTTGGCAGCTTGCACCAAATCTGAGACATTCAGTATATTTCTTATTACCAAAAGACCAATCCCATCAGAATCACTCAGTTAAAATGAGTTCGTAACTGAGAAAACTCAAGGGAAAATTGAAAAGAAGTCCCGCTGAGATCTAAAGCCTTTACTTCAAATTTAGTCATAAGTAGTACTATTCCTGTCTTACAGAGTTCATTGATATGTATAGATTCTTGCATTAAAAATCTAGTGTGACAGTATGAAGGCATGATCTGGATTGGACCTCAGTTCTTAAAGCAAGTCTTGCTTCTAAATGAAATATTAATTTTCTGTGCACAAGCTTCAAATAGTATATTAATGAATGTGATTTATGCCACCCAAGCAGATGTAGAGATGACAATAAATATTGAAAAATGATACACTGAATGAAATTGGCAACTGTTCCAGAAGCTTGTTGAAATGATTTAGTCTTCTTACAATTTTTATGATAAATGCAGTGACCAGGAAAATGAAGCACTTAGAAATATAGTAGAAGATGAAGGGCAAAATTGGAATTACTGTTTTTAGCATCCTAGTTCCTTAGACACCCTACTTTCTTATATTAGCAAAGATGACGAAATAGATATAAAATCAAATTTACAAAAAACATAAATATAAACTGGAATCCAGTTGGAGCTTTACAACTATAGCTAGTTGTACATGTTATGCCTTTGCACAAGAAAGCCTTCCTTTTGTTAGTGTTCCACAGCGTAACATAACAGATTGGTTTTTCCAAAACAGTTTCTTCTTTCCCCTATCAAGCCTCTTTAATTCTGCCTGCAATACCAAGGGCAACACTGGGGATGTATTTTGTTCCACAATCTTTCAATATGATTTTAGTCTAATCACCTCATTATACTTACCAAAATAACCATCCTAGGATGCTTCGAGCTTTCTTCAGGGACGGAGCCCCATGCCAGCAATCACATGACATCCTGACTTCCAGCAGAGGCCCTGCTCGCAACCAGGGGGGACATTTCCTTGGATGCTTCCCCCCAAACAGGAGCCTTCCTATGTTGTGCTGGCTCCAATGAAGCCAGCATGCTTCTGCTGTATTTGGGTGTTGCTCCCCCCATGTGATGGGGAAGTTTCACATACCGGAGCAGCATGAGAGGTGACAGAGTCACCCTTGTGCCTGCCGTTTTGCCATACTTACTGGCGAAATATCATTGGTGCGGCCTGCCCCATGTGATAAGGTCATATGTTGGGGATGGACAACTGCATAAGGGATGAGGGACAATTTACCTCCCAGCACACATCCAGAGGGCTACAGTAGTGAGTTTCAGCACACTCAAAGTGACGTGACATCACTTCTAGCTACATTTTTCTCTTCTGGGGGTATTTTGGGTTTTTGCAAGTTAAGAGGAAGAGAAACTCTACATTTCTAGATACTTTTGGCCTATTTGGGACCAATATGTGCCTAAAACCCAGTCCGGTGATATCTTTTGTGAAAAAAATAAATGGTGGGATTTGGGGCTGGGGAGGGGGGGAGTCCCAAGGGTTGTACTTGAAGATCCCAAGGGCTGTATGGTACCTGTAGGCCACACATTGGCCACCCCAGTCTAAGTAAGTGCTACTTCTTATGAAGACACGTCATTTTGTGCTTATTCTGTACTTAGATGTTGAAAAGTAGGTAGACACAAAAATTGTAGGTGGGAAAAATATTTATTTGGTTATGAGTTGCATGCAGAAGGCATTCATTCTTTGCATGGCAAACACTTAGCTTTTTCCTTGTGATTGCATTGAACTGTTAAGAAGAGAGAGGTTTATATTATAGAATGTGCAACTTACTGTGTAGTTATGTATGAGGGACAGATGGGAGGCAGAGAGCACTGCAAACAATGTCCAAGATTCTAGCACCTTTATGGTGCTCGAAGTGCATAGTTGGAGAGGGGTTCGACTGGCCAATGAGTTTGAATGGCCAGTTCAAACTCTTTGGCTGGCTGGGCCAGATAGTGCCAAATGTGGTTTTCAGGATACTTGAAATCCTAGTTAAATAGTAGTACATTGGAGGCACTGAGGGTAATTTAAATTGCAACTCTGTCAGAGCCAACCACGAAGTGATGACTGGAATTTTAACTTTAATGTACCTTGGAGGTATTCTCAGATTCCCCCCTCCAAATGTTGCCCTTCTGTAGAAGGATCAGCAAGAGGTAGTTGCAGATGCTGTCATTATAGTTAAACATAAAAGTGCATTCCAGCAGCTGGCAAACAGAGCCAGAAGGCTTTGCGACCCAGGTGCACAGGGAGGAAAAGAAGGACAGTAGGGTGAATCAGAGAAGTGATAGGAAAGAATGAGAAGTGGAGCGGGCATGATGAGGAACAGATTGAGGCAGCAGCAAAGAAAGTGAGAAAGAATAAGAAAATCTATAGAGAATATTCAAGAGGTAGCAGAAAATGCTGTAGTGTAGCCAAACAAGGGATGAGAGGAAAAGACCAAATGGGAATCAACTAAAGAAGATGCAAAGATAGCTCAGTGTGTAATTCATAGCCAAGAACACATCACTCTGAGTTGGGGACAACTGACTAAGGATACAAAGATGCTTCCAGATGAATTGTATGACCACAAACTGGGCATTCTTTGGCAGTGTGCTCTTGAGTTTTACCACTGCTTCTTTGGTTTCTTTCTATTTTACACTCTTTAAGCACAGTCTCTGTGCTTTTCATCTGAAGAAAATCAGCAAATTGATCCCTGTAAATAAAAAAAAAATCTGTATAAGATATGTATAATTGTGCATAACAAGGAATTGGAAAGATGATATCTGACCACTGCCTCTACCATGTTGCAGTTTGGGAAAGCTAAAGACTACTAGTTTATAGAAGATTTCTGGGATGAAATGCTTCTCATTAATATACAACAAAGGTAGAAAGTACTTCTTCACTGATTTTTAATCAGTTTATGACATGGACTGCAAAACTCTTTGAAAAAGAGATTCTGCTTGACTAATAATACATTAGCAGTAATCCAGTGATCTGACCATGCATTAAGGATACAATTTATTCTTTTACTGATCAGTTCTATTTTTTCCAGCAAAATGAATTACCCAGCTTTTCATCAAAATGTCCAAGAAGCGGCTTTTGTGGTTGAAGCTGACAGACATTATTAGGCATGGTATATTCTGAACGTGAACATTAGAACACTTCATATTTGAATCAGAATGGAAAAGAGCGAGTTTAAATTGAATACTGCTGAAAATATGTAATTTGTCCACACTCTTACAAAAGCATGTTGAAGGCTGGCATTGGCTCACTTTAACAATTGTAAAGTATATGCCTTCAAGTCACCTGTCAACTCATGGCATCCCCATGAATTTCATTGTGTGTTGGGGGGGGGGGCTTATACCAGAAATACTCAGGGGTTCTTTGTCATTGACTTCTCATTTTTGAATGTGATCTCAGCAGAGGTCAGCAGGTAAATAAATATTCTAAAGTAACTTTAATCAATGCAAAAAGGTCAGGGAATGCAACTGCGTGTACACTTCTTTTGTGCTTCTCCAATATGTTTGCAGTCACTGTGAGACCTCACAAAATCTCTCAATTTAAGAAAGATGTAAGCACGCTTACTTCAGACTATTTTATCTTACACAGAACTACCAGAATAAAGAAACATGGTATTCTCCTTAGACAAAAGATGGGGAATTTCATTGGATTGTGGGGGCCAACTGCATGGGAGAACATATCATTTCAGTTGTAATTTTTGGCTGATTTCAACCACTCTGTATGTTTTCATGGGCTGGATTTCAGGAATGATTAAATTGACATACTCATTAGTGGGATTTGCACATTTTGTGATATTTGGGAGTGAGAAAACATTTATTAAGAGGGGGGAAAGTACCAAGGTTTGCTAAACAACTGAGCTTGGTCGTTTTTTAAAAAGAGAGGTCATATGGGTATGAGGATTCTGGGGGACTTCAGGGACTGCAAGGTGGGGTTCGGGGCCATACACCCCTCCCTAGTTTATATTCCAGAATATCCTGCCTATGGAAGGTTGATTGACCATTCTTTTGAGATGTTCTGCCATGACTTCATGATAAAACATTTTCCTTTTATGGTTGAATGTATCATTATTAAGCTTTCCATGTCCACTTGGCTTTTTAGGGTGATTTTCCTTGTTTTTCTTTTTTTTATTAAAGTTTGTAATTTCATGAGAAGAAAGTGTTGCAGAATTCTTCTGGGGAAAAATGAGGGCATGGATGAAGAAAGGCAATGCATGGTTTGGGAAAAGTTATATCTGATCTAATGTGGTAATCTAAAAGAAAACATTGTTGTGGGGGAAAATGTTCCTATCCTGGCACACTACAGCTCTCAGTAAGATGGATTTACAATATTTGAACTCATTTTTAGTACCTTGTGCAGGACAGTCCCATGTTCCCCTAAGAAAGCATATGACTGGCCATCATATGCTCAAAATGGCAGGCTGAAAATGCTTTCAGAATCTCTATTTCAAACAGGGGAACAGAAGGCGTATTTAGTAACATCTTCTTCCCCCCATCCCATCCCTCCCTCCCTCCCTTTCTTCTTTCCTTTTTTCTCCTTTTAAAGTAGGACAAGCAATATCTATAAACTACTATTAATGGATGAACAGGAACAAGTTCATTTGAAGGAAATATGGGAAGTAGATTTTGGGGGAAGATTTATAATCAAGAATGGGCAAGGATATGGAGTATGAGATTATTTAAAAAATGACCATAAGAATTAAGGAAAATTATTACAAAATGGTATGGAGATGGTACCTAACTCCCATTAGATTAAATCAGATTGATAAAAAATACATAAATCAGTGTTGGAGTGGCTGTCAGGAAATAGGGTCATATCTTCATATGTGGTAGTCATGTAAAATTATACAAAAATTTTGGGAAATGATATTTAAAGAAATAAGAGCAATAATAAAATAGAGATAGAGAAAACACCTAAATCAGCATTATTACTTATGCATGACAATACAATCCCCTCACAAGAGGAGAAAGAACTGTTTTCTAATTTGATAACTGCAGCAAAATTGCTAATAGCAAAAAACTGGAAAGAAAAAAAGAAATCCAATTAGAAGAATGGTACAGGGAAATCCGGAACATAGCTATTAATGACAAGCTGACTTTCAATATTAAAATTGGAAAGGGAATATCGAAACAAACAGATTTTTAGAAAATATGGGGAAAAATTATTGAGTATATTTTTAATCACAAAGTAAGTGTATAGGGAAGAGGGGGGAAAGGTATAACAATAATAATAATAACAATAAAAAATAAAACATGTCAGTAGATCAAAAGTGTGTAGTAAAGAGATATGTAATAAAGTTGTAATGGAAAAGTTAAAAACTGATAAGAAATATGCTTAAAGATGTTCTTGGGTTTTTTTTACTGTCGGATTGTATACAATATGATATGTCTAAGATATTGTAAAATGAGGAAAGAACGTATACTTCTGCATTTTGATTGATATATTAATTTTAAAATAAATAAATAAATAAAGTAGGACAAGAACAGGTCTACTACATAAAGAAACATACCTCGCATGTATTTGTCAGCCAAGGCAGTCATAGGTCAAGAAAACATGTGCATATTATTTAAGCAGAATTTCTGCACCCTTGCAGGCAGCAAGCGCTAAAACAGTGGAAGAAACTGTGATAAGAAAGATCAGCTTTGAATAATGAAAGTTATTTTCAGAGCAAAAAGATATCCTTTAACCTGTATATTTGCAAGCAAGTAAAGACATTATCAATTATATCAATTTATATAAAGGCTTTAATATAATAATAATAAAGGCCCTTTCTTCCATTTATGTGGAATAAAATCATTTATCTCTTCATGCCAAAAATAAAAAGAAAGTAATAATTGAAAATTCATTTTTTTCTAGAGCCAAAAACTACAATTTGCCCACTCTTTACAATTAATGACAAACTTGTGTGTGCTTTAGAATGCTGCTCCATATTCTGAGGGACAGAAAAATTCCCTTTATTGATGGCTCATATCAGTTGTACTTTGCAAAAAATACATTTTGCCCTCTTTCATAAATATCTCATATTGAAATAGTGATTGAAAATCCTTATTCATTCTCTTCATGCTGACACTATCCATATGACTAAACAGAACCAGGAAATTATTTTCCTTCATGAGCATAACCCAGTAAATAATGCCATAGAGTAGATCAGTTATAACATCATTGATGGTGATGTGCTACATTTAGTATTAGCCATTTTTAGTGAAGGATCTTTCTATTATTGGGGAAGATGTGCTCTTTCATTAACATATTCCAACTGAAATGACTGTGATGATAACATTTCTCATGAAAATTTTATTACAGTGTTTATCTTTAAATATTTCAAAATATATATTTTACATTCCCATCACAGTGTTATGATAATACCATGTTGACATTTTGGAACTGTAACCTCAGGAGGTATCACTGCAATGATTTTAGGCCCTCAAAGGATCAGATAGCAATCATTACTCCTTCCACGTGTGAGATGACTATCTGTTTTTTAGGCTTGTTGAATTAAAAAAGAGAATCTAAAGATGTTTGTGTAGAAAGTCATTTGTACCTGTTTCTAAGAAAAAAAACTTCATAAAGATATAATTTAATTTAAAGTTATAAGATAAGATCTGAGTCTTTCATTTACTGGTTTATGCCTTCGACATCAGCCACCTTACATGTTAAACAATCATACTGGTAGGTTAATTCATTCTAATTGTAGCATGTGAGATCTGGATGATTAAATGCAGAATGGAGAAGACAGCTTAATTCAATTTAAATCTTGATGATATGTGTGGGAGGTTATAAATCAGTTGTTGCCCAATGGGGAAAAATATAAAAGTGAAATAGGCCAGTTCAAATGAAATCTGTCGAATTATTTATGCTTCTACATGGGAAAGACTATCCAAAGGCATGAAGCAAAATTAGTCAAATAGTAGATAGTTTAGGGATCAATGTATTAATGCTTTTGGGGTGTGAAAGGAGATTATAGGAAGGAGAAACCACACCATAATTTCAGATGCATTTCCCTCAAAACACAGAAATGATATATGTATTACACTTTGTGGTGGGATCATCCTTATTTATCTTTTTCTCCCCAGTAATACCTGAAATTGATTGATTTTATGAGGACAACATTTTTGGTGAAACTAGGAAGGGAGGAAAAATGGAGGTTGGAGGGAGGAAAGTGCTGGTCTCGACCTATAAAGCCCTAAACGGTTCTGGCCCAATCTACTTGTCCGAACGTATCTCCTCCTATGAGCCAGGAAGATCCCTAAGGTCATCTGGTGAGGCCCTGCTCTCGGTCCCGCTTGCCTCACAGGCACGGCTGGTGGGGACGAGGGACAGGGCCTTCTCGGTGGTGGCTCCCCGGCTGTGGAACACCCTCCCCAGAGAAATACGGCACTCCCCAACCCTTCTGAGTTTTAGAAAAGCCCTGAAAACATGGCTATGTGCCCAGGCTTTCAAAGATTAAATGATAAAAGACGACCCTGGACTGATTTATGGCTACAGCACGAGGATTTTGGAGGAATGGATTTTAATCATATGTTTTATATTTTTCTATTGTTTTAATTGTTTTATTGGATTTTCATTGCTGTTTTAATTATGTGCAGGCATTGAATTGTTGCCAATTTGTACGCCGCCCTGAGTCCCTTCGGGTGAGAAGGGCGGGATATAAATGTTGTAAATAAATAAATAAATAAATAAGTCATGGGAATCCTGTTCACAAGGTAGACATGTGTAACATGCAGTTCTAAAGTGTCTGGATTTGTCTCTGGACTTTGAATTTATTCATTTCAGTAGGATTTGTGAATTCAACATACTTTGTTTTGAGTCATAATACAGTAGAGTCCCACTTATCCAACACTCGCTTATCCAACATTCTGGATTATCCAATGCATTTTTGTAGTCAATGTTTTCAATGTTTTCATCATGATATTTTGGTGCTGAATTCGTAAAAATAGTAATTACTACATAGCATGACTGTGTATTGAACTACTTTTTCTTTCAAATTTGTTGTATAACATGATGTTTTGGTGCTTAATTTGTAAAATCATAACCTAATTTAATGTTTAATAGGCTTTTCCTTAATCTCTCCTTATTATCCAAAATATTCGCTTATCCAACATTCTGCCGGCCCGTTTACGTTGGATAAGTGAGACTCTACTGTATGTATAACATATGAAATTTCCTTTCATATATATACTTTTAAATTATAGTCAAAGGGGATGGAAGATGTCATTCAATAACATCTGGGGACCCCACTGGGTAAAAATTAAATAATGTCAACCACTATGTAAAAATATAACTGGCCTTCTGTATCCATGGAGTCTTCATCCATGGATTCAATGGCCCTTTGGAGGCAACCATAAGTCTGATGTGGCCTTCGATGAAAATGAGTTCAACAACCTTGCTTTCATACATCTGAAAATCAGTTGTTACAGTAATGAATTGTTATCCAACTCCACTATTGCAACCTTTCCCCCATAGTATATGCATGTGCATTTCATCTGATTCAAATGAGAGCATTGATTCTTAGCATAAGGCAACTCTTTGGTCTTCATATATGCATTATGACTATGCTAAAATATTGGAAACACTCAATGCAGATAAAGTACACAAAATCAAATAGTTTTTAAGTTGAATACAAACAATGACCTACTTAAAAAGGCCCATGACGTTACATGCTTATGTAATGTTGTGAATAACTACAAAATGTAATACAGGTTGAAATGAGAGAAAATAAGGCAATTAAAAATTCATAATTATAGTGTTTCTGTTTACATGGCAACCTTACAAAGTAATGAGCTGAAATGGGGCCTAGGTTGAATCAAAACATGTCTTTTCCTGATGGCGAATTTTCAGAACCTTGGTATGTTACTTTGAGATGAAGTCTTTGATCCACAACAGTGGCCTTTGGAGAGTTCAGTTTTGTAGCTGTAACCCACTTTCATCATGTTCTAAGTGAGGTTTGCAGTATTCTGGCTATATCAAAGCTAAAAATAAGAAGTTCATATATAATACCAATTACTCTAAACACTGTTCAAATAACCCTCCAATTCCACATGCTAATAGTTTTCATGGCTTTCATAGACAGGGTAGGAAGAGAAGAATAATTTGCCTTATTAACACTACAATCAGGGCAGATATTCACTATAATTGCCCATCAAAATTAATAGGGACCAAGCAAATATTTTTGACATCAAAGAGAAAAATATTTGCTTACATCAAGGTGCTGCAGTCACTCAATGTAATCAGTGCAGGTTTTTGTTTCTCCTTTTACCCTTTACTTTTTTGTTTTGTTTTGTTTTTACATTAAGGAAAATGTGTTGGTCATCCAGAGAAAGTGGTACTGTATTTGCTGGCAAAGATTCCTTTTAAATGAATAGTAGCAATGTATTTCAAATGGGAAGGAGACAAGAGAAGAAAACTTTCATGTACTAATTGGACTACATTAACGAAGTAAATAATTCTGAACCACATTTTGATTCAAAAACTATCCTATAAACGAGCTGTATCAAAATTTAAATTTAATGTTTTATACTTGTTCAAGCCTGTCTTATAAACATAGCTACCGGTTTAATGAGGTTATGTTCTAAAGACTTAACACCTCTTTTCAGAAGTTCACTATCTTAAAGGTCAGAAATCACTGTTCTGTCCCAATTCTACTGTTTTTTAAAGTTCATCTGAATTAATTAACAGGATCCGTCATTCTCAGGGATGGAGGGACAAATGGGCCGATAGAAAGAGATTATGGGAGATGTAGAACCAACACTTTTTGCAGAAGCAAAGGTTCCCCACCCTAACTCTCTCCTGTAGATTTTTGCAGTAGAAAGTTGCAGTTTCTTTCATTAGAAATGAAGGCACAATTTTTGGCAACATTTGTTAGTTATGTTATATATTGTCACACAGAGTAGTCCTTTATTGTATTGTATTACTCTTCCCAGTCTTAGGAAGGTATTATGAAATATCATTTATGTTCAGAATATAAATATATTCAGAATAGAGTTATTCTGAGCTTTGGTTCAATGTATGGATTTTCTGAATGGCTTTATCCACAAATCATAGATTATTTATTGGTTGAATAAATCCATGTGTGTGTACCGGAATGGGCAAGTACATATACAGGTTTAGTATCCCATATCTGAGAGCCCACGGTGGCACAGTGTGTTAAAGTGCTGAGCTGCTGAACTTGTGGACCGAAAGGTTGCAGGTTCGAATCTGGGGAGCAGAGTGAGCGCCCACTGTTAGCTCCAGCTTCTGCCAACCTAGCAGTTTGAAAACATGCAAATGTGATTAGATCAATAGGTACCACTCCGGCGGGAAGGTAACGACGCTCCATGCAGTCATGCCAGCCACATGACCTTAGAGGTGTCTACAGACAATGCTGGCTCTTCGGCTTAGAAATAGAGATAAGCACCAACCCCCAGAGTCATACACAACTTGTCTTAATGTCAGGGGAAAACCTTTACCTCTACCTATCCCGTATCTGAAATGTTTGGTACCAGAAGTGCTCCAGATTTTGGACCCTTTGGGGGAGGGGAATAGGGTACCTACTAATGGTATTACTTTGTACTCAATCTTCTGTTTGTTTCCAGGACTTCCATTTTTAAAATAATTTCAGTACAAACAATGTCTCCACTCAACTGAAAAAAGGGTAGGAGGCAAAGGAACAAATAATAATAATAAAACTTTACTTATATCCCGCCCTATCTTCCTGAGGGGTCTCACTATACAAACTGTACAGTCTCTCCTAGTAGTCTAAGTCAGAGCTTCTTTTGATCTGTCATAGAACACTTCACCAATGCAGCCAGCATGGAATCCGCCAGATTTCATCACATGACATATCGCTACTTCTGATGCAGATGCATGTTGGCTGCCCTGGCGATCAATGGGGGTGACAGATGTCACAGCCAGATAGCCCTCACATCTATTTTGCTTCTCGACCTTTTGGCTAAGATCAAGTGTAGTGCACGTTGGCTGCATCAATGAAGGGTTCTATGATGGAGAACTCTGAAGATGGGAGACTACCCATGTTCAGATTGAAAATGCTGGGGACAGAGAAGGAACAAGCTAGAAAGGTATGCTTTCGGGCATGTAATGGATAAGAGGTGATGTGGGGCGATGGGCAAAGGATTCACCCCACTGCCCCCATGATTTTCCCTGCTACCCTATGATTTCCCTTCATCAAGGACCTCCATGTAATGAGTTCCTTAAGCTGTTTCAATTTGCAACTCCATTTTGTCCAAGAAAGTTTTATATAAAATAAAAGGTATGTGTAAAATAGGTATACAAGATAATTACAGTAGAGTTTCACTTATCCAAGCCTCGCTTATCCAAGCCTCTGGATAATCCAAGCCATTTTTGTAGTCTATGTTTTCAATATATCATGATATTTTGGTGCTAAATTCATAAATACAGTAACTACAACATAACATTATTGCGTATTGAACTACTTTTTCTGTCAAATTTGTTGTATAACATGATGTTTTGGTGCTTAACTTGTAAAATCATAACCTAATTTGATGTTTAATAGGCTTTTCCTTAATCCCTCCTTATTAGCCAAGATATTCGCTTATCCAAGCTTCTGCCGGCCCGTTTAGCTTAGATAAGTGAGACTCTACTGTATTTGAAAATAATGGTTATTGAATGGTTAAATCTGTGGATATGGAGGACCAATTGTACCACAGCAATAACAATTAGTGCATGCCTAACTTCCAATTACATAAAAACCAACCCCCTCAAGTAAACTACAGCTGTCCTCAGTATCTGCTGGGGATTGGTTTCAGAACCCACTGTGGATATCAAAACCCATGGCTGAACAAATCCTATGATATACAAAGGTGTAATAAAGTGATATCCTTTATATAAAATGGCAAAGTCAAGGTTTGATTTGTATATCAAGTGTGGATGATTGAATTCATGGATAGAGGGGGCCCATCCTATTGCAAGCCAAATTCTGCAGGTACAGTAGAGTCTCGCTTATCCAACGTAAACGGGCCGGCAGAACGTTGGATAAGTGAATATGTTGGATAATAAGGAGAGATTAAGGAAAAGCCTATTAAACATCAAATTAAGTTATGATTTTACAAATTAAGCACCAAAACATCATGTTATACAACAAATTTGAAAGAAAAAGTAGTTCAATACACAGTAATGCTACGTAGTAATTACTGTATTTATGAATTTAACACCAAAATATCATGATGTAATGAAAACATTGACTACAAAAATGCGTTGAATAATCCAGAATGTTGGATAAGCGAGTGTTGGATAAGTGAGACTCTACTGTATATTAAGATGTAATCCTTAAAATATATGTATCAGATATTCTTTTAGGGGTGTGGTTGGGAAGATGGAAGGGCAATACATACATGCAGGGGCTCTCAGGGGTTTCCTCCTCCTCCTCCTTTGCCCTTATGTGCCTTCTTTGCCTTTACTCATCTTACGTCACTTCACCTCACCTTACCTCCTCCTCCTCTCCCCCACCTCTTCTTTCATTACTTTCTTTCTTCCTCATCCACCAATGTGACTGTCTGCCCTGCCAGGCACCTTTCTTTTTCCTTAGCAACTTGGGCTCTGCTTTGGGAATTTTCTTTTCCTCCTTTGATAGCAGCCCCTGGGTCTCCTCTGCGCGGGAGGGGGGAGAGGAAGCCTATCACCTCAACATTGAGCTAAGGGGACCCCATTTGGGGTCAGGGCTCACAGTTTAAGAAGCTTTTGCCTCACTTCTTCTAAAACTGTACACCCTGACCCCAAATGGGGTCCCTTTAGCTCACTGTTGGGGTCCTGAAATTTTTGGCAACAGTAAATGATTTCTGAATGTCAACTAATGGCTGTTTCAAACATTTACACAAATCTGTTGTGTAGTGTTTGCAGTGGACTCTACAGAAGATATTTATGTTCTACTCCATAAAAAGGAAAATCAGCCTATTCAGAAAGCTTTGCAAATGCTGATTTGTTACTTAGTAAATGTTTGATTTTATAGCTATCTTATATATTTTATATACTTGGGGTCACATACAAATTTCTCAGGCCAAATGGGATCCTGAGTGGAAAAGTTTAAGAAGCCTGATCTAGTTGGACAGGCCTTCCCCATCTACCTCACTTATGCCACTGCTTCACATCCTCCCCTTGGTGTTTTCTTCCTTTCCAATTCTCTGTTTTCCCCTAGCATTGACTTCAAATCTGGGGGACATGAAGAGCAAGCAAGCATCTTACAGTTACATTGATATGAAATGCATAGACTACCATACCATGCTCTACAACATGGAACTTTTTGGTTCATTCAGTTCCTCTTTGTGGGCTACCCATGGAAAGCAGAACAGTGGAAGAAGGCACCTGCTAACAAAAGAAAATAGATTTTGGAAGTTTCCAAATACCTGAATAAGAAAGAATCAATCTGTATAAATATTATATTATTATGTATATTTTATTCCCTTGTAATATTGAAATTTGTGAATATTATTTGCATTTTACAGATGGAGGCAGTAACAAGAAAATACCAAATGCAAATAGATCATCTTTCCACAGTTATCCCTCACTTACTCAATGGTGTTCTCCTTCCCATTCGATGGGATCATGGAAAAAATACTGTAGTTCATATGGCTATCTCAGGCTGATGCACTGGAGTTGTTTAATAGTTTATAGTGTTTTGTTTATTTTTCCTCTAGTAAAACATTTTTGAAGAATAGAATCTAAACCTTTGAGTTGGTTTATTTTTCCTTCACATTAGAGATGTCACCTTTTTTTTTCAAAAACAAAAGATGAAAGTTCTGCTCAAATATAGCAAGCAAGTGAGCTAATCATATAACTAACAAACATTTCCCCTGTTTCTACATACTTTAAAAACATTTCCAAGACTGAGTCCCATGGAGCTCATCAAATGACGCAATAATATGTCTTGTCATTTCCCATAGAACTCAGTTTCTGAGTGTGTAAAAACAGAGGTTTTTGGAACCTGAGAGCAAACTCCAAAGCTCCTCATTCACATAGAAACGACTCAATGCACTAACTTTAAAGTGGGATGGAAACTGACTGATTTCTCAATTTTATAGAGTTTTAGTGACATGAAAGTGTAGGTGTTCTTGTAGACTCCTAATGCTCCTCCAGTTGGTGTGGTTCCCACTGAAATGAAAACTGTTTTAAAAGGGCACCTTAACTCTCTTTTAATGGAAGGGTCTTGAAGGCAAACAACCTCAAGGAAAGCGGTGTCTCAAAAAGGATGTCTGTTTTAAAAAGTGTGCTGGTATCCTTGAAATGGGAGGAGACATGCCTGCCTGAGTGATGGGAATTAAGCGGGTGGATAAGTTAGAAGCTGGAGGAGATGATCTAATGTGATGGGAATGGTGGAACCCCATGAAATGCCATGAAATGCCAAACTCCATTCAAAGACCTGTTTTCCCAGCTCCGTCTGATGAACTCTAAAGTGTGTTTTTCCATGTTATTTGTCAGATGTTCTAGTCAGCAAATTGTGTATCTATGCTGTAATGTACAGTACTTCCACATTTATGTTATAGATAATCATTCTCAAAATTAATGGGCTAACTTAGTTTTTTAAAAAGGGTATTAAAATGTCATAGACAATTTCCTTAACAAAACAATTGTACAATATCAAAATTCCCTTTAAGATAAGTTGTAGAAAGCAGTTATTCAAAAATGTTTTTAAAATGCTCTCTTAATGATATTACTTTGTATAATCATTGTTAGCATTTTCCCCCTTTCTCGTACACCTTTACCCTGGTGTACAAGAAAGGTTTTTCTTGTAGTGATCCAGATAGTGGAAGGGCATATTGTCATTATCACAGCCTGGTTCAAGAAATGTATGTTTTAATGGACAAATCTCAGGAAACAATTGTTCTTTTCAGTACATTATCTACCTTTGTGTATTTTTCAAGAGATTCATCTATAAATAGGCAAAAGCAGTCCTATATGAAATTTAATTTTTAAACTTTTATTGTTGCTTCCCGAAAGTGAGTGGTATTCATAGCACGCATTCCTGAACATAATTTAGTTTTTATATTTGCTGTATAAAATGTATCTTAAGGTGAGAAAATGACTATAATAATTGCATATCTTCATGTCTCCTGTTATAGCAAAGTCTATTGATTCTGCATAGCCACAGGGCTCCTGAACCATGAGTTACTAGAGTCAATAAAAAGATAAACTAGCCAGATGACTTGTTCATGTGCTGCTGTAGAGCCATGTAGCTTCAGATGGACTTGACATTGTACCAGAAGAAATCTGAGAGATCTGGACAGATGACAATTATTCCCTGGTAGCTTTTAAAAGCTCTTCTGTCTTGTAATAAGGCATTGCCACTAGGTTTGTACTTGAACTTTATGTATCCCCCATTCACGTTATAGGAGATTCTTGTCAATAAGGGAAGTTTCTCAATCTCACCTTCTTTTAGTGGAATCTCTATATTTGTATATTAAGCAATGTTAAGCTGGCCTCATAAGAATTCGATCTTTTTGTAGATACATTGATATTTTTTCACTAGTCAGCCTGAAATTTCCTTATTGGCAGAACATGTAAAGAAGATTTCCCATCTCTGACATTTATTTTATATATATATCTATATCTATATATTTATATCTTTTGATAGCACAGGGAAGGGATAACACTCCTATGACATTTAGTTTGCTGTCTGTGCCCCTGTTCAGAAGATTTCACCTCATTTTTTGTCTCTGTAATAATTGAATTTTGAAAAAATTCACTTATTGTGGAAACAAAACTTCAGTGGAGACACCTTTTTCCCATGATAACTCTTCCAGGAGTGAATTTCCCCTCCTAGAGTTAGATTCCTCTCACTTCCTATTGTCTCACCCCCATTATTAACTATGTGTCATTTGTAAATTGGATGTTTGTAATTCGGGGACTGCCTGTATAAGTTAAACACATATTTGTATATAAGTACATAATGAGATACCTTGGATATGGAACTATACACATTATTTATGTTTCACATGCTCTTTATACACATAGCCTGAAAAATAATTTTCTACACAGTATTTTTAATAAAAAATATTGCATGAATCATAGAATTGGAAGAGACCATGTGGGCCATCTAGTCCAAGCCCCTGCCATGCAGAAAGCAAAGTTTGTGTATTGCCATTTTTGGAATTCCAGATAAGTCCTTGCAAACTCTGGCCCTGACTGCCTGGCTGAAGCAAGGCCCAGCAGAAACACCTGCTGCCTCCTGAAGCTGGGGCATAAAAGGAGGATGCTGGTGGGGGCCCAGTCACCCAGCACCATCCTAGACAGCCAAAGAAGACCTTAAGATCATGATGGGGGTGTGTGTGTATCTAGATGCTGTTTTTATATTTTAATATCTTAATGTTAATGGTTTTAAATTGAATTTAAATGTTGATTGTTTCTATTGATTTTATGTTACGTTTTATTTGCTTTGTATAATGAGGCATTGAATTTTTGCCTAA
The DNA here is from genome assembly GCF_035594765.1 of Anolis carolinensis. NCBI lineage: Eukaryota > Metazoa > Chordata > Lepidosauria > Squamata > Anolidae > Anolis > Anolis carolinensis. Next base: position 238,646,592 of record NC_085842.1, read on the forward strand.
ATGTATGTTGTACGCTGCTCTGAGTCCCCTGCGGGGTGAGAAGAGCAAGATAGAAATGAAATTATTATTATTATTATTATTATTATTATTATTATTATTATTATTATTATTATGTGATGCACAACCTGTACTTTTATTGCTATCTTCAATATTTTACATTCCCATGTTGTTAACTGCCTTCAGTGCCATCCTGGTAAAATTTGTTGAAATAGGTGAGAAGTAAATTCATTTTAATCAGAATTTATCACATTTTGTCATATTTAAAATGGAAATAATAAAAATAAACATGAATCTGGGAGAAACCAATGGGTTTTAATTGTTTAACTCTTAAAAGTTTGCAGTGCCTATTTGCTCACCTATGTAAGTACTGGAGTAGAGTTACCATTTATTTATTCTGAAAAGTTTTTCACCTTTACCACATACATGGCAGGTACGAACATGATATCCTTCTTGTCAGAGATGTACCAGTAGAATTTGATAGGTACAAATGGGGGAGAATTTTGCTTCGTGGTTCAAGTCCCTGACCTGTTGTGAATGCGCCTTCAGAGACTGTGGATGATAGTGGTGGGATCAGGAGAGGACGGAAAAACCCTCGCGAGGAGGGCTCGTTGGAGGATTTGTTTAGGAAAAGGGTAAGGGAGACTGATGGGGAGTCTTCTGAGGAGGATTCATGTGGGGATCCTGAGGTGGAAATGGATGCTGGGGAACAGGTGTTAATGGAGGAATTGGGCACGGACTGGGCACGGACACCGGAGATGCTTGGGGACGAAATGGGGCCCATGGATACTGCTGATGCTGGGGAAGCTTGGGTGTCTTCAGAAGCAGATCCCACTTGGTCTGCTTGGAGGCGTGAGAGGGGGTCCACAGTTGTGGATAGAGTTGGGCATGGGCAGGATGATTGGGACTCTGATGAGGAATTAGGAACGCCTGACTCAAGGGCATTGGCTGTGTGGAGTTCTGATTCAGATTAAGAAGTTGAGACACCTGCTCTTTGGGCGTGGATAGTTTGGAAGCCCAGGGAGACCTGGATATATTGGGGTTGTTTGGCCATTATACCTTGCGTGTGGCAAGGTGTTGCTGGGCGCCATTGAGTTTCCTGTGTGTGTTACTGAAGACTGGACTGGGACTTTGCAACGGGTGTAAGTTTAATCTGGGTTATTCTGCAACAGAGGGCTGGAATTGTGTGGGTTTTCCTGGACTGCACTGTTATTATTATTTTGTATTAGCTGCTGTTCGCCCTCGTTGCTTTGGCTCTCTGTGCCATTTTGTATTGTGACCTTATTGGATGACTTCAACCTCTTGGACCTTGGACTGGAACTTGACTCGGCTTTGCTCTTCGCTCTCAATCTGTGGCTTGGCGTCGCTCTCTATTCCATGGCTGTCTGCTGTTGCTGACTACTACCTTCACTCCTGATACCGATGCTGTCTGCTTATCCCGACTTCGGACCGGCTTGACGACGTTCTCCTGCTCTGCTCCTTAAACTCCTGGCTTGGCATTTGCTTCTGCAGCAGCTTGGCGCTGCTGGTTTATCCCGACTTCGGACCGGCTTGACGACGCTTTCCCGCTTTGCTCCCTTAACTCTTGGTTTGGTGTATGTTCCAGCAGCGGTTGCTGCGAGCTCGCCAGTGTCTCGCTGTTTCACTGGCTTTGCTGCTCTCAACTGGGAGTTCCCTAGCTCAGTTTGGGCGTTTGTTTATTTTGAACTCCTTTTTGTACTTTTGAGTTTTGGGAAAGGTTTGTGGGCTTCAATACTGCTTGCTTTAGTTCATGCCTCCGTTTTTCAGCCCATTGTGAACTTTTGGGTCAAGTTCTAGAACTTTAAGTTTAACCCGGATTATATCTCTGGCTAATCCAAATTATTTGCCAGTTCTTGTTTTTTGGGGTTTTACCCGCTTGTTCTACTTAATAACACTGAAAGTTAAGTGTTTTAAGTCTTTTTAGTTTGTTGAGCTATTTTTTGGACTGTTGCTTTAATAAACTCTATTTTGCTCTCTAATTGGCGTTTGACTTTTGACATGACCTGTTAACTTACATCATGAGAATCAGTGTGAAAAGGTTTACATTGGGATACTGCTATGCAACCATCCAAATTACTCCTAAATTCTGTCATTTCTAGGCTGTATGCTTAGCGTTAGCGAATAATGAGAACTGCTATCTGACAGCATTTGAACATCTGCGTGATACCCACCCCTTTCTGGATTATACTTGTGCATATAGAATAGTCTCTTGCTGCATCTAAGCATTCCAGAGACAAGATATGTTCCCAGTATTTCATTAAACTGCGCTTCTCTTACCCCACCCTCCAACATACATATCATTTCTATGCCATTTGAGAATTGGAAAATCTTTGCTGTTAGCCATTTTGACAAGCTGTAGAAGGAAAAGAGAAAAGCTTTAAAGCTTCACTCACATAGCTTGACATTAACTAAAAACTGGTTTGATGTGCCTGTGAAACCTGAGGGCAGAAGAGGAACCATCCCAATATGACAGTGGTGCTCAACCTGTGGGACCCCAGACGTTTTGGCCTACAACTCCCAGAAATCATACCAGCTGGTAAACTGGCTGGGGTTTCTGGAACTCGTAGGCCAAAAGCACCTGGGGACCCCAGGTTGAGAACCACTTCACTATGACATTGGAATTCCCATGAGAAAGGATAAATTGTGATAGCTTTTCCCTGCTGCACCTCATAATCCACAACTAGTGGTGGCTGATGGCTCCAATATCAGCAAAGTGTTGAATCCAATAAAAGGTTTTCATCCAAACTTTAAAGGAGCCATTGAAGATGCTGTATTTGTCTTAGCACTTTGGGTGGTTCCTTTAAGTACAGATTAAAACTCAGAGATTCACCGCTATTGAAGATTCACTGGCCAGCGAAGATTAACCATTGGAGCCACAAACTACAACAATCTGTCTCAATTAATGTGCTTTTAGGTGAGATGTCCTCTGCTCTTTGTGATCAGTGCAGAGGACATCTCACCTCAAACCCTTCCCAGAATCCTCCTCCTCATTCAGACTACAAATAACACCTGCCTCCCCCCACCCCCATTTTTCTAGGTGGGTCTTGTCTTTTGGAGACTTTTGGCTTCCAGCCTAGTTGTAAGCTACTATAGGTATTTGATAGATGTTCTTTAAGTACTATGATCTTCCAGGACTAACATTGGGTTGAAGCCAGCTTGCAGATAAACTCTTGCCTGTCAGCAAAACCTCTTAATATATTGTCTTTTATTTCAAGGAACACCATTTTCCCTCTGTCATGGGTAGCTTTACTTTTTATTGCTTGTTTTAGATACTCATGGAGTTCAAAATTATCAGTCTTCCTGTGGCACTCAGTTCATCTAAAGAAAAATTCTAGAAGATTTAATGGTCCTTTAAAAAAGCAGCAACAACCAGTAAGGGAGATTTAGTCCCATCCTGTCACTTAGACAACTAATTACACCATTACATACTGCAATTACAATTAAAGATTTTCAGCTGATGAAAGGCATGTTAGCTGCATTTTCATTACCTGGTGTTTCTTTGGTAGTTTTGAAGAGTTTCATGATTTTGATTAAACAAAAACATCACAAGTAGCTTCATTTCTCCTATAACAGCACCAGTTGTGGGCTACAATCCAATACAGAGTTAGGCAGCTTAAATCCCATTTAACTCAATCAGAATGAAAACTGCATTTTGGCCTCTCAGCTCCACTGCTGCACGAAAGCTATGTGAGTCGCATTTTCAAATACATTGCCTCCCATCAGTACCCATGTGATGTCAAAACCTGAAAGGTTCTGGTATTTGATAGGAGTTACTTGCACCAAGGTCTTCAATGAGGCTGTGACTTTGGCATTCACTATGTCAAATATATTGACTTGGATAGTCTAGGCGGTATTGGATTGGCTTACCGTGGATTTCTCTTAACCCATGACAATGCCATCTAAAATCCAATGAGGATTTTCAGACCATTCTATTTGTTTTAGATAATAATGGGTTTACATTTACAAAAGCACCTGTGTCCTTTTTTTAAAATTCCATCTTTTCCCCTCCCATGTTCTTTCATTTTCCTTATCAGAAAAATTCTTTTTGCAAGTCATCGCTATTACAAAAAGGGACAATTCAGATGCTGGAGGCACAATTGTGGCAATCTGGTTCTGAATTCACAGCACATTTTTGTCTGGCTTCACTTGGAATGAGCATAAATCATCTCTATGACTGTAGTCTTTCACTCATCTGTCATTTAAATCCTTCACACATCTGGAAATAAGTGTTAGCAAAACTAGTGAGGTTTAATTCAGAGTAGCCTTACAGAAGAGTACCATTTCTTCATAGACATTGAATGTTGGGTGTATTACAAAAAGTAGTGATTCAGTTCTTGTCTGGAATTGATATATTCATAAGGTAGGTGATTCAGTGCTTTCAAATCTTTACACAGAATGTATTAGCTTTGAACAGCTTTAAGGTGTGTGTGTGGGGAGGTAACCTTGATGCTTAGCCACCATCATAAATTTCTTGAGAACGTTTTTTCAGAGTTAACATATCTTCATATTAGTATGATAAAAATAATGATGATGATGATAACAACAATAAGAATCCCATCACAGAAAAAGCTGTAACAGAAACAGAGACATTAGCATTGGGGGCTATTATAAATTTTAGAAAATTACAGAATAAATTCAGTTTGGATTTACTCTGAATTTCCTCCAATTATCAGATCAGTGCTTTGAACTAACATGATGTAGCGCTTTGAGTGTGGGCCTAGGACCAAGGATCAAAATCCCTGCCCAGCATGAATATTAGTTTATAATTTTGTATGTATTTTCTATTAATTCATTTTTGCATATAATTCCCTATTTATTAAAGTAGGACTGTGTGCATATGAGTGTATGCATATCTTCATCTATGCATTAACAAAGGGGAAACAAATCACACAGATCACATATATGCAGAATCCTATGGATGGGAACTGTTCTGTTACAAGTCTCAAGAGATGCAAAATGCATATTCCTTTACTGAAATAAAAATCTGACAAGAACAAACGTTCATCCATAACCACAGCTTGGCGTGCCATCCCACTTTAAATAAAAAGTAATTAATCTTAATTATGTCCAGTTGAAATAATCCAATGTCAGACAATAGGTTATGTTGCTGCTTGTTTCAGCTTAATTTAGTTAAAGTTAACCAGAGGGTTGGGACATGCTGAATTCTAATTAATATAACAGAGAAGTGGAAACTCCCATATCCTTCCAGCCATATCATAGAAGAACGGGGATAGGAGTTTTTGAAACCAAGGAATGCAGTGATTCATTCTTCTGATGCTGAATTTTACATTTCGTATCACATCCGAACACAATTGTTAGCCTTAATGGCTTTATGTAATAGGACAGTGTTGTTGATCAATTGTTGATTGTTGACCAGTGCTGGCTACAGGGAGCGCAAACTCCCCCATTGCAAGAACTTTTAGCTGCCATCTGGTTTCCAGGCAAAACCAAGGTACTTCTCATAAAGCCCTATAAGGCTCACGTCCAGGCTGTTTAGCAGATTGTATTTCCTGGTATCTGCCTGGGCACTAAAATCCTTAGAAGAAGCTCTTTTCTCGGTCCCACCACCATCATAAGCGTGGTTGGTGGGATCATGAGACAGTACCTTCTAGGTGGCTGCCCCCAAGCTCTGTACCTACCTTCCCGGGGAGGCTAGAATGGTCCCCTCCCTGCTTTCCTCCTTGTGGCAGACTAAATGATAATAATAATAATAATAATAATAATAATAATAATAATAATAATAATAATTTTATTTCTTACCCATCTCTCCTCGAGGTGGGTTACAGATTAAGCCTTTCTATTCAGGCAGCATTTTAAGGTTTTAAGAGTGAGCCAGACTGTGGGAGGGGTGATGTAGGATATTGGGTTAACTGTTTTGAAGTGTTTAAAATTATTTTGATTGACTTGTATGTTTGATTTTTAAAAAATATGTATATGATATTAATATATTTATATATATTTATTGTATTATTGTATATATTCATTGTATTATCTTTTACTGCTGTGAACCTCTTTGTGGTCTCGATCAAGAGATAAAAGTGGGTTGTTAACAACAACAACAACAACAACAACAACAACAACAATCTCTTGGAGTTGCTATAAATGCTGGGGTTTGATCTTTGTTGTGTAGAAGCCCATTTGGACATATTCAACTTGTTTTAACTAGTTTTCTTTTCTAGCTATATTCATTCCTTGTTCCAAGGCCTATCAACTTGTTTCCCATGGAACTCATTTCTTCCACTTCTCCTTATGGGAAGTTATATTCTGTTTAATGGCCCTTTAGGCATAGTGATAATGTCCAATAAGAGCACCATTTCCTGAGGTTGGGAAAGTAATTAGTCATTGTCTGTCTGAAGTTCCTGCTATCTAAATGATCTAATTTCTTCTAATTGTGCAATGCAATCCCTCAAATAGGGATTTAAACATCTGGCAAAATAACCCTATATGGGTTTACTCAGTAGTAAGCATCATATTGTTCAGTAGGGTTTACTATCTGCAAAGGCTGCTTATGATGGCAGATTGCATCTCTCCTACAACTGGTCTAGATGCTTATTTTCTGCACACAGACAGACTGAGTTAACTGAGACTGTTAGATGTATTCGTGGTTTTTATGTAAGATTTTTTTCTAATAAGAACATTGTGTGTATGCTCACACATGTATGTATATTTCACCATCTGTGGTACAGTATTTAATTTAAGGATAGGCACTTAATTGTTTCAGATGTCTTTGAATTTCTAAAACATTTCACACATACAAATGAAGGATTTCTCTTGTCTACAGACGCTTTCCTTCCTGATATTGTACACTTGAATTTGCTACATTATTTATCTTCTATGCGGAAGACAATACACTGCTGGAGAATGTCAGTATTTTATTATCATATTTGTGTATAGCTTTGTTGTTCTTTAAAATGATTTTAATCATGCATAATCAAGAGGGACTTGTTTGACTTCATTTAATTAGCAAATGTTTTGTACAAATAGTGCATTCAAGATAACTTTGTGTATCAATAATCAGATTAAGAACCCATTTTTCTATGGCAACAGTTAACTATCACTTCTGCCAGGTTTTCTCTAGTGATTCAGGATTATCCAGTTTTGAAATAAATTCTTATGCTGTGCACACAAATCATTGTACAATGTTTAGAAGGATTTTTTTTTTAAAAAAACACACATTGCATCAGTCCTGAGACTGACTCAGTTGGACTACTATAGACAAAAATTGTAATATCTAAAGGGGGAAGGCTGATTAGTACTGCAGCAGAAGAAATAAAGGATTTTGTACCAATCAACATCCATGGTGTTGTAAGCACATAGGATAAAGAGCAGGGCAAGGCCATGACTATTCTGATCTGACCTTACACTGTGCTCTTATGACCTTATAGTATTCCAGCAGGTTGAAAAGGAAGCACACTCCTTATGAATAAGCACAACAGAATCCACAATAAAGTGATAGGGCCACATTAGAAATAGCTGGAAGGTCAGAAAATTGCAAACTTCAATGCTCTTGCTGGCCTTCTGTTTCCATCAGCCCCAGCCATTACAACCAGTGGTGCAGAAGTAGAGCTATTATAGTCCAAGGACATCTAGATTACTACCACTGCCTAAAGCAGTGCATTTAATCTTCATACATTGCAATACTTCAGTATTAGTTGTGACAAATGCTTGGTGACTTATCTTAGTGATCTCTTGTTGATGCTCAGTAACCTGAGAGAGGCAAGAAAATTAAGAGAATAGTAACAAGTTAAACACTTATGTTTAATTGTACTTACATTAGTAAGAGGAGGAATTTTAATTACAGTAGAGTCTCACTTATCCAACATAAACGGGCCAGCAGAACGTTGGATACGCGAATATGTTGGATAATAAGGAGAGAATAAGGAGAAGCCTATTAAACATCAAATTAGGTTATGATTTTACAAATTAAGGATCAAAACATCATGTTATACAACAAATTTGACAGAAAAAGTAGTTCAATATGCAGTAATGCCATGTAGTAATTACTGTATTTATGAATTTAGAACCAAAATATCATGATGTATTGAAAACATTGACTACAAAAATGCGTTGGATAATCCAGAACGTTGGATAAGCGAATGTTGGATAAGTGAGACTCTACTGTAATACATTTATGTTACAGTTCAATTGAACTTTAAATTAAATACATATGCTATCATTTTTGCCAAGATGGAACTTGAAAATACCATCCTTGTTTGTTACTGATTTCTTCCTATGTTCTAGTACTTTCATCTATTATCACATTATCAAAATTTCCTAAGGTTACACGCTTTCAGATTTAATCTTCTAGGACTGTACACAAGCTTATAAGCAAAGTTATAGAGCAAAGAAGACCATCATCCTTTTCCAAGATGTAATAAAATTCCACAAACTCTGTTGACTCTTTACCACTGTCATTGATTGATTGATTTAACACTTCAATTAATAACATACTTCTAAAATTAATGCTGAAAAACCAGTTTCAGTAAATCATTTTAGTTTAAATAAATGTGGTTAGATTCCATTTTCTTAGAAAATTTCCAACATAGTTGATAACTTAATATGTTTTAGCCAGTTTGTTCCTATCTACGGGTAGCTTTCATAAAAAAAATAAAGAGAGATGAATAGGAAATAGATGCTAAAGTTGCACAAAACCAAACTGAGACTTTCAGGCATCTTAAATTATCTTGCTGTTCTGTTCGATTGACTGGAGCCAGCAGCTATTCAGGTTTATGGTGTGCCTGTCTATGTGTCAATCTGTGTTGTTGAGAGGGGAGTACATTCTTCAAAGAATTCTTGTGTTTCCTCCCATATTACTCTATAATAGCCTAACTTGGTGTCTTCCAAGATATGTTAGATACAATTTAGTAATCCACAGCCAGCATTGATAGAGATCCTGAAGAATGCAATCCAACACATTTGGATGGTGTTGTTTTGGAAAAGTCTGATGTATGGAAAGCCAGGCCAAAACTCAAAGGTTTAGCTTAGGGTTTATACCTATTAAGATTTTCTGAACTTTATTTCATCCAATAAGATCAGCCATAGAACAACTATGTGTGTCATTATTTGATCCTCCTCTTTCAGAGCGTATTTTCAAGGTACTTGAGTTTTATTAGTATTAGTTGATACAAAAATTGGAGATCTATTCCTCATAGATAGGCAGATAGATACATTATAGTAAAATATGGTTTACTTTAACCAAAACCACAATCCTATCACCATGTCAAAAGATGTGACTCATGGTGAAAACTATAGAACTCTCTGAAAAACGTTAATAGCATCCTAAATTTATGATGGTACAGTTATACTAAAGTTTACATGTTTTATGCTGAAGCTGCATACTTCTAAATTGGCTGATCTGAACTGTCTTGCAATAAAGTATTAAGAGCAGAAAACAAACTACTTATTGGAAAGAATCTTTGAAAAATAGCTTTTAATGAGAACTAATGGTATTTCGGTTGAGCATAGAACATATAATGATAATGGCTCAAACTCATTTAGTTCCTTTGGGCTTGACACTCAGGTTTTCTTGCCTAAAACTACATTGCATGCACATAAAATCACTGGAGACAAATATTGTCCAAAAGAGATTTAGAAACCTCAATTTAATGATGCCCTCGAGAGAAACATGTCCTTAAAAAATAGAATTTTTTTTCCAGAAAACATTTGGCAATACACACAATATTTCCATCATGTCATGACAAGCCATCCTGAGCTGTCAATAGTGTCTGCTATATAAAAAATAGCACCACATCGGAGACATGTTTCTTTTTATGCCTTTTGCTCTTGTTAAAAAGAAGTTTCTTTTAAGTGTGCAATATAGACTCAAGACTTTCTCTGTGTTTTCACACAAAACAACAGTACAAACTACAACTCCTCCTGTCCACAAATAGATCAATAGAGACAGTTCTGTAGTCACCTTGTTTCTAAAGATTAAGAAGTACAAAACTGTTCAGGCAATATCTGTAACTATACCATCTCCTCCAGCAGTTTGAAAGTTTGAAAGTTACACAAAAAACTTTGTAAGTGGTGGAATGAAATAAAAAATAATATGAATGTACTAGCTGTGCCCGGCCACGCGTTGCTGCGGCATTGTCTGGTGGTGTTGGTGAGAACCTGTTGAGGTAGTGGTGGTATTGAATGTCTGTTGTATGATTGTCTTTATGTTTAGTATGCATTTGGTTGTTTGTGTACTGTGAAAGTGGTGAGGGTAGAGGGGGTTTATGTCCCTGTGTAGTATTGTATAGTATTTATACGTTGTCCATGTGTTGTGAATGCTTGGATTGTGTCCTGCTGCATAGTAGAAAGGGTTGGGCTAGATGGCCCTTAGGGGTCTCTCCAAACTCTTGGATTCTGTGCTATCATCATCATCATCATCATCATCATCATCATCATCATTATGTAGAGGCTAGATGGCCATCTGTCAGGAGTGGTTGGATTGTGTCCTCCTGCATGATATAAGGAAGTTGAACTGGATGATCCTTAGGGGTATCTGCTAACCTTAGGATTGTATGATATTCTTATTCTTATTCTTATTCTTATTGAGAGGCTGGCTGGCCATCTGTTGGGAGTGCTTGGATTGTATCGTCCAATGGCAGAGTTGGGTTGGACTGGATGGCCTTTAGGAGTCTCTCCTCACTGTCTGATTCTGTGATTCGATTTGTATTATTACTGTGCAGATCTTGGATGGCCATCTGTCAGGAGTGCTTGGTTTGTGTCATCCTGCATGGTTGAAGGAAGTTGAACTGGATGATCCTTAGGGGTGTCTCCTAACCTTATGATTGTATTGTCTTCTTCTTCTTCTTCTTCTTCTTCTTCTTCTTCTTCTTATTATTATTATTATTATTATTATTATTAAGAGGTTGGGTGGTCATCTGTTGGGCGTGCTTGGATTGTGTCCTCCATGGCAGAATTGGGTTGGACTGGATTACCACAGTAATTGTTTCATATTACAGTAGGATCTCACTTATCAAACATTCGCTTATCCAGTGTTCTGGATTATCCAACGCAGTCTGCCTTTTAGTAGTCAATGTTTTTGTAGTCAATGTTTTAAATTCATTGTGATATTTTGGTGCTAAATTTGTAAATACAGTAATTACAACATAGCATTACTGAGCACTGAACTACTTTTTCTGTCAAATTTGTTGTATTACATGATGTTTGGTGCTTAATTTGTATAATCATTACCTAATTTGATGTTTAATAGGCTTTTTCTGAATCCCTTCTTATTATCCAACATATTCACTTATCCAACGTTCTGCCGGCCTGTTTATGTTGGATAAGTGAGAATCTACTGTATATTTATAATCTTATATTATCTGCTTAGAACTGGATTATATGAGGCCACTTCTACACAGCTGTATAAAATGCACACTGAAGTGAATTATCTGGCAGTGTGGACTCAAGATAATCCAGTTCAAAGCAGATAATATAAGATTATAAATGGGTACTATAGCTGTGTGGAAGGGCCTTGAGTCTACACTGCCATATAATCCAGTTAAAATCAGATAATCTGTATCTTATAGGAAGTGTGGAAGAGGCCTGAGGCCTACCTGACCTGTCCCCTGGGCTGAGTAGGTTGCTAGGAGACCAAGTGGGCATTGCTTAGCCTTCTAACTGGCAGCAATTGGATAAAAACAATTATTCCTCTCCCTCTAATTAGGACTTTATTTATTTTTATTTTCTTTTTGTTGTATGAACGTAGAGGCATGGATGAGGGGTTGTGTTGGCATGTTTAGTGTTTCCTGAATGTGTAGTTTTGTTTTGTCCTAGGCTGATTTTTTTTTATCCTTTTATATATATAGATACAAAGTAGAAGTGGTTATAAATGCAAGTACTTTTGATATTTTCTGAAATAATATTTTTCAGTACTGTTCCATTATCCAGGTGGAGGCCACCAGCAGGTGCTAGAGAGAGAGAGAAGGATAGTCCATTTTACGGGGGTTAAAAAACAGAGAAAAGTCCAAATCCTTCAACATGCTAGGGCCGTCCCCCGTGTTTTGGCAGTGTAGACATCCAGCCTTGATTTCTGTGCAGAATTGGGTGTGGGTGACTGCATCCAGTGCAGCCTGGGGATGCAGAGTGGCTATCCCTTCCTGCCCTCCCCAAAGAACAAAAAAATGGACATAGCTGAGTTTCTACATCTCAACTTCCTGGTCCCTCACCATGTGACTTGCAATGGAGCTTCTTGGGGGGGGGGGGGTATTTGGGGGAAGGGATAGGGGAACAGGAAAGATGGGAATCTAACCCTTGCTTTGGCAAGGCTGGGATATAGGATTGGTATGCCAAAGCCAAAGTGGCTGAGAACCCCTATGTTAGGCCACAATGCAGCCTGCAACCACCATTTGTAATGCTGGTTCCGAGCCACATTATTTGCCTATGTAGATCTGCCCTGTGTCTACCTTCTCTTCCACATGATACACCAGCTACTTCTTTTCCTCTCCAATATAAACACAACAGAGAAAGGCCAATGAGCAAGCAGGCAGCAACATGGAGAACAAACGAACTGGAATGGTTGAGATACAGGGTTGGCTTCCCAAGCTGGCTATGATATTCAAGTATTCATTGACTGATCTGTGGGAATATAATTACAAATGACTATAAATTTCCTCTTATATAAATATATTACTTTGGTAAAACAAAGTGATTTTCCAGTCCCACAGACCATAATCCTTAACAGTTACCCAGTTGGTTGTGCTAGCTGTGGTGTGGATCTTTTCCCTTGAAGTATGGTTCCTGGTAGGGGATCCAAATACAAGAAGATGAACTCAGCGATTTCTATCCTGGAAAGTCTAATAAAAGCTCTTGGCAGCTATATGGTGGTTTGATTTTGTCCTAACCAGACACAGCTACAACAAGCACCTCTCATGACCTCTCCAAACAACAGATATATACAGAGCTTATTGTCTTAATCAGAAATTGTGCTTTCAGGTCTACCAGCCAAAAGCTTTCAGTATATCAGCGCCTTTCACTTTGTGATTTGTGACTTCTTCTTAATCTCTGTTGAGAAACTTGAAGCCAAATAATAAAAGGAACTATTTTTCATAGCAGATTAAGGTAAAGATTGTATGAACATGCATATTGTATATACTCATATACATATAGGGCCACATCAGAAAGGCCAAGTGAAGTATCCTGCTTCACCAAGAAAAAAAGAGGGGCAATAGGCCGAATCCGTCACCTCATGCACAGCTCTTTTCACATAGGGAAAGAGTTACCTTCCTGGTGAGGCCCTGTGGGAAGCCTCCCATGTTCTGGGGAACAAGGCATCTGCCAAAAGTCACATGACATCATGTGATGTCTGGCGTGGGGCTCTGTCCCCAAGACAGTGTGGAAGCATCCTAGAATGTTAAATTCTTCCCATCTGATGAGGTTGTTTCTTGATCTCATGTATAAGTTGAGGGCAGATTTAGACAAAATAATGAATTTTGATGTAGTGGAAGATCATTCTGTGGAGAATGGAAAGCATCAATGCTCCTTCAGGGTTCAACCATCCCTGGCCATCACTGCTGCCACATCTTCGACCAGGTATTCAAAAGATGAGAAGGTACAGTAATTACATTGAACTGTAGATAGGTCAAACCAGGTTTTAGAGGTTGATTTTTTGACCAACATTTCTAGACATATGCATGAGTAGTATGTAGGGCATATTAAATATAATTGCTCAAAACCCAAAGAAATTTAAAATAAAATAAATCACAAGAAAAGACACTCATTCGATTGTCCCTCTTTGAACACATCAGGTATAATCAGCATATATTCCATATTATATGATTCCATATAATCAGCAGTATTCCAAAAGATACTGAAAAATGACAGCAAGTCAAGAAGACTGCTGTTGATTATTTTTATTTTATTTTTAATTTTTTGCTGTTCTAGTTCCTTTTCTCCTTATTCTGTATATTTGTTTACTGTAGAAGCAAATCTAGTCTAAGATATATAATATTTTTAGAATCCTTCCTAATGGAACTACTGTCTGGAACAAAGTAATGGGAGTAGTTAAACTGCTTACAAACATAATTTACAATGCTTTCCAAAATCAAGTTAAGTCCAATAAAACTAAGTTAGCAATTTATATTTACAGACTTAATATATAGTCTTACAGAAATGAAGTTGAACCAGGCTTAGATAATTAATGCTGGAACTAGAGGTTATCCACTAACAAAATGGAGTGGTCTGATAATGTTGCACTCACATCCTATTTAGTTCCACTGCATTCCAGACTAGATTTAACACATAACTGAGGCAAATATTTTTGAGATTATGCTTGGGTGAAAAGAGTGAAAGGTTGTACCAATGGTGATAATAGTTCAAATGCTACACTTGAGGAATTAATTTCCCTTATGAGGGGTTGCTTTCTCTCACTTCCTGTTGTCTCCAACCTGTTCTTAACTATGAGTCATTTGTAAGTCAGATGTTTGTAACTCGGGGACTGCATGTAGAGATCTCAGAATAAGGAAAGCTGTTTCCTATTGCTGATCCATATTTAATTGTGATCTTCTCATTTTGGAAATTTGATTAATCACTTGTGGTTTTATTTTACATATTGCCAATCCTTCCATTTTCTTTTGCTATTTGCCACACTGCTTTTCTTGTTATTTTCACTCCTGCTCCTCCCTTTTGAAAGGATAAGAGCGTATTTCTGTGATTCTATTCTTCCTTGTGAGAAAGTATTGAAGACAATTGTTGTTTTTTTATCTTACAAATTTCAGCCAATCAAAGGGGGGGGGGGAGGTTGTGTTTTTATACTCTGCTAGTGTTGATTTTGTAGTGTTTCTGTACTGATCTATTTGTAGATAGTTCCATCTCCTCCTTTTTTGTTAACCTGTGAGCATTGGTTGGGCTCATTCTACCTCTGAATTTCTTTGTGGAGACCGTTGTGTGTGCTGCCATTTTTTGTGCTTTTAGAGATCACTCTCCTCTATTTTCCCAGTGGTTCTGCTTTTTTCCTTCCTTCTAGATTTGGGAATTGTGTTGCTCTACATTACTGATCCTTTTATCTGTTTTATCTCCTTTCCATTATCCTGTCAGCTATAAGAAGTACAATCCAGTTAAACCCCATGCCGTTTTCAGTGTCTACATTTCAGTGTGTCTCTTCTCATTTTCAAGAGTCTCCCAAATTCAGGAGGGCAAAATTCTGTTTTTTGTTCCAGCAATCAAAAGATCTTTTTTAGCTCTGGGATGATCCGGCACATTGGCAGCAATGGGATAACTTCCCAGGCTCCCTTTTCTGTCATTTTTAGGGCATCAGTCTTAAGAAACCACTTTTTCTGGGATCATTTATCCTCATATCCTTCAACTAGACATGGGGTAAGGCATCAGACTTAAGAAACCACCTTTGTTGGTATTATTTTTCCTTATATCCTTCAATAAGACCTGGATTAAGGCATCATACTTAAGAAACCACTTTTTTCTGGGATCATTTGCCTTCAGCACACTTTCAATGCAGCTGAGTTAAGGCACCCTTTTTAAACACTGATTTCAGTGGAAGCCACACCACCTGAAGAAGCATTAGCCTTTCTTACAAAAAAGATAAAAATTACTTCCTCATTTTATGGTGGCTATAGCAAGATACCGCTACTCCACATTTGAAACCTGCATCATGGGAAGGGCATCATTGGTGGCAGTTTATGTATTGCTATTGGAATAAAAAAGCAAGGCAAGTGATGTAGAGCTGCATGTGGCACTGAGAATTTAGATCACCAATGAACTGGAGCATGATCGGTCTCTCTCCGAATCCTGCTCGCAATGAAAAAATGGAGGCCCAGCTTGGCTAAAAGACATGTCAAGGTTTTCTTCTGTTCTAATTGGCTCAACAGGCAGACTTACAGAGAAACTACCATGTAGGCACACAGCTGCCTCTCTGCACTCCATGTATAGCTGAATGGAACAGAAAGTAGCCGTGGGCAGCAGCCACGTGGTCTGTTGCAGCCAGAAAAAAATGGTGGCAGTGCCTGTGCCAATTCCAAAGGTTCTTGGATGAAACTGATTATCTGGATCCATTTCAATCTGGGTTCAGGCCTGGCTATGGGACAGAGATGGCATTGGTCACCTGGATGGATAATCTACAAAGAGAGCTAGATAGAGGGAGTGTGTCCCTCCTAGTTCTCCTGGACCTCTCATCAGCTTTCAATACCATTGACTCTGGTATCCTTCTGGGCCAGCTCTCCAGGATGGGACTTGGGGGCACTGTTTTACCTTCCTGGAGGGTCGGACCCAGATGGTGGAGCTGGGAGACTCCTGTTCGATTTTTATGGGGAGGAGTGAATGTCTGTTCCTAGTTCCAAGCCAAGAAGTACAATTTTATGAAGGTTATCAGAATTGTATTGGCTGCAATATAGTTTCCAGTTGTTTTAATCCTTGTTTCAAAGTTCATAGCATATTGATTTTCATAAGACAAGTGTGTTTTCTCCTCACTGGATGAGACACTTCTTGAAACCAAATTGACAGAAGAAATGTTTCCTCTTATAACCAAGCAAACAGCAAGAACTCAGAAGGCATACATCAGGTTGTGCCATAAACTTGACATATCATGTCACTTCTTCAGTGCTTGCTAGAAATGATTGCTCTCTCATTTTGCACCTGTGTTTTTGACTTCTGGTTTTTCATATCAACTGCTTAGATCATTTGTTCAATTCATCTGCTTAGCTAGTATTTTCTCAAGGCATTCCAAGAAATATACATTTAAATGCCAATGCCTCAGAAGGCAATCGTAGTTTATACAGCAGTACTGTTTCATTTGTCATGTAGCTTTGATAGCATGTGTGTGTGTTTGTGAGAGAGCTTCCATTTATTTGATTGCTTTACTGATTTTTCCCCCTCTTGAATACATTCATTACTTCTTTGACTTGTTTTAAAGTTATTACTTGATCCTGAATTTAATGCTATGGATGAAAGTTCAGTGATAAAATTGGGATATTTCCCCAGTTTGCAAACTGGCACAAACAGGTTGAGCCCCACGTTAAGCAAAGTCAGGGAATGCTCCAGAGTTTCCACACTTCAGGCAGAATGTAGACCTAATGACCAGGACCAATGCAAACTGGTATGCTGCTTACATGGACTGGTACTGCCATACCCTTTCCCCTGTACTTGTCGATGTAAAGAGAAAAGAAGTCAGATCAAGCATATGTTCCCCCTGTCGCTGTGGTAGATAGCCACAAAGTTTCAGAGGAGCTCCTGGCCATTGCCAGGCATTTTTGCTAACATCAGCAAAGACACCCAAATGACCAGGGAGAAGGAAGGGAAATCAAACTTGTCAAGAAAACCCCATGATAGATTTGCCCTTGGATATCCATAAATCACAAATAATTTGAAAACAAACAACAAAATAGTGACAGAAAAGAAGATAAGTCTGAAAGAAACGTTTAAACAAAGACAGGTCAGAAGAGAGGAAAGATAAGGAGTGAACCAGTTATCAAAGATTGATGAAATTTTGTAAGATGAATCCACAAGAGAGAACATAAGAACCGGATGGGCCTTGTGGTCTTCTTCCAATTCCGTGATTCTGTTGGTTCAGCAGAATAAAGAGACAATTAAGAAGTTTGGGGAAAATACCTATTCTTTCTCTCGGACAGAATGCACACATTTCACCACTAGAATTAATGGTTTGACTGGAGGAGAGAGGAAGATCTTTAGATGGTGGTGGTAGTGGTGGTGATGGTAGTGGTAATGTGTGTAATCACTATTATTCTGTTTTAAGTGGGATAACATTGACAGCCCCACCCAGGAATTATTTAACCTACTCTTCTTAGAAGTCATTATTATCTCCCCAAATACACACATGATAGGCAAATAGAAGCAGAGAAGGTATACATTTGGTCCATCTTGATTGTAAACTTTAAGGAGAGATGAAAAAGAGGGCAAATGCTGGATCATGGTGTTTTGCTGTTTGAAGCTCCAAATTATATCCCCTTTCTCCTAAATTCTAAAAATGCAAATCCCAGCACATGTGGTCTGAATTCACTTTGATACATCAGAACTCTCATTTATTCCAAACTTAGTATACTGTGTAGAAGCTTGAAAAGAGAGAAGATAAGGAAGTGTTAATACATTACAAAGATGGAAAATGGAAGGGTTTTGCACAAGAGTAGGTATTTGGAGAATGGAGAAGGTAACATCGGATTATAGAAGGCTAGGGTATCAAAAAATACTTTAAAACTATAATTCCTACATTCTCCAGACAACATAGATAGTGCACTCTGGGGCTGATTCTGGGACTAATAATAATTTTAATAATCATCGTTATACATTTAGGAAATAGTAATAGTACCAAGCACAAGAGAAGTGAAAGGACTGAAAATCAGAGACTGGCACTTTGCTGCCCCTAGAAAGCAGGTGGAGATACTGTTTTATTCAAGGACCATAATTGTAATCAGCAATTTGTTTGTCTGTCTGTTTGTTTGCTACTTTGTTACTTTGGATTTTTTTTTGTTGCTCAGATGCCACTGAGAAATTAGCTAGAAAATGTCGCAATCTCGTTAGTACACAATCATCCTTATCAATTACTTTTTAATTAGGAGGCAAGTAGGCACAGAATCTCAAAACAATTAGTTCTTGCTTGTTTCAAAAATCCTAATGCTTGGGGTTGCTTGGAAACTTGTCACTTGAGCCCTTTAGTAATTTTCATTAACTACATCTAAGAGTGAGGACATTTTGCCCAGTTGCATCCACGGTCCCTACAAGAATTGTACTGATAATGAGAAAATCAGTAAATTACCATAAATTTTTAAAAAAACCAAAAAAAAAAAAACCTTGACTCAATCAGTAAAACAGCTCACAAGGTCACATATTGCAAAATGAAGTAAAAAAGAGAAAATCATTAAGTCAAATACAAATGCAAAGAGTACTTACTAACTTATTGAAATTAATAAATAGATTAAAATCAAGGGATGTGGTTAGTTAAAAAGTGTATGGGAGCCATATAAGTAATTCCACTTTCTGCTACGGTAGAGACATACACTTTTCCTTATTTTATACTCACAAGCAGGAATAAACTAGCTGTGAGAGAATGTGACTGTGTGAGAATGTATTTGAACCAGACATTTCTGTAGTTTTGCAGATAATTGGATACTGGTTGTTTTGTTGATGTTTTAAACATTTTAGTGGGACTTTTGTTATTGGCTTCCTTGAAAATTCCTGTAATTAAACTGTAAAGACAATATTTTGAACTGTTTCAAAATTTCTTTTATATGTCATTGTCAGACTGTCAAATATTTTCTTCAATTTTTTTCCTGTATTTCAGGTCTCAGGGTGGAGAATTCAGAACTGAATCAAAATCTACACACTCGGGGTAAGATCAATTACGCATGTTAAAATTTTGATATGGTGTGGCTAATAATTTTAGAAACCATATTCTAGAGGTGTTGATGTGTTGCTCAGTGAATAAGAAGCTTTTCCTATCTTTTTGGGGAAGTGGAAAAGTAGCAGCATATTTGAAGTAACAACCACGATTGGTGGGAATGAGAAAGGAGGCCTTCTCTGTGATCGCTCCCCATCTCTGGAACTCCCTGCCTAAAGAAATAAAAATGGCACCCATCCTCCTCTCCTTCAAAAAACTTCTGAAAACACACGTTTGTATCTTAGCGTAATGAGAATAGGAGAACTAGCACAATCTGCACTTTATAGCTGCTACAGTCTGTTTCAAATTACAACTCGATGCTTGCCGCATTCTTGCAATTTAGTTGTTTTTAACTGGTTAAGATGCATGTTTTGTGTAATTATGTTTTATTGGTGTAATTATGCTTTATTTAATTGTTTGTATCTCTTATATTTAATTTTTATTTTTTAGGGTAATAAGTCTGTTAATGTTTAATCCCCATTTTTTGATACTGAGTGATCTTAATGATGGCATTGAATGTTTGCCTTTATATGGATATGAACTGCCCTGAGTCCCTTTGGGGAGAGAGGGCAGTCTAGAAATAAAGTATTATTATTATTATTATTATTATTATTATTATTATTATTATTATTATTATACTGCAGGTGGTGTATTCTAAGGCAATGAACTGGTCCATGTTTCTATCTAGAACCATTTCAATGGTTTGTTTTCCTCCAAGTAGTAACACCTGTTACCCTACTATTAATGATACATATTTTCCATAACTTGTAGTTCATGCTAACTTTTATGGCTAGTGCATTTGGGAAACATGACTATGGAACTTATCACATTGGAACTGATTTGTGGAAAATCCATGGGGACCCAGTGAGGAGCATGGAGAACCCATTTCCCCATCCCCCACATCGCCGGGCTTCCCCTTTATCTCATTCCATGAGGGAAAGTGTCCACTGCTCAGCTTCCCCCTGTTGATCTCTATGTAACACGGGAAGCTTCCCTTGTTGCTGCCATGGTTGGATACACTGGTTCTGTCAGAGTTTGCATATACACTGGACTCTCAGGTAACAAATAGAAACAAGAGATGAGGCCTAGCTACCATCAAAAAATTGCTGACTCATCATGCTGCAAGCAGGTGATGGCTGATGCAGTGGCGGAGGGTATAAAAAAGGGAAGTACCTCCCATGTGCTTTGTGGAGGAGTATTTAGAGATAGCTGTATGTTGTAAATATCTTGTATGCATTACAACTGAAAATATAAAGCCTTCCTGTGTTTGGAACAAGCATCTGGAGTGTTGTGTCTTGTATTCCTGCCACAACTATAAGGAGAGGAGCTTGGATTCGTACTACTGGCTGCAAGGGAAAGTTTTCAGGATTTTGCTAAGGTCACAGAGCAGAACCCTGACAGGTTCTTCTTCCCTTTTGCAATGGAATCCCACTGGAAATAGATGTGTGTCATGGGATGGGAGCTGACAAGTTCTGTCGCAAAAGGGAAGAGAACTAGTGTATGATGGGCAATTTAGCCCATATGATGAGGTCGTATGTTGAACCAAATCTTGTTGCATGTTGTGAAGTCATCCTTTTAAGATCCGGTTGTACTTTGATCTGAGTTTCTCATCATATTGTCTTTGAATTGAGGTGATTTCAAACAGGATTTTCAAACAGAACCGAGGCAAAGTTACTTCTAAAAATGGCAAAGGTCTTGGTTGATGTAAATGACAGTCATAGAAACTGGAAGCCTCATCAAAAAAGATTTTGAGAAGACAAGGGTAAGAGTTTATCAGAAGGAGAAAATGATATATCACCGCTCAATCATTTTCAAACTGATTTCAACAACCAAACTTTAATGTCATATCTCCAAGAAATGAAGTTGAGCAGCCACTGACAATCTTAGTGCTATTTTCAAAATGTACTGCAGGGTTTAAGATTGTTCTGTAGATTATAGGTAATAAGCTGGAGTTTTTGTTGCAAAGGAATGCTCTAGTTAGCATTCCACGGAGATAAAGCTTATAAGGTAGCATAATTTGTATTACACAAATTAGCTGTCATACACAGCACATTTGGGCAGACAACAAAACCCCTGAAGAGCAAAATCCCAAGCCCATGAGAACCAACCTGTCAGCTCTGTTTTGTGTTTTTTGTGGATTGTGTGAAAACACCAGCATCAAATGTATCCATGAAAAAGCAACAGCAACTCTTTGAAGCTATACATATTAGTAGTCTATGAGAACTATTTGTGAAAGAGCCTGGGAAAATTTAAAGTTTTCTATAAACATATAAAACATACCAAGAAAAAGCATGTCTTAATGTTACTGAGCTTAAAATTCTTGCTTTCTGTTGAAATACCATCTTTCTTCAGGTAAGGATGGAGAGTTTTATTATTGGGTGACTAATAATGACCTCTGTTCCAATAAAGACATATTGTGAAAGGACCCAAAAACCTTTGTTGAATAAGAAAGAGGTATTGATAGAATCCAAAGGTGTTGAGGCTAATACATATGTCACACTAGTTGTACTGATGGTTATATTACACCAAGATCTGGCAAACTACACCTGGATCATAGGAGATGCCATATGGCAGGAAGTTGGGCTCTAATGCATTTATGGTCTCTTCCAACTATTGATTCTATGATTGGAATTGTATTTTCTGTACACTACCTATGTCAACAATTCCAAAACTGGGGTCCCCACTTGTTTCTGGGTTTTAGGGAAATTCAAGACCAGTAGCATATGGGGACTCCAAATTGAGAAGCATTGACCTAGAAAAGAACAGTTATAATGGGCTGCCTTAATGGTATACCTGGACATTACAGTTTGGCATTGGATATAAACATGCTGTTAAATTTTCAAAATGTATGCCACTTGTGGAAAGAATGACTCTGGATAATAGTTTAAAAGCAAAGGAAACTTGATAGCAAACAGGGGCATGTGACTGTATTTTTGAGTGGGAACGAAACTTGCACTCATTCCAAGAAAATTCAGTAAAGGTCATACAAGATAGGAGTGCTTCCTGAAATAATTAATGATTCAAATGATTTAGTGTCATCTGTTGCCTTGTCTCTGTCATTACTACTGTGCTATATTCTTTCAAAGGTAGATGAAGAAAAAGAAATCCTGCTTTTTAAAAGGCAGACAAACTTGGCATTCTCCTCTTTCATTATTTCAGCATTCAAAATTCTCTCTATATTATAAAATGGTGCATAGAATCATTGCTTTAGGTTAATCCCTAGATTATAGGATACAGCTGAAATGAAAAGGTTTCAAAACTTTAATTTTGTGTAGTCTCGAAAGGAAAAAAGATGTTTAAATTGAACAAATCTAATTCAATTATACAAACTTTAAATGAAAGTACTTGATAATGTCAGAAAGATTAGCTTCTTCTAGGACAGCATAAACGATGAGCTCTATGAAGCAAAGGACAGCTCCAAAATTTAAATTCAAAGGGGCACTAAGGAATTCTTTGTGTAACCTGGCAAAAAATGTAGAAATGTCTTCAAGGTGCCATTACTTAAGCAAGTATAAGTACTTCTCTGTTATACAATAAGAATAGTATCACCGATACTTATATGCTGGGAGTAGCTAGTGGTGAATTTCCCAGATTTAGATATTAAAAATCATATTTTATTACCTAGCATTTACAGGTGCAAACAGGGCAAATGTAAATAGCCAGATAAATATAATTACTTAGCAGTGGGAGTAGTTGTATGACTATTTTTGAAACTGGCCAGAGAGTCATCCCGGACGACCCTGAGATTTCTATAGAGAACTCCTCTCAGGTCGAAAAAAATAGTGGGGGCTTTTATTCATTGTTTCCCTACTTTCGCTGGACTTCTGTATTACTGTAATCTGCAAAAGTAGGCCTACTAAATAATGAATGCTTTTTATTCCTTAAGCTAATCATATGCTGTGTGATATAAGATTATAGAAACTGTGCACACAAGTCAGGAGTTCCGATTCAATAGACTTTTGTGATTTCTGATTACAATACAGTATTTGTGAAATTTACTCATTCTATATCCCCTAAATTCCCCTATCTATATATCCCTGATTTCCCCACAACTGACTAATGCATACATAAGTCATACTGTACTATAACTAGTGCAATGCAAACGTAAGTTTGCCATTTAATATTTCACATGTTCTTGTTGCTTTTCTCTTCCAAATAAACTTCTAGTTCAGTGGTTCTCAACCTGGGGTCCCCAGATGTTTTTGGCCTTCAACTCCCAGAAATCCCAACAGCTGGTAAACTGGCTGGGATTTCTGGGAATTGTAGGCCAAAAACATCCAGGGACCCCAGGTTGAGAACCACTGCTCTAGTTCATTGTAATTCATATCTGTCCCAGTGAGCTGAAGACTAGACCACAAGCATTTTTTATTTTGTTTACATTATATTTAGTTGAACAGAAACCAAGTGGTTATTGATGGAATGGCTATCCATATTATATACCTTCTCTTGCTCCTACATTAACTGTCGATTTATGCTTTAACATGTAATTATTGTACCAGTCCTTGAAGTAATCAAGGATGTTTCTGACAGTGTGGGAAAATATTAAAATTTCAAAATCAGTTATTCTGTATTTCAATCTGTTTTTGTTCCCATGCTAAGAAATTCTCTTTGTATGGAGGTGGAATGAGTGGGAGAATGCTTTGAAATAAGCACATTGTTAGTGATGGTGTGGCCACCTTTTTGATTCTTCCAGTCCGTCACAAGCTGTATAATTAGTCCTTCCCTCTCTTTCTGTATGTCACAGCTTCCATATGCCTCCTACTCATAACAGCAGGGTTTGGGATGGTCAGAAAAGATTATGCATTTTTAGGGTGTCATACCTAGCAGGAGAGTGCAAATTTAAAAGGCTGCCCTATCTTGTAATGATGATGCTTACAAGGAATGATTCAGAATAAGTTGAAAGATCAGAGCTCAGGAGTCACCTCATCACTTTTATGGAGTGAATCCATTTATATCTGAATCAAACTATGATGTGTGCTGCAGCCTTCTTTCTAAATGCAAATGTCTTCTATATGGTCTCAATGTGATTATGATCCTTTCCCCAAAACCACCCATTCTGAATCATGTCCGCTTTTGTTAAAAAGGAGTAGCTTTTTGTTCTACATGAAACGTGCAGAAAAGGAGAACTGAAGCTGTTAAAAGTGGGTGGAAATATTAAAGTTGGATAGTGATATAAGTTCCACCTATCTCTATATATGACAGGACCTCAATATCTTGACTACATAAGCATTACATTTCTTTGGTAAAGAAGGTATCTTTTTTTGCTTGAGGGAGTTTCTGAAATCAAAGGAATGGCTGAGGTACAGAATGGGATGTGATAACCAATATGTCCAAGCAAGGTAGGACAAGCAGCAAAACAAGTAGCTTTAAGACAGTGGTTCTCAACCTGTGGGTCCCCAGGTGTTTTGGCTTACAATTCCCAGAAATCCCAGACAGTTTACCAGCTGTTAGGATCTCTAGGAGTTGAGGGCCAAAACATCTGGGGACCCACAGGTTGAGAACCATTGGTTTAAGATCTGCATTTCTGCTCAGGACTCACCCTGAAATAAGAGGACAGTGCAGATTAGCCCTAAGAGAATGGGAATCTGGATGAGACTACATGGAAAAATATGATTCATTGGACAGCATGGAGCTACTACATGTACTGCTTTGTTACCATCACTTTAAAGTCAGCTAGAACCAGATCACTAGCCAGTAAAATGATTACAGTATGGACATCTTGTGTTCTCTGTAAGTGCATCAAAGTCAGCAATCTAACTTTTGGGGCAGCTGAATTTTTTGAGTATTTTTCTAAGGTAAACATACAAATATTATGTTACATCAATTCAAAGCATAGGTAACTGAGACATGTGTCACCATGGTCAGATCAGAGTATCTTCAGGAATGGGCACAATCAGTCCCATAGCCAGCATTTTGATTCGGGAGGGGCTGGGATTTTGGTTTTTTGGGGGGGGCTGAGTCTGGGTGAGAGAGGAACTACCCTAGCAAACCTTTTGTATCGTTATCCCAGTACCCCCATGCATATGGGATATATTGAGCATGGTGATCATATCATGATATGAATAAACATAACAGTTTAAATAATAAATGTAAGGCCTTCTCATGGACCACCCTGAGAATTTCGGGGGGGGGGGCTGAAGCCCCTCAAGCCCCCCCCCCCAGCTACATGCCTGGGCACAATTAACATATAAACTTCAATCGTGTGATCTAAGATCAATGTATATTAATTGTAATTTCCTTAATGAGCCATACTGTTCCTGAAACAGCAAATCTGCTGTTAATCTTAATTTGTTCCTTCTCTTTAGTACACAGTTTCCCCTTTCTCTCTCCTCTGTTTGAAGAGGACATGCTTCATCTCAATGCAAAGTGAGATGTTATGAAACTTTACATTTTATTAAGTAAATCTACTTCATATGTTTTTCAAAGAAGACTAAGCCTGGTTTATTTCTTCTGTATGTGGGATGCTAGTGTGGGACCAGCAGTTGCTCACCACCTGCTTGCAAAACAAATGTACTACTATTTATCACATTCCTTAACAAGAGAACCCCAGCAGGCAAATATGAGAAAAACTACTGACTCATATTCATAAGTACAGGCCAGAATGGCTATCCTGTATCAAAATACATGACAATTGTGCCCAAATCCACTGATCTATGTTTCAGCAATAGTGATTTGAAGCAAGAGGGATTCTCACTATGATGCAAAGATACAAACCAGAAGAAAGGGACTATACCTTTGAAAAGTGAGGGCACCCAATGACTAGGTCATTAATCAATAGACATCCAAAGAGAAAAAGTGCTCACCTCTATTCTTAACCAGCTTTGCCTTCTATTTCTTCTTTGGCCTCCACTCACATCTAATGGCTCAAAGGAATTCAGCCAAGACATTGACAGCAATCATTTGCAAAGATGCATCAGTTCACCATTAAACATATGTTAGGTGCATTTTGAGAGGATTTGGTTTTGAAGTTGCATTTTTGTTTAAGAAATGTCAATGTAAAAGGCAAACTTTCTCTGAACTATAAGAGTAACCAGTTAATTTGGAAAATATCTTATAACAAGGCAAACAGTTTTTTTCTACATTTTTCACTGATTCAAATTCTTAAAGAAGTTATATGTAGATGTACTGTTAGTTTACTAACATTTTGTTTTCATCTTATTGCTTTGGGAAAGATCTCTGTAATAGTATCACAGGCATTTAAGATTTAATACAGCATCGCAATCTGCATTTTTGTGCATTTTATTTCTCACTGATGTTATCATTTACAATTGTTTTCTTCCATAAAGTCACGTTTATAGCCAGTCACCAGTCTAGGATAACTCTGCATCCAGTCCAACTCCCTGCCTTGCAGACTATTTTAATTTTTATATTGAAAGTTGCATGTACACTATCTGGAAATTTCTTGGGTTAATTAACTGAAATGCCCTAAAGCAGTGGTTCGTAACCTGGGGTCTCCAGATGTTTTTGGCCTTCAACTCCCAGAAATCCTAACAGCTAGTAAACTGGCTAGGATTTCTGGGAGTTGTAGGCCAAAAACATCTGGGAGCCCCAGGTTGAGAACCACTGACCTAAAGGCACAAGATCTCATCTACTACTGGAATGCAAGGCAAATCCTGATTAGTACTTGGATGAGAGACTACCAATGAATACCTTGCCTAAGAAAACAAGTTGATGGGCAACATGAAGGAACATACAGACATACAAGAGTATATAATTGTTAAAATAAATAACTTTTTCAGCCTTTAACATAGCAAAGGGCTCTATGTTATTCATGCGGTTTTCTGCACTGATAAAACACTGCTTTATATTTTTTTGGAGGGTAGTTTATAATGGCGTGTATAGGGCCATCTGTGCAGATAAATGAAAATAGCATGGTACAACTTTAAAACAATGTCTTTTTGCAGTTAAAAACCCATAATAAATCTATGCATATAGCTAGCATATATTCCATGTTTATTAATAAGTGGAAAAATAAAATTTCTAAAATCATTTCTCTTGGTTAAATCAAGGGACAATTAATGGCATCACCGGAAGGCTAAAAGGTATGGTAAAGAAAGAAAAATACTGTATTTTGCTAAAACATTATTTCTGAGCACTTTTCCATATATCCTTTATACGAATTTTTCCCACATCCACTCTGGTCCTTCTGCAACAGGAAAGAATCGGTGACACATTGATTCTGTTTTTAAGCATGATTCATAACACCATCTACTAGGTTATTTAGACAGCTGAATACTATTCTAGCTAAGCAGCCAGTGCTTCATAAAAGCTATAGTTGTTATTTAAATTATATGCCTAATGATAGTGGCTCTTCTGTTTGGAGTCTAGCTTTCTTGCCAAATTGATTGTCACCAAAATTGTCTGAAATGCCACCTGGAATGGGTGAATTCAATTGAACTCAATTTTACTTTGTTATCATTCTTCCATTGCTAAGTGCATTTCATCCTAACTCTAAACTAGATTGCAAATGCAAAGGTAATTATATATTAGTCTACAAAACATTTGTAAACAGTTTCCAAAGTAATGTGTTTTATATGCATTTTTGTAATGTACACATATTTGTACACTGCTCTTGATTGTGTAAACATTCAAAAATACATAGTAAAGATGTTTATATTTCATGCTTGCTCTTCCGATGTTGTCCACTTTGGTATAGATCTGTACTGAAATTATATCAATTGAAATTATCACATATCTGTACTGTAGTGTTGTTCTTTCATGTGTTGGGTAGGCTCAGACAACTATAGGTTCACAACTGAATTATCTACCCAGTACATTTCTTCAAACCTATATCTTCATCAATCAAAAATGCATGATATTCTTGCACTAAGAGAACTACTATTTTGCAAAGGAAAGGGGTAAGGGCAAATTTACTAATATAACTTCTTGGCCAATTTTTGCCCCTCATTCCTAATCTGAGAAGATCTAAGCAAAAAACTAGATGTTGTCAATGTTTGGATAATGTTGATCTCAAGTATCATAAACTGAGCCCATCTCAGTTTCTTTCCTTGTGGCTTTTGCTATCATAGATGGTGAAGGTGTCCTTGAGGAGGGTGATTTGATTTATCTCTCTTCTCCTTGCTAGATAAGATTTTTTTAAAAGAAAGTTTCAGAAAGTAAAGAATAAAAATGTATAAAACAGGCATGGAGCTTGCTCAGTCAAATGATTTAACATAACCTTTAAGCATGACAGGTAAAATTATTATCCTCAAAAGACTATCTTTGATATTCTTTCTACTCCATTCACTATTGCATGAAATATTATGCATCTGTCTTTCCAGGTGTACTACAATACTAATGAAATCTATGAACATTACAGCTGAAATCAGAGACCTCTTCTGGGAGAAACCTTGTGTTTCATGGACTGCCAATTCACATTGCTCTTTGTGCAATGAGTGTCAGTCATCAGAATCTTTACCCAAGTCAGCTCCAAGTCAACTGCTTTCATGCTTACCCATGAAAGGAAACACCCAATTTGTGCAATGCAGAGAAAAGAACATGGAACATGAGAAGGGAAATCAAGGAATCAAGGAAGCTAATAATTCTGAAACAAGAAATGGAACATAAAAACATAATATCTGATATGTGTGAGCTGAGATGAATGGAACATGATAATTGTGTAATGTTATTCTGGAAGTGGCAATCTAGTGAGGCAAGATATGGTAAAAGTAGTCAGGGAATATAAAGCAGAGTCTGACTGAATAATGCCAATAAGACTTCATGGAAAAACTGTCAGTCTAAATTAATGCTTTAAGTGGAAAATGAAGACTCTGAAAGAATCTGTACTGGCATCTAGGAATAAATTGATTACACACTGACACCATTAACTGAACATATTGATCATCATCTGCTAATGGTAACAACCAAAGCAGAATCAAAAAGTATTGGAATATTTTACTTAGAATTAAGATATTGAACAGGAAAATTCCTTACCAAATTTCTTGAAACAAGCAACTTGATTATTGCAAACTACAGAATAGAGAGATATGTTGACATTATAGCATAACAATATAAGATCAAATGGACTGCATAATTAGAAGCAGTATATGGAGAAATTCAATTCTCTATGAAAAATAAGACTAGGAACAAACTGTAGCAATGGACTACTAACATAAGAAATTAGACTGAAGTTGAAGAAGCACAGTAAATTAGTGAGAAAATGCAGTCCATTTCCCATAAATTGTAAAAGTGAAGTAATGAGCAGATGTGCACCATGAAGCCTAACTGAGCAGGAACCAGAAAAATTATTGACCAAAATCAGGAAAGTAACATTTTTTTTAAAAAAAAATCACTACCTGTAGCCAGAAAGAAAAGCTTCACTGCATGGCAGACAACAGTCTTCAAATAGCTAAGAACAGGTGCTAAGCAAACCTTTAAAAATACATAAATATGGTCAGAACCCTAAACACAACTGTTTGTGACTTATTTGTAGGGACAAAGACAATTATTATAACTATAAATACAAAGAAATTTAAGATGGGCAATCTTTTCATCAGATTCAGGACAATTCAGATCAAAAATATGGAAACTATATGAGCCACAAGAGAGCAAAGTGTATGATCTGAACTGTATAAACAAAACAATGGAAGAATACACGGAAGAACTATTTAAAAGAGATGAAAAATGTCAGATTCTTCAAAGAAGGAATCATTTGACAATGAACCCACAATTTTAGAAAGTGAAGTGGAATCTGATCTCCAAGCACTTGGGGAAAATAAATCACCAGAAATAGATACCAATAGAGTTGTTTCATGCTTTTTAGGTATTTAAACATTTATCTCCTACCTTCTTTTCAAAGATCTCAGGGTGGCATAAAAAGAATCTGACAAATTTAAAAGAATGCCAATATAATTTTCAAAATGACTTTAAACAGCTGAAAATATATTAAATAATTTAACAAGTTAAAAATTCCAGAATCAAAGTACTTAAAATGTTCTTAAATGCTTTAAAAACATGCACAAACCAAGATTTGTCTAAAAAAATACTTTGTTCTGAAGTGAGAGCACCATTGGAACAAATCAGACCTCCAAATGGAGGATTTTCTAAAATTGAAATGTCATAAAAGAGAAGGCCCTCGACTATGTCCTCCTATAGCATATTGCCCTAGCTGAGGGGACACAGAGAAGGACAAGGACAACACAGATCTTAAACATTAGGAGAGTGTATGTATAGATATCTGCTCCTTCAAGGTCCTTGAGCCTGAATGTTTCTAAAAGATCAACTAATTAACTATATTTTGTCTGACCTCTAACTGAAATCTAGTATTTCTTTCACTTATGAATGTATGGAATAAACTACCATAGTTTTCACTTCATCATGTTACAATTGTTGCATATCTCAAAATATTGCTTGTTCATCCATCCTTTGGAATTATGGTAGGTAGTTGTTGCAGCAAGTTAGGTTATTAGGTATTGAAATTTCAGAAAAGTTGTACAATGTAATTTTGAATAATCCTAAAATTTAATTTAAAGACATGTCAATGTCGAGCATTATAAAACTATGTGCTGCTACATTCTGAGATGGGGTCCCTGGTTTCCACCTGACTGGCAATGGGATCTGTGGAACAAAAAAGGATAATAACACCTGGTAGAGATCATAAAAATTGTGGATTGCTGTAAAATGTGTGAGATTGCTCGTATGTGTAATCTGTATCCTGGACAAGAGGCTCTCAAAACAGAATATGAAGAAACATTATGATTTCCAGGTGTGGCCACATAACCTGCATTTTATCACTATTGTATATCAGTTTCACTTATATGCATTACCATATAATGGAAAGCAAGATTAAACTTAGAGGAAGGAGGTGTGAAAATCGAAGGAGGTTAAGGAACATAAATAATTTAAGGCACATAACTTTAAAATGATGGAGATAATGAAATAGATTTTCCATGCCTTGGCTCTACATTGATCAATATGAGAACCAAGAGAAGACTAGGAACATATCATATTCTCAAATCTAAAGATGTATAATTAAATACCAAAGTTAAAATAATCCATGCCATTTCTGTTCTTTGTGTAAGGTTATAAAACCTAGATGATCCCTTGGTAAAAAATCTAGGTGATAATGCGAATTCTCCGGTTGACACGATCTGCCTAATTACATTATGAGAATCATGCTTTTTCTGACATGTAGAAATAATTAGTACCTAATGGCAATTGCCAATTCATTATTATCAATTGTTATCAGATAGTTTTCATGCAACACCTTTGACCTTCCTGAAAAATTCACAGCAATCCCTATCATTGCATTTATCTGTGTTGTTCTCAACTTCCAAAAATTGAAGGAAATTCTATTATGCAATTACTTTATATTCAAAAACCATGTCAATATCTACTTATCATAAGCCTGAAGTGACTCATATTTACAAAGGAAGTAGAATAGAACATGCAAATTAAAAGCTAAAAATAAAATTATTTCTTTCATCCAAAGTCCAATGTTGATATTAAATATTTGAAAAATAAGTTATTTCAAGTGCAGTTGAGCTCAAACCTTTCTATTTACTTGTTTAAAGACCTGTCAACTTTGGCAGGACATTGGTGGAGGGGATTGTTGCTTAGGCCATAGTAGAGTTTTGCAAAGGTCAAGACAAGGTATTCCTGTTGAACTAGAGACATCAAAAGGAGTATATGCTGGGTCACCATTTCTCTTCCAACTAGTATCCAGAGTATTGGGCATTGTTCTTGTGTGCCTTCAAGTTGTTTTCAATATTTCCATTTTCATTTCATATTGGGTGGTGGGAATTTACATGAAAATTAGTGCTTATTTTGATAAGTGCTTTTCTTGACAACAACAGGTCCCTTTTTGCAACCCCTCACCCTACATGCTGCAGGCATGGGACAACCAAAAAGATTCTGTCCAAGGGCCTATAGAGGCCTTGCTTACTGCAGTTGATGTATCCAGGATTATTGATAGTCATATACAGTGGAGTTCTTGGGATCCCAACCTCCCTATAAGTGAAAAGCTTGGGCCTCTGTATTATGTACACAAAACAAAATGATGATAGTTTGTGGGTTCATCTTGGATGGCCAGAGTATTACTATGCACAATTATGCATTTTCAGAACTATTTTAGGCAGATTTCTGACACAAAGATTCCCTCCCCTTTAGAATGAGATTCAGACTTGATCTAAACTTACCTCATTATTAGTCTCAGTGAGAGATGCAGTATTAATATCTAACTCACGATGTAGCCTTTGAATCTCTTTTTTTCAGTAGCAATAGGCTTATTCTCATCACATTCCAAATTTGCTGGAATCTCACTTTTTTACATTTGCTGGCTGGCTAGAGAGAAAAATGCTTCTAGGTCTATATGGCGCAGAATTAACAATAACCACTAATTTAGCAACTAACTCCAATCAACCTAAAACAGGCCAGTATTTCTTATTCTGAAGATAAGATCTCCCATACCAGCCCCAGGCCCTCTGCTTCTTCCTTTTCACAAAAATAAGCATCAGGTATCATATGAAGAACAGGAAACAACAGAAATAGATTCTGCCCAGCATAAAGTAGCTATAAAAGCTACTTCCAGCAAAATGTAAGGAAAATAAGGTGCAATAGCATTGTATGCTCCAAAGGTTAGCCTCATTTTCATTTCAGAAGCCATTCTTTCCAGTGGGATCTACTTGAATCTATATTGGCAGGCAGTGCACTAAGGATACACATCTAACTGGGTTATTGAGCCTCTAGAGAAAAAACTTCATGATAGTGTGCTATAAAAAGTTAAACTGAAAATACTTCAGCATTCATAACTCTGCATGATCTTGGTTGCATCTTGATCTGAATTAATTTAACTGCATAGAAAGTTCTTTATGGGAGAAACAAAGATGTCTGGTTAACTGTATGAATGATGGATGGCTTGAGCAAAGTCAGAGCCACACATGGACACCTCATAAGCCCTGTTCCAGTTTTGCCATACCTTCAACAAGGGAGTTCCTGACTCTGGATTCTTTCCTTGTTCCCAAGCAAGTGTGCATGTCAGTAGTACAAGCATAATAATGACCAAAGACACACCATATGCTGAATGAAATAAGGTCACAACTGTATTTGTTACAGCTTGCCAGGATTGGCACACCCGCTGGATCATGGATCCCCTTTTTTGTGCTTCATGCTTGTTGTCATATGTGACCTGACTTCTTGAGACAGCTGCTGGGCCACCCCAGCTGTGGCTTGTTTCCAGATATCTGAATTTTTGATGTGGTATGTGTTTTCACCCACCTGAGCAATCACTGACCCCACTGCATCCAGGAGCCAGGATTCCCCTGGTGGAAACCCTTACAATTGCCAGTACCCTTATGTACTGACCCTAAATTTGAATACATGACCCAGGTCAACTACTCAACCCACAGTTATGAAATATTACATTCAGTGAAAGGAGGGTGATCTGTAAATCCAGAATGAGACTAGTAGTCTCCACCTCTAGAACCAGCTATATATGCCCTCTATGACACCTGGTTTCAATCAATGATGAGCCCATAACGTCTGGCCTCCATTGGCTGTTCCAAGCCTAGGGCTCAAACGAAGGCTTACCGGGAGCCACCATGTGCTCTCCAGCACCATCCCTCCATCTTCCTGGGAACAATGGCACCCAGAGATCCAGACACCGTTTTTTTCTGATGCAAGAAAATTGATGTGTCTAAAGAGTAGAGTTCCTATTCACAGGGAGGGTGTCCTTTGGAGTAGGGAGATTGGAATGTCAAGAATCTTAACCATATAAAAACTTCCACACAAATATTCTTGTTTAACCAACAGTTTAATTTTTGCATCTCTTTTCCTGTACAAGCCTTAGTCTGGACATATATTTGCAGTTAATATGTAATGGCTACACTATGGTAAATTGCCAAAGCAAAGTAATATTTTCCGAGGCAACATAGGTATAAAGTGTGCATAAACATAGATACATTGTTTGGGCACTACATTTTCTTCCATAGCTTTATTGTGTCAAGAATAATTAATTCTGGATAGTGTTTTTATCAGCTGGTATCAAAAATTGTATGTAGCTTGAAACTTTCCTCTTATTTCAGGACTTTGGGTATGCTAGTCATCATCAAGATAAGGCTGCTGATGATTTTGCTGATAAGGAATACTGATATTGAAGTATTTACGAATGAACTTGAAAGCACATTTAAACTTGCAAAAGCCTGTTACTAGAAATGTTTATAATTCTGGAAGTAATAAAATGGATTATATTTCATTGTGCATCTGAATGGAATACAGTATCTGTTATGTCAATGTTACATGACAGATTATTAATACACTGTCACTGTTATCAGTAGATACCAATCTACAGTAACAGCCATGAACTTGAAACTGCTCTGTTTCTCCCTAAGTATCCTTGCTTTCTAAATCACTTTTCTCCTCTCAATACAAATGATTTTCTGTACCACAAAGAGCAACTGTATATATTTGTCCTGCCACAAAATTGATGACCTTCAGCTTGTTAAGTAATATATTAGTACAAACCAGTAGGCCATAAATCGACTCACAAATTAGTTTTGTTCCTGCTCGTTTCAACCAAAAAATAGAAGGGCTGACTGTGTTTATAGTATATGGACACACTGGAAATCCATATTCACAACATGCTCATTGAATTATAAAGTCCATTTTGCTATTCTGGGATTGCAGACAGTTGTTATATTTCATACTATGTTTATGAAGGGAACAATTGCACTGTCCACCACACTATTCTGAAGTTTGGCACAGAGTATTAAGACTCAAGCAAGAACATTGAAAAGAGCCAGAAATCTCGTCTATGTCTTTTCTTTTCCCTCCATATAGATAAAAGTGTTAGGCAAGGGTAATCATTATATGAAATTACCCACACAGCAAGACCCAGAAAAACTATGGCATTGGTGTCATTTTCTGAATGCACTTCTTTGTATATGAAGAAATTGGGATAAAGAGAAGAATTGCTGTTTATTTATGGTATATCTCTATTATGGGGTTATGACTTATGGAAGGAAAAAAATACCTGCCTATATGTAGCAACCACCTAGGTGATATAGGTAAGAAAGCATAGCTCAGAGATAACTTGTCTATGGATCCTTGGCTATTTCTGAAG
The DNA here is from genome assembly GCF_035594765.1 of Anolis carolinensis. Taxonomy (NCBI): domain Eukaryota; kingdom Metazoa; phylum Chordata; class Lepidosauria; order Squamata; family Anolidae; genus Anolis; species Anolis carolinensis. Next base: position 238,682,000 of record NC_085842.1, read on the forward strand.
GTTGGATCCAGATAATAATTTTAATTGGAATTTTTGAATGAATGTGTGACTTGCATCTTTTCATCACATGAAGAGTTCAGTATTTGCTTCAATAAGTATCAGGAAAATGCAGACACCCTTGGGCATACTCTGTAAGCAACACCAGAAAGTGGATCATTTCTTTTCTAATTTAAGGCACATTCCTCCTGGCTCAGTAGCTACCTAATCCTTTATTTAATCATGCTGAATTTCCTAGAATTGCTAGTGGACATTTTTACCCCATGTGAAACATAATCTGAGCAACTAAAACAGAGTCAAAAATTAAGGATGAAACTGTTGAGCTGCGATACATATTTGTTGTAAATCCAAACATATTGCTATTTTTAAAAGTTGGTTTTATTTATTAAAACTACAGTATATTTGAAGAAAGTCCTCTGGCTACCAGCCACATTTTTTCCTATGCCTATGAGCTAGATTTTGCTTCTACCATATGTTGTTCATTTTGTATAAATTACCTTTAATTAATTAGATGTACACATCTCTGTCCTTGTTCTAAAGAGGATGATCTAGCATAATGAGTTGCAAGATATTACAGTGAGAAGTCCAGTCCAAAACAACTTGATCCCTAAGGTCGAGAAATAAATGTTACCACTACGACACAATTAAATACATAGTACTTAAAGCTAGGGGGAACTCTTGTTACATTGTCATTTGAAGTCACCTAAGAAGGCTAACAAACCAGGGTTCTAATCCCTGAGCAATTTACTTAGGCAAATCACACTTTTTCACCCTGGCAAGAAAACAATGGCAAATCCTCTAAACAAATCTTGCCACAAAATTCCATAATAGTTTCTTCACAAGTTTGAGAAACTACTTGAAAACACATAACAACAGAACCAAAAGCTAGGCAAGTTATTTTGATCCATTAAGCAGAAAATTTCATTAGTAATTCTACTTCTCCCTATCAAATACAGTATGTGAAAATTTTCAATATTATTTCCATTTCTGTATCACATTCAGCTTCTGAAGTGTAAAACTCTATGGAGATAGAATTAATATCTAGCTTTCTAGATATTAGATACACCCCTCTGCACAGCCCTGCAATATGTCAGAAAATGAAACAATGATCACTTGCAAGGAATTATCATGTTGTCTTGTACAATTTTTCCTGGACTGTACATTGCATAACTCCTAAACACAAGTCACATGTCCTTCCTTGGTAACTTCTTGCTAAAACAAATAACAGATCATTAATGTCTTGAAGAGTTTTTATTGTGCTTTAAGTATTTTTGTGGCCCCCAGATTTGATGCCTGTTGTTCTTTAAGTAATTTTTTGATGACACACACTTTCCCCTATAAATAGAAGTTTATCAATAGGAGTCTTCAAATAGAATGCACTATAAATGGAAGGCAGCCAATTACAGTAAAACACAACATAAATGCAAGTAAATTAAAATACATTTATACACTTAAGCAATAAACAGAATGCCCTACTTTGAGCCAACAGTTCAACCTCCTGTCAACTGAAGTGCATCAAGAACAGAGCTCCCTTCACAATAGGCTCCAGAGCATGGAAACAGACCCTTGTTCCTTTGATATGTGACTATAATGACTTGTTGTTTGTTCTAGCAAATATTAAAACCTACTCTGGCTTAGAAAGGAGAATACATTTTTCTCCAAGCAGCCTGGCTTCCAGCTAAGTTTTGGTGCATAGTCTATAATAAGCTATTTGAATTGTTCCTGGAAATTGTTAACACAAGTAAATGGTGTGTTCCATGTAAATAGACCTAGTCTAAAATATGGCTGAAGTATTCTGAATCACCTCATGTTTCTGAACATGTCTTACTCATGTCTTACTCTTTCCTGGATGTCACAACTCTCCACAATACTTTGTGTCACACTTATATGATACTAAATTCTAATAGTAATCCAAAACAGATATAATTGGTATATGTAGCACTGTGGGCAAATGTGACATCCAGGAATAAGGAAGGCAGATTCAACCACCATAGATACCTACCTAGACATTTAGGTTCAGAGTTGAGTCTAGGGATACACATGAATTATCATAATATTTGGAAACATACTCAGGGCAGGTTGACGCTTTTTGCCTTTATCTGATTTTTACTGGCTAGGAGGACCTTTTCCTGTTTTGTCTATTTGCTTTCACCCTGGCCATTATTACCATCAAACCAAAAATTGAAAAATTGAAGAGCTTCTTTGTATTTGGATAGAAAATAGAGAGAGAACTGGATGCTATCATTGGAATTATGGCAGTGAGCATAAGAGGAAGTGTTTTTATGTCTTTATACTTTTAAATGTATACCATCTCAGTTAAGGTTATAACAACCAGCTGCCTGCTAGAGTGACCTAACCCAGGGACAGAATAAAGAGATGTATGTTTCTCCCCTATTATTTGTCTTCATTCCTTTATTTGGATGCTATTCACTAAGAATTCTAAAACTGTGGCAATGCTAGTTAGCAAGCATACCAATAGGCTGATCGTAAGTGCTTCTGTTTACTTCATTGGTGCCTTGAGCATATTTTTATTTTTCACATCATTCACAGTGACAACCCACATCAATTTTAGTCTCATGCTAGCACTAAGCAAAAAAGATACTGCATGTATATCCTCTCATTGTCCCCAACTCCCAGACACTTTTCTTTTGGGAGGAAGTCGCAAAAGCATTTGGATAGTGTGATTCACCTGACTGACTGCTAGACCTCAAAAGTGTTCACTCCCATAGGGAAGTCAGTGATGCTTGCACATATATTTTCCCCAAAGAATTCTGCTGGAGAATATTGACAAAGGAATCCTTGGGGGTGTGATGAGTCAGAGCATCCTTCAAGTTTCCTGGCAGGTCTCTCCTTGCCCAGATTGGCTCTCTTTAGGGATTCTAACAGCTGGTCCAATGCTCTTAACAGAGGATAACATACAAGTATCTATCTACCTCCTTGCATTCCGTAGCAATGCTTACATCATGACTGTCCCCTAGTGAGCAAATTTCATAGCACAGATACATCATTCCAAGATTTTTTTTTGGGAAGAGAGAGAGCCTTGTGCAATTTGAACCAAAGGTATAAATAATTAAAATATTGCAGCACCAATTTAATTGTTGAGTTTGTGATTTTAACCATGCAATATGAATAACCTAGTTTTCACAGTTCTTATATTCTGAGAATCCTTTTTTCCCTTTGAAATATAGGTTAATTTCCACTATTCTTTTTTCTCCATGTTTTTTAAGCATTTGAGCCCATAAAGTATGCAGTTAAGCTTCAAACTGGACACTAAGAGGAATGTATGCACCATGCAATAATTGTTTGTTAATTTTAAAAATAACTTAAACACATACATACACTTTTTGTTTTTAATTTGTACTGCTTTAGTAGTTTGTAAATCAAATAATAATAAATGCAAATAAAAATCTTACAGTGAAATTTCTTGTTTCTCCTCAGCAAACAAAATTGTCAGTTCTAGTTTAATTAGCCTCCTGTGACCTGCCATAAACAGAGTGATAAATGCAAAATGAATAGGTATGCTATGACCAAGAGAGGTCTTTCAGCACTTTTATGAGCATTTTTTCATAAGTATATCATGAATCTTGCTCCTAAAACACAGTAGGAGGTTGGCTAAAGAGATGTTATAAGGGGTGAGGGGAAGACCAATATTCAACTTCTCTTATAAGGAAAAATGCATCGTCTTATAGATATCTCTGGAGAATATCTTATACATCTGCCTATAAAAGTCAAATGTATCATTTATCTTCTACCCTCGCTATATGTATTTTCTTGGATCTGCTTAATTTAGGGGAAAATTGCACTTCAACTATTATTTAATTTGTATCTCTTTGCTTAGGTCCTTTCCATCCATCCTCCTCCAATTCTTCCTTGTGGCTTTAATCAAAACATCAGATAATGGTAGCTTTTAAAGGAGTCTCATTCCAATGCCTATGCAGTAAGATACACAGTGGAATATAATTCTTTCTTTGTATGATTTGTTTTACAGTTTTCAACCATATCACAATCTACCTAATTATTTACCCATTTGCTTGTTACCTGGAATTATATGGAACAGAAATCAAGGGTGTATCTAATTGGACCACAGACAATGAACTGGGTCACTCCTGGATATCCACATGACATTCAGAGACTGCCTGGTATTTGCTGATATCAACAAAGGTTTCCAAATGACCTACGTAAAGGAGTGGTATTGCCCCTCTTTCTCCCCTCTTTGATCCAAGTCATGCTGATCGCTTTGCTGATATCAGCAAAAGTGGCCAGTGATATCCAGGAGCTTTCTGAAGTTCTGTGGCTACTCCTGCACTGACAAATGACAGAATACATAAGAGTGACTGCCCAGCAAAACTGGACTGGGTTTGACCAAACTGAACAGTCAGAACTCAATCCTGCTCCCACATTGGGACAGAAACAGGCAAAATATCTACTCACAGAGCTGGTCCAGTTTATTGCCATTCTAGACTAGCCCTAGATTTTGAGGTCTATGTACGAGGGCCATCCAGAAAATATGTGACGTTTTGGAATTAAAAATTAACGAAGTATAGGATAAAATATTTATTATATGCAGTTAAAAGCCATACTTCAATAGTACCTTTAAACATAGTCCCCATTCAAAATTAGGCCCTTTTCAGAACTATTAAAGAGTTTACAAACTTCCTACCCTCTGCAGTTTCCCGCCGCGTCCAGAAACTCAGCCAGCTGAAGAATGAATGCAGGAGGGGGGAGCAAACAAATCACCCACTCTCGCTCCAGTCGGAGGCTATACCGCTTTCCTCCACACGCAAGTTTACCTCTCCTTCCGAGGAGAAGCAACCAGAGTCAGCCAGGGCTTCGTGGCTGCTTCTCCTCAGAAGGAGAGGTAAACCCGCGTGTGGAGGAAAGCGGTGTAGCCTCCAAGGAGAAGCAGCCACAATCCTGGCCTATTCTGGCTGCTTGAAAAGAAGCGAGAGCGGGTGATTTGTTTGCTCCCCCCTCCTGCATTCATTCTTCAATTCCAAAATGTCACATATTTTCTGGATAGCCCTCGTAGATGAGTCCCTGAATCTAATGCTGGAATCTGTAGCTGCTGGTCTACAGGCCATATTTAACTGCACTGAGAATCCTAGCAAGAGATGTCCTAATCCACATCTCTTGCTTGCATGAAAATATATGCTCATACATACATTTTTATTAAATTAAGACATCCTGTGTAAAGGATGGCTTCATTAGTATGAAGCTGTGATATAATCTTTTGATTACTAAATTTGATGTTAAATTAAGAAATAGAGTTTAATGTTGTCACACTAGTTTTGAAGCTTCTGCTATATAACTTGGGCAAGAATTCTACTAATACTCACAACAAAATGAATGAGTTGATGAATAGGGATAGAAATAATATTAACAAATATTTGAAAATGTTAAAAAACATATTTTTCAAGTGTTCAGAAACTACAATAATAAGAATCCTGAACAGCTGAAAATCTTCATAAGATGGGACTTCTTCTGCAAATAAATCAATAAAATGAAAACACATTTTGTCATTTTACACATAAAACTACATTTTCTGTACAAGAAACATTTCTGTGAGGAAAATTATGTTTGTTAAACATATTCTAATTGGAGATTTGTTTTTCAGAAAAATGAACATTTATGATTTTCATAGAAAACAACATATACAGTATTTTCTGACCAGAAAATACATTTACATAATAACATTATTTTCTGCATATAATATGCTGTTTCCTGTGTGCTGTTTTCTATGGAAAATACCATCTATAAATTGTGTACAGAATACCTCCCAGGTTGTAAATAGAATTTGAAAATTGTGTGGTTTTCTATGATTTTCTTTCAGCATTAATAAAACTGCTAAAATAACACAGTGCTTTTTTGGCAAGTAATTTAGTGAGAATTACACTTTTAATATTAAGTTAACACAAGAATAAATCCTGTTGTTTCAAGGGGACTATACTAATTGAAACTATCAATAGGATTCAGGCCCTACTCTTTAAACTTGATTGTGTAAAACAGCCATTATTAGTGCAAGCTGAAAAATTGTGAACTGTAGGACTAATAACACTTCAAGCAACATTTCAAATCTGGACTCATAGTATTCTGGCTATTGAGAATACTAGTAGAAATATTGAGTTAACTCTCAATTTCAGGTGCCAGAAGGAAGTCATTAGGAGTGTTATGACTTGGTGAGGATCATTTATCATACCAGTAGACAGTGTTTGCAAATTGTGGGGTTTTTTTAAAAACCAGCAGAAACTTTCTGAAAGTTTCTGGTAGGTGTGGTCAGACTTTTTCATAACTAATTGGAATACAGAGGACAAGTCAAGGTGCATTACTGGAACTTGTCTACAAAGATCTGTTACATGAAGTTGATTATTCTGACTCAAGTACATGGTGCATCCAATTGGCATTGGATGCTACCGTTTTATTTTCCCCCTAAGAAACATGTGTAAAACTCATGGAGCGTGGGCCAAATCTGGCCTGTCATGTCATTTTATATGGCTTATGAGGCATTTCAGAGCCTGTAGCATTTTGAATGGTGGTGCTTGCATTTCACTTTGTGCTTGCTGTTATTTTCAAAACATGATCAATGGATAAGGATAGTGTGTAATACGGTGTTTCAAGTAATTTAACTTCAAGTCCAACAACAATGGTATTTGTATACAAGGCAAGAAAAAGGCCAAGTGGTATCCTGAAGCACTACACAACGTCATATTGGCATAACTCCTTTCCTCTAAAAATGCTTGTTTATGGTAAATATTGGTTTGTCAAAAACAGAAACATTTGAGACTTAATTTATATAGCCATTTAAAACAATAAATTAGAATTCATTAGATGCTACAGATAAATCATATTTCCTTTTAATATCTATTGGCATAAGGTGTTGTCCATTAAAAAACCCTTGTGATTTATTACAGAAGAAAAAATTGGGCAACCTTTTTAATTTTGTTTTTTAAGACGTAACTGGGCAAAATTTTTAAATTAGCTTTTTGAAGTCTAACCAAACTTTCCAGATGTTTCAGTATTTCCAACAGAGTTTTTTCTGTGATCCATGTCAGAGATGCAGCTGTCAACACTAAGGTACACCTGCTGCTAGTTTCCTGTCAGTGAACAATTCTTCAATTGTTTTATGAAGTGTTGAAAACTCTCCAGATTATGCCCTGGCCTCTTAATGGAATCTGTGTCATGTTTTGAATTCATGATGAGTAAAATGCTTAGTTTAATTTCATTAAATTTCTAAGTGGCCTACAAGGCGAGGGATGCTTTCAATCAAGTTAATTGTATGGAGTGTTCAAACAGAAATACAAGCAGTACATAAACATATAAGCTGATGAGTAAAGCATAAAAGTTATCCATAAAATGAAATAAATTAAGCTAGATTTCCTTGATATTTGTGGAAACTTAACCAACCCAGGGATTGCATTTCTTGCAAACATCCAGGCTGCACTTTATGCAGGTCAACAGCATAAATATCACTGCAACACATACCCAAGGATTTTACTGCTTAAATAAAAGGAATTTGTTAATGGACACAATAGCTATCAGACAATGTAAAACATTTGCATTCTTAATTTTCTTTAGAGAGATGGTGCTTTCATACCAGCTAAAAGGCATTGCAAAGCTGTTCCATCTTTTCTTCTTCAATTTATGATTTCTGGTAAAAGGGGGGGAGGTATGATGAGAAAGCAAAGGGAACAATAAAATTGAAAATTGTTTCAACTGGACAACACCCCCCATACTTTTTGTGTGAATGGGGTTGTGAAACTGACGCATAAAAGCCTTATACCGACTCACCAATAATAATAAGAAGAAGAAGAAGAAGAAGAAGAAGAAGAAGAAGAAGAAGTAGTTTATTTGTATCCCGCCACCATCTCCCCCGGAGGGGATTTGAGGTGGCTCACAGAAATATCAGATACAAAACAATAACAATGTACAATACATCAATAAACAATAACATGCACCAATAATATTTAAACATTGACCAAAAAAATGAAACACACTTACTAAAAACATAGATTTAAAAACAGTGAGGTTGTAATGGTAGATTAGCAAAGTTCACATTATAAGTTGCGAACCTATAGTCATTAACCTTGAGCCCATCTACACAGATGACACGAGCTGATTCAGAGTAGGGTATTCCAGTGCCAAAGGAATCTGCACAATCAGGTATCACCACAAACACTAGTTTTACCACCCTTACAGCCCCCTTGTGTTTTCAGCTTAGTGGTGACCACCAGGCACAAAAGAGCTGGTGGTCATTACTTATCACATCTACTGATACTGGCTGGAATCACTCCCTCCTTTTGCCCCCTCCTTTCTCTGCTTCAGCACTCAAGCCAGCTTCAGTAGATGTGATAAACCATAGCCACTAGAAATTTCACACTTGGTGGTTGCCACTAAGCCGAAGTCACGTGGGGCAACTGGCCAAGTGTTTACACTGCCACAAAGTGTGGGCAAGCTCCAGGGAAGCTGTCACAACTTTTTAATGCAGGAACAGGCCTTGGTGGGTGTTAGGGCGAATGGGACCACAGAGTCCATTCACTCTGCCTCATGTGTCCCCTTGGCAACAAATCTTGGAGAATTGGACCTATAGTTGAGACAAAGGTTTGAATCCAGTGTCATCAAAATGATGTAAGTTTCTCAATTTCTTTCAGTTTCTAAAAAAAAAAACACAGCTTCCCTGGAAAAAATAGTTTTTTCACATCTATAAATCAGTTTTCACTACAACATACATTTGGTTGTTTCCTGTGAAGATACTAGACAGTTTATGTTCAATGAAATTCTGAAATAGAACTGAACTATAGTGCATTTTCTAAAGGATCACTATGAGACTTGAACTTTGTGCCTCAGATAAATGATGGGAACTGTATGTACAATTGCACATCATCAGATGCACAACTTTGCACACTATTTGTTGATTCATATTGTGCTAGCTATCGTTCAACACCTTCTTGCTTGGTGAAGACGATACTTATTCATTACACATTTGAACAATGTAAACAGGACAAAAGGAGAGGAGAGAAAGAAGCCTATTTCCTTCGCTATAAAGCTTTGGAAGTGTGGAAAATTAATTTGCTAGCATTTGAAGGTGGAGTCAGACCATAATTTTCCTGGTCAGGCCATGGTGTAATGGCATGTGGCTTAGTTTGCGTTTGAGACAGTCACACACCTTCCTATCTCTGGAGGTCTCGAGTCAGGGGTGACTGACTGCCTCAGTTGCTCCTGTATCAAATTTGCACCCCAAATTTGATTAACCACCACCAAAAAACATTTAAATTGGTAACAATTAGTACATTTTCCCTTTGTTTATTTGTCTTCTGTTGCTTGGTCTGTTTATTCCTCTGGTTTGTCAACAAGCCCATTTACTACACTGTAAAGCAGTGGAAAATGATAAATTAATTTGCTGACATCCAGAGGCAGAGCCAGGTCATATTTTTCCTGATCAGACCATGGTGTAATAGAGCATGGCTTTGTTTGTTTATATGAGACAATCACACACCCCTATCTTTGAATCTTTTTGACTCACTCTCCTGCCTCCTTTCGCAGTGTATCTTGTAGTGGTCACTTCAGGGCCGGGTAGGAATTTTCCTTCTTTTTTATGGTGTTTTTTTTACCTGGGCCCCTGGTGGTGGCGCAGTGTGTTAAAGTGCTGAGCTGCTGAACTTGCAGACTGAAGGGTCCCAGGTTCAAATCCCGGGAGCAGAATGAGCGCCGCTGTTAGCCCCAGCTCCTGCCAACCTTGCAGTTCGAAAACATGCAAATGTGAGTAGATCAATAGGTACCACTCCGGTGGGAAGGTAACGGTGCTCCATGCAGTCATGCCGGCCACATGACCTTGGAGGTGTCTACGGACAACGCCGGCTCTTCAGCTTAGAAATGGAGATGAGCACCAACCCCCAGAGTCGGTCATGACTGGACTTAGCGTCAGGGGAAAACCTTTACCTTTTTACCTTTTTTTTTTTGCCTACCTTACACTGTCATGGAGGTACGAGCAATTGGCTTAAAGAGGTGTCAGTTTAAACAGGTTTCCCAAGCAGGTATGGGGAGAGCTACGATTCGGTGATCCATCTACAGGAACATTTGATGTTGGTTGGGAATTTTGAATTTCTGAGTACTGAACGATCTAGAGGTTGGGGAGAATCTCCTGTCCTTGGGGTTGGTTTTTGGGTCTTTGCCCTCACCAGGGGCCAAAGTGGCTCAGGAACCTAACCCCTCTATCTAGCCTTCCAGTATCTATCTGGACCTTTGAGCAACCATGTTGATCAGGGCTTTGGTGTTTGGGCCTAGGAGAGGCTGGGGGCTCAAGTCAGGAATGACCGACTGCTTCAGCCATGCTCATATCAAATTTGCTCCCCCAAGTTTGATTAATCACCACCAAAGAAATTCAAATTGTAATAGCTAATACAGTTGTTCTTTGTTCATTCCACTTTTGTTGTCTGATCTCTTTATTCCTCTGGTTTGTCAGCAAATAAAATGTAATTCTGTTCATCAGCCCTCTTTTTAAAATGTCTATCTCACTTAATAGATTTATTATTGTATCCTCTGGGAGTAAATGTTCTCATTGAAAATTCTTTATATTATGTGTTGACATGTTTACATATCTTATATTGATGGTCTATTATTTTAACATGTTACTGACACTGCTAGATTAACATAACAGTTCTAAGATTTGCTTTGCTTTAATATCTTTATGTCATAATCTTTGCCCTCACAGTATTATCTTCAAACTACTGGCAACAGATTGATGCCAGCAAGGAGATCAATTTGTATGTATAGCTATAGTACTTTAGGCTGTGGTCTTCCAACATGACAGACATCCCAAAGTGGAAAACATGTTGTTTAGTTAAATTAATGTTTCTTCATCAAACTGGAAATATTCATTCCTATATTTGACAATTAGTGGGTGGCAGAGGGTCATGAAGTTCTCTCCTGCTCCTTCAAAGCTTTATAGATGGAGATGGAAATTTCCTTTTTTATTTTCTGCTTGATCAAACTAATAGACTATGCTTGCCACATATTTTCTGGATTACACCAGTAGTCTAGCTCCATTCTGGTTGAAGTGCTTAGTACCTATGTAATGTACTACATAGCTACCTAACTTTCAGCTAGATGTGATCCCTGCTTCCTGACAATTTTTCTCTAAAGTGGTGATATGAAGAAAGTTCAGTACTGTTAATAGTTTCTATGACAAAAAGAGCATTGCAACATTGAGGAAGTAGCACTAAAATAAAGAGCAACTGCCATAACATTCATTCAGGACAAAACATTTCAGCAGAAATACACATGGTTTTCTGCGCATTAAATGGGATCCCTGTGTAGGAAACAGTGTATTTTGCACTATTTCTAGCAGAGATAATGTTTATTGTACACGTAACTCATTTTCTATGGGGATATAACTGGAGAAACTATTCAGTTTTGCATAGGAGAATAAAATAAATGAAGATGCTGATCCCCAGTCTGGATTCTGCACCCTTTGTATATAGCATAGTGATAAAGATTAGAGGTACAGATATTTGGGACTCTTTCTCATTAGGCAATTACTGTATAACATTGTGATACTAATTCAGTTGCCATATCTTCATACTATGCAATCCTGAGCTTCATAGTTTGGTGAAGCACTCATTCTACTTGGGTAAGAATTTGAAATGTATGTGTGTATGTGCCATCAGGTCACCTGCCAATTTATGATGACCCCATGAATTACATAGTATTTGTATTTTCTTATGCAAAGAATACTCTGTGGTCATTTTAGCAGTATATTCCTCTGAAATATACCCTACAGCACCTAGCCAATCCTGCTTAGATTCCAAGATCATAGCATGGAACCATAAAAGTTACAATAGAATCATAGCACTATAACTGTGCAATGTGAAAGAGCCTTTATTACCAGCTGACCATGCATGCAGGAGGCTATAGTTGTAGACTGAGAATACTCTGCACCAAACTTTTCTAGAACAAGTTTGCCAGTCAGCGCTCCTTTTCCAAACACTTGTGTTGGTAGCTAGTTAATTAGCTTACCAATACATTGGCCTGGTCTACACAGCCAGAGTAAAAGAAAAATTGGAAGGATTAATAGTTTTATCCTAAATCAAACTACAGCTTTCTTTTGTGGCAAGCTTTATGGCAAGCCTAAAGCAAAACTATCATGAGGTTTTCTTGGCGAAATTTATTCAAATGCAGTTTCTCTTTGCCTTCTTTTGAGACAGAGGACCTTATCGTAGAATCGTAGAATCATAGAATCATAGAGTTAGAAGCGACCTCATGGGCCACCCAGACCAATCCCCTGCCAAGAAGCAGGAAAATCGCATTCAAAGCACTTGCTGATATACCCATCTCTGACACTCTTTGCATCTTGGTTCCTATGGCTCTTATCACATGATGCAGGGTCATTTTTGTAGGTAACCTAGAAGCACCTGTAGGCAAAATATCTGCCAACAGTACTTTTTGAAAGATGGATTTACAATTGTCTTCAATCATTTTTTATTTTTCTGCACAATTTTTGATGTGTGATCATACTTCCATATGCAGTTCAACGGCTGTGCCAGTGACTTGTCTTTCAGGGTGTATTTTGAGGGTAGTCTTTTCCTACCACTTGATTTTCTTTGTTGACTCACCAAGCAACACACTTCTAGACAAACACCCCAAGTGAAGCCAGACATGTTTTCCACTTTCCCATAATTGTTTCCTTCAAAAAAAAAATTAGAACTGTACAGGTACATAGGAACAAAAAGATGTGTTAATTTCTCTGTTGAGATAGAGGCCATACGCTTAAATATTTGTGCAAGATCCTCCCAAAAAAAAGCCTCGACCCCCTCCCCTTCATGTAAGATAATGCCCTTTGAGTATCAATCAATCAATTAATTACAATTGAAAGATTACTTATTAGTTCCTATCTCTCATTTTCTGGACTAAGTCTAAAATATTGTGGAAAACTAGAGATATAATTAGATGAGTGTCCTGTTTGTTTTAATAGAATGGAAGGAGGGAGGGAGAAAGGGAGGGAAGAAGTCAGGCAATCAGTCCACCTCTGGACAAAAAGCTGAATTCAATTCTGTCTAATACATGTTTGTCCACTATTTATTCCCCTATTTACTTAATAAACCACATTTCTTCCATATGGAATCCAAAGCAGTCTTGGGAGAGGAGGTATGGGGGTCAGAAGGGAAGGTGACCCCAATATACAGTAACAACTACCCAGAAACTCTGACATAGGAGAACATAGAATCATAGAATCATAGAATCATAGAATAGTAGAGTTGGAAGAGACCACATGGGCCATCCAGTCCAACCCCCTGCTAAGAAGCAGGAAATCGCATTCAAAGCACCCCCGACAGATGGCCATCCAGCCTCTGCTTAAAAGCCTCCAAGGAAGGAGCCTCCACCACAGCCCCGGGGAGAGAGTTCCACTGTCGAACAGCTCTCACAGTGAGGAAGTTCTTCCTGATGTTCAGGTGGAATCTCCTTTCCTGTAGTTTGAAGCCATTGTTCCGTGTCCTAGTCTGCAGGGCAGCAGAAAACAAGCTTGCTCCCTCTTCCCTATGACTTCCCTTCACATATTTGTACATGGCTATCATGTCTCCTCTCAGCCTTCTCTTCTGCAGGCTAAACATGCCCAGCTCTTTAAGCCGCTCCTCATAGGGCTTGTTCTCCAGACCCTTAATCATTTTAGTCGCCCTCCTCTGGACGCTTTCCAGCTTGTCAACATCTCCCTTCAACTGTGGTGCCCAAAATTGGACACAGTATTCCAGGTGTGGTCTGACCAAGGCAGAATAGAGGGGGAGCATAACTTCCCTGGATCTAGACGCTATTCCCCTATTGATGCAGGCCAGAATCCCATTGGCTTTTTTAGCAGCCGCATCACATTGTTGGCTCATGTTTAACTTGTTGTCCACGAGGACTCCAAGGTCTTTTTCGCACACACTGCTGTCAAGCCAGGCGTCCCCCATTCTGTATCTTTGATTTCCATTTTTTCTGCCGAAGTGAAGTATCTTGCATTTGTCCCTGTTGAACTTCATTTTGTTAGTTTTGGCCCATCTCTCTAGTCTGTCAAGATCGTTTTGAATTCTGCTCCTGTCTTCTGGAGTGTTAGCTATCCCTCCCAGTTTTGTGTCGTCTGCAAACTTGATGATCGTGCCTTCTAACCCTTCGTCTAAGTCGTTAATAAAGATGTTGAACAGAACCGGGCCCAGGACGGAGCCCTGCGGCACTCCACTTGTCACTTCTTTCCATGATGAAGACGACGCATTGGTGAGCACCCTTTGGGTTCGTTCGCTTAGCCAATTACAGATCCACCTAACCGTAGTTTTGTCTAGCCCACATTTTACTAGTTTGTTTGCCAGAAGGTCGTGGGGGACTTTGTCGAAGGCCTTACTGAAATCCAGGTACGCTACATCCACAGCATTCCCTGTATCAACCCAACTCGTAACTCTATCGAAAAAAGAGATCAGATTAGTCTGGCATGACTTGTTTTTGGTAAATCCGTGTTGACTATTAGCAATGACCGCATTTGTTTCTAAGTGTTCGCAGACCACTTCCTTAATGATCTTTTCCAGAATTTTGCCTGGTATTGATGTGAGGCTGACCGGACGGTAATTGTTTGGGTCGTTCTTTTTTCCCTTCTTGAAGATAGGGACATCATACAGATTGAGAAGACTCACCCATCTGACATTTGATAAGTCAACGTGCATTATTTTATTAGATACAGGAAGGAAAGAACCAAGGTGTGATGGGGTTTGTATGCATCTTGTATGTATCCAATTCTCGTCGAGTTTCTTAAACCTTATCGGGCTTCTTTGTGTGTGATAAGGTCCTGAGAGTATGACTCCTTCTAGTCCTCGTGTTTGGAATCAAGTGATCAACCAAAAAGTTCTATAAACTGGTAGAACCAGAAACACATCTGAAATTGGAAGGCAGCCTTTAAAGAATTATTCAGGATGCATTCTCATACTGTGATACAGAGTTCTCAAAGAAGGCATATTGAATTGCTGCCAGTTTTTACTTTGGAGTAGTGTTTAATTGAGACAAGGGATTGTTAACTCCCCTTATCCTTTCATTTAGAAGCCTCTAGAGCAGCTTACTGCTTGCAAGTTCTTAGTTCATTTCAGGCTTTGAAAAGAATACCTCCTTTCATCCTTTCCTATTACTATGTATGTTTTCTTGGACCAAGGCAGTAATGAAAGCTGCCAGCTATATTACCTTTTGGGAAATAGCATCTTGTTTCTGTGATCTGAGCAGACTCACCCTAGCATTTTGATATTATGCATCATGACTGTAAAAACTACATTAGACATACCACAGGATATGGACAAGCTAAATATAAAAAATACCAACTTCTCTGCTTTGGACTACAAGCTGAGATACTATATCACAGTCTACTTTTGTGAGTACCCCAACTTTCAAAAGCAGTTAAAGACTGGAACATGAAGTCTACTATTCAAGAAATAAAAAACCTGAATCTAATTGCATAGATCTTAGGACTTACCCACTGTTTCACTGTTTCTATTCCATGGGTTTTCACATGCTGAATAATATAAATTCCATAACAAAGAGTATTCTTGGCAGATATTAGGAAACCAGTGACAAGAGCAATAGGAGACAAGGAAGTTTTACTTGTTTTAATAATTTGTGTTTTCTTGAATCTCTGCAGTTTTTTTCCCATCTTCCAGATACCAAAATGAGAGACAGAAGACAGGATAGCTGGAATTATAATTATAAAAAGAGTGTCTTGTCAATCAGAGAAGATTTTCAGTCTTTATAAATGGATTTTCAATTGCCCTAAGTGTCTGAAAGGGCCAAGGGGCTTTCTAAGAATACAACAATCCTACAAAAGTATCAACTAAGGAAATCTATCAACAGGACTATACTCTGACAGACCATTTCTTTCTAAACGAGGGCCCATCCAGACAGACTTTTAAAGTGAGATCTGTCTTAGTTTTACTGAAGATGTCCAAATGACACCTTCGGTAAAACTAAATTAATTCAGAATATAAGACATAACCCATTTTCATTACAATTGTCTGTTTTTAGAATGACTGAAAAAAAGTCAAGAATAATATATTGACCTTATTTCATTGTCAGTTTCTCAATTTGAATGTTAGTTACATATTCTTTTTAGTGATCTGTAATGAAAATCACAAGTGCTTTTTTGCTAAGTAGTTGAACTGATGTTTGGATGCCAGGTGTCATAACGCTTGTTGCATTTATATAATCAGACTTAGTACAGCTGTCTTGAGCAGTCATGATTGCACAATCAAGGCTACTGTAGCAGCAGTTTGACAGTGCTTGTTGATAGGCTTGCAGTTTATTATTACATCTGTATAGTCATTTACACATCTTCATAAAAATCCTACTACTTCACTTTCAATAATGGATACCCAACAGCCTCCACCCACTACCCAAAGCCACTATTCCCAAGCAGTAGTAATTTTCTGATAATGGGACAAAATTAGGTAAAATATTCATAGTAATGAATTATTTGAATTTACCTTCATTTCTAGTTACATTTTTGACACCTGTGATATCGGTATGGATAAAATAATGATCAAGAACTGCTGGTTGAATTCAGTTGGAGGAAAGGGGGAAGGCAGCAGAATTGGAAGAGACTGAGCCACTCTCCCAATTGAAGCCCTTCATGCAGATGTCCCAAAATTATCTCAGGGGAGTTAAAAAATTCTTAACTGGTTTTGGGGCAGCACAGAGGTTTGTGTGGGAGAAAAGAAAGGAGGAGAAGAAACTTCAGTTGCAAGTACAAATCCTGCATTCAATTCAGCCCAGTGTTGTCCTTGTGCTCCCAAAAAGTCAAAGTCGCCAACCTAATAACTATCAAAAAGTTTCAATCCATAAAACTACTCAGGGTGTATCCAAATATCTTGCCTTTTGGCTCAATGTATAACCATGCCAAAAACATTTTTACATCTTTATGTATATACAATTTCTTACATACTTAAGCACTCCTGAAGCATTACTCCTCTATAGTAAGGTAACAGTAGAATTGAAATGGTTGCCAGCATGATATAGAGGGAACATTGGACTCAATCTCTAGAGGCCAGAGCTGAAATCCTTGCTATGAAAATCCATTGGGTAATCATGGGAAAATCACACAGTCACATTAACACTTCCACCATAACAAAAAGAATTAAAATGGGAGTTCTGTGATTGAACTTATCAAGCAATACTATTCCTCATGATCTTGCTGTAATGATTATTCACAGGTAAATCTAATTTAGCAAAGGTTCCCAGCAATTTTAATTAAAAGTTTCTTCCTTAAAGTTTCAATTGGTTGTATTGCTTTCTGATATGTCCTGATTTCCATCTGATCTCTCAGAGTGGAAATCATGTACCTTCTTCTTTCCCCTTTTGGATGGGGTTCCACATGTTTCTATTCTGGGTCTTTTGTTGTTTTCACCTTATGTACATGTATTATGTTTAGGTAATTTTATCAATGGATATGGTTTTCAATATCATCTGTATGCTGATAATAGTGAGCTTATTTCTCTACCCCAGAACTCTCAAATGTGTATTACAAACGTGTATTACAACAGCATGTCTTTCTGCATGAATGTTTCATCGTTTTTTGAGTCCTAACATAGCAAAGACAGAGCTACTTATTTTTCCTCCAGAATTTTCTTTACAGCTTACATTCCCCATCACTGTTAATAATGTTTCTATATATTCTGTGAAGGAAGCATGAGGCTTTATTATTATTATTATTATTATTATTATTATTATTATTATTATTATTGACACAAAGACATAGTATGACACAGCAAACAAGATAGATATGCTGGATTTCGTGTCACAAAATCACAAGTTGAACACTTCCCAAGTGTTTAAGACTGTGTGACATATTTTTGGATGATGCGCACAGATCCCAGTAAGGTGGCCTTTTGCAGTTGGCAGATTATTATTATTATTATTATTATTATTATTATTATTATTATTATTATTATCATTATTATTATTAGTATTATTAGTATTAGTATTATTATTCTGCTTTATCTCCCCAAAGGGGACTCAAAGTAGCCTGACATAAAAGCATTGGTATCCAATTTAAAATACAGTAGAGTCTCACTTATCCAACACTCGCTTATCCAATGTTCTGGATTATCCAACGCATTTTTGTCGTCAATGTTTTCAATACATCATGATATTTTGGTGCTAAATTCGTAAATACAGTAATTACTACATAGCATTACTGTGTATTGAACTACTTTTTCTGTTAAATGTGTTGTATAACCTGATGTTTTGGTGCTTAATTTGTAAAATCATAACCTAATTTGATGTTTAATAGGCTTTTCCTTAATCTCTCCTTATTATCCAACATATTCGCTTATCCAACGTTGTGCCGGCCCGTTTACGTTGGATAAGCGAGACTCTACTGTATATAAATATACAATAATAATAATAATAATAACAACAACAACAACAACAACAACCTTTTATTTATATACCACTCCATCTCCTCGAGAGGACTCGGGTGGTTTCTAGAATGTACATGTACAAACATTAAAACAAAATTAAAAACAACCAATATTTAAAAATTCAGTTTAATCCATCAAACATATTCAAAGTTAAAAACCATAGCATCCCCGATTAGATCTTAAACACCTTCATCTTTAAATGCCTGTTTGAATAAAAAGGTTTTAGCCTGCTACTGGAAGGACAGCAGGGAGGGGGCCATTCTGGCTTCTCTGAGCAAGGATTTCCAGAGTTGTGGGGCAGCCACTGAGAAACCCACTCGCTCGTTCCCACCAACCAAGTTTGAGATAGACATGGGACCAAGAGAAGATCTCAGAGCCTGGGCAAGTTAGTACAAGGGGGTGTAGTTGGCCAAATAGCTTGGACCTGAACTGTCAAGTGCCTTAAAGGTCATAACCAGCACTTTGAATTGTGCCCAGTAACAGACTGGCAGCCAGTGGAGCTGCTGTAACAGGGGGGTTGTCCACTCCCTGTAGCCAGTCCCAGTTAGCAATCTGGTTGCAGCTCTTTGGACCAGCAGAAGTTGCTGAACATTCTTGAGAGACAGCCGCAAGTAGAGCGAATTACAGTAATCCAGATAGGATGTAACTAAGGCATGTACCGTTGTGGCAAGATCTGGCTTCTCGAGGAACAGGCACAGTTGGCACACAAGTTTTAAATATGCAAAGGCCCTCCTGGCCACCGCTGATACTTGGGTCTCCACGTTCAGCACCCCCATACTATGGACCTGTGTCTTCAGGGGGAGTGTAACCCCATCCAGCACAGGCTGGATCCCTATTCCCCGATTTGCCTTTCGATTGACTAGAAGCACCTCTGTCTTTTCTGGCTTAAGTTTCAATTTATTTGCCCTCATCTAGTCCATTACTGATGACAGACACTAGTTTAAGATCAGAACAGCTTCCTTGGCATTAGGTGGAAAGGAGTAGTAGAGTTGGGTGTTATCTGCATATAGGTGACACTGAACTCCAAAACTTTGAATGACGTCTCTCAGCAGTTTCATGTATATGTTGAACAGCTTGGAGTACAAAATGAACCCTTAGGAACCCCACAGGACAATGGCCAGCAGCTTGAACAGGAGCCCATTTGATCTAGCCCAGCAGCTAAGGCTCAGCTTTCTCCTTTTTCACTTTTCTGCTTTGAATCCTTCTTCAACTCATCCTTCTCTTTCATTCCTTTTTTGATGGGCATGATTTCCTCTCTTTTTTCAAAATTCTAAGTTGTGTACAGAAATGCTGTAATTAAATTGTCTCCCTTTTGACAATAGATTTTGACACCGAGACAATTTGCAATGCAGTTTTATACAGAACATCAGTGAGTTGTTCTCTAGCAGGCATTTGGAATTGCAGCCTCATGTAGGACGGGTTTATTAAGTTTTGAATACTATCATTATATTTTATATTATTTGTTAAAATTATTTTAGAACTTTTCTGTTATGAGTTCTTAGGGCATTGTATCTTAATTCTGATATTCAGGAGCATTCAGTCTGTTATTCATAATTTCCCTCCCATACACAGAAAAGGGGAAATGTACCTGCAGACAGCAAACATTTTATTTAAATTAAAAAGTCTTTAAATGTCCTAACTAGGGCTTGAATTATAGCTTGTGCTGCAATTGCTTTTATTAACCAACCAACAAACAAAAATCTTAGGACAAAAAGACCAAAAAATAAGAAATACAACAGGATGACCAAAATACGCCCCCGATGGCGTAATGGGTTAAAGCCTTGTGACTTGAAGGTTGGGTTGCTGACCTGAAGGCTGCCAGGTTCGAATCCAACCTGGGGAGAGAGCTAATGAGCTCCCTCTATCAGCTCCAGCTCCATGCAGTGACATGAGAGAAGCCTCCCACAAGGATGATAAAAACATCAAAAACATCCGGGTGTCCCCTGGGCAATGTCCTTGCAGACGGCCAATTCTCTCACTGTGACGGCGCGAGTGGCGCCATCTATATGTCAAACTATAAGTTTCAAGATTTGAATTGTTGTATCACGCCTGATTTTGCCCTTACCCTGTAAACGTAGTTGGATTGGTTATTTATATCTGTCAATCAATGTTGTTTGTACCTGTTATATTGCTCACTCAGCTAAACTGTTTGGCTCCACCTCTTCCTGGAGTAGGACTGTGTTTCCTCCTTTTTATTCCACCAGCAAGTTCTCTATCGGATGGACGTGAGAGAGAGACTTGGCACCAAAAGCCCTTTAAAAGTCACCTCTCAGCACCAATTCTGAGGTTCTTACCCTTGGGACTCACACTTCATGTTCAGGGCCAACCTGAACAATGTTGAGGAGTCTCAAGCGCCTTCACATCAGTCCTTTGGCAACAGAGGAAGACTCTTGTCTTCAGATATAGGTCATTGGACTGAGGCTGAGTTTGCTCCGGCATTCACAGCCAGAGAAAGAGGGATCTAGATGGCTCCACGGACTTAAACAATCAAAGACTGTAATGTATATTTTCTTTTACCCCCTTTGTGAACAATAAACCCAGTTTTTGAGTTATCTACAGTGTTTTGGTCTTTGGGAGTTCCAGTTTCCCTAAAGGAGGGCAAGAAGCAATCCCCTGGGGAAAGATGTCACGTCCATGCCTCTTTCACTAAGAGTACAGCCCCAGGCGCGACGGCACACTCACACCAGAAGTGACTTGCAGTTTCTCAAGTCGCTCCTGACACAAAAAAACCCCATAATATTGCCCAGATATTCCCCAAAGATCAATGAAAAAGAAGGCAAATCCAAAGAACAGTGATTGGAAATGCAAGATGCAACTTTTTAAAGTCTACAAGGTTGCAGCTTTAGTTCATTGGGGAAGCCAATATGGTTTAATTAAATTCTTGGAAGAAGGCACATTTTATAAGACTATAATATTCCTTTATCAATTTATCAAAAGCAAAGCAAATTTTGCAACAGCCCTGAAATATTTCAATTTGGAATCTGTTGGATTTTTTTTAATCACCCTTATTCCTATTTTTCAACTTTTACAAGCTGTTTAAATAAACATATTCTGCTATGTTCCAACAAGCTGCGTGCATGCCCAAAGCTGAAATTCAGCAGATGTTTATCAGCCTGAAAAATATGCCAGTGCCTTTTTATCCTTTCCATGGCTTTGCCTGCTACCCATAGAGACTACAGCACAAACCAAACTTTCTCACACTACCCAAAAGTTTTAATTGAAAACCAGAGTGCCAGGCAGAATGTAGCTTCAGCAGATTAGCAGTTAAATGAGAAGGGGCTTTTCGTTTAAGTTCCAGTGTTGATATGTCACTGCACTGTGTCACTTTGAAAAGCGATAGTGCTTTGTTATCAGTGCTGAGCCCAGGCAGGCTCCTGATGTAGAGTTAGACTAAAATAGAATGCCAGAGTGATGAAGGTACTGCTTACATTTAACATCCTTACAGCTACTGGACATGGAGGGAGGTGCTGACACACTGTTCTGTGCAAACAAACAGGTTGATCATCTTCCAAGGTCTGTTTTCCTGACATTTAACACAGAAAAGCTGATAGCAAAAGAAAGGTTCATTCCAGTTTGGATCAAGGAAGAGTACTCAGAGCATTTCTTATTAATAAATGATTCCCAGCGTGTTGGCTTTTAATCCCTCTTTGTCAGGGAAAATGTTCAGCACGATTAAAATCCTTTGTATCATTGATTTTTGTTAGGAATCCTCTGTGTACAAGAAATGCAGCAAAGGAAACTACATTTTGAATACTGTGGTGTCCATTTTTATGCTAAGTTACATCATTACATTAAAGTCCATTTCAGTATGTCTGCAATGATGAAAAAGATAAAAACGGCTAGAAAACATTTTGGTTGTTCCAACAAAGCACCAGTTGTAAACTATGGGATAAGCAGGCAGAGATGACAGAGATGTTCCAGTTCAGCAGTGTCCAAATAAGAAAATTCAAATGTAAGTACACATGCAGTTCTTCAAGATCCTGTATGGTAAAGTGCTCCAAGTTCAGACCTGAACGAGGAGACAACAAGAATGAATTCTGAGAAATCATTATCTTCAGCAAATTAGACCTGCATTATTTAAAGGCATAGTCCACAGGTCTGTGGTTTTTATTGCCATTTAAAGTAATATAAGTGCTTACATGATTTAAATTGGTTGTTCTAGGAATAGTTCTTTAAAATATTCACACACAGAGAGAAAGGATACCATAGCACAAACTACACACACTGCTTTGTCACCCTTTAATGTGTCCTTACTATGAAAGATATTTTTAAAAGGATGTAGGTAGAGTAGCAAGTCAGCACGGTTTAGTGTTTGAGTGTTGGACTAGGATTCTGGGAAACCATGATTCAAATCCCCGCTCAGCTACAGAAACCTACTAAGTGATCTTGGGTGTCACACTGTCTCAGCTTCAGAAGAAGGCAATATTGAAACCTCTCTGAATAAATCTTGCCAAGTAAACTCCCCAATGGATTAAATTTAAAGCTGCCATACTCCAGAAATAGCAATTGTAATTTTGAGGTTTGTTTATTTATTTATTTACAGCATTTTTGCCCCGCCTTTCTCACTCGAGGGGACTCAAGGTGGCCCTTGGGTCTTTATGCTACCAGTCACTATGTTTGAATGTGCCTGGCACCTCAGAACAATATTACATTATGTTGTACAAAATCTCTTAGTGGTATTCTGGCATTGGAAGTAGCTAAGTGTTTTGAATAGCTCGTATAAGAGACATGGTGGCTCAAACGAAAAGTCTGTCTAGTCTGCTTAATAAGCGAAACCCATAAACATGATCTTGCTTCTCTTTGCTGTCTCCAGCAGCTACTCTACACAGTTAGATTGAGTCCCTTAGGAAGAGAGGGCAGAATATAAATAGTTTTGTTTTATTACTCTAACACTAGTGTTAATTCTCTATGACTTAATGTAATCTCCTGAACAAAGAAGTCCTTCCATTTATCTGTAAACCATTCTTCTTCAGTGGATGACATCAGGTTTGCTTCTCCCTAATGATTTTTTTCATATCATTTATAATTTTTACACTTCTATTATGTCAGCTATCACTTGTACCTTTAAGTTAAAGAGTCCCAAAGGCAGACATTTTGTAGCAATAGAAATTACAGTTTATCATACACCAGTTTAAGTAGCATGTCATATGCCTAGGGCTTTTACATGTCGGTCTGCTACATTCTGTGCCTTAAAACAATAAGAGACACAACTTTCCCTATTCCTTAGTCTGCATGAACATTCTTATCCTGATGTTATGTGACAGAACATCATATTTAAAATATTGTTCATTCCTGCTATAGCTATTTACCACTGAGAGGAAATACATTTGAAAATCAAATGAGAGGTAACAAATGATCTAATCTAGATAACTTTATGGTTCTTTATTGAACTAGTTCTGGGCCATCACATCAAAATGGATTGAGGAATGGTAAAGTTGAGGCAAATCTGTTGGGTGAAAAGGTTGTCCTTCATCTCTTCTCACAGTGAGTGACGGACTAAGATACCCTATTGGACCAGAACTTTTTTCTTTAGTGCATCTTGTGCCCATATGTGTACATAATCTCAAACCCAAGTAATTTTTGCCTTTCCCCAAATAATCTACTTTATGTAGTTGTGTCAATGCGTCTAGAAGTTTTTTATAGGAGCACACAGTTGGAGGGATAAGGTCTATGTGACATCCTTAGCTATCTAGTAAGAAAGGGCTAGAAGTTAGTAGCTTCATTTTGAAAAGATGTTTCTTCTACTTGTTCACGTAAATGCTTATGTAACTAGCTATCTATGAAACTTCATGATTGAGTATTATTAGTCTATTATACTCAACTGTGTCCCTGGATAACAAGTATGCTTTCTCATACTGTTCTGTGATCCACTGGTATTTCAAACCCATCTACTGTACTAACAGCTGTTGCACTCACCAAAGTCCAATTTTGATTACTTTGGCAGTGTCTAGTAGCTTGCCATTACCTTCTTCCCTCTTCAAATGTTATGCTTGCCTGGGAGATTGTGTGGCTGCAGGTTCAACAGACAAGAGACAAGAGTTGTTTGAGCCTTGGTAACTATGCTATTAGTCCTATTATGCTGGATATCCCTAGACCTGTGTAATATTTGCTTTCATATTATAATTAAGGAAAAGCCTTAAATGCCCTGGATTTTGATACATGATTTCCATTTCCAATAGTATGTCCTCGCATTGTACACAGAACTGCAGAACTTCAGAAAAAGTCACATAATGACAAACAAATATATTTTGGCTATTTATGATGATGTAGTTTGAAGTAACCTTTAGGTTGGTAGTTAAATTTACAGTGAACGCTTAACAGCGATTTTAGATCTATGTATCAATTGAGATAAATATCCAGGATTGGACGTATAAAATGCAGAACTCTGGAGCTATTATAATACCAAGCTCTGAGATATATACATTAAATTAACATGAATCATTTGTTTTAGTTTTACCACTTTATGAAACTGTTTTTAATATTTATAGATATTTGCTTTCTAAGCTCCGCTTTAAAATGCACTAGATTTATTTGTTCATTTTCCCTCACATTATAAACTTAAATAGTATGTTTTTAAAAGGTACCTGAGGTTTTTTAAAGAAGCTATTGTTTGGAAATTACTTATTTGGTTTCTTGCTGAATGGCTGGTTAAATGTGTTGTTGAAATCACAAAAATGCTTTGTAATTTTAATATACATTTTGTCAGGATTCTTATAAGCATTCTCCTCCTCAACAAAAACATACGTCCCTCACAAAAGCATGCAAATCATCTCCATACAGCATAAGATTTAAAATATGGGAACCTCTATTTTCAGTTAATATTGGAAGACTGATAATGTCATTAATATTACAATAGGTTTGCAAGTGCATATGAAGTAATGGAAATTGAAGCGCATGTGATGAATTATACTGAACTAGAGCCTCTTTGGGAAGTAAAAATATACTTTATTTGAAGGTCATATCATCCACTACTTACTGTTCATGATATTTCTCAGATAGAATGGGAAAGAACTAATGCAAGTAAAAGTCCAGCATAAAAGTAGAGGACACTTAAAATTATTCACATATTGCAAGAGGCTTTCTTTTCTTTTTCTGCCATCTTTTCCGTTATTTCCATAGATGATTTGTTAACTTTTGATACCAACCTTTAATTAGTTTGCAGGTTTCAGAGGCAAATCAAACATAGACCAAGTTTGAGTGGGTTCAGTTTCCTGTTATGTTCTGAAGGGTCAAATACTCTTTTGCCCATTTTCCTCCTGATGTGGCTATAACAAAAGGATTGGCTGTATCTGCTTGAACCTTTTGAAGCACTGGTTGAACTTTTGAAGCAGCCCCAGTGTTACTTTTCATAGCCACAGTCTATTTTAGCCACCTGTCTTTCAGTTGATTAACCCCATTATGCAAATTCATATTTGTAGTCTTTATGTTGTCATATAGCTTACGTTGTGCTATACTCAATGCCAGGTGAAGCTTTTTGCCAGTTGAATAGAATTATACCATTGTAACATTCAAAAAATAAGTTACATTTTGGACACATCTGCAGGGAGCACTTACCACAAAAGGCATCAAGAATCAGCTTCATGTGGCCAAACTAGCTGATCCAAAGTAACATGGGTTAAGGCCACCTTAACACAGCCATGTGTTTTTGTGGTTATATTTAACTACAGGGAAATTATTAAAAATATTAAATTAAATTTCTACTGAAATTTATAGACAAAAAAGGTGATAGTCATTTTGGTATCATCCCTATGATGGTTCACTCCCCCTGCATTCCCCCTAATGATGCCACTGATAAAATATGATAGGTTTCCTCATTTGTAAATGCTGGCATAGCCACACTATACAATTATTGCACTTTCATCCCATTTTAACTGTCAGTGCCTCATTCACAGAATTCTGGTATATATGTTTTCCCAAGGTACCATATAAATTCATTACGGGTGTGCAAAACTTCATTGGTAATTCATTTTGGGGGGGGATCTATTTCATAAGATTTATACATACGACTCAATATTAAGAAACGCCAGGGCCCCCAGGCAAAAAAACCTTAAAATTCAAAACACTGAACTATGACTTTTGGATGAGTTATTTAAGTCTTGTAGATCACTCCAGGTCTCTGTTGTGGACATTGCTTCTCCCTCAAAAAGGCTGGGTTTGGTTCCCCCAAAGGGCCCTGAGGAGAATGGCAAGGCCAGAGTTGAGGTAGAAGCCCTGCTCTTTCCCCGAAGGTGGCAGCAAGAGGGAGAGAGAAGAGAGGGATACCTGGCTGGATGGCTGAGTAAGAAAAAAAACCCCTCTGACACATGGCTAGCCCAGAGAGAGAGGCAGAGAACACACTCACACTGAGGCTTTAACATGATAAGAGAGCACAATTCTGGGAAATGTATTTTAGGGTAGGGTCTTTTGAGTTCTTTGGTGCTGTTGACCTGGAGGTAATGCAGCACCTGCATTTTAAAAGTAACTTTTCCAACCTGGAAAGAGAAAACTCAAGCCGTGTGGACCTGGAGGCAATGCAGCACCTCCATTTTAAAAAGTAACTTCTCCAACTTGGAGAATAAAAACCCAAATGCTTTAACATGAGACGCAAGTAGAATTCTGGGCAATGTACTTTAGGACAGGGCCTTTTGAAGTCTCTGTCATAGGGATCCTTGTCTTCCCAAACTTCATTTTCCTGAATCCTGCTTACTGCCTGGTGCCTCTGCCTCCTCCTTCTCGTCGTCCTCGAAAGTTTTGGTGGGAGAAATCCATGTTTATTCTCTAAAGGGATTTTGAGATTTCAAAAGGGATTGTTGGGAGTTTAATCAATCCTGTGAGATAGGCACAGTTGAGAGGCAGTAACGCCAAAGTTTACCTAATAGGTTTCCTGTCTGTTGTTGTTGTTGTTGTTGTTGTTGTTGTTGTTTCAAAGTCTGGACGGGTATCTGTTGGGGGTGGTTTGACTGTGCTTTTCCTGCTTGGCAGAAGGGGGTTGGACAATCCCACCCCCTTGTGCAATTACTTAATGAAAAGTAACAAATAATTTGTTATATCATAGTTATGATACAAACCCCTAACGATATTTTAGAAACACTTTAGAAATGATTCTCCAAGCCCTCCTAATTTAGTAGTGAGTATTGAAAAAAAATCATTCATTGAACAGGCCTAATATTCATATATAAGATGACTTCGTGTATATGTCAAAGGCAGGTTATGGGGCCAAAATTATGGCTTTTGTTATGGCACATGGATAAGTTGAGAGTCATTCCACAGAGAGGGAAAAGCAAAAACTGCCCCAGAGCACCATCACCATTTTCATAAGCAGGCATTTAAAAATACCAAAAAGTGGCATTGCAGTGGAGAGAGCAGAGGGGATTGTTGCTGCCAGGATGGACTAAGCTCTTTCCTTTCACCAATCTACTCAGACAAAGGGATGGTTCCTTTTTCAATAAGATCTGATGTATAGTACTTATACTGATGTGTAGACAAGTTTGCCCAGTTTTTTGGATTTGATTTTTGACTAAAATTTCTAGACTCATACATGAGTATATTGGGTACTTAGATTTCTCGGTCAGAGACCTGTAATGCTGTAATTTTGGGAGTGCATAAAGAATTCTGAATACTTCACCAAACTACAAATCCTTGGGCTTCACAGGATAGAACTCTGCCAGTTAAAAGCTGGATAAAATTGCTGTATTGGTGTAAATACACCCACCAATGCTTAATGACAGGATTATGTCATTAGGTTTATATTTTTGCTTGACTGCAAGCAGAGACGGTTCAACCGAGAGGTTCAATCGAGCTCCCCGGAAGATGGCACCACCCCCCACCTCCTTCCCCTTCGGCCCGGGCCTTCGGGAAGGCCCAGGCAGGCCGCAGCAGCAAGGCCAGCTAAATCACGGCCCTCTTTCATGACGCCCAGGTGAGGAGGGGAAGGGGCATCTCACGAAGCCAGGGTGTACCTCTTCTCTTCTCCTCCCCAGCTGAAGCCCAAAGAAAGCCAAGGAGGAGGAAGAGGCGAGCGACTGCTTCTCTTTCTCTCTCAGTCTCTCTCCCCTCCTCCTCCTCCACCTCTTTCTTGTCTGGTGTAGGAGGCTGTAGCGAAGCTTCTAAGGAGAAGAAGCAGGAGGAAGGGGGGAGGAGAGGGGCTCTCTCTCTCTCTCTCTCTCTCTCTCTCTCTCTCTAGCTTTCTTTCCCTCCTTTGCTCATCTCTCCCACCGGTGGCTTGGGAAAGAGGGCTCAGGGCACAGGCTCCAAGGGGTACCACCTCCTCCTCCTCCTCCTCCTCCTCTTCCCCAGGAGAGCCCATGCCCTGGGGCATCTGCAGCAGCTTTCACCAGAGGGTGCAGTTGAAGTGCCTCCCCGCATCCCAATTCAGTTTCTTCCTTTCTCCTCCCAACACCTCCCAACAAAGGATCCCCCCCCCCCCCCGTGCAGGCAACAGCCAGGCTTTGAAACTGCAAGACTAATCATGCTGGCCAGTTACAACATTCACATTTGCCTCAAACAGACATGAGTTCTTTCCCCCATCCTGGACATATAGTCCAGAAAACTCACAACAACCCATGGACTCAAATCTTCTCCAAAACCTGGGAAGAAGGGGGTGGGGAGGCATTTGCAGCCTCTGGTTCTCCTTTCCACTCATTGCTGACAGGGCCGGCCCAAGGAAATTTTCAAGTGTAAGCGAAACAGGATTTTGGTGCCCCCGCCCCTCAAAAAAAACCCAATCACTGAGAAATAAAAGGTAGAAGGTAGAGGTGAATAGAATGGATAAAAGAGTTTACCTTACAACCAGAAGTTTATTAACAACATTATGTTCATATAGTAACATTACATAGAATTAACACCAATCTTGCATTTTAATAAATAAATATTTTAATAAACTTTGCAACAATTTTAATTTTTTTGTTATTTCTAGTCTACAAGTACTACACAAAGGTTTCCTGGTCATGATATCTCTTCAGAAGATTTTTCAGACTTCGGACTAGCTTCAGATCAGTTTTGTTTGGGAGAACGGAGCCCCAGGAGAATAGACACTTCCTTTCTCAGGAAGTGAACTCTTGTCCTTCAGAAGTGCCACGCCAGCGTGGACCATTGTAATGGGTGTAGCAAAGCAGGGGAAATCCAGTCATGAATCAATCAGGGCCAGCTAACACCTCCCAACAAAGTATTCCCATCATCAAAGTCTGGTAAATCCTCTGTTTTCTCACGGCCACAGACGGCAGAAGCACATACCATATCGCAAAGAACACCACTCTGAAAACGGGAATTCCAGACAGGAAACAATCAGGGCCAGCTAACACCTCCCAACAAAAAATTCACTCAGAGAGGAAACAGCCTGGCTGTAAATCTGCAAAGCCATTACATCCTTATCATTTTTCCTAATTGCAGCATTCGTACTTGCCTCTAACAGACAAAAAAAAAACAATCAGAAATATTGTATATTCACAACCTTTAAGAAATAATATCCCCTGATGGCACAGCATGTGAAAGCGCTGAGCTGCTGAAATTCTGGACTGAAAGGCCGCAGCAGATTTGAATTGGGGGACCAGAGTGTATCCATACCTCACAACCTCTGAGGATGCCTGCCATAGATGTGGGTGAAACGTCAGGAGAGAATACTTCTGGAACATGGCCACACAGCCCGAAAGACATACAACAACCCTGTGATCCCGGCCATGAAAGCCTTCGACAACATGTTTACCCTTTACCTTAACTACCACCAGTTCCTCAATACTTTATTTCCCATACCACCATACTTCGCCACAACAAAGCGTGGTCGGGCACAACTAGTATATATAATATATAATTATTAAAACTATAAATCCCAGCAACTACAACTCCCTACTCAATTAATTAATTAACAAAACATTCAGTCACCAACTACTACTCCCAAAACAAGGGATTAAACATTAAACATGTACAGTAGAGTTTCACTTATCCAACATAAGTAGGCCGGCAGAACGTTGGATAAGCAAATATGTTGGATAATAAGGAGAGATTAAGAAAAAGCCTATTGAACATCAAAATAGGTTATGATTTTACAAATTAAGCACCAAAACATCATGTTGGACAACAAATTTGACAGAAAAAGTAGTTCCATGCATAGTAATGCTATGTAGTAATTACAGTGGAGTCTCACTTATCCAACACTCGCTTATCCAATGTTCTGGATTATCCAACGCATTTTTGTAGTCAATGTTTTCAATATATCGTGAGAGGGCCAGCTAACACCTCCCAACAAAGTATTCCCATCATCAAAGTCTGGTAAATGCTCTGTTTTCTCACGGCCACAGACGGCAGAAGCACATAACATATCGCATAGAACACCACTCTGAAATCAGGGGAATTCCATACAGGAAACAATCAGGGGCAGCTAACACCTCCCAACAAATATTCACTCAGGGAGGAAACAGCCAGGCTTTAAAGCTGCAAGGCCTTTACATCCTTATCATTTTTCCTAATTGCAGCATTCATACTTGCCTCTAACAGACAAAAAAAAACAATCAGAAATATTGTATATTCACCTTTAGGAAATAATATCCCCTGATGGCACAGTGTGTGAAAGCGCTGAGCTGCTGAAATTCTGGTCTGAAAGGTCGCAGCAGATTTGAATTGGGGGACCAGAGTGAGCCCTCACTGTTAGCCCCAGCTTCTGCCAACCCAGAAGTTCAAAAACATGCAAATGTGAGTGCATCAATAGGTACTGCTCCAGCGGAAAGGTAACGCCGCTCCATGCAGTCATTCCACATGACCTTGGAGGAGTCTACGGACAACGCTGGCTCTTTGGCTTAGAAATGGAGATGAGCACCAAGCCCCAGAATCAGACATGACTGGACTTAATGTCAGGAGGAAAACATTTACCCTTTAGGGTTGTTGTATGTCTTTCGGGCTGCGTGGCCATGTTCCAGAAGCATGCTCTCCTAACGTTTCACCTACATCTATGGCAGGCATCCTCAGAGGTTGTGAGGTCTGTTGGAAACTAGGCATGTAGAGTTTACATATCTGTGGAATGTTCAAGGGTGGGAGAAAGAACTCTTGTCTGTTGGAAGCAAGTGTGAATGTTGCAATTAATCACCTTGATTAGCAGTGAAAAGCCTTGCAGCTTCAAGGTCTGGCTGATTCCTACCTGTGGGACTCCTTTGTTGGGAGGTGTTACCTGGTTGTTTCATGTCTGGAATTCCCGTTTTCACAGTTTGTTTCTTTATTTACTGTCCTGATTTTAGAGTTTTAAAATGCTGTTTGCCAGATTTTGTTCATTTTCATGGTTTCCTCCTTTCTGTTGATATTGTCCACTTGCCTCCTCCTTGCTCAATTCTCCCTTCCTGGACGTGGCCACAGGTCGCCAGGGCGAGCTGCGGCCACGTCCAGGAATTAAGGGAGGATTGGGCGATCTCTGCTGCTAATATCAAGGGCTGGAAAAGACCCCTTGGGCTACTTAGTCCAGCCCTCTTCTGCCTTTGTCCACCACAAGCAAAGCACCCCTGGCAGATGGCCACCCAACCTCAATGTTAGTAATAATAACAATAAAAATAATATCAAGGGCTGGAAAAGACCCCTTGGGCCATTTAGTCCAGCCCTCTTCTGCCTTTGTCCACCACAAGCAAAGCACCCCTGGCAGATGGTCACCCAGCCTCAATGTTAGTAATAATAACAATAAAAATAATATCAAGGGCTGGAAAAGACCCCTTGGGCCATTTAGTCCAGCCCTCTTCTGCCTTTGTCCACCACAAATTAAATAATAATTATAATACCTTTGTAAACACAAGCAAAACTCCAACTCCAGGCAGGCACAGGGCGAGGAAGGAGGCAGGAAAGGCTTGTGCAGGGAGAGGGAGGAGCCAGGAATGGCTGCAAATGCTTTTGCCGGGAGAGGTCAGAAAGGGCTGCAAAGGCTTGTGCAGGGAAAGGACAGCAGCGGCATGCACCTTCTTCGAGGAAGGAGGAGGAAGCCACTGCTGTGGGGGCCGGATAGATGCCGGTCGCCAGGGCGAGCTGCGGCCGCGTCCAGGAACGAAGGGAGGTTTGGGCGATCTCTGCTGTGTGCGTGCACACAGCAGAGATCGCCCAATTCTCCCTTCCTGGATGCGGCCGCAGGTCGCCAGGGCGAGCTGCGGCCGCGTCCAGGAACGAAGGGAGGTTTGGGCGATCTCTGCTGTGTGCATGCACACAGCAGAGATCGCCCAATTCTCCCTTCCTGGACGCGGCCGCAGGTCGCCAGGGCGAGCTGCGGCCGCGTCCAGGAACGAAGGGAGAATTGGGCAATCTCTGCTGTGGCGCTATGGGCGGCTGTCGACGCCTCGACAGCGCCCCTAGCGGCCAGCGCCCGAGGCCGCCGCTTCAGCAGCCTCATATGTCCAACCGGCCCTGATTGCTGACAATTTTAGGAGCCTCTTTCTCTTTAAATGTGCCCTAACCCGGAGTGCTACCGTACCTTTAAAAAAAACAAGCGGAAAAGTGTATGCTCCCGCCAGTAAACAAGTCACGTCCCTCCCCCTTACATGCCTATCACCAAACATTTAAAGGGTAGGTCAGTGTATATAGATAGATAGATAGATAGATAGATATAGCTAGACTTGGATGAAGGCAGCAAATCCACATCAAGTGCTGCCTGCATCTGTCCAAGGCGATCTTGTGTCCAGTTGGGGAGAAAGCATCTTTTTCATAAGAAAACTATAAAATCAGGACTGTAAATAAAGAAGAATCTGAAAACGGGAATTCCAGACAGCTAACATCTCCCAACCAATGGATTCCCACAGGGAGGCAACTGTGGAGGGAGAGAAGTAGTGTGTATTATCAAAGTCATTATTATTATTACTATTATTATTAAGATGATGATTATTATTATTATTATTATTATTGTGTTGCTTTGAGTCATGAAAATGAACACAATCTGGCCCCAAGTATTAAAAAACTCTTAAACCAGAACTGTAAATAAAGAACAACACTATGCAAGCAGGGTAATTCCAGGCAGGAAACCATCAGGGCCAGCTAACACCTTCCAACAAAGGATTTCCCCAGGCAGGAATCAGCCAGGCCTTGAAGCTGCAAGGCTATTCAATGCTAATCAAGATGATCAATTTCAACATTCTCACTGGCCTCCATCAGAGAAGAGTTCTTTCAAACACTGGACCTTCCACAGATATGTAAACATTGCTTGCTTAGTTTCCAACAAACCGCACACACAGCCTTTGAGGATGCCTGCCATAAATGCAGGTGACAGGTCAAGAGAGAATGCTTCTCGAACATGGCCATACAGCCTGGAAAACTCACAGCAACCCCATGCTTTCCTTCCTTCCAGTGGTTTATATCAGGCAGAAATAAGTAGAAATTACTTACTAGTATTTATATATTAATACATCTTGGGCAACATATTCTTAAATATTGGATAGAGGGGCATTACTTAAACAATTAAAACTAAAGAATGTTTTAAATATGAAATATTAATCTAATAAAGAGAAATAAAACAGAGTGTGGGCATATTAAGTACCACTTAATTCTATTGTTTTCTGTCTTCACTTTTAGTACTTACCATTTACCTCTCCAACATAATTGCAAAAGCACAGTAAAAGAGCCATATTAGAAGGACTTGGTTACGTAAACTCCAAGAACTAGTGTTCATTTCGAAAATTCATATTCATTATAATTATTTTTTTTCCAAATAGAGCCACTTAGAGTAAGATAGATGTGAATACACTGATAATACAAGCTATTTCCACTGGCGCAAATGGGACCAAATATATTTTGATATAGGAATTTCTTTTGAAATGTTTGTTTGAAGCTTTTACTGCTGCAAAATAATGTCAAAGACAATCAAATGTATATTTTGTTTTGACAGAAAAATAAAGTTAACATTTCTTTTTGCCTGAGTGCAGGTACTAGATTGAAAACATCACTACTACCTGTCATGAGCGATTCAAGCCCATTATCCACACACTTTCATATCTCATAGGGTGGTAGAGTTCGACTTACAGACAAAACTGAAAAAAGTTGAAGGTGAGATCCCCTCTGGTTATTTTTTTCCAAATTTATATGAAGAATCCTGGTTTCCCATTGGTAGTTTCTAATCTGCAATTAATTACTGTTGTATCTTCTGCATATGTGATTACTGCAATGCCAATAAATTCAGGTACTTCAATTATTAATTGAGACTAGAATTTTTAGCAACATTTTTGCAGAAAATGTATGGTTAAAAATGGTGGCATTGATAGCAGCAATTGAATTTAGGCCACGGGAATAATACTCCCCCACAAGCAATTATATTTGCTGATTCTGCTAAGAGTGCGAGTCATAGTTTGGCTGTTGTGGTTTGGTGATAGAATCAGCTGTATTCTCCTTACATTCATGAATATTGAGCTTATTTGTTTGTCAGTCATCAGGCAAATGATAGCTATGCAATTACCTATTGAACTGCTCCTCTGCTTCTTCCTTTATTTACTTCTAAGAAGTCTTGGAGACACATGTGACATGTTTGTATTTAAATACTTCACAGGCTGCCTAAGAGTGGAGGAGGCAAGCCTGTTCTCAGCTGTCCCAGAAGGTAGGACCAGATCTAATAGTGTGAAGTTACAGGAGTGTTTGTTTCAACTGAACATCAGAAGGAATTTCTAGACAGTAAGAGCAGAACCAATTGCCTGGAGAGGTAGTGGTGACTCCTTCTCTGGATGTTTTCAAAATGAGTCTGGACAGCTACCTGTTTTGATCAAGGGATTTGAACTCAATGGCAATGACACCCTCTCCAACTGTACAATTCTATGGCTTACATCTCTAATCCTGGGCTGAGGTTTTTGTTGAGTTCAAGGAGAAATGCTGGAAAGAAAATACATTGGAAGCACAGGAAATTCCTTTTTGCTAGTGGCTATATGTGGAGATGTTCTATTCCAGATTTTAGTGCAATTCCAGATCTCCCCCAAACATTGTCTAATACCAAAATCTGGCAAAAAAAAATCTCTGTTGTATCATAAGCTTAAATGGTAGTAAATTGAAGCATAGACAAAAATCATTTATCTTATGAGCTCAAGTATATTCTGGAAGCAAGGGGTACACAGAACTGGGTCCCCAGACAATGAATTTCACCTAGACAATCCTCAAATACTGCAAACATGTATGAATAAATAGCTGCGCTCCTGGGCTGGTGTGTATCCCAGAGTTATATAGGACAAACAAAACAAAGGCAGTCGGGTCCATGCCATAACCTAATAGCTATAAGAACATTACAAATATAAAGCTAACATGAAAGTTTTCTCCCCTATTCCCAATCTACTCCCATTTCATTCCCAGTTACTTCTATATTCTTTGATTTCCAGGCTAAAGTTAAGTGCCTTGGGACGAGAGGAACTGTAATTTTAAAAAGGCAGTGAAGAAAAATACAAAATTTTCAGAACTGAAGAATTTTGACTTAAAAGGAAGGAGCAGTGAGAGCTTCCCCTTCCCCTCTTCTGCAGTAAGAGTGATTTTCATCCAAAGTACCCCACATCCATAGGTACCACCATGTATCCTTTCCCCCCCCCCACCCCACAATAATGTACATTTAATAACTTTATATTATACTGTAAGGAAGGGTTGTGGAAAAGCATTGTTTGGTTAGATAAAACTATCTTAAGATGCACTGGTATGTGTGTTGCTAATAAAGGGCAACACTTCAAAACTTAGCCAAATATCATTTACATCAATATTCTTCTTTTTCTGAACCATCACTTGATAAACACACTCCCCATATATCTTTATAATGGTTCAAAGAGCAGTGTGGTTTTTGTTATTAAAAGTCTTAAAACACATAAAACAAATTTAAAATGCACAAAAAACCTCTTATAGTTTTACTCAGAGGGAAGAAAACATTATTTTCTTTCATGTGTTTAAGAATGAAATACAAGAAATTTATATACCTATCCAGACACCAAGGCTGTGTGCATGTGATGGATTATCAACATTCATTGTAAAGTGGCTTTAGTCTGGTTATAGATCAGAAACTACTTTGGTTGCCTTGGTGGATGACATGCTGAGAACTGGATAAATGGAATGTGTTCCATTGATTCTGCTCGGTGGCTTTCAGTCCTATCCGCTATGATACCTTTATTATGGCTTGGAATGTCTGTCTCGAATGGAACTTGAGTGGTACCTGAAGGGTCAATTTCAGAAGTTTGTGATGGAGAACCTCTGTGTAAATGATGTTGCCAGGATACTTCCCCCCACAATACAGGCAGTCCCCAAGTGACAAACATCCAACTTACAAATGACTCATAGTTA
Source organism: Anolis carolinensis (assembly GCF_035594765.1). Classification (NCBI taxonomy): domain Eukaryota; kingdom Metazoa; phylum Chordata; class Lepidosauria; order Squamata; family Anolidae; genus Anolis; species Anolis carolinensis. The sequence continues at coordinate 238,718,629 of NC_085842.1, forward strand.
AGAATGGGGGGTGAGACAACAGGAAGTGAGAGAAATCTATCCCTAGGAAGGGATATTGACTCCTAAAAGAGTTACATAGAGAAAAGGTGTTTCCACTGAAGCTTTCTTGCCCATCCTTGGTTCCACAACAAGCTAAATATTTCAGAATTCAATGATCACAGGGACAGAAAGGTGAAATTTTCTGACCAGACAGCAAAACACACACCACATGAGTTTTAACCCTTCCCTATGCTATCCAAAGAGCGTGTGTGTGTGTGTGTGTGTGTGTGTGTGTGTGTGTGTGTGTGTGTAAAATGTAGCTGTTCCTACAAACTCAGCTTAAGAACATGCCTACAGGACCTATGTTGTTTGTAACTTGAGGACTGTCTGTATTTAATTTATACCATAGATTGCTGGTATATGTTGTTGGTTCCACAACAACATATTGTTGGTGATACCCAGATCTATTTCTCCTATCACCTAAATCCAAATAAGCTGTTTTTGATGACATGAATGTTAGTAAATGACAAAGAAATCAGTAAAAACACAGACCATAAATTTAGCCTGTGGTAAATAGGATTTCACTTCCTTTGAAGATACAGGTTTCTATGTGGGATGCATTCCTAAATTCAGTTTTGTGTCTGACAGTCCAGGTTACATCTGTGTTGATAGGTATATTTTCACAACCCTTAGTGCACCAAGTGATCTGTCCAAAGAAATATGTACCAAATATGTGACATACCATTGGTACCTCTGTGTGGTCTGTCTTTAAAGCTGTACAGAAACCTCAACTGGTTGCAGCCAGCTTGTTAAGACAGTTTCTGGGAGCATGTGATATTGCGCCAAAATGCTAATGTGTGTGTGTGTAAAAGAAATCCCTTGAAAGATTCTTGCAAAAGTTGTTTGCAAGGGAACTCTGCAAAAGAGCTCAGCTTTGCAGAGGCAAAGCCACGCCTAAAACAATGTATCTGTTTGCTGGCAGATGGCTGAGATTGTCAGTTGGGAATTTGAGCTTCAAGAAAGAGCACAGGAAAGAAAGTCTCTCTCTAGCTACGGTCAAGTAGTATTTTGAATATGCTATGCTGTATATATTGATGCTGATTGATCGGTTATTGATCTTATGCAACTACATGGACATTGTACGATTGCAGAACTGTTTATTTAATTTCAACTCAACGAGCAAGAGTAAAATTCCTTTGTTCTTTTCAATTCCTCTGCCTGGTCTGAGTCCTTTGCACATGGTGTTAACTGGACGCTACTGGTTCCGCTATACACTCACCTGGTAACATGTGAGTCCCGCATACCACTGCTTTGCCATATCCCAAAACGTTTAAAGGCACAATAGCAACTGCTGGATGTGAGTTTCAGAATTCTGTTAGGCACAAGATTCAGCTGTTTTAAAGACTGCTTTCTCCCCTTTTGAACTTCTGCTTTTCCGATCTGTGGAAAAGCCCTTCTCCTGTTCCTTTTTCATTTTTAAAAAAAACAGATTAACATTAAAATAATGTTAGAACAGAACAGAAACATTAAAAACAGCTACAAAGGTCATGAGTTAATTTTTTCATGACCTTGAAATGCAAAATGATTTTTGCTGTAATTATTTATTATATTCAATTAATCCTTCCCAGATGGACCCATGGGTCAGTGGTATATGGCTTTTCCCCCTCATTAGTTTGATTTATCTAAGAAATAAATGGGAACCATGTCACCTCAAAGATATTGTTACCTTTCTGTTTTTTTGTTTTGTTTTGTTTTGTTTTGTTGGGGTTTTTTTGCTCACCTTACTTGCAATGCCTGTCTTTCTGACAGTTCCAACTCAGAAATTCTTATGTTTCATTCCAGTGTTTCTCAAACTCTGCTCTTCCAGGTGTTTTGGACTTCAGCTCTCAGCTTACCAGCTGTTATGAATTATGGAAGCTGAAATCCAAACCACCTGGAAGGAGTAGAGTTTGAGAAAAAAGGTTTGGAATTTGGCACTGCTCCCCTTCTCTTTTTCCTAATACCATCAGATACAAATTCACTCAGGACAAGATTGAAATTTCAGAGTTGTTATTCACACGCTCCACTGTTCTTCTTCTGGCTGTGTTTCTTAACTGAAAGGACGGCAAATATTGAGCACTTATAACAGGTGCTCAAAGACCAAATGCTTGAGTTAGTGCAGGGGTGAACCCAACAGCAACTATACTTTTAAAAAGATCATAGAGTGATGTAGGGGGTGCTTTGAATGGATTGGAGGAGCCAGCCTTCAGTGGTGAGATGAATCAAAGAGCAGTGTTTTCAAATAAAAAGAATCGTAATAATCAGGTGTGGTGAGAGTATGCATCCCATGTCAATACAGTATGCATCCGGTCCTAAAAAATATGTGATGCATACTGATATAAACAGATTATATCCCAATGTGATAAGGTCCTAAGAAGATTCATGGTTTGGGTACAGGTTACCTACAGGATCCCATACAATCCACCCTGCACACTTAGGGTCTCGGGGGGGGGGGGGCAGCTACTGCAACTAGCCAAAACCCAACTGGCAACCACCACCCAGAGGACCTTTTCATCAGGCACTCCATAACTGTGAAATGACCTGCTGGTAGAGCTCCAACAGGTGAATCAACTGTCAGAATTTAAGATTTAAGTGAAGACCTATCTCTTCAGGCAGGCCTAACCAGACAGTTTTAATGGTTAATTTTAAATTCCACCATATGCCTTGTTTTGTTTTGTGTATTTTGATACATATTTTATGAAGGTATGTTTAATATGAGTATTTAATGGAATGTTTTAAAATAATTATGTGTTTATGTTTTGGTAGTTCTGTGACTCACCTTAAGCCGTGAGTAGAAGCGACGAAGAAATAAAATTATTATTATTATTATTATTATTATTATTATTATTATTACAGTAGAGTCTCACTTATCCAACCTCCGCTTATCCAACGTTCTGTATTATCCAATTAGTAGTCAATGTTTTCAATACGTTGAGATATTTTGGTGCTAAATTCATAAATACAGTAATTACTACATAACGTAACTGTGTATTGAACTGCTTTTTCTGTCAATTTGTTGTAATACATGATGTTTTGGTGCTTAATTTGTAAAATCATAACATAATTTGAGGTTTAATAGGCTTTTCCTTAATGCCTCCTTATTATCCAACATTTTCACTTATCCAACCTTCTGCCAGCCCATTTATGTTGGATAAGCAAGACTCTTCTGTATTATTATTATTATTATTATTATTATTATTATTATTATTATTATTATTATTATTATTATTATTATTACACAGCAAACAAGATAGATATGCTGGATTTCGTATCACAAAATCACAAGTCGAACACTTCCCAAGTGTCTAGGACTGTGTGATGTATTTTCGGATGATGCGTGCAAATCCCAGTAGGGTGGCCTTTTGCACTTGGCAGATCGTGATTTTGTCAATGTCTATTGTTTCCAAATGCTGGCAGAGATCTTTTGGCATGGCACCCAATGCGCCGATCACCACTGGGACCACCTGCACTGGTTTCTGCCATAGTCTTTGAAGTTCAATCTTGAGGTCCTGATAGCGGCTGAGTTTTTCCTGTTGTTTTTCGTCAATGCGACTGTCACCTGGGATGGCAACATCAATGATCCAAACCTTTTTCTTTTCCACAACTGTGATGTCTGGTGTGTTGTGTTCCAGAACTTTGTCAGTCTGGATTCGGAAGTCCCACAGTATCTTTGCGTGCTCATTTTCCAATACTTTTGCAGGTTTGTGATCCCACCAGTTCTTTGCTGCTGGCAGGTGCCACCTTGACGTGGTGGAGGGGCTTAACCACTCCAATGATGTCTGAGGGCTGTGCTGGCGGTAGTGTAACTACCGGCAGGTCCAACCAAGCCAGAGAGGCCTCAGCTGAGGAGTGGAACTAAGAGCACCTAAGCCATTAGCATTATGGAGAATCAAACCAAAATGAAGTCTATACTGGCTCGGTCGTCGCCCAGGATAAAAAGGACCGCGGTGGATGCTGCTGATTCTGGACATCCATCGACAAGTGAGCTATGGAATCAAAATACAAATAAACAGTCACAGAAGCGGCAAAAATATACAATGCCAGAAAACTGCACAATTATTATTATTATTATTATTATTATTATTATTATTATTATTATTATTATTATTATTATTATCTGTGAGATCTCAAAGGGCCCCTTGCATTCCTAAGCCAAAAAACTGGCCTGGTAAGCATTGGGGAGGAGAGATAACCGGAAAGATGGTAAAAAATAATTCAATACATGTTTCCCATTTTAACAATATTACTTGACTCACTCAAGGCTCATACTGTTAAAGCTCATATTTCCTTCTCTTATGACATAGGCTTCTAAGAAATCTTGTGAATGCTCATTTGTTACAAAACAAGGGAAATAGAGGTGGGGAGAATTTTCCAGTGCATTCCTTTCCTCCTATTTATATTTTTCCTCTTTATCTCTTACTATCTCCTTCCCCATGGAGAGAGTTGACCACTACCCTTACTAATTCCCTCCATTTTTAGCCATTGCTGACCTTTATATCATGGTGACTAGTGCAGTCGAGTGTGCGTATGTGTGTAGTGCTTACATGGCACTTTGATATGTACTTGCTACTAAGTACAATTCATATTCCTAATGTGACAATTGACATGCAAATCATTGCAGATTTTTTTTTATCAAGGGTTTAAGTTTACTTTTAATCTTACATGAAGTGCATTCATTTGTATTCTGCTTGGCTCTGTGGATTTTGATCATAAGGGAATGACCTTCATAACAAATGTGAACATAGCTTCTGAAAGTAAGGGATGATTCTTTCCTTGGTGAAAATAAATGGCACTGTGCAACTAAACACATTATTAAAAATCCTTCTGGATCTTCTGTTCAAACATTGACTGTGGATGTTAAATTATCACATATTGCACAGGCTCAGATCTAATGTAACTGGCAAATGTAGTCACTCACTGGAAGGAAGATGTGGATCTAGAAAGCCTGAGTACACTTTCTTCTTCCCTTATTCACATTCAGTTCTGTTTGTTTTTAGCACAGAATCCACCTGCTCCTCTTTGCAAATGTGTGGATGTTTGTGTGCATGTTTGAAGTTACACCAATTTCTTTTTTTTAAAATAAATTTTTATTTTTTAAAACACAAAAAATACATACCGTAGACATACAAAACATTTACAATTCCCACCACCAACACGAGGATTGTTTTCTTTTTACATATTCGTTTCTTTATGAGACAATTTTTATATCTTTATCTTAATCCATTTCCAACCTATATACTATATAACATTTGTATCTTATTTCTTATGGCTTGATCTCCAGATTGATTCATGATATAGTTCTTTACCATTGTCCATCTTTCTTCCATTTCTCTTGTTCTATTTTCATTAGTTTTTACAACATTTAGTTTCACATTCATAATTTCAAATTCCATTTGCTCCACCATATATTGGTACCATTTATTTACTGTCCATTTTGATTTATCTTTCCACCCTAATACTATTACTGCTTGTGCACATTCAATTATTGCTTCTTTTATTTCCCTTTTATTTCCCATTTCCTCTCTTTTCCCTAATACCGCTATTTCCTTTGTTATGACCCACTCATTTCCTAGTATTTGATTTGACTCATTTTGTATAGTCTGCCAAAAATATTGTACATGTTCACATTCCCACATCATGTGCATAAACCGCCCTTTCTGATGACATCCATGCCAGCACTGACTACTCCCCTTTTTATAGTAGTATGCTAATTAGCAGGGTGTACGATACCATTTGTGCAATATTTTCCTCCTCATTTCTCGTACTCTGGTATTCCTTTTCATCCCTATTGTCTCTACCACATTTCTCATCTCTTGTTCTGTTATTTGCAGCTCCGTTTCCCACATACTTTTCAGATCCCGTATTATACATCCATCAGCCTCTATGAGCATTGTATATATTTTGCTGGCCTGTGCCTTCTTTCCTTCCCCCTTTTCTCTTATTATCTTTTCAAAGGCGTTATCTTCTCTCTTAACCATATTAATATTTTCTTTTATTTTGCAATATGCACAGATTGCTCTTATCTGTAACCAATTTTCTTCTCCAAGCCATTGTTTAATTTTATTTTCTCTTACCGTTCCCTCTCTGTCATATAGTTGTTCTAGTCTCTCTATTCCTTTTTCCTTCAATGTTTGAATATTTCTATTCATATTTGATTCCTTATCCTTATTGATTATCCATACTGTTGACATTTTAGATTTTAAGCTACTTATTCTCCCTTGCCATTTCTTCCACACTTGCATTGTTCCTTTCATTGGTCCTATTAATTTATATTTCTCTTATCCCATTTTCTAAAGATTATTTCTTCACAATTAACTCCATTCATTTCCTTTTCAAATCTCACCCATTTTTTATTTGTCACTTGTAATTCTATTGCTCTTTCAATTTGGAAGGCATCACTATATAGCTCTAGGCATGGACAGCCCCATCCCCCTTTCATTTCTTTTGCAATTATCAATTTTTTCCTTACTCTTGGTCTTTTCCCTCCTTCAACCCAATAATTTAGTTTCCTATCCCATTCCTTTGATTTTGCCATGGGAGGAATTCCTGGGAGAGCCTGAAATAAATACATCATTTTTGGAATTATCAATATTTTCAATGCCCTTATCCTAGACATCTGTCTCAAATTTTTATTCTTCCACCTACTCATTTGTTTTAACATTCTCTTCCATGCCATTCTATAATTTCCATCTATTATTTTATCAAGTGTCTTAAATATCCAAATTCCCAAATACTTCATCTTTTTAATACCCAATTTTAATCCTGATTCCTTCATCTCTAATGGTTCCTTCGGTGGCGTATTAATAAATAATATCTCTGATTTCTCCATATTTACTGATAGCCCTGATACTTTTTTAAACTCCCTCAATATTATTTTCATTGATTTAATCATTTCCCTTGGTCTCTGTGTTAAAATTATTGCATCGTCCGCATACAGGTTCAATCTCAACTCCTCCTTCCTCCCAATCTTATACCCTTCCCATGTTTCATTCATCCTTATTTTATATGCTAGGGGTTCTATTACCAGAGCAAATAACATTGGGGATAATGGACAACCTTGTTTGGTCCCATTCTCAATTTGGATGTTTTCCGTTCTTTGTCCATTCACTCTAATACAAGCCGTATTCTCCCTATATACATTTTTAATCATTTCACAGAAATTATTCCCCAAATTTAGTTCTTTACATAATCTATACAGATATTCATGGTTTACTTTGTCGAAAGCTTTATACACATCTAACTTTAGAATTGACAATTTTCTTTTTGTTTTTGTCGCATGACTAATCGCATTAACAACATTTCTTATTGGTTCACTGATACTCCGCCCTTTAACAAATCCATATTGGTCTTCTCCTATAATCTTTGGTAGAATAATTTCCAATCTATTTGCTATGATTTTCATGAATATCTTATAATCTTGGTTTACTAAACTGATCGGACGATATGATTCTGGGAGCTCCGGTTGTCTATCTGGCTTCAGAACTGGAATAATTTCAGAAAGTTTCCATGTTTCCGGGACAATACCTCTCATATATACCTCATTAAACATTTCAGCCATATATGGTACCAACTCATGCATAAAGGTCTTATAAAATTCTGCTGTATATCCATCTATACCAGGTGCCTTATATTGTTTCAGTCCTTTAATTACCTGAATTACTTCTTCCTGTGTTATTTCATCATTTAGCATAATTTTATCCTCCTCATTTACTTTATTCCCAATTTTTATTTCTTCATTATTCACCTGTTCTTTTTGGTACAACTCCCTGTAAAAATCTCTCACTATTTCTTCGAGTTCCTTTCTTCCATCTTTCACCAATCCATTTTTATCTTTAAGTTTTGTTATACATGACTTTTCCTTTCTCCTCTTTAAATATCTCACCATTTGTTTCATTGATTTTGTACCCCATCCATTAATTCGTTGCCTCACACTCTGTCTCATTTTGTTCCATTACACCTCATCCATTCATTCCAATTCTTTCTTTTTCTGCCTTAATATACTATTTATATTTCTTCTCCTCGTTATTCTCAATTGTTCTTGTATTGATTCAATTTCTTTTATACATTTTTCTCTTTTCTCTCTCCAACTTTTCCTTATGTAGGACTCAATACTAAAACATTGACCTCTTAAATGACCCCTTTAAATGAGTCCCACACCACAGTTTTAGATAACTCTCCATTATCATTTATTCTATAATATTCTTTTATCTCCTCCTGAAGGTTCAATTTATATTCATCTTTTTCTGTTACCACCGAATTATATCTCCAAATTCTTTGACTAATCTCATTACTCAATCCCAAGGTTGCAATCAGAGGACTGTGGTCTGACAAAAATATTGGTTTCCTTTCTACCTTCTTTATTTGGGCTATGCTTGCTTTATTTAGTAAGATATAATCTATACAGCTAAATTTATTATGTCTTGCTGAATAAAAAGTATCCCTAATACTTTGATTTGCGTGTACATCCACCATATTAAGCTTATTTACATTTATTGCTTTTTTATTTTTTTTAGTTAAGTCCAAATTGAAATCGCCTGCCCAAATCAATGTCCCTTCTGCATAAATATCCAGCTTCTTTTTAGTATTCAATATATACTGTTTTGTGTTTCTGTTCGGTGCATATATCACAGCTAATGTTATTTTAACCTGATTTATCTTGCCTTTCACGAAAACTGTTCTTCCTTCCCTATCTCTTTGAACATCAAGCTCCTGAAATGGAACATTTTCATTGATTAGAATTGCTACCCCTCGTGAGTTCCCTGTCCCTCGAGATTCATAAATTCTATTCCATGTTTTATCTTTAATCAATTTATCCCTCCCCCTCTTTTTATGAGTTTCTGATAACATTATCACATTTATCCTACATTCCTTTGCCATTTTCAACATCCTATAAATCTTAAGATCTGCCATTCCATTTATATTCAGTGCCAATATAGTTAAATCACCCATTTGTTTTGTATAATTCCATTTTTATCTCTCCCCCTTGTCTCTTCAGTTTCTTTTCTTCTCCTCTCCCCCTTTTTGCCCCCCTCTCTGGATCCCCATTGTGCCCCTTTCCCCTCAGAGTCCAGTCCTTTCCCTTCTCCCATCAGAGAAGGACTCGAAAGAGTTCTATTCTCTTCCCTTCCCAGACTCCACTTGGCGGCTGCGTTGCCCTTCGCCAGTTCCCACATCTGCAAATTATTTTAACCCAGTTTATCAAAGTGGTTTTTTCCCTCTTACATCTTGGATCTTGTTTCCATTCTCCTTGTTTCCTCTTTCAGCTTTTGCTTTTTTAGTTCTCTCAATTGTTTTTCCAAAGTTCGTATTTGGTCTAAGTCCATTTGCTTCAAATTTCTTAAGTCTATAGTCTCTTGTAAATCTTGACCATGCTCTCCTTCCCTATTCATCAAGTCTCCAATAACAGATATATTCTGAGTCGAGCATGATTCTATTTGCCCGCCTCTGTCTGCAGCTTCCAGCTCTGTTGATCTTATCTGTCCAGCTGCCTGAAGAGTGTCCTTGGCCTTCTTACTCCCCTTCTTTCTTTTGAAGCTTCTATGGACCTCTTCATTATCTGACTCCTCCGTCTCATCCGATACTCCCCCTTCTGTACAAAATCTCAGAAGTCTAAGCATGGTCTTTCCACTAGCCAAATCAGTAGCTTTATATAATTTACCATCTCTATAGACGATCAGGGTGGCAGGAAAAGCCCAAGTATATCACTGGTTCTTCCCCTCCAGGACTTTTGTAATTTCTTTCATCTGTGCTCTTTTATCCAGTGTCTCTGATGAAAGATCCAGGAGAGGCCAGACCTTTTTACCTGCCAAGGTAAGGTCTTTTATTTTCCGAAGCTGATTATACACCTTTTCCTTCGTTGCCTCCCTTGAAAAACGGATCAAAATGTCTCTGGGTTTTTTTCTACCTCTATAAGCCCAATGCGATCGTTCTATATCGTCCGGTGAGATTTCCATCAAAGTCTGTAGCCAACTGACACTATTTTGTTTTAAATTGTCACTCATCTGAAAATCCTGCCCTGCTGTTCTCAGGCGTATATTTGCTCTTCGTGACCGATCTTCCTGGTCAGCAATCTTGTTTAGGAGTTTTTGGTTTGCACTTTCTAAATGTTTTTTTTAAGTTGGCTATTTCCTCTTTCTGTTTTCTAGTCTCCTCTTGCATCTCCATAAATTTACCTTCATACTGTTGCACCTTTGACTCCATTGAACCCAGCCGGGTGTTAATCATTTCAACTTGTTCTTTTAATTCATCATTCCCCTTCTTTAAGCTATCAGAGCTTATCTTTAGTTCATTCAATGTTTGTAATATTTGGTCCAGCTTCCGCCCCCATTCCACTCCCTCCGCCATTATGGCACTCATGTTCAGTTCTTTCCTTCACCCAGTCTTCTGATTTATTTTCTGAGGTTTCAAGTTTCAGACGCTCAAACTGCGATCTGCTTTGCTTCCTCTTTTTTCATGACCGGGTCCAGGTTGGAGAGAGAGATTTATGATCTTCCTGGGCTTTAAAAATAAGCTTTATTTATTTTGCAGTTAGGGAGCTCTCTTAGGCACGTCTATCTTATCTGACGCATGTGCAGCATCCCCCAAGTTACACCAATTTCTTGAATACATTCACTCCATTTAACTTTTGAGACAGATGAGAATTCCTTGTCCACAGAGACAGGTTTTGTTGCAAAATTCACACAGAATTTTATTTAGTGCTGTCACTTGATGAGATCTAAACAATTCACTGAGTTTCATCACCTCTGTCATGAAGGTATCTGTTTGTTTTTATTATGTCTGCCCCAGCAAATCTGCTATATTAGGTATGTATTTATTACATTTATTAAAAATAATTGTAAACAAGAAGGTTACTAAGAACAAACATTTCTCCTCCTCCTCCTCCTCCTCCTCCTCCTCCTCCTCCTCCTCCTCCTCCTCTTCTTCTGGCTCTATTTGGGAAGTGTGGAATACTCTTGATGTTGCACATAAACCTATCTCTTGACATAGGACACATTAAAGAAAATCCAGTAATTCATTAAGAAATTTCATTGGGGTCAGAAAATCTGCAAATTGAGATTCTCAGTAGAGGTTAAGGTGTTTTAAATCTTTCTGAATCATAACTAAAGCAGTATTTCAAACATTTGAAATGTGTAAATTTGAATATGTTTTGTATCTGGTCTGTGTACTCACCTGAAAATGTGGACTCATCAAAGTTCATAAAAAAGAAACCAGCTGGGATTTTTGCACATCATGCCTAACTAAGGATAAAGAGGAGAAGGATGAGGCCTCTCCTCCAAACATAGTCTGGGCTTGTTGACCCTTTACCAGTGATTTACTTAACAAACTATAATGTACTTGACATCTTTGTCTACTCGATATCAAAGAACTTGTTTACACAGTCAGTCTTGGTTCATGAGTACCTAAATTGCTGAGGCTTCAATGATAGTCCAATAGCCATTTCAAAATAGAATAATTACACAAATATTTTTTCTGATTTACTAAACGTGTACCTAGCTTTCTAAATTCTATGGGCATTGTACAGCTTTCTCTTTTTATTTATTGTTATTGGAGTAGGAAGAGGTGCTTTAAAGATGAGACACATGAAATATCAAAAACTGATATGTTAACTGGCTTATTTGCTTTTACTTGTTATCATTTTTAAAGAATGTTTTCAAATACATTCTAGCCAGAAGCTGGACAAATCAGAAGTAATACCCAAATAGCAGCACAGCAGTTATTGCTAATATACTGCACACCTCCTGGATATTTATTGCTGCAGTATCGCTTGTGGTTTGCATGGATCAGTTTTCATTGCATCTTATTAGCCATCAACGATTATTATTTGGCTCTGATGTTTACAAACTATAATTCATCATCCTCTTATCTTTTATTTATGAGAAGATATCAAATGAAAGAAGCAAATTATGCATTGTTTTTGGTTGGAAGAATTTTGCAGGCTCAGTAAATTAACCCTGCCGTTGCGCTGCAGACTTCAGCAGTCTACTGTGACTGCACCTGATCTCCCTTAATTCCAAAATATGCATGATGATTATGCAAGAGGAGGCTGCTTCCAGTCTTCCGATATTGCCGTATAAAATATTTCATTTCTCTCAAAGTAGTTGCTCATTATGCTGGGGGAGAACAAGGTGATCCAAGCTATGGGAGAACTCCATATTTAAACTACACTGTAAGACATTTTCTTTTCTATCATACACTTTCCAACCAGCTAATGCATGGGAACAATTTTTCAGCACTCAGCAAAACCAGAGAGTTAATTCCAAGCCTTTGTTGTAGGTAACCATGTGTGACTTAATTAATAATGCAATTTACAGTGATAATATTTGTATCTGAATACACCATGAAATGAATTTGTGTCAAATCCAAATTTTTCTAATTTCCTTGATTGGTCGGTTTAATGAAAAGAATGCTTTAAATACTATGTGTGATCTTGAAATATATTGGATTTTGTTTAAGACATTGTCTGTTTCCTGACCAAGCATGGAATAATGACACCAGATACAGAAGACTGGATTTAATAAAGAACAGTTCATTCAACCTAATGGTGTGGAATCTGGAAAGCAGCAACAGGAGGGAGTAATCTATTGCAGGCTCAACTGAAGCAGGGCTCACTCTTTGACTTTCTCTGCAGCCTTTCCCTCGGCAAAACACTAAAGTGTTTTGTTGTTTATTCATTCAGTCTCTTCCAACTCTTCGTGACCTCATGGACCAGCCCACACCAGAGCTCCCTGTTGGCCATCGCCACCCCCAGCTCCTTCAAGGTAAAGCAGTCACTTCAAGGATACCATCCATATTGCCCTTGGTCAACCCATCTTCCTTTTTCCTTCTATTTTCCCCAGCATCATTATCTTCTCCAAGCTTTCATGTCTTCTCTATGTGGCCAAAGTACTTCATCTTTGCCTCTAGAATCATAGAATTATAGAATAGTAGAGTTGGAAGAGACCTCATGGGCCATCCAGTCCAACCCCCTGCCAAGAAGCAGGAAATCGCATTCATAGCACCCCCGACAGATGGCCATCCAGCCTCTGTTTAAAAGCCTCCAAAGAAGGAGCCTCCACCACAGTCCGGGGGAGAGAGTTCCACTGCCGAACAGCCCTCACTGTGAGGAAGTTCTTTCTAATGTTCAAGTGGAATCTCCTTTCCTGTAGTTTGAAGCCATTGTTCCGTGTCCTAGTCTGCAGTGCAGCAGAAAACAAGCTTGCTCCCTCCTCCCTATGACTCCCCCTCACATATTTGTACATGGCTATCAAGTCTCCTCTCAGCCTTCTCTTCTGCAGGCTAAACACGCCCAGTTCTTTAAGCCTCTCCTCATAGGGCTTGTTCTCCAGACCTTTGATCATTTTAGTTGCCCTCCTCTGGACGCTTTCCAGCTTGTCAACATCTCCCTTCAGCTGTGGTGCCCAGAATTGGACGCAGTATTCCAGGTGTGGTCTGACCAAGGCAGAATAGAGGGGGAGCATGACTTCCCTGGATCTAGACGCTATTCCCCTATTGATGCAGGCCAGAATCCCGTTGGCTTTCTTAGCAGCCGCATCACATTGTTGGCTCATGTTTAACTTGTTGTCCACAAGGACTCCAAGATCTTTTTCACATGTACTGCTGTCTAGCCAGGTGTCCCCCATTCTGTATCTTTGCATTCCATTTTTTCTGCCAAAGTGAAGTATCTTGCACTTGTCCCTGTTGAACTTCATTTTGTTAGTTTCAGCCCATCTCTCTAGTCTGTCAAGATCGTTTTGAATTCTGCTCCTTTCTTCTGGAGTGTTAGCTATCCCTCCCAGTTTGGTGTCGTCTGAAAACTTGATGATCGTGCCTTCTAACCCTTCGTCTAAGTCATTAATAAAGATGTTGAACAGAACTGGGCCCAGGATGGAGCCCTGCGGCACTCCACTCGTGACTTCTTTCCAAGATGAAGACGACGCATTGGTGAGCACCCTTTGGGTTCGTTCGCTTAGCCAATTACAGATCCACCTAACTGTAGTTTTGTCTAGCCCACATTTTACTAGTTTGTTTACTCTATTATCCTTCCCTCCAGTGACCAAAGTCCTGAGGACAACCCAATAGCTGGTTTGCGGCAGAACAGAGGTATCTCCCCAAGTTTCAAGACAAAATGAGGACAAAGACCATCTGTCTGACTTACCAGTGGCTGTGTTGAGATTTAGTAAAGTGCACTCACCACCACCCACTGCCTTGTTTTGGCCCTCAGAGCCTGGGGTCCTGGGTAGCTTCTAGGGAAAGGCCAGCCAATCAGTTCAAATCTCCTGGTTTTAAATGATTGGGTGGTCAGGGACTTCTGGACAGATGTCCAGTCCTAGCAGTCTCCTTACAGTGTGTGTCCCTACTACCTGCTCTAAGCATTCAATTTTTCTGGGTCTTTCAGGGTTTTCCTGATCTGTCAGGTTGTCATGGGTTCTTGATTATGGGTGGTTATTTCTAGCTTGGCTGGATCAACAGTGTGGGTCCCAAGCAGAGGGAGCTAGGCAAGCTGGAGACAGATACAGGCCTTGTGCTACAAAAGTCAGCCCCCTCAGGATGACAAACTTTGTGGGTACATAATTTGTAGCTATGGAGGGCCATAGTTTTTGCTTTTTCACAAGATATCATACTACTGAAAACTAGCTTCACTAAGCAACACAGTAAAATGATTGTTGACCAAACCAAAGAAACAATGAGACCAAAAACAAGAAATGGGATAAAATAAAATCAACATTATTAACTTTAATTGTTGTTGGGTTTTTCCTATGATCAGCAAAACTACCAGGGGGGAACAACTTGATGCTAGAGCAGCTGGACTTGTAGGTCTCACAGAGACCACACCTAGAGTTTCCACTGAATGAAAGCACAAAAGCCCCTGAATTGATTCCCTTAAGATCAAGATTGTTCCCAGGCCACCTAGTAAATTGAAAGGCTGAACAGAGGGTGTAAGCCCTCAAGCTGCATGGCCCCTGATGATGTCAAAGACCCAGAGACCACGCGTAAGAACAGTAATTTTTTCTCCAACCCTTGATTGCTTGATACTCAGTGGCAGTTCTAAATTTCCATCCTTTACCAAATAAGCCAGAAAAGTGCTCGCAGACTCATATCCCCCTCCCCCCCCCAAAAAAAACCCTGCCATGAAGACATATTAAAAACAAATTGTCCGGTCCTCCATGACAGTGTAGAGTAAGCAGGAAATCCCTTTTAATGAGGAAGAACAAAAGGGAATATGCTACCATTTGTAGTTAGGAGCCAATAAGCATGGAGGGACATACTAAGAGCAATCACAAGCCTATAATTGATTTTGGTGAAATGGAAAAATGCACTTTCTGTTGTATGTCGAGCTGTAGCATAGAAAGCTGCAGAATAGCAACCTCATCAGTGTTTTCAGCAGGGTTGTAGATGAGAATAGCAAGCCAGTAATTACTTAGAATGGGCAACCAAATAAGAATGAACTAATACATAGATGCACAGAAAATCGTACAAAAGGGAGAAATTGCAGAAGTGCTGCTCTGTCAAGATCAATTCACAATCAACCAGGTCCCTTTCTAATCTGATCTAATCTTGTGCAGGTGATGAGTTTCTTACACACATAATAATTAGAAATGAATATTTATAATGTTAAATAGGCCTATTTTTATAAGAAAACACTGTGAAATTAACAATCATTAATTGCTCTCAGGAGATGGAAATTTAATTCAGGATATGTGCATAATTCTGCTCTCTTTCAATACATGTTTTCAAAGGCTGTATCCTAATGGTAGATTACTTTATGCCTTAACACATACGCAAAATTGCAAAAAGACTACTCTGACATAGTCTAAAATCTGTTGTTTCCTTTAAAGCTCTGTATGCAAAAGGAGAATATGAAATGCATTTTGAATGGGGTGGGAGAGGAGTATGATTCCTATAACACAACACTTTAGTGTTTGTTGATTCATGATTTATCACTGGAATAATGCTTAAATCTCATGAATCCTTACTGACTTTGTTGATTTGAATGTGATAACATTCAAATTTCATTACTCTAACAATTTGAATATTTTATACTCTTCAGGACACAGCAAGGTTATTATTTTTCTATTTTTTAGAAACATGCTAGTTTCTAAACTCAGCGAGCTCCACTGTTCCAGGACTTTTACCAGCTTAGTTTATGTCCCCCTACAAGATCTAATCTTTTATTTTTCTCCTTGCTGTGCTTCAAGAAGGCCTAGTTTGTGAGATGGGTGGCTTTGTGGGTCAGATTCTTTTTCTGCTGACATGATCCAGATTGATTCCCAAAATCCTTTCCTGAAATGAGGACACAACTAAATCATCATAAAATAAATCCATCCAGGATTTCAGCTTTCTCTTTGGCAATCTTTAATCAGAGACCAAGACATGAGATAAAATAGGGAGTAACGCTTGTATTATATGGAAGAGAATGTGATGTAGGAATTATATTGATAAACTTCAGAACTGGCTTCCAAATTCTATGCCTGCTGCTTTTATTTTTGTTTTACAAAAAAATAAGCAGTCTCTCCTAGATTTTGTTTTGATCTGAGTAATAGGACTTCATTGACTAAATACTTTCTTTAGGAAGATTATTTTGCCAATGTGATTTCATTGCTCATTTAGATTTCATTGTTCATTTACAGAAGTGCCAAAAATGCAATTGAAGGAAAATTGTTAATACATATTGGAGCATTGATATACTGGTGTTAAATTAGGATTTTTATCAGGAGAAGAGAAAACTATTGAAGTATGTGAGCACTCCATTCCCTATAGTATGATGAGGTGCACATCCCATTGCTGGTCTGCCACCTGGGTGCTATAAACCCACCTCCTGCTATTGATGTGGAAGCCCATCAATAGCCGCATTCCCATCACTTACTTGGTGTGATGAGCCCATTCCACTGCCGTGCCAGCATGTCAGTCCACACAAAGGTGAGGCCATGAGGTGGGATTCTTCTCCTCTCCATTTTTCACCCTTGCTATACTGGGGCTCTAATTCTTTCATTAGAATAATTTAGATTACTTCTACTAATTTTAACAGTATTTGCAAAATTGCTTTAGTTTAAAAAAAATGGAGCAGCTAAATTAAAGGAGGGTAGAGTTACAAAGCTGTGCAGAAGTACAGCCGCAGAACTGTGGATCAGAAAATTAGCGCAGTTGCAAAAATTCCGAAAAGTGTGATCATGAGGGTGCTTATCCTGAGATATTGCCACTATTGGTGACCAAGTAATTTCTATCAACAATACAACAGCTTGGCAACAGCTTTGGGCTTAGCAAAGAAATTATGAAAACATTTCAACTGGTAGGATATCCTGGAACACACAAACTAATGTTTGTTGTCTCCAAGATCTCAATAAATTATAGCAAGACTCTTTGGTGTCCTAACACCAGCCTCACTAACCTTTTATTTTGGATAGTATAGTGGACAAACAAAATGTGGAAGCAAGAGAAAGGAAATAATACACCAAAGTCATACATTTACTTCTGATTATAAACTGATATTCTTGAATCTGTTCACTATTCGGTGGCCCAGAAACTCTCCACATGCTGTTAGGCAGTGCAGTATTGTTTTGGCAACCTCAAATGGCAACTCAGTGGAAATGCCCGAGAAGTCTGGATTAGTGGAATGATTTGTTCATTTCTTTCCTCCCTAAAAGCAACCTTTTTTTCACTGAGACAAATCACATTTAATTTGCTTAAATCTATTGTCCCACTATAGTTATGTTTTCATAGTGGCTGAGGCTGTATATTGTGGGTAAAGAAGAATCTCCAACAAATTTCAGTCTGTTTTTTTTTAGATGCTACAAGGACAGCATGCTTGTCACACAAGATTGCTAGTGACAGTTGATGAGCAGGGTATAATGTGGTGCGAGATTAAAAAGAGCACCTGTGATCATATTATCAATAAAAATTAAAATGGGCTGTCTCCACTGGCTTTCCATACTGTCATGAGATGCTCGCCGCTTCTGTGGTAATGAAGCATTTATGCAGCTTAATCATGCTTTCAAGAATATTTATCCTCTATACCTTATCACTGTATAAATGCAATTGTTAACACCATCCAATTTTTTGCATGAATGCTAAAGTGCTTTAGCTTTGCAGGTGTGATAGGATATGTAATCTGTGTCTATTTTTAAGGTCCGTGTCTAGCCTTAGTTATCTTATTGTTAAGCTATATAGCTTGATTAAAGTTTTACACATTAAATTCTTTCAGCTGCTTTCAGAGAGATGACTAGAAAAGGGAAAGCTTATTAGAAGAGTTATTACAATTATAGGGCCATGGTCCCACTTTAACTGTCATGACTGAATCCTATGTAATCCTAAATTGTGTAGTCTAGTGAAGCATTAGTCCTCTCTAAACTGCAGATCCCAGCATTTCACAGAATGGAGCCATAGCAAATAAAGTAGTTTCTCTGGTGTGAAAGGAATTGCAGTTTAAATGCTATAATATATATTCCAATAAATGTGAATATAAAGTATAAAGCAGGATAGTTCAAGAGCCACATGTAATATAAAGTGATCCAGTACAACTCTTAGGACTCTCACTGCCTTCCCAAAAGCCATGGACAACATCAAACAAAATTCATCCCCACAGCCCATTCTTCAGCCAGACACTTGAAAACCATGAGATGTGTCCTAATCCCCAAAGTCCAAGACTCCCCAACCCAAAGGTCAGTGACAGATGACATGACACCACATCCAGCCCTTCCCAATGGTAGCAACTCTAGAGAGTGTAGCTGTCTACAGAGACAGAAAAACCAAAATTGGAAGTTGTAACTCTCCAGAATTTTGACTATCACTATTCACAATAAACTAGTAATAGCCATTGTCTTTAAAAGTTGCAATTGCCAATTTAAATGTAGCCTTGCCTAACTCCCTTGCCAATTAAACCATTTGGTTTCTCTATATTCTCTGTTGATTCTCTTGTCTTTAATACATGAGTATGATCAAACGTTGGGGCACATACATTTCTTTGAGAGTGGCACATTGTTTTACATGATCTACACAATAAAAATTATCTATAAAGCACAAGCTGGTTATTTTTTGAAATTGTTTGGTTAGTACCATTATCCAGCATATGTTTGCAATATGATCTCTAACATATATAATGTACAAAATAGAATGTTAAGGACAAATGTTGTATGAGAGAGATAACCCTAGGACAAACATGATCAATCTGACCCTACTAATGGTTTACTTTTTAACTTAGCCTATGTTCTTTATCAAAAAGCAGCACATCTCCCAGAATTCGTTGATTTTCCCACTGAGCCTTTTACAGATTTGCTCACACTATGGTAATGCTCAGGGGCCATTGTTGTTGAATTTTTCATTCATGTTTGTCCTGTGCCTTTGGAAAGGTGCAATATTAAGAAAAGTATTGCTATACTTTATCCTTTCTGGGATTCACTAAATCCCTTAATTCTGTTGCCCTTTTAAGATGTTTCCATTTAACCTTTGCCTCTCCTTATATAAATATCAAATGATGCTCTGGGGAAATGCCATAGGATCTGTACTTCTCAGTGGTCTGTGGAGGGAAGGAGACACCATGGCAAAACAGATGAGTTTTAGACACAGCTACCTTTTCCCTATCTGCCAGCAATCACTTGCTTCAAAAATGTATGAATAATGGTGTTATACCGGAGCTGCACTACTGTTTAATTATATTGGAGAGCATGCAAGCTTTGTAAAATCTAGCCCTAAAGGACAGAAAGATAAACTGCTACCAGTTTACCAAGGGCAGCACTAAATATGACATAGCAAATCTGTTATTAGCATCTCCTGCAGCAACGGCTTTTAAAATTAATTGTAGCTATGGGCATGAGTATTGTTTCTTACCACCATGCCTTACTCCTAATTGAGATCCTTCCCTCCTTCCTTTTAATGTACAGCTGCATACATACTAAGGGCTTCTCTACATTGGCCACTTAATCCCTAGCCAGTCCAGAAGCGTAATGCTCCAGATTAACCCAGGAGGTGGCCCCACACTCCATCCCCAACCCCCAGAAGAAGCATTGGGAAGAGTTCAACTGACCCATCACCTTATCATTGCTGGTGCCATGCTGACATTAACAAAGGTGCCTGCCCACATGATCAGTAGATGGCCAATCTCCCATCTTTCTCCTTAGCCATGCAGGCACTTCTTCTGATATTAGGATGAGATGCCCATGTCAGCCAGGAGCTCTCATATAGAGCTCTATTGCATTCTGTCAAAGGCAACTGCAGCATCAGAGACCAAATCCGTCTCTTTTCCCTGCACTGATGAATGCAGGAAAAGGGTGATGGCTTTTATGGCCTGTGTGGACAGTCGACTAGTCCACATCCAATCAGTCCGGCTGTCCACACTGCGCCCAAACCACAAAGCTGCTCCAGAGCATCCTCTGACATCTCTTAATGTGAGGCTAAGCCAAATGAATCCAGTTTACCCTGCAATCAGGATTGAAGGTCCCTGAATATCATGAAGATAGCCAAGAGAAACTTTACAGTGAGAGTGGGCTATCTAAGAGAAATAGAGAAAGAAAGAGATCCAATTCCTTGTTATTTTACTAATATGAAATCATAATAATTGATATATATTTGATGCCGAATCTAAGTTCCTGGAAAAGAAAGAAAGTCTACAGTTCTTAAACAATTCCAGACATTTTAGGGAAATGTTTCAGGGTTCTAACTAACAGGCTTCAGCCATTATTTCTTCTGTATTAGTTTATAAATATGTTCAAGTGATGTTATATAAATGCTACTGTGAATTGAAGTTGCTTGTTTATGCTCAAGACATGAGATTGACACTTGGCAATTAGATTTTAAGATCAGAAATGGACAGGAAATTTCAGGCAGAATTTCTGCCAGTATTTCTCAGATTTAGAATCCCTGGTGGAGCTTAGATTCATGAAGCTTTGTTTTTGTTTTTTTTGTTTTTTCTAAAGTTATGAGTCAGAAGAACTTTGACCACTTCCCTCCTTCAGAATAAAAGTGCTTTTGAATGTGAAACTACTTAGCAGAAATATTATTAAATAAAAACCCTATTGTTTGGGGGGTGGGGTTTGCCATATGGATCTTAATTTCACAGCCATAATAGATTGGCCTGTTTTTTCCAAACATCTTCAGTGTACTTTTTATATAAAAGAATCATATAGTTTTGATTACATTTTAGAAAAGAAAGAGGTTGCATGGTAATTTCCATACAAATATTGTTTTACAAATTGTTTGTTTTCTAAGATACCATTAACCTAGGTGTATAATTTTAGATTATAACATACTCAAATATAGAAAGTATTCTATCAACAAAATAATTTACTCCCCCCCTTATGAAGTACACTCTAAAATATTAATCAGAGGGGTTAATTAATGAAACAATGTGTCATGCTTACTTCAAACGACCAGCATGAACACAGACCAAAGGTAGCTGCTATCAAAACCAATCTTTATTGAAGAACACACGACTTGGAAAAGTCGAGAATGACATAATGTTTACATACAATCACTTTTATTACCTTTGCTACAACGTCACACCACACGTAAATATCATCACCCAAACCCCACCCCAGGTATCATATGACTATCACTACAACACAAACTACTCATTAAAATTGTTTTGATTCTCACTCCAGAATTTCCCATGCTTGGCTGCCAGGTGTCCGTAGGAGCTATCGAGGAGTGCGTATTGTTATGGCTCCGATTCAAGAGCTTGCAGACTCAGCTCTTGGAATCGGCCCCATGACATGGTGCCCCCCCTGTCGCCGATCTCTTCTTCTGTACCTCGATCGCCATGACTCTGAAACAGAACAAACATGAACACTATGCATCCATTTTATCCAAAGTACCCATATACTTTTTTAACAAGCTGCGATGGAACACCGGATGTATTTTCCCTAGACTTTTTGGCAAGTGTAATTGGAAAGTCACTTCGTTTATGATTTCCTGTATCCTGAAGGGTCCGATGAATTTGGGGCTTAACTTTTTTGAGGGCAGACCTAGTTTTATGTTTTTTGTACTTAGCCATACTAAGTCCCCCTTTTCCAACTTATCGCCCTCAATTCTTTTTCGATCTGCGAAGGTTTTATACTTTTTGTGCGCTTCCTTTAAGGATGCAGTCACTTGGCTCCAACATTCTTGCATCTGAGTTTTCCATTTCCCCACCCCTGTTTCTCCATTCTCTGGCCACTTTGGCAATTGGGGTAACGGCTGGATTTCATGCCCATAAATTATTTCAAATGGAGTTTTATTAGTTGCGGAATGGATTGTAGAATTAAAGGCTAGTTCAGCAAATGCTAGCCACCTAGACCAATCGTTTTGTCTCTTATTTGAGTAGATGCGAAGGAACTGCCCAAGTGTCTGTTGGATACGTTCTACTGCACCGTTTGTCATAGGGTGGAAAGCGGAACTCATGCTCCTTTCTGCCCCTAATATTTCTAAGAATTTCCCCCAAAATTTTGCCGTGAATTGGACACCCCTGTCACTGACCACCCTGCTGGGACATCCGTGCAGCTTGTAAATATGATTTATGTATAAGTCGGCCAGTTTCTCTGCTGATGGTAGCTTTGCAAGCGCTATAAAGTGAGCTTGTTTGGAAAACAAGTCTAATACAGTCCATATATAACGATGCCCCTTGCTGACAGGTAATTCCCCCACAAAGTCCATAGCCACACATTCCCAAGGTCTGGTAGGTTCTGCCACAGGCTGCAATAGTCCCATTGGTCTCCCTCCCCGCGATTTATTCATGGCACAATCGTCACATTGGGTAACATAATTTTTTATGTCCTTTCTCATCCCTGGCCACCAACAATGTCTTGCTATGGCTTTCGTCGTTTTTGTAATTCCCATGTGTCCTGCGCTCTGGTTATCATGGAAACGATGCAAAATTTTAGCCCTCAACATTGCAGGAATGTACAATTTCCTTTTCACAAACCATAGTCCCCCCTTTTGTTCCCCTTTTTCTGCGTTGGATAAAATCCATTGGTCCCCTTCGTATGATTGTGCCAGTTCCTTTTCCCAAATGCCTCCTTCGTTAATTTTGACCGCTGCTGAGTTCTCTCTTTCTGTCTGTGCCCTCGTGCTGACTGCTAACCCCCATTGTTTTTCGGAAAATACAGTTCCTTCCTTTGCTGTGGCTATATTCTCATGTTGAGGCATGCGTGAAAGGGCATCGGCCAGAATGTTTTGTTTCCCTTGGAAAAACTTCAATTGGAAATTAAACCTGCTGAAGTACTGTGCCCATCTAATCTGTTTGGGGGATAATTTTCGTGGGGACTTTAAGTACTGGAGATTTCTATGATCAGACCAGACTTCAAATGGGATTTTGCTTCCTTCAAGGAAGTGCCGCCAGCATTCCAATGCCTTCAGTATAGCTAACGCTTCTTTTTCCCATATGGGCCAACATTTTTCAGTTTCGCTAAACTTTCGTGATAAATATCCACATGGTTTCAAATTCCCATTTTGATCCTTTTGCAATAATACTGCCCCATATGCACAGTCCGAAGCATCACAATGTATTATGAAAGGATTCTGCATGTCTGGGTGCTTTAGGACGGGTTCTTCCGTAAAGCGTCCTTTTAGAGTCTCAAAAGCTTTTTGGCATTCTGGCGTCCAACTCAGCTTGGCGCCAGGGGCTTTCACTTTTGCCGTCTCCCCTTTCCCCTTCGTTTTCAAAAGTTCTGTAAGGGGTGCGGCCAGTTGAGCAAAGCCCTTTATGAACGACCTATAGAAATTTGCGAATCCTAGGAATGATTGCAATTGTCTCCTTGTTTGAGGGACTCCCCATTCCCTTACGTCCGATACTTTGGATGGGTCCATAGCTAATCCATCCGAAGATATCCGATACCCCAAAAAATCAATTTGTGTCTTGTTGAATTCACATTTGGAAAATTTTGCATACAGTTTTGCTTCCCTTAGCTTTTGCAAAACTTCCCGGACCAATTCAATGTGCTGCTTTCTGTCCTCGCTCACGATAAGGATATCATCTAAAAATACAAATACTCCTCGGTATAACAGTGGGCGTAAGATCTCGTTTATGAGCTGCATGAAGCAGGAGCCGCCGTTTTTTAACCGGAAAGGCAAAACTAAATATTCAAAAAGTCCGAAAGCGCAGGAAAATGCAGTTTTCCAAGTATCCTCGGGTTTGATTCTTAACTTATGATAAGCTTCGATCAAATCAAGCTTGGTAAATATGCTCCCTTTCTTCAACACAGTAATCAGGTCCTTTACTAAGGGCATAGGGTATTTGTTATCCTTCGTAATTGCATTCAAATTTCGATAGTCAATGCACAGTCTTAAAGAATCGTCTTTCTTTCTCCTAAATAACACGGGGGCTCCCAAAGGGGAGCTGGAGGGCTTAATGAACCCCCGCGCCAGATTTTTATCAATATATTTCCTCAATTCCTCTTTTTCCTGAACAGACATGGGGTAAACTTTAGGTTTTGGTAAGTTTGCCCCTGGGGTTATTTCAATCCCCACTTCTAGATTCCTTTTGGGAGGTAATTTGCTTGCTTCCTTTTGATTGAACACATCCACAAAGTCCCTGTATTCCGGGGGCAATAGTTCTTGGCTTATTTCTTCCGACTCATCTCCCTCACTCTCTTCCTCTGCTATCTTGCCTATCTCCCATTCCGTTTGTTGTTCTTTAAAAGACATGCTCTTCCCCCTCCAATCTACCTCGGGGTTTGCCTGCTCCAGCCACGGGATCCCTAGTATGACATTATACGTGGCGATAGGGGCTATTACAAAGGATATTCTTCCCTCCCATTTGCCTATTTTACATGGGATCCCCTGTATTTCTTTCCCAGCAGCAACCGATCCGTCCAATTGCGAGAACGCAATCGGAACTTTAAGTGCAGTTTGCTGGCATTTTAGCGCCTCCGCTAATTCTGGAGTTACAATGTTCCTAGAGCAACCGCAATCCACGAATGCTCTACAGGTGGCTCGATTCTCTAGTCCCGATAAGCAGATTGGCACTACCATCATGCGTTTGTCTTGACTCACCAGCTGCTCCGGAGGCTCTGGGGCTTGCACCTCCTCCTCCGCTGGTCTCCCGGCTGCTGGCGTTGGTTTTGTGGCTTTGGGCGGTTCTCCCTTCCAGGCCCAACATTCTGCCGCCCGATGGCCCGTCTTCCCACACACAAAGCATCCTGGCTTGGGTCTGTTGTCGTCTCCTTTGGAGGGGATCCCGGGCCGCCCCCCGGGTCGCTCTTGCTTCCTTGTTTCTCCACGACCCCTCGCTGCCGGTCGCTGCTGGGCACCGCCGCTCCGGAAGCGCTTTACTTGGGACAGGGTAGATTCGACGCGCCCTGCTAGTTGAATCCAACCCTGTAGCGTCTCTGGATCATCCCTGTGCGCCGCCCAGCTGAATATCTCAGGGCGCAGTCCTTCTTTAAATATTTCTACTTTGGTCACTTCGGACCACTCTGGTACCCTTTCCGCGAGATGGAGGAATTCTTCTGCATACTCGGGTACTGTCTTGTCCTTTTGTTTTATGACTTTTAATTGATCGCGAGCTCTTAATTGCTCCAGCGGGTCTCTAAAACGGTTCTCCAGTGCGGCCAGGAATTGGGGCACTGATCTCAAGCACGGGTCGTGCCTGGCGTGTAATTGTACATACCAGCTGGCCGCCCCCCTTTTTAGGGTATTTCCGATGGCCCGAACCATGCTTCCTTCGGAGGGGAATGTATGCGCATTATCCTTCATGTACCCTCTGATGCCAATGAGGAAAAAGTTTAATTCGGAGGATTCCCTTCCGTATTCCAGTTTAAGTTCCTCTCTCCTAGGCATCCATTCTGCGGTACGTTGCCTTTGAACGGAACTCCAGCTCCTGCCAATACTCCTCATCTCCCTCACCGCCTGCTGCCGTTGGGCTCTGCGTTGACGCGCGCTGGCCCCTCTGGCTCCAGGCTTCATCCTTGCCCGGTCCTCTTTCGGTGCCGTACTGGGTGGGCTCCCTCAGGAGATTCTCCTCCAACAACGGCACCAATCTTCCCACGGTTTCCGACAGCCGTGACAAGTTGGTCTCCAAGATGGACAACCGTAGCGCCACGGTCTCCGGCATGCTTCCCCCGGATCCCCAGCTGGTCTCCGCAGCCGCCGAGACTCCTCTCCCTCCTCTGGGGATCCTCTGGGTCACTCCATTCGGCCTAGGGTAGCCGATGGAGGAAGCGATGGCCTGTAGCGTTTCCTCTCCCAGCGGCCGGACATCTGGTAAGGGGCCCTCTGCCCCCCTCGGGCTCCGATCGCCCCCTCCACTCATTTTCACTTCACTGCGGCTCCGCAGGAGGGTGAGAACGGGATTCTCGACTTAATGTCACGCTTACTTCAAACGACCAGCATGAACACAGACCAAAGGTAGCTGCTATCAAAACCAATCTTTATTGAAGAACACACGACTTGGAAAAGTCGAGAATGACATAATGTTTACATACAATCACTTTTATTACCTTTGCTACAACGTCACACCACACGTAAATATCATCACCCAAACCCCACCCCAGGTATCATATGACTATCACTACAACACAAACTACTCATTAAAATTGTTTTGATTCTCACTCCAGAATTTCCCATGCTTGGCTGCCAGGTGTCCGTAGGAGCTATCGAGGAGTGCGTATTGTTATGGCTCTGATTCAAGAGCTTGCAGACTCAGCTCTTGGAATCGGCCCCATGACACAATGCTTATAGATTTTCTGTCATAATCCCTTCAAATATAAAATATATTATTTTGTTTCTTTCCTGGAATATCCTGTTGGGGCTGGGGGGTTCCATTCCTATTGACCTAAAATATGAAGGCAAAATCCTAAATCTTTAATTCAAATGATCAATCGGTATACTTTTAATCAAAAAATGTGGTTTAACTACTTGCACATGTTAGGAAGCCAAGGTGCTCTTAGATTGTTGTTGCTGCTGCTGCTGCTGCTGCTGCTGCTGCTGTTGTTGTTATTTACACCCTTCATTTTCTCTCCACAAGGTGACATTGCACATCAACCATTCTGTCTAGGTCAGAGTTTTCCAAATTATGTGTTGTGACACATTGGTGTGTTAGCTGCAGTGTGTTGGTTTGTCATGTGAATAATAAGAAACCTCTGTCTCTATGTGAAATAAGCAGTAAATTACATACACACACACTGTGCCCCCCCCAATACATTTCATCATTACAATTTATGTATGTGTCCGCATCTCTTATAAGGGGTTGGTTTAACCTCTGGTTTGCTAGTAAAAAGTGAATTTTGTCACAGCAGGATGCATGTCTAAAAAATGTTAAATATTTGGCAAACTCTGCTCTAAACCTTCAGAACAGCTTGGAACTATTTTTCTCAGTTTGTGTATGACTGTACAACCCATATTTTCTTGAAGATTAGGGTTTTGTAAATTGTAACAAAGTGCCAGTGAATGAAATATTAGTGATACATATAATCATAACCATTCGATTCCTTTCTTTAAAAAATAAATTTTCAAATGTGGGTGAACATAGCTCTAAGAATTGTGTGTAACAAAAGGATCTCCTCTTCTTCATCCTGGTTGCAAAGGCCCCAAAAGAGCTGAAATGTGGGCTGCCCCAATGAAGCGGATGTACTCCCAGCCGTGTCAACAAAGCCTCCAGATTTGGCATGAATGTGCTGGATCTGAGGCTGCTTCATGACACATTTATACCAGGCTAAACTTCCAGGTATAAATGATCCCTCAGTTGCTGCTATATCTAAAGTTTGGGTGAGAAGTTCATTTCAATTCAAGTTTTAAACATATAATGGTCAAAATTCAAATAAATATAGAAAATTGCCAAACTTGTCAAATTTACCTGGATGGGAAGTGAAATTGCTTGTCATCAAGCAAACAATTCCTCCTACTTTAGAATTCTTTAAGCCATCTTTCAGTTTGACTTGTATGACTATATTGTCACCATAGTATCTGATTGTACTGGGGGAAGTACATTGAATTCCTCATGTGATGATGCAGCACATACTTAATCAGTATGGCAGTTGTTTTATATTCTTGTTCAAGAGCAGGATATTGCTACAATATGTTGAGAAGTGTTATTCTTCTTCTCACTGTAAATCATCACCGCAGACCAATATTTTTCTCTATATGTTCCAAATTTTCAATGATACTTTAAATTGCATTTTACACAGGTCATTTTTATTTCTTCTGTTTGAAGTATATATTGATGTCTCTGTACTACCTTTATTGTGCACAGCACAAGATATTGCATACTGTTATATAGATACAAGGAGCCTTCTGCTTCATATGAATACATTTGTAGGGATACCTTGCTCTAAAGCAGTCTTTCTTAGGCTATCTGATGTGTAGGATCCATATTTTTGCCCTTATGTGCCAGGGACTGTAATCATTTATGTCCCTGAGCAATAACTACCCCCACCCCCTTTCAAAAACATTTTGCAAACTTGGTCAGGAATCTGTAGAATACAGTATGCACTAACAGGTACTGCATTTTTAGAAATAAAACCAACTCTAAAACAATAAAGGTATTGCATATCTTGTCATGAAACAACATTGAAAATAACAGACTTGCAATATTCTTCTGTGCCTCCTCTTGGTATAATAAAGTCATTGCAGCTTCAGTGTATTTTCACACTATAGATTGCTTCTTTGCTATTCCACACAAAATAAGATCCCTGAAATCAAATTCCCATACTACTCCTGTGATGCAAACTATACTTGCCCAAAAGTCAAGGGATATTTTTAGCAGCAGGTACAAGTAAGCAAAACATAACTGTGCTGGAATGCCACAAGGATTCTATACCTGTTTTTAGTCTATCACAAATGCATTAATGCATCACGAATATAAAGTGCTGTCTCCTTTAGACTTGTGCATGGATTCTTTTTAGCCATTTGCCTTCGGCTTCTTCGGCCTGTTCAGCTTCTTCAGACAGTCATAATGGCAGGGCTCAGCCACCATGTTTTTATCACCTGAATTGATCCATGCGGCTGCCGACTTCTTCTCTTCTATTCAGGAGCACACGGTGTATTGAGAGGCTGCCACGTGCTCACATAGGGTTTCTCTGTGAGCCCTGCCTGTTGGACCAATCAGAGTAGAAGAATGCCATGACGTGTCTTATGCAAGCTGTGTCTATTTAATGGGGCGAGCACCTCTATTGCAATCAATTGTGTCCTGGATCTAGAGAGAGATGCTTCAGTCCTATTGCCTGGCCTTGTCTTGTTGCTTGCTCACAGCTCTGCTTTAGTTTTTTGCTTAGCTTGGCTTCTAGAATTGAATCTTTTTGATTTTTCTTTATTTTATTGTTTCTTTTTATTTAGTGGGACTGGGAGTTGGAAAATGTGGGTGGGTGATTGAGCGCATTTGGGGACGTGGGAGAAAAGAAAGCATCTCTTGGTGAGGGTGCTTTCTTTAGGATGACACTGAGCCTTGAGTCACCCTTTAGCTTCATCCCGTCTTTCCTCTCCTTATACTTTTTCTCCTCCCTCCCCTCTTTCAGAAATTAATAATAATAATAATAATAATAATAATAATAATAATAATAATAATAATAATTTTCCCTTGACATTAAGTCTAATTGAGTTTGACTATGGGGGTGGTGCTCATCTCAGTTTCTAAACAGAAGAGCTGGCATTGTCCGTGGATGCCTCTAAGGTCATGTGGCTGTCATGACTGCATGGAGCACTATTACCTTCTTGCTGAAGCAGTACCTATGGATCTACTCATATTTGCACATTTTTGAACTGCTAGATTGGCAGAAGCTGGGGCTAACAACGGGCTCTCACCCTGTCCCATGGATTTAAACTGCCAACCTTCTGGTCAGCAAGTTCTGCAGCTTAGTGGTTTAACCCGCTGTGCCACCGCAGCTCCTATTTAGATGTATAGTTGTGTTATTTTTTGTATGTTATCATCCCCTCCAATTTTGTCTCCAAATGTATAAACACAATTCAAGCAATTATGTCTATAGAATTTTAAAGAATAAGTGCAAATGTTCTTGTCCTTGAAGGGAAAGGACATTCCAATGTAGCAAAAGAGTCAGTGTGAAAATGACCCACTGCTGCAAGATGTGTCATATTTTGACACATTTTTTTGGGGGGAAATGAGTCTTTAAAAAAACTTGCAAAAGGTCCCATTTTCATCCTTTTTTTGCAAAATAATCCCAAAGTACAAAAAATGCACAAATACGAACGCACCCAGTGAAGATATATTTTAATTATTTGTTCTTGCCTGTGAAATGAAATGAGTGCTCCTGCATTTGCATTGTCATGTCCTCACTAACCAGGAAGTTCTGGGAATTGTCCAAAAGTAATGTTTCCAAACTCTGATAGAATAACTCTTTCTGTTTGAAAAATAATATTTTAGCCACATGCAGTTACTTCTACTATTCTTTACATGCTGGCCAACACATTGCTTCTTTTCAGAGCATCCTGAAAAACAGATCTCACTCTATATATATATATATATATATATATATATATATATATATATATATATATATATATATATATATAAATTGCAGTCCTGAAAATCAAGAATTACATCTTTAGCATTGGAAAACTGTATATTTCATCACAAAAACTCTCAATTCATATTTTTGTATGATGCATTTCCATTACCCTCCTGATGCTGCACTCTGATAAAAAAAAAAAAAGAAACATCTCATGCAAGTGTGTCTCATTTTGTTTATTTTCATGATTATTTATTTATTTATTTATTTATTTACAGTATTTATATTCCGCCCTTCTCACCCCGAAGGGGACTCAGGGCGGATCACATTATAACACACATAGGGCAAACATTCAATGCCCATAAACACATCAAACAGAGACTGAGAGACACACGCAGAGGCAAGTTAACGTTCTTCTGAGGGGATGTTCGATTCTGGCCACAGGGGGGAGCAGCTGCTTCATCATCCACACTGACGGCACTTCCTCATTCCAGGTCGTAAATTAGTTAATCTTGCCTCCCCACTTTATAAGTGGTACCTTATCTCCTACTTGATAGATGCAACTATCTTTCGGGTTGCTAGGTCAGCAACGAGCAGGGGCTATTTTTTATTTTTAATTGACGGGTGCTCACCCTGCCACGGGCTGGCCTCGAACTCATGACCTCATGGTCAGAGTGATTTAAGGCAGCTGCTCAACAGCTGCGCCACAGCCCGGCCCCCCAAACATCATGATGATGTTTTTGACAAAGAAGAGGTGTTGCTTTCATCTGACCCCTGCTGAAAGCAAACCCATAGCTTTCTTGTCAGCTCAGATGAATCTAATTTAAAAGTGAAGAAAGCAGTTAACTTACCTACCAGGACAGGGAGAGAAATGGGGAGTTGGACAGCAACAGAAGTTAGTTGTGTTTGAAAATTAATAAAATTGAGATATTAACTGACTTTAGGTAAACATAAAACAACAAGTGTTTCATATTGTTATTATATAATGATTCTTTTGTTTAACTATGAAAAACTAAGAACACAGCTCAAGCAGGAAAAAAAAATTGGTGTCCTGGTTTTTAGACCTGTTCCTAGGGTTATTTGGGTATCTCAAAACCTAGAGAGGATAGGCAAAAAGTGGTGCCATTTTTGGAATTAGCAGGTCAGAGCTACCCAGAAACAGATCTGACGTTTGAGGCACCAGAATGTTTGTTGGCCAATTAATCTTGCCTTCTTCAAAAAAAAGTATTTTATAGCATTTTGTATATCTGCTGAAGACATCACAAAGATACAAACCTTTCTCAATTCTTCCTGCAAATGCTAGGAATTGATCTTGGAGCATTTTGTGTGCTGTTAGTGTTCTATTCCTGAGATATAACTGAGGTTTCTGGATGAATTGGGGTGACTCATATAGACACTGTAAGCTACACAGTACTGGCATTACACAAATGTTATTGATATTGGATGCTTTTTGATTAGCAAAATATCAAACTCCAAGTATTAAAGAATATAGATAAGAAAAATAAAATTCTTAATTTATTGTCATTTCAAAGATAATGTTTGCTTTCAACAACGATTCATCAGATTGAAAGAGCTTGGGGTTTTGTTTTTGTTTTCTTTTATTTTTCAGGTTCCAAAAAGTGTTTCAATAACACGTCCAGGTGTATGACAGATGAATGCAGTAATTTTATTCACTAAGTTGCTCTGCTTAGCTCTGTATGATGTGACATATTGCCTGATCACACTGGGATTTTTTAGAAGTTCAACAGTTGTCATTCAGTACGAAACAAAGAATGGGAACATATGAACTTCTGCAGAAGTTTGGTCTCAGAGAGATGAACACAAAAGCATCAATAGAAATAAAAAGCTGTAAGCCTGAACCAAAAGGGGATAGGTTTTGAGAAAAATTCTGGCAGCATCAAAACAGAGATATTTCCAAAGTACTGATGAGCTAAAATGGGGTAGAGACTTTTTGTTAATATTTTTAGCTCCTGCAAAAATATACTATAAAACATTTTGGCTGGAGAGGGGGGCATCTATTTATTTAGTAAAGGTAAAGGTTTTCCCCTGACATTAGTGGTGTCTAACTCTGGTGGTTGGTGCTCATCTCCATTTCTAAGATGAAGAGCAAGTGTTGTCCATAGACACCTCCAAGGTTGTGTGGCCAGCATGACTGCATGGAAAACCGTTACCTTCCTGCCAAAATGGTACCTATTTATCTACTCACATTTGTATGTTTATGAACTGCTAGGTTGGCAGAAGCTGTGGCTAACAGTGGAAGCTCCCCGGATTCAAACCACCAACCTTTTGTCAGCAAGTTCAGCAGCTCAGTGGTTTAACCCACTGCACCACTAGAGGCTCCCTTACTTATTTAGGGGGTGCTTAATACTTTCTATTTTAATCTTTTTAAAGTACATAAAGAAAACATCATTTTTCAGGGGATTAATATAAAACTTACTGGGTATATACTTAGTGCTATTTTATTGTTAATTTGTGTTTATTCCATGATTTTTGTTCATTATTTTAAAATAGCACTGAAACATCAATAGTTGAGATAAAGAATAGATGTTTTTGCCCAATGAAATGAATTCAGTATAGACAATATTTAATTGTTCCATTTAATAATCATATGCTTTGCTACTTCTTATATATGATTTGACCTAGTTGTGTTCTTTTTCACTCATAGGAAACCATTTTTTCTGACACCTCTAATTAAGATTATTTGTTAGTCACTGCATGGTTAATTTATCATTCTAATATGAAATAAATTAATAATGCCATGTTTTGTGTTTAGAATTATCTGTCATTATAATGTATATTTTGCTGATTTTAATTACAAAAATTCAAAGACTACAGCTTTGGATATAGCTGAAGAGGCATTGCTAGCAGAACGTGGAACAGTTTGATACTTTAATGGTGTTGCTTCTTATAAGTTTCAAAAGGCAGATTTTATATGGCTCTACAGTTCCAACATTTTCTCTATGTGAAGCTTCGCTAAGAACCACCATCAAACAAATGTGGAAACCAGTTGAGCATTTACTTGGTAGTAATCCCTGAAATATCTGTGACAAGAAATTACTGTAGCTAAATGCCATTCACATAACAGACATGTATTTCATTTTTAAAAAATGAAAAATGAAAATGAGAAATGAAACCTAGTATTTTAAGAAAGAATAGGAGGATAATGTGGCAGGGAGGGACAACAGTATCCAAGTGTACTAGAGCTACCAGCCATTTTATTATAGAAGAATATCATCTATGGCTAAGCTACATTGGCACCAAGCTGGCAAAAACCTGTATATTTTTATTTTATTTTAAGTGTACCAGATGTATGTTGTATTTCATGTTTGTATTGTCTGTGCTTGATAAGGCCAACTGTCTAATCAATAAATTGTTGTATTGTACAGAAGAATATATAGAAGTGGAGAGAGGTCTGTCACATCTGTATGTGTGTAAACATTCTTCACAATTGTAGAAAAAACAATTCTATACTTAATCTAACTCTAGTGAGGATATTGTTCAAAAACTTTCTAGGAACCTTTTTATATAGAAACATTTTTTTAGTTTTTCTATGTTAAAAATGTGGCAATCGTGGAGAAAAGCAAAGTAAGGCTGTTCTCTAAAAGAAAGACAAGGCCTGGAAACACCAGTATTTTTAAATACCTATTGCATAGAGAAATGCCATACCAGTCCATCTACTGGTTCCTCCTTTGTTCCCAAATGAGAGAGGGTATCTGGGAAAACATAAATAGGACTAAAATATCTGTAGGATTTAGAACCAAAACTACAGTTCTCCCTGCCACAAAAATGTCAGTTTTGGATGTGGCCATCCTAGCACAAAATAGTAATGAATTATATGTTTGCATGCATGACTATGATTCTCTATCCCAGCTACTAACCCTATGAACATTTAAATTCCTCTGTTCTAGTAAGGATTTTAGAAGTCTTTTATGAGGGAGTTGCTTAGGAGGAAAATTTTGGTGTAAGGAAATGATTAAGAACACATTGCTGTTTCATACAAAGAAAACAGCTGTTTTTCTGCCTCATGAAATACGACTGGATGTTATTTCCAGTAGAAAACACCAGAGAAGATAGGATACAGAAATCTGCACATAACATCTTCCAGTTCACCCATGGTCTAGTGCTAGATATAAAAGTCTTGCTGGTTTGTGATGCTGCAGCTATAATTTAGAGCTATAGTTTCCAAAGTGAGGGAAGTAATAGTTCCACTATATTCTGCACTAGTCAAACCTCATCTAGAGTGTTGTGTTCAATTCTGGGCTACTTCATCACACGGGCTTTGGGAAGCACATTAGGATGCTCCCAGAACACTTCCTCAATGGAGCCCATCATGTGACTTAAGGCTACTTGAGAGAGAGCTCTGTAGAGGAAGCATCCTGGCAGTGTGCTAGGATGTTGCCTAGAACAGAGGGAAGCCGGGTGGCAACACTTTCCCCGTGGGATAAGGTAAGGGGCGATGGGGGTGATGTGGGGCATGGGGCAACGGTTTCCCCAGTTGCACACCAGATTTGCCACACTGCATAGTGAATCCTCCCACTATCCCACCCACCAAATGGACCTCAATGTGATGAGGTCTTAAGAGAAATATGTACACATTTGGAGCAGGTTCAAATAAGGGGAGTGGAGATTATAAGACGTATGAAGGGCAAAACATATGAGGAAAGATTGAAGGAGTCAAACATGTTTGACTTAGTAAAACTAAAAAAAATGAGTAGTGACATGATTACACTCTTTAAATTTCTAAAGGACTGCCATAGAGGGGAAGGGGGGCAGATCTCTTCACTACTGCCCCAAAGCATAGGACCACATCTAATGATTTTTGTTTAAGAGGAGGGTAGATTTTGATTTAACAGTAGAAAGAATTCATTGACAGTAATAGAAGTTTGGTTGTGGAATGAATACCTAGGGAGGAGGGTGAGACATCTTCAAAAGGAGTTTGAAGACTTTCTTGCTTGATCTGCTTTAGCTGGAGAGCCTGCATTAAGCCACGGGTTAGATTTCCAACTCCATTATTCTGTGACTGTATGATACAGCTGCCTGCTGGGAGAGGAGAGAATGAACTTTGCAATTAAATATTTTGTGTAATTCTAAAGTGATTAATACCTAAATATTAAGTATTTCAAGAAAGCCAAAAGAACAGAGGTGACTTTTGTGTGAATCAGTTCTATCTCAAAGCCTGTCAAAGCTGTCAGATTCAGCTACACTGATTAGCAGATACTGTGGATATTAGAAGAATTTCCAAGTGACATTTTGCATTGTATGTTTGAGCTAAATAAATATATCTAATTACATAAACAGCAAAAAGTCACTTTTTTCCTTTTCAGTATATATATATATATATATATATATATATTTAAAAAACCCTCTCCTCACATGTCACATGCTTATATTCCTCACTTCTTAGTTATTGGAGCTCTCAGTAACACAATCAATAGAGGGGAAAATCTGTTAGACATGGAGCTGGGGTTTCATATATTTCCTGACCAGAAGCTCTTAAGGTTATGGGATTCAGGAACAATAAATCGCTACCTAAAAATAGAAAGCAAAAGCTAGGAATCAATTGACAGATTCCACAATAAAATAAATGCTGAGGTTTTCCTCATAGGCAAATTGTAGGACAAGTGCTATTTTAGGGAAAAATAGGGAAATGGCCAGCACTAAATTATTCATTAAGTAAGTATACTATTTTTTCTTTGATTCTTTTCTTAGAACCAACTCACTTTTCTCCTTCTTTCCACTACCATAACATGCTGATCTCAAGTTTTAAATTAATTTTGTGCATGGCCGGGCTGTGGCGCAGCTGTTGAGCAGCTGCCTTAAATCACTCTGACCATGAGGTCATGAGTTCGAGGCCAGCCCGTGGCGGGGTGAGCACCCGTCAATTAAAAATAAAAAATAGCCCCTGCTCATTGCTGACCTAGCAACCCGAAAGATAGTTGCATCTATCGAGTAGGAGATAAGGTACCACTAAAGTGGGGAGGCAAGATTAACTAATTTACGACCTGGAATGAGGAAGTGCCGTCAGTGTGGATGATGAAGCAGCTGCTCCCCCCTGTGGCCAGAATCGAACATCCCCTCAGAAGAAGGTTAACTTGCCTTTGCGTGTGTCTCTCAGTCTCTGTTTGATGTGTTGATGGGCATTGAATGTTTGCCCTATATGTATATAATGTGATCCGCCCTGAGTCCCCTTCGGGGTGAGAAGGGCGGAATATAAATACTGTAAATAAATAAATAAATAAATAAATGGCATGCCTCAGTTTAGTGCTAAAAGTGCATTTGTGTGAAGCATATTAGCTGCAAAGTATTCGTAAATAATAATAAATGGGATAAAGACTCCAGAACCCTATTCTCAGTCCCAGTTAGAGTTGAGATTATGAAGCTATGATTGGCCACATGGGTGACCACATGGGTGTTATGTCATAGGGAAAGGAAGACTTTAATTGTACTAGGATGAAGTGGTAGATATGACCACAGAACCAATATATTGGGGTAGTTCTACACTGACGAGAAAAGTGGGCTCAGAAAAGACTTCCTAAGCCACCTCACAGCAGCAGGAACCCCTACCACCCTGCTGTTTCAAATCCAGCACCTCTGGGCAGGGGTTCAACTGCCACCCCTTCCCGTGTCCTTACTGGCTACAGCAGTGAGATAAAGACCTAACTGCTCCCAGACTGTGGAACCCCCTCCCGAGAGAGACCAGGAGGCCCCCATGTCTGTTGGCCTTCCACAGGCAGGTCAAGACCTTCCTCTGCCTTCGGGCATTTGGGGAAGGATAAAGGGGAGACTTTGGTGAGGTGTGGGTGGGATTAGGTGTGGGGGAGCTGTGAGTTTTAAAGGCTATTTTAAGTGTATTGTATTTTAATCTGTTTTTACCACACTGTTACTATTTAATTGTTTTTTAACGCTTGTATTGCACTTTTTCAATTTGACTAAGCACCTTGAGTCCCCACAGGGAAAAAGGTGGGGTATAGATAAAGTTTTTAATAACAATAACGACAGCAACTTATACTTGAGGCCCCTCCTTCCTACTACCAGGTTATGTGACTCATGAAGGAGAATAGGAGGAGGGAGGGCTCTTCCCAGCCTACTTCAGGAGTCATGCAACCCAGTAGGAGAAAAGAGGATCCCCAAAGAGAAGGTAGGCGGGTGTATTAACCTGGTGTTTATACTTAGCCCTTCTGCTTAATGCACATTGTAGATCAGGTAAAACCTTTATTTTCCCTATAACATAACATGTAGCCAGCAGTGATAAAGGGCAAAGTTGTAGAAGGGAACAGCCATCCTGTGTCCCCAGATTGTCTGAATCCAGGGATGGCAGGACAGCTGTCAAAATAGCTTCAGCCGGTTCCTTTTAAAAAATGGTTGCAGCTATGTGGACTGTCCCTAACTCAGGATACAACTCTAATCCTGTTTAATGCAGCTCAATAGTGGGACAAACAGTACTGTCCCTGTCAAATCAAGATAGTTAGATAGCTAGAAAGATATGCTTTCTCTCATGAGTGAGTGTTGAAGGGATCAATCCTTATTATACTAAATAATTATGCAAAACCACTGTAAAATCCATAGACTCTTCCTTATAAGCCTTTTAAAGCTACTTTTAAGGTTTTTGTATCTTATTTCAGACACTGGTGGTCATCTGTTGGTTGTGCTTTGATTGTATTTTTCTGCATGGCAGGGGATTGAATGGGGTAGCACTAGTTGTCTCTTCCAACTCTTATATGATTCTAAGAAACACACTATTTTAAATCTAAACTTTTAAGGATTTATTTGAACTGCTGAGCCATATCCCCAAAATTGGTGTTTGGACTAAAACCTCAAAACAAATTCATTGTTCTACTGAGGCCCAATCTACACTGACCATTTAGGTTAGTGTGGGGATGAATCAACCTATGGTCATCTATAGAACGCATGCAGGCTGATCCAATTTATCCCAGGGATAAATAGTTTATTCAGAATCAGCGGTGGGTATCTCGACAGCATCCCATGCTTCCCAGGCCCAGATAGCCCAGGGATGTGGAATGGTATTGGCTATCCCTTCCTGCCCTGCCTCACCCCGCTGCTGCCAGCTAAAAGGACGGGGAAAAAACATACCTGTTCATCAGCAGTTTCTCTTCTTGGTTCTGTGCCATGAGCTTGAAAGGAGCAGGAAAGTTCCAGCAAGTAGCTAAGTTCCTTTTTCCTTCTTTGAACTGGCAGCAATGGCATAAGATAGAGGCTGGCATTCAGGCCCCTGCTCAACAGTGCCCAAGTGGCTTTGGTGTGGGTGGGTAGTGCGGTTTCCCTCTTGCTGCTGCTGAGGTGGCTCAGGGTGTCCCTGTCAGGCCACAATGCAGGGCAGAACCAGCATTTTGTATGCCCGTTCCACCCCACATTTTGTGCTGTGTAGAGCTGCCTTGAGTTAGAAGCCAACAGCTGCCTTTTCAAAGCAACCGCTAAATTCTGTGCTGTGTCAGTTTCACATTTCCTTTCTTATTGTGAAAATTGTAATAACGTTTCACTAAAAGGAGAATGACAATTTTGCATATGAATCATGCTTTCACAACCTGGTGAAATGTTGATCCTTTCTTTAGAGATCTATTGAAAACAGCAGAACTGCAGTTAAATGTGCTGTAAATTATATTGGAATTCCCCAGCATAGTAGCGTGGTGCACCTTTAATGGTTAATTTCTATGAAGGATATTATTATGTTAATTTATATTATCTTCGCATAGTTTATTCAGAGTGTGTGTTGGTTTTAATTGGTCCAAAATTAAGTTTGTTTGATTGCCTTACAGCAGCTAAGAAGAATTCATGTTGAAAAATGCATCTCATATAGAACATTTTATTAAACTAATGTGTCCACTAGAGATTACTGATTAACAGAACAAGGGAAATTACTGATAATTTTGCTTTATCAAAGTTTAATTGCAATGTTTATTTAGAAGCATAATGTTTATATACATTTATCTCACCAAAGAAATTATGTTGCTTCACATGCTTCAACAACAAAACTATTTGGAATATAATCCTATGCATATCTACTCAGAAGTAAGTCACATTAAGTCAGATTTTAGTTGAGGTAAATTATAATAACAAGGAGCCCCCAGTGGCGTAGCAGGTTAACTCACTGAGTTGCTGAACTTGCTGACCAAAAGGTCAGCGGTTCAAATCCATGAAGTGGGGTGAACTCCTGCTGTTAGCCCCAGCTTCTGCCAACCTAGCAGTTCGAAAACATGCAAATGTGAGTAAATCAATAGGTATCACTCTGGTGGGAAGGTAATGGCACTTCATGCAGTCATGCCAGCCACATGACCTTGGAGGTGTCTACAGACAACACTGGCTCTTCAACTTAGAAATGGAGATGAGCACCAACCCCCAGAGTTGGACACAACTAGACTTAATGTCAGGAGAAAACCTTTACCTTTATCTAAAGTATAATAACAGGGGGTACTGTTGAGTTTTAAACTCAACATCAAATGAGTACTTTTTTTAATTAAAAAAAAAGAGGAACTCCCACTTTTAGGTAGCTGAAAGTGCTTTGAATCAGTGTTCAAACTGTTTTTTTGTGTGGTGTGATAATCCAAAAACGCTGCAGCAGTGAGTTTGGGGGAAATAATGTGCTATTGTCAGTATGTTGAGGACATGACTTTTAACTGCTTCACTTCCCCTGACCACAGTGCTAGTCATTTAACTTCCGACAAATAGACGGAGAGGACCTCTGGCTGCAATCCATAACTTTCCTAACACACGGAATTGTGCAGTTTGACAGCTAATTCTGGGCATTGATAGGAATTTCCCTTCTTCATTAAGCATTTCTTTAATATTTGCTAGCCTTTCTTTGTTTTTTCCAGCAGTTTGCAAGCTAGGAAAAGTATTTTGCCAAATATACAAAACAGATAAATGCTTGTAATTTGTAAGTGTTTAAGTGATTAGTGCTTGCAAATTTCCAGAAGTAATAAATTGTGAAGGCCCTGCCTCATGGGATTCTGAACTTATGGAGAAGTGCAATTTTCCAGAAAAAAAGGGGGGCATGAATGAAAGGGGCCAATGTATTGGAGGTGACAAGTCCAGTAACTGTGATAATCTAAAAGCAATTGCAGGCTTCTGAAAACACTTGAGGAATGGATTGGTGCAATGAGAAGAGTGGTGATTCTGGTGTGCTCCCAAAACAGCTTGGCAATGCTAAGGATCATTTTTAGAGCCTTGTGTGGTACCGTCCAAAGTCTTTTTCCTTTTCTCCTAAAGAGTGCTGGTGCCTCACTAAACTACAGATTTCATGTTTCCAAAACAATGAGCCATGGAAGTTAAATTTGTGTCAAATTATATTATCACATATACTCATGTGGTATATGTCGAGGTCAATTTGGGAGCCAAAATTATGTATTTTGATATGGCCTGTGGATAAGTTGAGGGTCACACTGTGAAGAGGGGAATGTATCAATGCCATCTCAGGGGTCCTGGCATCCCTGGCCATCATCACCATCTACTTGTCTTAGACATTCAAAAAGGTAAGAAATTGTACCACAGCAGAGAGAAAGAGTAGAGGGGGTTGGAGCTTTTTAGGTTCTCCTGAGACAGACTTAATTCTGGCCTTTTGCCAGAATGGTTCCTTTAAATAAGAGTTAAGGTGCAGTACGGACATTGACCCATTGATAAGTTGACCCAGGTTTTTGGATTTATTTTTTGACTAATATTTCTAGACTTATGTATGAGTATATATGGTAATTTTATAGTGTAGATGCACCCTCAGAGAGATGTTTTGCCAACAAAAACAAAAGATGAGCACTATTCTTATATCACACCAATCACACACCTGAAGTAGGTTTGTATTCAAGGCTTGTTTGTTCATTGTATTTTTAGCTATATTCAAGATGAATCCTTACAATGAAGACAGCTGAGGATTTTAAAATGAATGCCTTGTCCTAGTATTCCACCAGGAGAATGAAAAATTATCAAAAGAAAAAAGAAAGAAAGATGCCATCTCTGACTGTATCTTGTCAAAGTTGAGATCTTGCTTTTCATTTTCCTATTGTTTGCAGATGCTATCTAACAAATGGCAACAGAAACACAGAATACCATGTACACCCATATTTTGAAATAATTCTGTCAATATTTGATCATGGAATTTTCAAACTTCAAAACATTTACCAAAGATTATATTCAGATCACATCATGGTGAGCTGGCCATGTCTTTAAACATTTAAATGAATTTCTGTGCTGTGCAATTAATTAAATCTCTAATCTCATCCACATTTATCAGGGAATTAGTCCTACTCAATTCATTGGAGATTACATTTGAGTAGACTTCTGCTGTTTCAATGGGAGTATGTTCCACTGTATTTTATTGGGATTTCCTTCTGTGTAAAAATCCATAAGCATGGGCAATATATATATATATATATATATATATATATATATATAAGTTGTGCCCGGCCATGCATTGCTGTGGCTTATGGGAATCATTAGTTGGCCAGGTAGAATAGCAGT
Organism: Anolis carolinensis; assembly: GCF_035594765.1. Classification (NCBI taxonomy): domain Eukaryota; kingdom Metazoa; phylum Chordata; class Lepidosauria; order Squamata; family Anolidae; genus Anolis; species Anolis carolinensis. Next base: position 238,760,454 of record NC_085842.1, read on the forward strand.
GAATAACCTTGCAGCCTCAAAGCCTGGCCGTTTTCTTCTTATGGCAGTCCTTGTTGAGTGAGCTGGAATGCAATGGAATAGGCTTGCTGCTAGGAAGGCTGGGTACTTGCGTTCTAGGGGAATGTTTGTTTTTTTTTGACTGCTAGAATTGCAATGAATAGGCTCACTACTTCAAAGCCTGGCTGCTTGCTACCTAGGGGAATCTTAGGTTGGTCAGCTTCAATAGTACAGAGTAGTATTGCTGCTTCAAAACCTGGCTGCCTTCTACCAAGGTTAATCCCTTGTTGGTCTGGTTGAATTGCACTGAATAGCCTTGCAGCTTCAATGCCTGGCTGTGTTATACTTAGGAGAATCCTTGTTTGGCGAGCTGGAGTAGCACCCTCAATCAAAAAGCTGCTTTGAAGCCTGGCTACTTCCTTTGTAGGGAAATCATTGTTTGGCCAGCTTGAATTGCACTGAATAGTCTTGCAGCTTAAAAGCCTGTCCACTTTCAGGACATCCTTCATTGGCCAGATTGAATGGAACAGAGCAGTCTCTTGGCTTCAAAGCCTGGGAGTTTTCTATCTAAGGGAAATCTTGATTGGCCAGGTTGAACAGCACTGAATAGCCTTGCTGCTTGCAAGCCTGGCCACTTTCTACCTTGTGGAATCCTTGGTTGACCAGGTTGAATGGCAATGAATAGTTTCAGTGTGGCAAGTATGAATGCTGGAATTAGTCACCTTGATTAGCATTTAATGGCCTTGCAGCTTCAAAGCCTGGCTTCTTCCTGCCTGGAGGAATTCTTTGTTGGGAGGTGTTAGCTGACCCTGATTGTTTCTTGTCTGGAATTTCCCTGTTTTCAGAGTGTTGTTCTTTATTTACTGTCCTGATTGTAGAGATTATATTGTTCTGTTTTATTATAGCACATTGATTTTTATATATTATATTTATAATATTATATTATTTGCTTTGAACTGGATTATATGAGGCCCTTTCTACACAACTGTATAAAATCCACACAGAACTGGATTATATGTCAGTGTGGACTCAAGATAACCCATTACAAAGCAGATACTACCGTGTTTCCCCGAAAATAAGACCTCCCCAAAGAATAAGACCTAGCAGGGGTTTGGGGGGATTGCCAAATATAAGGCCTCCCCTGAAAGTAAGACCTAGCAACTAAGGCTGCAGCAGAGTTCCATTGGGAAGCATGGCTGCCGGGCAGAACCAGCACTCATACACACACCGGAGGGAGGGAGGGAAAGTGCTTGCTTTCTGTGCCTCCCTCCCTGCCTGCCTTGCCTGTCCCCCAGCCGAGGCTTGAAAAACCTTCCGTGGCTGCTGCTGCGCTGCCGTTTCTTCCTTCCTTCTGTCTCCCTCCTGGCCATGCTGCCTTCTTCCCAGAGGCTTCTGATTGGCTCCTGGAGCCAGGGCAAGGGAGGGTGGGTGGGAGGGAGGGGAGGAAGAGGGCTTTCGTCCTGCTGCTTTTAATCCTTAAAGGTACAGGACGCATTGGGATTCTCCTCTCATCTTCCTATCCTATGCCATGAAACTGATTATTTTATACTATTATTCTATTGCCATATTATTATCATCATATTCTGTTACTATTATTATATCCCATTATTATATTATCCTATTAATATATTTTAAATCATTATATTATATTTTCTATTATTATTATTATATCATTATATTATTATTCTATTATTCTATTATATTTTCATATTATTATATTATTATTCTGTTATTATTAAATTCCATTTTATATTACCCTATTAATATATTTTATATCATTATATTCTATACTATTATTCTATTATATTATCATATTATTTTATTATTATTAGCATATTCTGTTATTATTATTATATTCCATTTTATATTATCCTATTAATATATTTTATATCATTCTATTCCATTCTATTATTCTATTATATTATCCTATTATTATTATTATATTATTATGCTATTCTGTTATTATATCCCATTATTATATTATCCTATTAATACCATATTATTATCATTTTCTGTTATTATTATATCCTATATTATATTATCTCATTAATATATTGTATATCATTATATTATTATTATATTATCATATTATTATTATAGTATATTATATTATTCATTATTCATGACTACATTGAAACTAGAATAGAGAGAAATCAGCGTGGAAACCTTATGAAACCTAAATTGCAAGAGGTACCATAGATTGTTGTACATGTAAATAATGGTAGTAATAAGAAATTCTTGATAGGATTCATAGTTTGTCTGGTTATGCTGGTTTGTGATGACAACTACTTTACAGTATATAATAAATGTTCATTTTGTTGTTCAACAATAAATGTGAGCTCTTCTTCATGGAAAAATAAGACATCCCCTGAAAATAAGACCTAGTGCATCTTTGGGAGCAAAAATTAATATAAGACCCTGTCTTATTTTCGGGGAAACAGGGTATGGATTATCTGCCTTGGCATTTTCGGTTATATAGCTCTGGAAGGGCCTACACTGTCATATCATCCAGTTCAAATCAGATAATCTGCATTTTATAGGCTTCTCTGTGTAGTCTGACATGATAGTTGTTAGAGTGGTTGAGCATTTCTGTGTTCTCAAATAATAAACTGTGTCCAGGTTGGTTCATCAAGTGCTCTGCTATGGCTGATTTCTCTGGTTGAGTTAGTCTGCAGTGCCTTTCATGTTCTTTGACTCATGTTTGGATGCTACATTTGGTGTTCCCTGTGTAGACTTGTCCACAGCTACATGGTATACAGTAGACTCCTGCAGAGATGAGAGGATCCCTCTTGTCCTTTGCTGAACGTAGCATTTGTTGGATTTTCTTAGTGGGTCTGTAGATAGTTTGTAGGTTGTGTTTCTTCATCAGTTTGCCTATGCGGTCAGTGGTTCCCTTGTCCCACTGAAAGTAGCTTGTGGTGAGGCAATGGTAAAACAGGGCTGTGATGTCTTCTGGGAAGTTTTATTTGATTAGTGGGATAGTTTCTGCTACCGGGACTTTAGTAAATAGGGACACCACATTGAAGCTGATCAGAATGCCCTTGGTGCTTAGCTTGAGGTTGCTGTTTTTTTATTTTATGAAGTGTGTTGAGTCCTTGATGTAGTGCGTGGTGAGCCCGATATGGTTTTGTAGCTGTGTAGCCAGAAATTTTGCCAGGTTGTATATGGGGGATCCAATGGCACTCACAATGGACCTGAGTGGGGTGGAGTCCTTGTGGTTTTTTGGGAGTCCATAAAGCCTAGGTGGGAAGGCTTCCAATTTGCACAGTAGTTGCAATGTATGTATGTAGAGCTTAATGGAGGAGTTCTTGATCAGAGTTTTAGTTTTTCTGGTGATTTTGTTAGTTGGGTCTTGTTTAGTTATTATTCCAGTAATTCAATATAGCATTTCCTGGTTAGAGCTCCCCTTTTGCATATGTAAAGATGCTAATGTGTTTATAAATCTTTATTGCTGCAAAATGTGAGCCCATTAAAACCAACATTGGATTTATGGAATATCTTTAATCCCTACTTTGTGAAAGTTTGCACAATATCATAACTCTTCACGCCTAGGTCTTCCTGTAGATTAAAAGTTGTCCTTCTGTTCTGGACAGTTTTCAAGTGCCTCCAATATATTCATAATTGTTTGTGTTTATACAGTGCTTTCCCTTAGAGAGTACTGCTCCCTGTACATTGTTTTTCAATCTTTACTGTCTTTTCCAAAGTTCTGAAACTGGAAAATGGAAAGCAAAGTAGTTTAAAGAAAGACGTGTTTTTCACAAGTCTCCCCTTCCTTGCATGAGTCTTAATTACTGTTGAGCAATGTCTGTAAAGTTTTTCCTTTATTCATTTTACTGTCCTCATTGGAATTTTTTTACTTCTCCCTTTGCAATTTTATGTGTGCAATAATCAGAAGGGAATTGCCTAACAAAAAGTGACATTCAAAATTGAGTAAATTCTTGAATTTTTGGCAAAAGAAAACCCAATTAAAGAGATGGGTTTGTTTTTTTAAAAAATTGGGGACATCTCTAGAGTGCTTTGTGTTCTGTTTTTTCTATTAGTTGTAGCACAATTCTGTGCGGCTTTTTGATTTACAGTCTCAAATAGGCTTCAGTAATATAATAGAACATCTTTAATTAAATCCCAAAAACTCACATTCAGGGATAAATAATAATCCATCAGCTATTTCATTCTTTTTACAGTACCCAAGAGGACTTGACAGTCTTAATCACTTCAGCCATTTATACCTTCATTTTAGCTCTATTTCAGTCAAGCCATTTAGTGGAGTTTATCTAAATTACAGTATCTTTTTTTATCACACGTCTGGAGCTGTAACACAGAAACTAATTTCTGGTGCAAAATGGAATATCTCAGAAGCCCAGACATCAGTAGCAGAGGCACATTAGAATGAAAAGTTACCTGTCACTAACTGATATTTGTCTCTGTAATGAGCTGAACCAGTCAAGAAGTGTGGCTATAATCAAATTAGGAGCCACTGGCATCACAACAGAATGCTAAGCACAAAGGAACATGACATTGCTTGTGCTGTCAGTGCTGCAGCTCTTCTTCTTGGTAATCAGGACCTGTTTCGTTCATCTGACTGCAACACTTTATGCAAGGTGCTTTGTATAAATGGCACAATACTATAAGTTGCTTCCGTCAAATGGTGGAGGTCATAGCTTAACCGGGGATGAGTCGATGTACACAGCCTTCTCAGATAAGGCTGATGCCAGTGTCTGTACCATGTAATAAGTCATTCCAGAAACTACAAGATCTAATAATTGTAATTGCAGAATCTAGACTTCATTATTTTATGAATATATCCTCTCTGCTAGGGATGGATGGACACAAATTCTCCTTTTGTTCTTTGCTTGCTCTTGATATATATACACTTGGCAAGATTACAGAAGAGTTTAAATGATTTCTTGGACTTTGTGATTTTTAATGAAAAATTCATTACTGGAAAAAAAAAATCTTGCATAAAACCGAAGGATTTTTTTCACATTTTCTCCCTACAATTTCCCAAGCTGTAAAAGTCTTGTATTTGCTGACCTTTTTATTTTAAAAGTGGTGTTAAGACACCCTTTCCTGTGGAGTATAAGAATCTGCAAGTATTCTCTACATCCTTGTTGTTGATATAGTAATGTATGTTTCTTTATTTGCAATAAAATGGAAGTGAGTCAAAGAAAGTTCTGCTGCATATCGGAGTCGAGGGACAGAAGTCCTATCAAAGTGCTATAATGTGAATAAAGCCACACAAAAGAAAAAAAGTTTTGCAATATAATACAAACAAAAGGTGGAGTGATAACACAGGTAGAAATTGTAAAAATAATCAATGAAATAGCCTTAACCTCTCAATGCCACCTGGCCTATTGATAATCCTTCACATTAACTGATGATGTGAAGGAGCCAAATGGATGTTTGCAGCCTCCATGTCTAATGGAAATCATGTTTAGCCTACAATTCCTCCTTACGTAGAGAATCTTTTCTTGCCCTGGCTTTATTCGTTGATAAGGAGGGCTGGCGAACACTATCCCATTGCAGATGCTTTCAAGAAATGAGGAGAAAAATCATGGGAGCACCTCCTCTTTACTGTAAAGCAGTCAGAAAAGAAGAGGAAAGGATTCCATCCTACATTTGAGGAAATACACTGTGATGGTGTCATTTACATTTGATAAATGTAAATTAAGCAAGCAGGCTTGTTTTGCAGCGGTTGCCAGGAAACCCCTGTTCTCTTTCTTTAATGATTCTGATTGCCTAAAATTTCTTGCAAAACAGCTTCAACAGCTTATGGTCATGCATTTTGTCAATATTGGAGATCATAATCCTGGTAATTAATACATATATCTGTCTATGTCATTCCAGCCATGTATCTGTTTATTCATGCTAAGTATATAGATGGTGGCAATAACAACAGGGTTTTGATGTAGCCACAGAAAAGATACTAGATGAATATGAACAAGTCCCTTTGAGGGACAAACAACTAGATAATTTCTACTGTGGTGATCATTATGACTAAATCTTAAGCCACTGCCCATTAAATCAGGGCTAGTCTAGAGAAGAAATGCTCCAGGCTGGCTCTGGAGGTGGCCACACGCATCCTGCTGAACCCATTGTGCCAGTGGGTTGGAGTCTACATGGTTTAGCCAGGTAGACCACATCAGTCCCCATTGGACCATCACCTCACGATATAAATACAATTGCTCCCATCTGACTGTACAATTTCATGTGAGCTCCTGGTCATTGTGGATGCCCCCATGTTGACATTAACAGAGGCACCTGTGCAACTAGGAAGGTTGGAATGTTGATATGGGCACAATCCACAGGGATGGTAACAGTGCTTCATGAGCCAGACCCAATTCTGCTGTCCAAACTACCCCAAAGCTATAGGAATACTAGACTTTCAAGTGAACACTTTCAAGTATTCCCCAGCTTCCACTAAATATGCAGCTAAACTTGATTCACTCGGTTTAACCTGCAATACTTACTGGACATGGAAAAACTTTGTGGGATCAGCCAGGAGTTAACCTAAAGTGATGGCAGGTTTTAAAGCCCATGTAGACAATTTATTTATTTACTATATTTATATCCTGCTCTCTCTCACCCCAAGGGGGATTCAGAGCAGATCTTAGTGTTTAGTCCCAAAGGAATTAGTTGTCAAATGTTGAGTCAACACATAGGTAAATCCCTACTTTTGTGTAGGTGTTACTTGCAGTAGACCCCTTGATTTTTGTGTATGTGTTACTTGCAGTAGACCCCTTGATTCAATGGGTCTACTGCACTGATAGAAGGGAAACGAGAAAAACTGTGCATAATCTCCAAGGTTTTCTGATAGTGAAGATGATGGGCTCTTGCTTTAACACAAAGTTTATCTCCTCTACTCACAGATGCATTCAGATTAGATGGATGAAATTTGTACTGTGTAGCACTATGGAAAAGTCACTTAATGCTCATAATGCTCTCCATACTGTGGCAATAATAATGCTCAAAAAGAGTAGCTGTCACTTCTTGCTTCTTCTGCACATGTGTGGAAATAATTTTAAGCAACTCTCAGATTAGCTGTAGGCATATACATTATTGTCCTATAGTACATGTCCACGGACTACGTTTGTTCATGCTGATGCCGAAATTCAGCTAACCACTTAAGGAGCAGTGTGAATTTATCATCTAGTGCACCTTGCTACTTATCATTCAGATTAACATGCAAACTGGGTTTAAAGTCAACAGAAACAGATGTTCACTTTTAGGCCTGAAAGGATGCCTCATATAGAGTCTTCACTCTAAAACAATTGGACATACCCTTTCAACATAATGCAAGAAATGTCTTTGGCAGCCCGCTAACTTCTCCTGGATGGCTTAGAAATGGTCAAGCCAGGGACTGGGCTTTCATAGGCTGGAGGCTTCCACTGATGTCAGAGATAAATCGAGTTTCCCTCATGGTGGGAAGAATGGAGAGCTGTCATTTGTCCACTTGAAACTGGAGTCATTCAGAGTGCCCCTGTATAGGCTTAGACGTAATCATATGGTTTAACAAGTCTGTGATTGGATTATATGAATTTACAAAAGGAGCCAGCCTCAGAGACAATGAAGAAGTTTATGCAAATATAGACAATTCAATGGGAAACAAACAGAACAATACAGATGCTATTGAGGTGCAGTTCATATCTGATATTTCTGATATACCTATCATCTGGAGCCTTACCCTTACTGTATCTCAAATGGGGTCTTTTCCTGTTTGCTTTGCCTATCTAAGGGGATTTCCTCTCAGCAGGACACCAAACCAGTTTCCCAAGCACCAGCAGTTTTCCAAGCTCCAGCAGTTCTGCAAGCACTTACATATTATCCTATGGGTTAAAGTTCTTCTGGGAGAGCTGGATCATATTTGCTCCTGCCTTTGCCAGTACACCTCAACACACTCCACATATGTATAAGAGTCTCCACTTGTTCATATTTCATAAATAAATCATAACCATAAATGCAGTCATAAGGGAAAACTCAAAGTTTTGGGATTAGCCTATTGTTTTAGAAATATTTCCCTTCCACCTCCTCAGGGCTTTGGGCTTGGAAGATGGTTGATTTAACCCTTTCAGATATTTCTGGGTTCCAGGTAGTTGCAGAAATGGACATTTGCAAAAGACTGAACCATAGGTCTTTAGCATTTGCTGAAGTTATATTATTTTAAACAAACATTTAATAGAAACAATGTGTTTAATTCATTCTTTTTGGGGGGGAAGAAGGGGATCGATTTCTCTATAACAATGCATGTGCAGTTCAGTAGGCAGGACATAAGCCACATCCACTATGTTGATTTTTAGTTGCTCCACAAAAAAAATAAACATTGAATTTGTGTTGGGGCATCCCAGTAGGCTAATCTGAGGAGGACATAATACAATATAAACAGCACCATTTTATAACCAGTCCTCTTCACCACACAGTGCTATTTCCATTTTGGGAGGTGGGAGAGACATCTACATGTTAAATGCAAATATACATTTAATGTAATATTTAGTTTAACCACAGATTCTGTTTCTTGGTGTACTGTTTAGAGCAGTGGTTCTCAACCAGTGGGTATCCAGATGTTTTGGCCTTCAACTCCCAGAAATCCTAACAGCTGGTAAACTGGCTGGGATTTCTGGGACTTGTAGGCCAAAACACTGGGGACCGACAGGTTGAGAAGCACTGATTTAGAGGATACAAGATACTGTAGATGGTTATGCAAATTGTAATAGAATATTGTTATCTCTTTACCAAGCAAAATGTGCAATTATGACAACACAGGCAAAACTTGTTTTAGATTTTGACCTGGAGCATGGAAAGAAAATAGCTTATAGTTTGAATGAAGATGTTAAAGGGCAAGAAATCTAAAACAATAAAAATCAATAGGATCCAGGATTTTTAATTTTAACTTTGTCACCTGGGGTGAGACCCTATGTCTTTTCTCCTTTGAAAAGTACATTTTTAAATGCAGCACCTTTAGTAAACAGTTGATAGGACAGGACTTTAATGTTTGTCAGGAGGCAGGTGGAGAAGTGTTCTGCTAACGCTTACATATTTAGCACATTCATTAAGTTTTACACTGCACATATGTATGTGCTTCCAGTGGTGCAATTAAAATTTATGCTTGTATTTTACATTTTCTGTTTTGTGCATCTGTTTCTTGTCAGCGATGTACAAACTGAAAATCAAACAGCAGGGCAGTTATAACTTCTGCATCTAATGGATGATTCATATGACCCTGAAAGGTTGCTGAAATGTGGGATTTCTAAAAAAGAAATAGTTTTATAAACTTGAGCATACGCAGCATGCAAGTGTGGACAATTTGAATTGCTACTGTGGACTAATCCATAGAAAAATCTGTAGAGACCAATTGACAGACAAGGACATTGGTGTATAATTCAGGAGAAAGCAACAATCACATTGGGCAATGCAGCTATTCTATATGGTCTCTGTAGTTTCCATCTTTAGAAACATGTCCACTTTGTTTCTTATTTTAAAATAGATTTTTTTTCCACAAATGATCTCCATAGCCCTTTCACATTTAAGCAATTGTGACTGCAGGGTTCCATGTTGGTGGTACAGTGAAATTTCTTTCTAGGTGCTCATCAAAACTTTAAGAGACCTGCTTGTGGTGCTGAACCTATTTTCAAGATAAAGTTCAAACCACTACCCAAAGTAAATTCAGAATCTCAACAATGCAGAAGCCACAAGTGATCAGTACTTTTAAGGAAAATAAGCTGGGCTTAAAGCTAAACCAAAAAATGTGGCATAAATACCAAGAACGAGGAAGACCTGACATTTGAGCGTTGTAACTTGGACGTCAGCTGTTACAGTGCTGTGGAATTTGAAGAGGCACGAATATATGATGACAGGAAGAAACATGTGAATTGGAAGACACAATCCCTTGTCATGACCTCCTTCTATGTTCTCAATATGAAAGACCATGCAGATCCAGAATAGATCTTCACAGTCACAGTCTCTCACCGCCTAGATTCTAGCTCTGGAAGACAATAACACAGCTACAAATAATTATCTGTGATGTAAGGAAAATGCTAGATCTTGGCTTAAAGAAGTAATTACAAAAAATGCAGCAGATTGCAATATACATAAATGTTAGGTAAAGGTAAAGGCTTTCCCCTTTACCTTTACCTTTTTACCTTTTTAAAGGTAAAGGCTTTCCCCTGACGTTAAGTCCAGTCGTGTCTGACTCTGGGGATTGGTGCTCATCTCTATTTCTAAGCCGAAGAGCCAGCGTTGTCTGTAGATGCCTCCAAGGTCATGTGGCCGGCATGACTGCATGGAGCACTGTTACCTTCCCGCTGGAGTGGTGCCTATTGATCTACTCACATTTGCATGTTTTCGAACCACTAGGTTAGCAGAAGCTGGGGCCAACAGCGGGTGCTCACTCTGCTCCCCGGATTCAAACCTGTGACCTTTTGGTCTGCAAGTTCAGCAGCTCAGTGCTTTAACATGCTGCGGCACTGGGTGCTCCTGACATAAATGTTAGGCCATGACTATTTTACCATGAAAAAGCACAGCAGAAGACAACAAAAGCACAATGGAATAATTACACCTGATCTTTCAGTGAAAGAGAACTGTCTTGGACAGTCTTCAGTATTTTGTTGTCATTGTATAATTTACATAGCCAATGCTTAGTCTCAACTGTAGTTGGTTGAATCAATTGAGTTATATAAGTGTTGACTTAATATCGTGCAGTTGATTCAATAGGTATACACTAATTAGGAGTAGCAACTAGTTTAACCTTGTCTTTGAATTTATTGCAATCTGGGCTACAATCCTATCCTGATCTATCTGGGGATGATTCTCATTGGACACTACATGGCTTACTTCTGAATAGATATGGATAGGTACCCACTCACTATAATGTGTCATTCATTGTATGCAAATATTTGGCTACTCTCTTTTCATAACAGTTCTAGAAGAAATAGAAAGGATTGAGTTGTATTGATTGTCTGAAATATAGTTCAAGACAGCTTCTCACAAAGTATTAAAGTAGCTTTGCTGTTCATTAGAGCAAAAGGCAGCAGTTCTATATATGACACCTAGCCTTGCAAAACTGTAAACATATTTAATGTTTTTTACCTCTAGGCAGAGCCATAGGGTTTTACTATGAGGTTTCATTTTAATTTCATAAAAAGAAAGCTCCTTAGAGACAGCTGCAGAGTTGGTTAAAAAAATTGCCCTTCAGCAAATCTTCATATTACGCTATTCATTTCAAAATCAATATGGCACTTCTACAAACTGAAGTGTCAAGCTGTGCAACACAAGTTTAAGAAACTCTTTGCCATAACATTATAGCAAGCATACTTTTCCTTTTATTATCAGGCCTCCCACTTATCACCAAAATATTTAAAATTCCCTTTAATTAAGACCAAGCCATTTCAATTTGACATCAATACACAATTTTATTTTTTTCTATGTCTTTTTACTTAGGACATTAAATCTGTCACTGTTAAATTTATAACCCACTGCTATGGTTATAGACTCAGACATAAATCCTTCTGGCTATCATGTACTTCTAGCAGTGTGTTTGCAGTAATGTAACTTTATTTATAAACTAACATTTATGAACTCCATTGAAAGCAATTGAACCTAAGTTAAATGCTTTTTCTGCTAGAGTGGAGAACTGTCAGGGTGCCCCATTGCACCTCCAAGAGTGGAGTGCTGACCCCCCAACTGTACCAACCCACAAAACGTTTATTAATCTTGTTGCGTCTTTGAGACCTTTTACCCATTTTCCTATAGGAAACTGATTTCCAAATAACTTCCTATCGAATAAAGCCTATCCTATAGCTTTTAAAAGTCCAGGGGGTGAACACATGTAGAAATTTCCCAAACCCCATCTCACCCCAGCATGAAGGCAACTTGGAGCAAAAGGTTATTTAAAAATAATAAATATTTTATAGGTATCATGAGCCACAAACTAGCCAGGAGGTGTTCATATAGCCTAAAGGATACAGTTCTTAAAATCACTTCCTTAGGAAGACATAGGCATAGTGAACTAAATTCATGTGACATGAACAGAACCAATATTTTTTATGTCACTGATTGGTTCACATGCAGTGGATAAGCAGTGATAAGGCATTTACTCATTACTTGTCATGAGACAAATAAAGATGTCAAAGAATTTAAAACTTTATTGAATCCAACCTGGACAACCATGATGCACTGCTCCTAGAATAATGTGCAAATTGGAATTTAGTAATCCACCAGTTTCTCAGTTTCCTGAATGTTTCAACATAGTCCTTGGGTTAAAAATGTTTCTAAAGTAGTTTTCAAAATGCATATTTGAAGGAAAATACATTCATTATTCACATTTAAATTCAAATTCAGAGAGGATATTTAAAATTACAGATCAATGTGGAAACAGAACAAATTTATAGTGAACACATGCAGAAGTAAGCCTATACCCTGTTTAGCTTTACAATTGGCCAGAAATACCTCTGTCTTGTCTGGATTCAATTTCAATTTGTTCACCCTAAACAGCCACCTTAGCAGCAGGTGAAAAAGGAGTAACAGAGTTGGATGTCATCTGCGTACATTACATTAAATATTACAATCCCTGGTGCATTTTAAACTTCAGCTAAGCCCACTGCCCCTGACTCTCATTAATACACAGTGCAAGCATTTCTAAAATTAGATGCTACCAATCTCGGACACTGATTTCTGGGTTGTGCCCAGATACCGTGATTCAGCCCTTTTTAGCAATTTGGATGTGTAGCTTGTTAATTTAGATTGATTCAGACCCAGTTAAATTCAAACCTCAAATTCTAAACAGAATTTGGGAACCGGGGCCACTAATTCTCCTCTCATTGATCTGCAGTCTCTTCCCATAAGTACTGTGATTGGGGAAAGTATTGCCCCAGACTCTTCATAACAGCTATCAAGGAGCAAAGTTCTTGCTGAAGACACACTATCTGGATTTTTCTGCATTTATTTTTAATGCTTTGATCTCCAACTTTATCTAAAGTCCTTTTCTATGCTCTTCTAGATTGTACCAGAATTACATTGGGGCAATCTGATATGGTCCAAAATTGCTAAAAATGGCTGAGAATCAATCAGATTTGTTTTCTTATTAAAAATGTGGCATAATTAGTTGAACAGCTCTAGTTTCCAATACATTTTTTCTAAACATCTTTTCCAAACACTCTACTATTATTATTGGTTTTTACATTTGGTATCAGTTAGCTTCAATAAGAAATAACTTTTATCTTATCACGTAACTGTCTTACGTGAAGAAGTAAGATGTCTGTGTTTTTTTTTAATGATCTAAACAAGCCAAGTCTAACGATAAACACACTATTAGGTTACATAGACACATTCGCTGCTGTTGTGTAACTAAAAAAATTACTTATAATATGAAATCTATTATATATGCAAGCGCTGCCCTTCCCGTCCTGTCCATTAGTCAGTAGCAATTATATAGATTTTTTTAAAGTCACTCTTCCATATTATTCAAAACTAATCAAAGTAATGTAAAGTAATAACTATTTTGTTATCTCATCTGAAAAGGGTCAGGATTCTGTAAGTCACTGGTCAAAGCAAGGAGACAAACATTGATGAACTATCCTTTCCTATTTCCTGACTCTAATATAACTTAATTGCCCCCCAACCACCGAATTAACGAGACCACACAACAGTATGGGATAAATATGGGCAACTTTTATTAATGTTACCTATTTAACTTTTCCGTGACCTGCAAACCAATTCTGAAGGGGTATTAATTTGGTGTGGAATAAGCTGAGGAAGTGCCCATCCAAGACCTATTCCTCAGCTAATTTAGGCGAAACACCTGGAGCTCCGGATGTAATCAACTGCTCTCTTGCCAGGGCAACTGCTCAGAGAAATGAAATGGAGAATTCTGCTCCAAGTCTGAAGGATTTACTGGGGCCAGAAGTCCACCCAATCCAAGGCCATTTCTGTTCACCCTCACCTTGGTTGTTTAAACTGCAAGTGAGGGTTTCTTTCCTGGCCTACACCATAAAGGGAGTGGGCCCCTAAGGTGTACACTGAGATGTGAACCCATCCCTGATTTCCTATTTAAAACCCACGAACACCAATTAACCCATAAAGAAAGTGTAGGGTAGGTGAACCCCCCCAATAACATGGGGGGAGAAATCCTACCCGGCCCCAGAGGTGACCCAACAAATACACTGTTAACGGGGGGGGGAGGGGGGTCAGCACCAGATTGCAGAATGAACTTCTGGATTTGAGATGCTTGGTAGGTTCACTCTGCCCCTGAGAAATAGTCCTAGCTACCTTTCTTGACCCCACCCCACAGTTTTTAAAAACCAAAATTGCAGCAATAACATGCATGTGTATTATTTTTTATGGCTCTTCTGATTCATTGAATTATTTCTCATTTCAGTTTATTAACATGTATGTAACTTATTAACATATATGAAATATATGATATTACCATGGAGTTCAGTCTTATTTCAATTTTAAAATCTTCCTAGTCCTTCGTATCTAAGAAGATATATCAAATAGCGGTTGGAAGAACCACAGCAGTATCTCCCTGTGTGCATTTGTAATCTAGGGGCAAAACTTTACCCAAAAATTGGTTTTAGGGCTTACATTGGTCCCAAACCCTGTACTGGGACAATATCCAAGGAGTTCTGCTCCATATGCACATTCAGGGAATGTTCCAGAGTTTTAGCAAAATCCTGGAGCAAGCCTCCACTTCAAGATGAGTTGAAACAGCTGGAACAGCTCTAATCCAAACTGGCTTGCTGTCTGGTGGCAGCATCTTCTTTTCCCTGAATTCAGTGGTGTAGAGAAACTGGACTGGATCACTTATTTCTCAGCTTCCCATCACCATGGCAGACAGCTGCAAAGATCCAGAATGTTTCTGGTTGCCACTGAGGGTCTTTGCTGACACCAGCAAATTTCTTTCTCCCTTATCATATGTGAAAAGACCAGGAGCTTTCCCAGAGTTCCATAGTGACCTGTCAGTGGCAACAGGAACATCCAAGGAAATATGACAAGTCCAGCAGGGTTTCAGTCCTTGTGAATGTTCTGGACTTCACCACCCCACCATTGTAGGCTCTGTAGATGGAAATATAGCTGCCCCTGGGGCTGGACCAGAGTATTGCCAGAATATTGCAATTCTGTACCAGCTTCAAATTCAAGTGCACATGGACATGAGTCTTAGGTGTACTAATGAATTACCTGCATCATTTAGTATTATGGACATTAAAGGCCCCTAGCTAAGGCATAATAGTTTGTTGCTACAACTCTCTGGTTTGTGTCATGTACAACAATTTGAAATGGCATAGATTTGATTGCAGAAAACTGAACTGAGACTATTTACATATGCATTGTATAAACACAATGGTTAAAGTACTTCTTCAGTTGAGAGAATCTACGTATTTTCCTCCCTTCAGACTGAATTGTAGACAGGCATCTGCATTTGAAAGTTCACCTAAAAACATCAGGACATCTGCAATCAGGTTCCATGCATTTGT
The DNA here is from genome assembly GCF_035594765.1 of Anolis carolinensis. Lineage (NCBI taxonomy): Eukaryota > Metazoa > Chordata > Lepidosauria > Squamata > Anolidae > Anolis > Anolis carolinensis. The sequence continues at coordinate 238,775,915 of NC_085842.1, forward strand.
GTGTGAGCTGCAGGCACAGGAAGCTGTAAATTCAATCACAGCAGTGATGCTCTTAGAGGTGTTATTAACCCTTTGCTTCCAAGCAATTTTTCTTTGCAAAATCTCCTACTCAGAGGTGTTTTTCTACTTACAGAATTCAGAGATCTGCAGAAACCGACTGCAAAATGACCCACAAGAGAAAGGATAAAACTCCCCAAACCACTGCTCTAATTAAATTCACAAGCTGATTAAGTCTGTGCTTCCAGCACACAAAACTACTGGGAGATCATTCATGGTATCACATATAATTTGAGCTTAAAACATCTGGTTGGGGAAAACTGAAAATAGATATAAGACTGGCCATATTGTTCAATTTCTACTGTAGCGTAATGAAGTTTAAGCATTTAAACTAACCATATCAATGCAAGACACCTTGCCAGTAGGCCCTGATATATGGGCTGTCTGCACACCAAATGTGCATCCCAAGTACTGATATATGCCACTAACCTCTCCTTCATGGACTTTCTTCATTTGTCTTGATAAGTAATCGTTTCTTCAGAGCACTTCCAGATAGCACAAAATGCAGGTTTTAAATGGAAGATAAAAATCCCAGGACCTGAGTACAGCCTGTTTGTCTCAGCATTGGGTCCCTCGTCATCCTCAAAGGCTTCATCTGTATCGAAACAAGCTGGAGGGTGAATGAGAGACATCCAGTGGAAAGGGTTTTTTAAAAAATCACTCTGTTATGTGCTGGACTGTATATGCACATATGTGAATATCTTAATATAAATATAAGCAGATTTGCATGTGAGCATATGAGGTTCATTCTATAACAGAGGGAATTTTTTTAAAAAAAAACTTTCACGTGTTTTCTTCCATCCACCAATTGTTTATTCAAAGACTTGAAAACATGGATGTTTCAATGTGCCTTCGAATAACAAGTTATATCATAACTATCACTGCCCAGTAATTTATTTATTGTTTTGGTTTCCAGCACTTTATTCCCAGTCCTAGTCCTGTTGTCCTGTTTTGCAAAAGCCCTGCCCTTCCCTTGTTATTCTCAATAGGACCACGTTTTGGTTCTGTGATGTTCATTGATATATTTTATGATGTTTTTATTTCCTTTGATTAATTATTTTTAATTATATTGTTATTATGTGTTTTAATTTGTATCTTGAATCCTCTGTTTTCTCTGGACTTGGTCCCCATGTAAGCTACCTGGAGTTCCTTCAGGGAGATGGAGGCAGGTAATAAGAATAAAGTTGTTGTTGTTGTTGTTATTAAAGCTCTGTTTAATATTATAAAGTTTAAAACAAAGAATTTCAGAAAGTTCTAATTGCTCTCTGTTCATGATTCCTTTAAATCAGCTGTGTGTCTGTTTCACAACCCAATCAGCTGATTAGCTGTTTCAGGCTTTTTAAAAGCAGACTTGTGCTGGAACAGTCTCCACAGGGGGGAGAGAAGGAAATCATTTGTTTTTTGCAAGTGCAGGGATATACAGTGATATGAATATGTGCACTTTCTGACTAGAAACGAGATAAAATGAGACATTTTACCCCATTTTTTTTTTTGCCCATTGCAGCGAATCAGCTTGGATTTAAAGCTAGCATTATATAGCCACCCCCTCCTTTTAACCCAGTAACTTCCGTGTTTTAGGTGCTGTGTAGAAGGGCCCTCAAACCTTCATTGATAGCATTAATTGATCTGGAAAAAGAACTTGTTGAACTTTGTTATTCCACCCCACCCACTACACACAATGTACCACATTATCATTGTGAAATTATTTCACAGGTTGTCATTAACAAAAACTGCCTTATAGAGGTAGAAAGAGAACAATACAATGTGGGTGAAGCCATGTTTTATGGTGACATTAATTTGTGTGCTAGATGCTAGAAGATAGGTAATGGGGGCAAGAAGGGGAGGATTTGATATTGGCACATCATTATGCTATCCCTCCTAGATTGATTGAAACACTTGAATGACTGACAAAAACGCTGACAAATATTCACTACTCTTGAAGCTGCTTAGATGTCTTCAAAACATAAGCATTCTTCTGTTGCCAAATAATCCATTTACATTTACTGCTTGTTGTTTAACAAGTGCTATGGGCAGGATAATACAAGTAGTAGCTATTCAGTTCCAAACTACTAAAACATAAGTCTTCAGTTTACCTTTAGCAAAACAGCAAAGTAATTAGAAATTCGGCTGTTTTTGCAATAATGCAAGTTTTTCACCAAACCATATGGGAGAATGATTATTGATTCTTCAAAAACATGGTCATGGCCTAACCCAGCAATGATGTAGATGCCAATCCACTGATTTTGACAATTACAATATAAAGGTATCAAGTTTCATTTTTCTTCAAACAGTCAATTCACTTGGAACCCTGAAATAGTCGCAACAAAGGAGAAGGAATGATTACCAGACACCCTGTTCTTTAAATATAGTTTGTCTTAGTGTTGGAGAAAAATGAATCTTGTTTTTCAGATTTTTTCGGTTACTATCTATATTCCAGGTTAGTTATAATTATATATAGTTTGTTATAATAACGAAAGTCTGAATCTCCATTCCCATTACAACTGCAACATGATGAAACCTAGGACTCTGTCCCACAGGCAGAAGGAAAGGGAGGGAAAGCAGAAGAAAGCAAGGGAATGTGTCCTTAAGATCTGTCTTTGGGGATGGCCAGGCATCCCATGATGTTTCCCTGACTTCTTTCTGCTTTCCTCCACTTCTTGTTGCTTTCTTCAGTCAGGAGTCGGGAAACACCTGACTCCTGAAAATGAACTCCTCTCTCCTCCTCTCTCCTCTCTTCACTGGAAAGACAGATTTCCACACAAAGCCACTAGAAGTGACTGTGCATCATGGGATGGCCTCTTAAGTTTAGTATTATGTTGATTTAATAAATAATAGACAACAGGCTCTTCAGAAATAACAGCTTTCAGAAATGGATATCCTTCAAAACTGTCAACCCTTTATATTGCAATTGCTTGCAGGTAATTTCAGATGGGGTCCTAGAGAACATTTCTAGCCTTTTTGTAACTTCTTAAGCAAACCAGGTCCCTTCTGTATAATCCAGGCTCCTTACACACAGTAGCTATAATCCAGGAGCGAATGAGTTAAAAAGGGGGTGGTCAAATGGTGTTTGCACTAAGTGTGCGATGAATCACAGCAAAAGAGGGAAAACCCGTTTCAAAAAGGTCCTCCTTTATCCCGGTTCTGTGCAAAAAAAAGTGGATTTTCCCACAACTGCATTGCCCTGCAGTCATGTAAAGTTTAGGATTTCCCTCTTTACCTCCTGTGGAGATTGCTTCCTACTTGTGCCAGTTTTAAAAGCTCGAAACAGCTGATCAGCTGTTCGGGCTCCCACAGAGACACAGCTGATTTCCAGCTGGTTTTAAGACAGGAGAAGTGGAGAGCCATTAGTGGTCTCTGAAAGTATTTATTTTAAACTTTATAATATTAAATAGATTGTAAATAAGCAGTTGGGGAAATCCCGCTGTTATGCACTGATGTTTATATGCACACATGGCAATCTATGTTTTTACATTGAAATATTTGCATGTGTGTACATTTACATTGAAATATTTGCATGTGTGTACATAAGGATCAACACAATTGAATAATTTAAAAAAAAAAGCTTCAAGTAGGTATCCCTGTCCACCCTCCATTTTATCCTGAAACACAGGGTTGTGAGGACGGTAGGGGAAGAAAGCCCAGTACTGGTAGATCTGTGTGGGGACCTGCTATGAAGTCTTGGGTTTTTTATCCCCCTCTTTAAAATCCACATTTCGATGCTGTCTGGAAGCACCCTAGTTAATCTTATCAATTCCTAAGTACAAATGTGTTTATATGTTTATGTGAATATAAATGTGTAGATATAAATACAGAAAGAGAGAAAGGAGGGAGGGAGATGGAGGTAGTAGGGAAAGGCTGAGAAAGTTGCATACAGAGTGAGAAAATGTATTGAAAACAATAAGCGTGAATGATATGATTGCCATAATGCCCAGTTCGATGGGTTTATTTGAATTCTATCCATGCCTCTCATACATCTTTAGATCACTTTATACTCAAGCTAACCTTTTTTCATTAAAGAGAGTGGGAGGAGAGGGGACATATTTAGTCTCTGTAGAAGCTATAACATGAGATAAAATCACTATCATGCCCAATCAGTTTGCAAGGAAAAAAATCTGCTGCTGCCTTTCAGTATGTTTATCCAGTGACTAACATCATAATGTTGGACATTATAAATGTAATATTAATACACACACATAAACATTATGTACAGTCACAGTAAACTGAATTGCTATTAGGTGCTTAAAAAAGTCCTCAACAGTGAATTCTGGCATAGTCTAAGCAAGGATTTCAAGATGGTGGCAAAATAACCTTACAATGTTCTGTTCCTTGAATGGGTGGAAATTGTTTTTATCTGTAACTGCAGTGTGCTGTTTGTCTGCATTGAGAGAAAAAAGATTAAAGCAGGTGTGCTAGTGGGACAGAGAAAGATTCAAGAGGTTTCTCTGAAGAAAGTGGCAAAAGCACAGGATGTTAGGTAACTAAAGAAAGCAAGGCACAAAAACACGTTGGCAGGCCAGATGCCGCTGGGCTATGGTTGTGTTGGGCCTTGAAGGGCAGGGGGATGCCCCCGCAGGTGCTGCTAATTTTGATTTATTGGGCTGCAATGGTTCAGGGTTGGTGGCAGGGGGGTTCCCCTCCCCTTTTGTGGCGTGTGGCATGGGCCCTGGATCCGGTTTGTGTACCTCCCCCCTTTATCGGTGATGGGGGAGTGTCCTCGTGGTGTAGGGGTGTCTCAGGCTGGAACCTGTTGGTTCACTGCCAGTGACCCCTACTGTTGTGAAGTGGCATTGGTCAGCATCGGGCTGTCCAATGGCTGCCAACCCTGTTTCTCATTGTAACCAATAAAAAAGTTGTGGCCTTTGGTTATTCAAAACCTATTGTATCTGTCTTTCTTTGTAGGTTTCTGGCGGAGGGAGGTTGATCGCCATTCCCCACGCAAATGCCCTGTCTGACTTACCAGGCAGGGAAGTTGCGGCGGCAGATGCACCTCCCCCACCATCCTCTCTCCAGGGGTTCTTCCCAGGAGGCCCTGTGCCCTGTGCTTTTTGGCACACTTGGCCAGGCAGCCAATCAGGCTTGCTCCAGCCTGCGCCCAGATTAGCTGCACACAGGCCCTGCTTTTTCTGCCAGTGCAGACAAAGCAGGAGCAGACCAACACTGGGTGCCGGTTGCCTCTCAACTGTTCCATCCCTCCCACCCTGAAATTGTATCATGTTATGCATTTATTGTTCGATTGTTCAGCATTTGCTTTCATCACAACTTGGGGGCGTGTGGCATGGGCCCTGGATCCGGTTAGTGTAGCTCCCCCCTTTATCAGTGAGGGGGGAGCGTCCTCGTGGTGTAGGGGTGTGGCAATACCAGTGTACCAGGCCGGAACCGGTCGGCTCACTGCCAGGGACCCCTACTATTGTGAAGTGTCATTGGTCAGCATCGGGCTGTCCAATTCTTGATCCAGGACCCATGCATGGCTGCCAACCCTGTTTCTCATTGTAAGCAATAAACAAGTTGTGGCCTTTGGTTAACCCAAACATATTGTATCTGTCTTTCTTTGTGGGTTTCTGGCGGGGGGAGGTTGGTCACCACTGCCTACGCAAACCCATTGAATCAATTTTTGAATAGTAGATATATCCCGTTGATTCAACAGGTGTGCTCTATTTGAGAATAACCATGGGATTCAGAATTGAAACTGCAATCTATCTACTCATCCAGGAGTAAGTCCCATTAAATCTAAGGGTATGTATGTCTTACGTGTGTATGTATAGATTGTAATGTTTATTTCTCAACAAAGTAGATAGGAAGCCTTCTGCAAACTTTCTAAGGGGACATCTACAGTGACCATTTAATACAGTTTCAAACTGGTATTAAAGAAAATGGTTATTTCTGTGCAGATGGTTACATGGGAAATCCTGGAATCACTTTGATGCTGGGATGGTGATTACACAAACCACAGAACACTGATGCACATTAACAGCTTTCTTTCACATGCTTTTGTGAGGATTTGGTATCTGACCTAGCTTCCAACTGCATTAAATGGCCAGTGTAGATGGGGGCTCAGAGACATTTTTGAAAATAGACAGCAACTCCTTTCTCAAAAGAGGAGTTCTCTGGAGGGTTATTATTTAATTCAGTCAGGGTTAATACGATATACTGTCATTACTGATACTAATACTTAGCATTCGAAAAAAATTGTGAGCATAAAAAACACTTCTACGTATGTTCAGTAATCCTTGCAGCAGCTCTAACCTTGGTCAGAATCAGCATGGTTGTTCCATTTGCAGACTGGATATGGACCTGAATCTGAGTGCAGACATGTATGATTTAGGTCATTTTAGATGGCTAAAGTAAGATCCAAAACCTTTTGGTATCCTGATTCATATGAAAGTAATATCTGTTGAACACCTGCATCTACTGCTGCTGTTAAAGGTACAGATTGACTGTGAGGAGAAAATATAATCAAACTAGGGGTGGGCCAGACAGACCTGGCTAAACTACCATGCTACTGCACTGATATCAACATGGTCCAACCAGGCTGACAATACATCAACCTCACTGGGCCGCTGTCACCTCACCATCCATGTTGCCACTCCCACCACTCCTAGTTGGACAGAAGTTAGTTCAGGGTGAATCTGGTTTTCTTGCCCATGTAGATTAATTCTAAGTTTCTTCTTCATTATATCAATGTGTAATTCCAGCAATATTCTTCCTATTGTAAAACCGTCTTTAGGAACCATGCAGTTTTGAAGGTTATTTACATTTCAAGACTAATTTGCTGACCAATTCTGTTTTTAATATTGTGTCATTTTGCAATAATTGATATACCTAGAAAATTACGTATATATTATATTTCAAATTGTCTGATAAAATTATTTTTAAATGAATGCTTTTTACTGTGCTGTTTTACTATATATTGTGTGTGTTGCCCAGTGGTCTCTTTACTATAATAAAGGCTGTTGCTGTTGTTGATTGACACAGATGGAGTGAAAGATCACCAGGAATGAAGAAGAGTTTGTTAGGGGACTACATGAAGAGAGAGGAGAGAAAGAGATCATTAGGATGAAACAAACAGATTTTAGTAACCCAGCTGGGTCGCTTTGCATGAATTATATAGTAGTAATGAAGAATTTAAAGCTGTGTTTCTTAAAACGTATCAATGGCAAGCAGTTTGGGATGTGAAATTCTTCATAAAATGAAATATGTCAACAAGTATTTTCACAGCTCGGTTGTTCAGAGGAGAAAGCCATATAGAAATTATCATTTTTATTGAAAAGCGCTAGAATCTATATGCAAATTAGTAGCAGTAGTAAGAAGATCCTTCAGAAGACAAGAATGGATATTACTAGTCAAAATACTATTAGAAATACTCACAAAGGGATTAAATCACTGTACTTCTAATTTTGACCTTAATCTCATTTTTTGCTGTCATCAGGAGTGAACATATCATGTTATGCTTATGACAAGCTCTTTTTCAGAATCCAGATTTTAGTACGACTCTTATTTTCAAGGGAGATTCAATACCTCCAGTCATATAGTAATGAGATAACAGATACAGCTTGTTCATACATTTTTCTTGGAATACAAGTTCTCAAAGGGAATTCAAATTATCATTTAAAGAGCTGCAGTAAGTAAGGCTAGGTTGCATTGATGTTTCCAACAATGCACTGGGTAAGAATGTATATAATATGACCAACAGATTTGTTTAAAATACTTGTCTTTCTTTATGCCTTTTTGTCAACCATTCTGGAAAGGGGAACTTCAAGCTTGCCCCTAAAATCACCCAGTCCCTTGGCCCCAGACATGTCAAGAGGAAATGTCTGCAGCAGAGAAGCTGTTCCGTGCAATTTGGAATTATAGGAAATCAATATTTTCAATTGTATAACGAGCTCCCCCAACTAAGGAAAAATCTGAACAGTAGAAATTATATTCTAACATGAGGAGATGGAAGATAAATATATAATTAGGGCAGGTAAAATGGATTTTGGATTGGTGTTCCTGTACACAACATATGGACAAAACTAATTCCATTGATTGTTTCAGTACACATGCATTCTTTTGAGAGAGAAAAAAGAGAGAGTGGTCACTCTCAATTTTGCCTCCTCCTTCTCTCATTGCCATACATAGGAAATTGCCTAATGAGAAGAACAAAAGTAATAATAATAATAATAATAATAATAATAATAATAATAATAATAATAATATCTTTATTCTTCTATCCTGCCACCATCTCCCCGGAGGGACTCGGGGCGGCTAACATGGGACAAAGGCCCGAAATCAGTGACAAAGTACAACAAATAAGAACATATTACAATGAATAAAACCACAGTAAAATCGACATTGTGCAAGAACAATACAATAGAGATAAAAACTCATTTAAAACATACAATGAGTAAAAAGAATAAAATCAAATGGACCACCAGGCTGATGGATGGGGAATAACATGGAGGGGCTATTAAAACTGAAGTGCAATAGTGTAGTTATAAAGTGCTTCAGGGCAAAAGGACAAAGTGCAAGTATTTCTCGACAGTTGGAGTGGGGACGGACGTCCAATCAAGTATAGGAAAGGGAACAGTGCAAAAGATAGTGTATTAATTTTAATGCCTGTTGTATCATTAAGCCCACTATATCCCTTACTGATACCTCCAAGGTCTCAATCAGGAATTCAGTCCTCCTTCCCTTGGGGATACCAGGACTTGAAAGGCAGATTCTCACCTTTGAACTAGAGCCCCTTTCCAAGATCCATTACAAGCCCCATACATTCTGAAATGATTGGTGGCCCAATTATTGTCGTGTTTCTTTGTAAAGCTTACAATAGATTTTTAGACCAACATTGTTCTATGTACTGTGCTGGGAAGTTCTGGAAGCTCACTCTATTTTTTGTTTTCTTTGTTTGCTTCAGTTTGCTAAGGACCTCATCACAAAGACCCATGGATTCACAGCGCATTGTGGTGAATCCGTGGGCTCCTGGCAGGGTGCAGGTGTAGGATGGGCCAAGTAGCCCATCTGATGAGGTCATACGTTTCTCGGCTTGGGTCCAAAATAGCCTTTCCAAGATGGGAATCTCTTTGTGTTTACTATGGCACAAGAAAAGGAGGCTGCAATCCAGACATTTTCTTCTGATTGTGAAATGCCTCCCCTAACTATTTGCCCAACACAAATTCATTATTTTGTTTCTCTTAAATTTGTATCGGAATCTATTTAGCCTGTGAAAAATATACCATAATGGTTGAGGCACAGGCAATATACCCCTGGAATTCACTATCACTAACCACTTGTAACTGTGGCCACTTCAAATCTCAATGTAAGTGCAGAGCCACCTTTCTTTGTAATGGGAAACCACTTCCACTCTAGCCATTTGGTCATGTTTCTAGTGGGAGACTGTGGTTGCCTCATTCAGTCATGTGATCCAAAGGCCAATTTGCTGCTTCCAAACCTGTGGAGGTCCACACACTGCCCAAAACACCAAATTAAAAATAGACTTGTTCTGATGTCCACCTTTGGGGTTTAAAAATTGGCCTTTTAGAAGGTTAAATAGTCTAGAATTTGAAAATGATTGAGGAAATATCAGGATAGCCATGTAATCTGGTCCCTTACTGTCACACCACCGAAGGCGCTATGTTGTATAAAAATGGACTGCCAGGGATTTGACCACATTGTTTTCCTATTGTATCTTAAACGTCTATGCTGCCCCTGCACCCCAACAGTATCTTTACTCTCTGAAATTATTTTTTTACAAAAAAAATCCATTATTTTTCATGTTTTTGGGATATACTTTTTAGGCTTGAAACTCCTCCACTAGTACATGTATAATACGTGGTAGAAATGTGGATTGTGATCATTGAGTCTTTGTGGATTTCCCTGAACTGTCCTGATCTTTCTATCTGGAGCGAATAGATATATCAAAATATAATCAATCTCTAGCTTTTACATGCCTGAATGCATTGTTTGCTGAATTTTAAGAGCAATTATGCATGAAATGTGTGGGTTTTAGATTTAAAAATTTCTTTCTGGAGCATTTTAAGAAGGGACACGATTAATCAGTTAACAGGATAGAATGGATCTATGAGTGACCGTGTATGAATAAGTGATTTATCCATCCCAAGAAATCGATCCCACCACTTCTGTTGTTCCATATTTACCCTTGGTATTCAGCTTCCCACGCAAGAGGGAGCAGACTTGTTTTCTGCTGTCCTGGAGTCTAGGGCTTGGAACAATTGGTTCAAATTACAGGAAAGGAGGTTTAACCTGAACATTATAAAGAACTTCCTGACCATGAGAGCTGTTCAACAGTGGAACTCTCTGCCTCCATGTGTGGTGGAGGCTCCTTCTTTGGAACAGAGGGCTGGACGGCTATCTGTCAAGGGTGCTTTGATTATGCTTTTCCTGCATGGCATGGGATTGAACAAGATGGCCCACATGGTCTCTTCCTACTCTATGATTCTATCTCACTGTTTCTCATCCTCTGACTGTAAAACAAATAACCTGGACTAATGTAATTCAGCAAACTCAGTCTTCAGGAAAGTGTGCCACATAAGGGAGCAGGGTGGTGAGCAGATGACAGAACTGTGGCTTTTACAGAAATATAAACTAATGCCCACAAGTCCAGAACTGTTGTCTATTACGTTGCTTTAAGGCAGTGTAGAAATGAAACCAGCACATAATACCCAGTGTGGGAATCTTAGCAGAGTTGCCTATACAGTCACAAAGGTATGAATGCTCAGAACTCTTCTCTTGGGCTTCTTCCCTTAACCGCTATGCAGCAGAGTCAGCTACTCTGTTTATAGCATATGTTTTCCATCACATCTAGTTCAAATAGCTCAGAACTTGATGTGTGCTGGGAGATATTTCCACTTTTTCTCTCTTGGCACCCTCAAGTACGTCAGAAATGCAAACTTCTGGTTCAGATTATGTTTGTGGTATGGCAATTTTGTAGGGTGAAAGCTGAGCTATGTTACAAGTACAGCCCATGGCTGTAAACATATGGTCTAACATCTTGAATTCATTGAAGAATAGTATTGTGGTTTCCTTACATTATTAATGTGCCGTCCAGTTCAGATCCAACGCATTTGGACAGGCTAAGGTTCACTGCTTTTAAGCATTTGTTATCCTGCATAATGATAGTATGGGCAGAGTGACCAGGATCCACAGATGGCATGTTTTAATGTTGTTTTAATTAGCCTGGAGTCCAAGACAAGATGAAAAATGAGAGCACACATATACTTGTTGATATTACAAAAAACATTCCATGATACAAATAATTGATAATTCAAGAGATTAATGAATGATAGAAGATGCTGAAGACATCTTGAGTTCTCTCTCTCTCTCTCTCTCTCTCTCTCTCTCTCTCTCTCTCTCTCATTTTATTCGCTTTTTAAGGAAATGCAATGGTTGGTCTGACTAGCATATATGTTTATTATTACGATATGCAAGTCAGAAGGTATATACCACTTCTTATTTTCTTTCAGTGTGACGATGGGTGCAATGGAAGCCAGTGTAGTGTAGTCTGAGCACTGGGTTATGATTCTGGAGACCAGAGTTCAAATCCTTACTCAGCCATGAAACTCACTGATGGCAGATAATAGTCTCTCAGCCTCAGAGGAACAAATCTTGCCCCCCCCCAAAAAAAAAACAACCTTGTGATAGATTTGCCATTGGGGCCCATTTCACACAACTGTATAAAATTCAAATTGGATTATATGGCAGTGTGGACTCAGACAACCCAGTTCAAAGCGGACATTGTGGATTATCTGCCTTGATATTCTGGGTTATATGGCTGTGTGGAACGGCCCTAGGTCACCGTAAGTCAGAAACAACTTGAAGGCACACAGCAGCAATTGATAGAGTCTCAACGGTTTAATTACATCTGCAGTTACAAACCTCTCGTGCACATCTCATTTCTTTAGAAATCATTTCATTTTGAAACCCTCATGTGACCTAATTGCTTCTCATAGCTTTGCAGTTGGGGTCATAACTTGGGAAATATATTTTTGGAGTTTAAGTCCCTAAATCTCCCAGCCATTGTGGCTACTGGAGGTATTTATTTATTTACTGTATTTCTATCCCGGCCTATCTCACCCTAAGGGGGACTCAGAATGACTTACAACTTGGCACACTTTGATGCCACATCAAAAAATAAACATAACAGATTATAAATACATTAAACATTAAATCATTAAACATAAAACAATAGCATATAAATACAATTAAAACAGGATTTAAAACAGCAATTAAAACAACCACATACAAAGTATCACATTGTAGAAGCCTTTTGATGTGTAATATACCATATAGTATCTAAGCACATAAAGGTTCTGTAATTAGCAATTACTGTAATTTGATTCTGTAAATTAACTTGTAACAACATCATCTGAATGGAGCATTTGAAGCTATTGTAGACCTTTCTTGTTCTCTCTCTCTCTCTTTCTTTGAAGTAAACCTGGCCAATTCGGATTTTAAACTGTACCAGGTAATGAATGGGTTATTTTATTTGTCTATCTTTCTGTAGCCCAGTCTAGTATCCATCTGTGTTCTTCAACAGACAGTCCTTAGCCCCCATTTGTAGCTTCAATAAATGCTTAGAGGCCAATTTTATTGCTCTCAAAATCCATATAGATCATTATGAAGTAATACCAGGTTCTTTTGTTCTAACTGTGCCGTCCGCCGGACAATAAAAAACTATAAAACTGAAACGTGCTGTCCTTTATCCGGGCAAATCCCTATAAGCTGTCCTATAGATATTGAACGACTGAGTCTGGATAACTTCAAAAAAGGATGTTTATTCATACAAGGTTGTAAACCTGGCACAGATCTTAAAGTTGCAGAAAATGAAACAAATTTCTATAGGTTTTAGGTACAGGATTATCCCTGGTTCCAGAAAGCAAAGGTGATTATAAAACCACTATACCCTAATCACGCTGCCTATATTAGAAGGAGAAACTCTTTCCTTCCCTATCTTTACAGCAAAGATTAGTTCTAGAAGCGACAGAATGACCCTGCTCCTCTAACTAGATTTCCTATTCCAGATCAATATAATTCAATACTTATCTAATTTGGATAGGCTTAGATTGGCCTGGTTTTGAGGATGATTTGTCCCAGTTAGCCTTGCACAGCTCCAGCACGTTGGAAGACTATAGCCAGAATGAAGCTCCAAAATGGAGACTAGACCCTGGTAAAAAGGGCGGTCCTAAGATGTTGCATTCTTTGACCAATCACTGCAAAGAAAACTGCAGCCAGCTCTTGCAGATTCCAAGCCATTTTTCCTAGGCTTTTGCAGCCAGAGGCTCAAACAAAATGTAAAGGAGGGAAAACAAACAAACGACCAATAGGTAAGGCAAACCATCGTCCTGGGGGACGGAACACTCCCCGCTAAATTCCCAGGATGTGGGAATTTACCAATCAAAAACATACAAACACCTTTGTATACACAACAATACAAACACTAGAACTTTAAACATCTCCAATAAGCAACACGAGGTCACTAATTGGTCTGTCCAAAATGGACACTTTGCCTCTGTTGCAAGTCTTTAATTGAACTTTCCTGACCTTACCGTCCGGGCAAGGAAAGGTCTTTAATACAATGCCCATGGGCCACGCATGGCGGGGCAAGTCTTTGTCCTTTAACAACACAACGTTGTTAACCTCAATGTTGTCCTGTGGGCTTTGCCAGATTCTTCTAGCTTGAAGCTGGCTTAAGTACTCAGCTTTCCACCTTTTCCAAAAGTGGTTGGCCAAGGACTGCACCTGTTTCCACAGGGCACGGTGAGTTCCGTCCGGAACTGGCAACATGACGTCCTTCCATCCTGGCACCTTTTGTGTCAAAATAAGTGCAGGAGTCAGTGGTTGTAAGTTCTCAGGGTCACTGGTAAGGGGAACCAGCGGCCGGTTGTTGATAATTGCGGTAACTTCCGCCATAAGTGTCACCAAAACATCATGCGTCAATGACCTATGACTCAAAAACATGGCATTAAGGATTTTGCGACTAATACCAATCATCCTCTCCCAAACACCACCCATATGGGAGGCGTGAGGAACATTGAAAGTCCACATAATTTGTTCAGTATTCGTAAAGTTCTGAACCTTTGGGTCTCTCCCAAACCTAGACACACAATTGAGTTCTTTGGTCGCACCTACAAAATTGGTGCCACAGTCCGACCGAATTGACTTAATTGGCCCTCTGAAGGCTATGAACCTTTTCAATGCGTTTAAAAATGATGAAGTGTCCATCCCTTCTATGACTTCTATATGGACAGCTCGTATTACTAAACAAGTAAACAAAACTGCCCACCTCTTGTTATTTACAACACCACCCCTGGTTTTCCTAGTGACAACCTCCCAAGGACCAAACACATCGATTCCCACATGGGAAAAGGGTGGGTCTGTCAAAGTCCTATCCTGAGGTAGTTCTGCCATCAACTGACTTTGACAGTTTCGTCTGAGTCGCCGACATTTGACACATTTGAAAATACAACTGTTGACCAACCTTTTGGCATTAACTACCCACAGACCTTCATTTCTAAGGGCTGCCTCAGTTAGAGTTCTACCCTGATGATGGATCCTTTCATGGTGATGCCGAACGAGCAGCAATGCAGTGTGACTATTAGGGGGTATGATGATGGGGTTTTTTATGCACGCCTTGAGTTTAGCTTTGGCTAACCTTCCTCCAACTCTCAAAATACCCTCCTTGTCTAGAAATGGGTTTAACTCATTTAGAAGACTTTGATTAGGGATGTTGAGCCCTTGCTCTAGCCTAGCTATTTCCTGCTTGAAAGCAGATCTCTGCACTGACTTGAATATGACGCTCTTAGCCTTTATCATATCCTGGACCTGTAAAGGCTCACTATCTTTGCAAGCTAAACGATGTATAAGCCTAGCTACTGCTCTAAGAAGACTGTGCCACTCCGAAAAACATTCAAAACGGTGTGGTTCCAGGCAAGATCTTTGGCCCATCTTGATTTCTGTGGTTGATTTGCAGGCTTTCACCTCTGCACTTCGTGAGACTTGAGCATTCATAATGTCCGAAAACCTTTGCTCATCTTTCGAGAGCGCTGTGGCTTCGTCTCTCTCAGAGACTTTGAAGATGGAGGAATACTCTGGAGTTATTGCTTGGCAGTAGACTGAGATGTGACTTAGGCAACTGCGCACAAGTGTAGGACGTCCACCTTTAAGCACCTGTGCTTGATTGGAGTCCAACGACGATGGTGGGTGCATCTTGTTTATGCACACTGGGCCTGTAACTGTCCAGCCTAGTGGTAGCAGCTGAGCAATGGGCGCCCCTGGAGGTCCCTTAACTTGGTCGTTCACATAGAACAAGTTCGGACAGTCCGCACCAAGCAGAAGGGCAATGTCCACATCTGGACGGAAAGCAGGTATGGCATTCTTTAATCGTCGCAAATGTGGATGAGCCTCCACAACTTCTCTAGTTACAATTTGTTTTTTGTTCCGAGGGATGGAGGAACACTCAATCAGGTCTGGCAACTTGAACTGCCTCTTCTGGTCGCAAGAGGAGACAACAAAGCCAGATGCTATGCGACCCTGCAACTTCTTTTTTCCTGCACACGTAGTCATAGTGTAGTCAACCATCTTGGTTTTAAGGTCAAACATGCGGAAGAACTCTGGAGTAGCCAGGGAGGCGTCGCTCTGTGAATCCAGGGCCACATAGAGTCTCTTTCTAAGCCAAGGGCTCTTGGCTGGATATACATCCGCTAGGCAGATAGGATGACAAACTCTGTACTGGTGCGAGTCAGAACACAGCTCTGTACAGGCGACTGCTGAAACCTCCACCTGCATCTCTGGTACGACTGGCTTGTCGGTGTCTTCGACTGCTGACTTTTCTTTTGGTGAAACGTTCCCTTTGGGGTGGGAGATGACACTGGAGTTGTGCATTGCGGTGCAATGCTTGAGGCTGTTGCATTTCTCACACTTGACGTTTTCTTTGCAGTTGGACGCAAAGTGTGGAGTTGCTCCACAGCATCTAAAGCAGATTCCCTGCTTTTGAACTAGCTGTTGCCTTTCTTTGTATGACTTTCTACTAAACTCCCTGCAGTTGGCCAAGCTGTGAGGCTTTTGGTGGATAGGGCAAAGCAACTCTTTTACCTCCGACCTGGGTTCATCAGTCTTGTGTTGAGTTTCGACTGCCTTTACGCTGACAGGTCTATTGGCCTCTCTAGGTGGTTTCTTGTCCACTTCAGGTGCCTTCTCTGGCTGGGTCCCTTGGTATAAGGTGGGGAGGCCCGTCTGCGGATCATTCCTTTCTCTGGCCGCCCTGGTGATGAACTGGACCAAATGAGAAAATGGAGGGTATGCCTGGGAGTGGGCCTCCTTGTAGTTGAAGACCTCCTGTCCCCAGGGTTCTTGCAAAGTGAAGGGCAGCTTGGTCAAGATCTGCCTCTGGGACAGGTGCTGATCGAGGCACTTCAAACCGGGCAGTTCTGGATTCTCCTTGGCCGACTCTAATTCCGCAAGGAGATCGCTGAGGTCCCACAAGAGTTTGAAGTCTTTGAGTTTTAAAGCTGGGAACCTTTGGAGCTTGTCCATAAGAGATGCTTCAATCTCTGTGCTGGCCCCATACCTCTGCTGCAACCTGGCCCAGGCCTTTTCCAGGGCTTTGTCGGGATCGGCTACGTGGGCTGCGTAGATCTTCTTAACTTGTGAGGATGAGGCTGGGCCCAACCATGCAGCCAGAAGAGTCAGTTCTTCCTCAGGCAATAACTTTAAGTCTCTGATTGCTCTCTGGAAGGTGGCCTTCCAGAGAAGAAATTCCTCAGGCTTGTCCGAAAACTTTTCGACACCCTTGTCCTTAAGATCTCTTCTGGGGCTTCTGATGATGGAGACAAGCTGGGACTCTGGCGTCGAAGGGAACAATTGAGGAGTTTGCTGTTGTGGAGTGGACTCCCACCGTGCACCTTGCGTCAACCTTTGGCCTCTTGGAGGGATGACATCGACCACTGACGAATCGGTGGCTCCCTGTGCAGCTGTCTGTAAGGGCCAACTAGCACTTGGCCTTGAGGCCCTGATTGACTGACCTAGGGATTTAGCAGGAGGCACAGGTAGCTCGGGCAAGGGTGAGCTCCCCGCTATGACGCTCTGCTCTGCAGGAAACTCAAAAGTGACTTTGGGGCCCTGCTCTGGGTAAGGAGAGAAGTCTTCCTGTTCCTCATCCGAAAACTGGCTGTTTAAGCTATTAAGATGCACAAGCACCTTGGAAGAAGGGTCCTGCTTCGGCAACTGACTTACATTTTCTTCTGTGAGTGGCTCAATTAGGGCCTTGGCCAAAGTCTCAGCCCTTACCTTTTTGGCAGTAGCATCCATCCTTATTCTAAGCATTTCTATTTCACCTTGCCTTTGGGCCTGTTCTATTTGCATTTCGCTTTGTCTACGGGCCTGTTCTATTTGCAGTCGTTGCTCTTCTTCTTTAAAGGGAAGGGTGAGATCAGCTGCCTTAGCATCAGCCTCCGCCCCCGCTACCTTGCTCTTTAGCTTCAGACGCGCAGCCTCCTTAATGTGCAAGGCAGCTAGGGAAGAGATGGCACTCCCAGCAGCAGAAGACTTGCTAGAGTGGCTATGTTTAGATGATGCACACTCCCTTAGCTTAGATACCTGGCTAGAGCGGTTGGACTTAAGACTAAGTGCCACAGCAGGTGATTTTAAAAGATTGGTCTCATGGCTGCATAAGGAAGACTGATTTCCTTTTGGCTCAGACCTTAGATTAACAGGTGGAGAACTAAATTCCAAGGCATCTAGAATTGCCCTCACCTTATTTTCTTTCTCATTAGTGTCAGCTAAGACACTCACTATTTCTAACTCTGAATCCTTGGCGTTAATGCGCTCGAGGACCTGGACTATCTTAGACACCAAACCCCTCCAGAGACCGAAGGTCTCTTCAAGGTCTGTCTGTAATATGGATGGCACCCTTGTAATACCCAAGCTCTCAATTCTGTCCATCAATGTTACAATTCGCTCCCATGCCGAACCTAACCTCACATGGAGGAGCTCCTTTTCATCTATTAGGTGGGCTAGCATCTTGGCTGAAGGGTGCTTTATCCTTTGGGGCCTTTCATTCCTACTTTCAGCCTCAGGAGGAGGTATACCATCTGTATCATCTTGAAATTGCATAGACATTATGTATTCTTAATAGCAAGTAAATTTACAACAAAAGCAAATACAACATACCAGCAAGTAAATTTACAATAAAAGCAAATGCAATATATAATACAATTCACAGCACTTAACCATAGCAATATATATCACTAAGTAACTATACTTTACAAAGATTGTGACCTTTGGCGCCAGACTTTGGTGGGCAAGCTGCAAAATGTCAACTGACAGCAACTTGCCACTTGATACCTCCCTTGCCCGAGTGACGTAAACTGCCAAAATGGCGACTTCGCCAAATTTTCAAGCACCTCGTGCTCTGCGGCTCGAGGCCTGCCGCCGAAGGAGCACCGAGGCTGGCTTTGGAAAGGAGGAGAGAAAAGACGCCTCCTCCCCGCTGTGAAGGGAGGTCACCACCGCAGGACGATGAAGCAGGTCACCACCGCAGGACGATGAGGCAGGTCACCACCGCAGGACGATGAGGCAGGTCACCACCGCAGGACGATGAGGCAGGTCACCACCGCCAGGCGATGAGGCAGGTCACCACCGCAGGACGATGAGGCAGGTCACCACCGCAGGACGATGAGGTAGGTCGAAGCCGGCCGAGTGCTCCGGCCGAACTCGCAGCAGCGTTGCCAGGCCTGTCCAGGTTCTAGCCTGGTTCTGGTGGGCTTCACGCCTCAGAGCCAGCCAAAGAACTGTCGCTGGTGCTCCGCGGCTCGAGGTCTACCGCCGAGGGAGCCCTGGACGTTGCTGGGAACTGCACAGCCTGTGCAAACCCAGAAAGCCACTGGGCCACGTGCGCACACGCGAGCCAAATAGCAAGGAAATAGAGCCCCACTATTTGACTCCTTCAGGTCTGAGAGCGGGCTCCACTGCCTCAGACGCTGGTAGAGTCTTTAGGTATGCAGACTGAGCTCAGGCGGAAAAGCCGCGGCCTAAACTAAACTTCCTAAACTATAAAAAACTATAAGCCGTGCAAGCTAGCTCAAGCGGAAAAACCGCTGATCTACCTCAAAACTGTGCCGTCCGCCGGACAATAAAAAACTATAAAACTGAAACGTGCTGTCCTTTATCCGGGCGAACTGCAAATCCCTATAAGCTGTCCTATAGATATTGAACGACTGAGTCTGGATAACTTCAAAAAAGGATGTTTATTCATACAAGGTTGTAAACCTGGCACAGATCTTAAAGTTGCAGAAAATGAAACAAATTTCTATAGGTTTTAGGTACAGGATTATCCCTGGTTCCAGAAAGCAAAGGTGATTATAAAACCACTATACCCTAATCACGCTGCCTATATTAGAAGGAGAAACTCTTTCCTTCCCTATCTTTACAGCAAAGATTAGTTCTAGAAGCGACAGAATGACCCTGCTCCTCTAACTAGATTTCCTATTCCAGATCAATATAATTCAATACTTATCTAATTTGGATAGGCTTAGATTGGCCTGGTTTTGAGGATGATTTGTCCCAGTTAGCCTTGCACAGCTCCAGCACGTTGGAAGACTATAGCCAGAATGAAGCTCCAAAATGGAGACTAGACCCTGGTAAAAAGGGCGGTCCTAAGATGTTGCATTCTTTGACCAATCACTGCAAAGAAAACTGCAGCCAGCTCTTGCAGATTCCAAGCCATTTTTCCTAGGCTTTTGCAGCCAGAGGCTCAAACAAAATGTAAAGGAGGGAAAACAAACAAACGACCAATAGGTAAGGCAAACCATCGTCCTGGGGGACGGAACACTAACTCTGGGGCATATTTTATCTGACTTGTTTACAATCAGAGAAAGACAGTCACTCCTAACCATATTGTAAGGTGCTGTGCTTGAAAAATATCCTTGAACAACTTTTTTATTTTCTTTTATGAGTTTCTACATTTTGCAGGTTCTTGAAAAACCTATACAACCTAGTCCATAATGGCTGCTTCCAGAAAGAACAAATGGAGACTAGCACATCCACCCTCCTAATCTGTATAGTATACAGGCAGTCCCCAAGTTACGAACAAGATAGGTTCTGTAAGTTTGTTCTAAGTCAGAACAGGTACATTTTAGGTACAACTCCAGTTAACATCCTGTGGTGTTTGTTTTGCTGTCTGTGCCCCTGTTCAGAAGGTTTTAGCGCACTGTCTATCCTTGTGATAATTGGATTTTGAAAAATTTTACGTGTTGTAGAAACAAGGATTGGCGATAAAGCTTCAGTTGAGACAACTTTTCCCAGTGATAACTCTTTCAGGAGTTAAATTCCTTTCTGAGTAGATTTCTCTCATTTCCTGTTGTCTCAGCCCAGTTCTAGGAAACCCTGATGCTGTCAGGACTGCTGACTGACAGGTTGGCAGTTCAAATCCAGAGAAAGTGGGTGGGCTTCCTCTGTCTGCTCCAGTTCCCCATGCGGGGACATGATAGAAGCCTCCCACAAGGATGGTAAAACATCAAACATCCAGGCATCCCCTGGGCAGCCACTACCCTAAACAGTTCAGGTCCTACTTATCTGTCTGGTTGCATCTCTTCACATCAACCCACCCGGACATTAAAATCTTCTGGAGAGGATCTTCTCTCACTGCTACCAACATTGCAAATGAGGTTGGTGACAACAAGAAAGGGGGCCTTCTTGGTAGCCACCCCAACCCTTTGGAATGTGGAATGGGCAGGGATTACACTTGCCCATGTGATAGTTCAAATGCAAAGAATTTGTGTAGTAATGGACAAAGTACATCACATGTGATGGGGTGAATATATTATCCATTTTTCTTATAAACAGAAAGGAATGAAATGCTATAGTAAGAAGATAATTCCCCTACTTTCTACCCCAAATGGGATGAAACCCTATGTCTTGTTGAATGTATAGACATAAATCATTATAAAGTTCAATTCACGTACATTTAGTATACAGTCAACCCTGTGTAACCATGAATTCTACATCCATGGATTTGACCAACCATGGCTCAAAATATTACAACCCCCCCCCCCAAAAAAAACTCTAGCACTCGTTTGAGTTGTTCTCTATCCTATAGAAGAGTTGCTATTTTACCACACAATTGTATACAAAGGGGCTTGGTATCCACAGGGGTCCTGAAACCAAACCTCAATGGAAAATCAGTGCCCACTGTATCTCCTTGACAGGTTGATATTTTTGAGAGGACACAGTTACTGAAATCTACTGGATCTGATGATAGATTATTTAAAAATGAATAAAAACCAAGTCAAACCAAAACATGTTTAGATGCACAAATAGAATACCTCATATTATTAAATCCCTAAACATACTAAGAACTGAGATCAATTTCTCTTCTTTTTTACTTTCATACAAGAAATACAAAAACAATTTAAGTTAACATTTCTTACTTGCCTTAAAATCATATATTCCCTTAATTTCCTGCTATATGTAACTATGAATTTACGATAGCTCTGTTGCAGAGTAAATAAAGGCAAACATTAATGTACTATTAGCACATTCTATATCACATTCATTTTAGAGTCAACCAGAATAGAGTGTGCTTTTTTACTGGTGCTCTTCCCATAAAATACGTATTTTGCCGAGGGGATAAGGCCACTTTGCAACAGGAGGGATTTTTTTTCTCATTTCTAATTCTAACTTCTGATGCTACACAAATATTTATTATACAGTTAGGGATTAGCTAAAACTGTTAAATCCAAACCACTACTTAACAATGCAAACACCGATTTCAAACTGTCTGAGACAAAAGAAAAGGAGTCAAGGATTGGAACACATTTCAAAATCAGATTTGTACAGGCAAACTTAATTTTTCTTATGTACTTTGAAAAGCAGTCCCTGTGTGGATCAGTAAAGCATGAGACATCTCTTGAACTAAGAACCTGTTTACACTATAGAGGTGGGTTAAATGGAACAAGTGCCCTTTCTGATACTTCCTAGCAGTTCCTGTTCATAGTCTGACAACACTGAACTGACTTTCTTGAAGGCAGTTGTCATGGGTGGCAGCACAGCAAGGTCACCAGCAAGGCTTGCTAATGACAGCATTATGAAAAAGTGTCAGACATATTTCCATTGGCAAAGGAGTTATGGTTTTAACCAGAGCCAGGTAATCCTCAGAGATTAGGTGACTTCATGGGACATCAGAGAGCCACACACTCCATCTCTGCTATCTTTGAATTTTTCTCATCAAATTTTCCCCCACAACTGAGAGCAATTGTGTCACATTGCCTATCCCAATGTTTAACACACCCCACTCCTTCTTCCTAATCACAGGGGTATCATTACTGGTATCAGAAAAGGCATCCAAAGATGGCCAGGAGCTCTCCCAGAGCTCCTTGGCCACCACCTAGCAGAAGCAACGATGTGGACAGCAAAGGTAACACGAATGTTCAGCAGTGCTGAACCAGTTTCAGTCCCACTGGACAATTTGGATTATGCCCCATCACTATTGGGGGATGGCCCCAAAATCAATCCAGAGTATTTCTACTTTGGACTTGTCTCAAATTTTAGGGTATATGTTCATGCACTCTTAGCTTCAGACACCTCAGGTATGTTGAGCAGGGACTGAGCAAAGAATACTTAACTAGTTATGGGCACTAGTAAAGAAGCTTAACCTAGATGACAAAGAAAAGTCTGGGAATTACCATCTCACTCCCTTTTGGCCAATAGTTAGCAGGAAGACTTTATTATTGGTTCCACTGATTTGCTTTTTCTGTGGTACCCTGTTTTAGTCAGAGATGGATTTTTGTACACAGACTGGACTACAGATGATTGAACTCTTTAGGGCTCTCCTTGGATTGAGACACAAATGAATCAATTTGTTTCCTATATTCTGTTCTTTTCTCAAATCAATCTGGGGGATGTATCAGAATGACATGGCATAAAGAGTGAAAGTGCTTTTGATTTGCAACCTTCCCAGGAAGTTCATCGGTCCCCAGGGCCATGACTCTTTCAGGTCTGATGTGTTGTAAAGCATGTCAGTACAATGGAAGTGGGGAGAGAAACCTTTTTTCTCATTTCTGCTTTCTTCTCACTATTGCTACTGTCATGACCACCGTTGTGTCCTGGCAAGAAAAAGGTGAGGAATATATGCTTTCAGAAATGAAACAAGAAAGGCAGAAACCTTTCCCCCGGCCTGACTATTGATCTAAGCAAGACAACAGTTTGAGGAGAAGGCTCTAAAAGCTCACCTTTTCTTCAAAGTGGTGTTTTAAGAAGCCAGAAATTCATTTTTGAGTCAAATCCTGGTGAATTTTTGAAATTCCTCACATGTCTACACTGAAATTGCTACAAGCTCATCTCCAAAAAGAATCCTTGTTTAAGCCTCTACCACATTTTTGTTTTAATTGCTTTACTTTCTCTTGAAATATCACGGTTCGAAATATGTTCTTCTTAGTGTCACAGATAAAGAAATCCTTAAGGAGCAAGATAATCGGAGGCTGCCTTTCTTTAAACAACAGATATCAGGTTGAGGTTTGTGCTTTTGTTTGTAAATTCAATTATCAGGGTTTAAATTCCTGCTTGACCATGGAAGCTCACAGGATGGCATCACATAAGTCACAATCTGCCTCAGTGGAAGGCAAAGGCAAACCTATGGGTAAATCTTGCCTAGAATATACTGTGATATGTTCTCCTTATGTTCTCTCCTAAAGACTTGAGGGTCTACAACAACAAAGAAGACTTGGAAAATGGCAGTTTATTTTCAAAGTGTCTCATTTTTCTGACTTTAAGTTTATTTCCCATTTCCCCCTCAACTGCCGGCATAACAGGTCCATTGCTTTTTAAAAAACTTTTTCTAATGTAACGTATTGATGTCCATATTTTTCTTGATTTTGAAATCAAGCCCAATTCAAGGTGCAGGTTATCACCTACAAAGCCCTTAACGGTTTGGGACCCACCTACCTTCGAGACCGCATTTCCTCCTATGAACCCGCACGACCTCTTCGCTCGTCGGGGGAGGCCCTCCTCTTGCTTCCACCAACTTCGCAGTTGCGGTTGGTGGGGACGAGGGAGAGGGCCTTCTCCGCCGTGGCCCCCTGGCTGTGGAACTCGCTCCCCAGGGAGATTAGGCAGGCCCCTACCCTACTTTCTTTCAGGAAGAGCCTGAAAACTTGGCTATTCCAGAAGGCCTTCGTTGACTGATCCTTGTGGGATCATGTTATTTACCTATTAAGCAGTAGACCCTCTGGATTGTTTTTAGGATTCATTCAGCACTTTATTACACCTGCTGTATAATTATCCCTCCCTGATAACTTGATATTGCTTTGCACCTTGGCCTGGATCTTTTGACCCAAATCGGGATTTTAATATTATTGTGTATATTGACTTTTATGACTGTTTTTAATCATGTTGAAGTTTTACTGCTCGGTTTAATGTTTTATCTGATTTGTGCTGTCGTGTCTGGGCATGGCCCTATGTAAGCCGCCCCGAGTCCCTCCGGGGAGATGGGGCGGGATATAAGAATAAAATTATTATTATTATTATTATTATTATTATTATTATTATTATTATTATTATATTCAGCACATGTTGTGGCACTCTTAATATGAACATGTTTGCATATTCATTTTATATGCATTCTTTGGCTGAAGAAGTGTAGACCAGAGAACGTTGGTGACTGCTACATTTATGTTTACTTACTTGTGTGCACATGTGAATTAGGTTAATTCATATGCAAAATCACACATAATTATTCCATATCTACATGTCAGGAAACCTTATTGAACTAAGCAGGATTTCTCTTCTTAATATATGTGCATAAGATTGCATTATGAATGTACTAAAATTACTTTTGGCTGTGTTTATGGTGGTCTAAAGCATCTTAGGTCTCATCCTTATTTTTCTTCCACTTTTAATGCAATAGCTCTCATTAGCATTGTTGTTAGGCATGCTTCTGATCTTTCTGTCTCATGTGTGTAGTCATCAGAAACAATTTTCTGATGGAGCCAGTGCAGTTTCACAGCAAAACTATAAAGCCAAATGATATTTAATTTAGGCACTTGGAACAATTTCTTTCCCAGCTCTTTCTGCAAGATGAAATGTTAGGCGTTCAGTCTGCTACTAAGTGCCTGTAAACCCTCCTGTCTCTTCTGAATATTATGAAGTGTGGTGTCAGACATCTGGGCAATATCAAATGCCGCAGACCTCAAAGCAGCATTTATTGAAGCTGGACAAAGTCGGATAACGCTCCTGCAAGACTCAGGAAGCAAGATGGCATCTATGTATAGCTCATGAAATAGCACATAACTGGCTTGTGCTTTTTGCCACATGTTTTCTGAAGCAACAAAAGTGTCACAGCAATTTTACTCATTGGTATTCAGGAACAGAGAACCCCCACTTATTTTTATGTGAAAATAAAGAGAATTCACTTGATTAGTTCATACAGGCTGGAAGCAAAATGTCTGTGTAAAGACTGAAAAGAACCAAAATCTTTCATCCTCAGGAGTACAATGTGATGAGCTATCCAAAGGTGGGCTCGATCTTATCCACTAATCTTTGGATCTTAAGAAGAAAGGCTCTTAGAATTTGGTGTTAATGCCTTCCTGTGAACATACATACACATAGTAAACTGTAGTGTTGCTGCCACCTCCTTTTCTGTTGTAAACAATGGATAAAATAAGATGTCTTATTCTGAATAAGGATTTTTCTCCAAATGCAACATGGCTAACTAATACGGTACTCATTTGCACACAGTCTTATTGCTCCTTCTTAATTGGCAAAGAATGACTTTGCTGTTCATTATAGTCCTTTTCACACACAATTAATCCTTAAAATGGATGCTCTGCGGGGTTGGATCATGACAGAAACCTGAAAATACCACTGTGCTTATATCTATTGATGTGAAGCCCTTTTTCTTATACAGCCAGAGAAGAGGTAGATCCAGCCATATAAAGCATCACCTCTGCCAAATAAACATACAGTTTATAAACCCTCCCTCATAATACTAAGAATGTATGTTAGTTCTGCAGCCTTGATATCACCCCTATGAATTCATTATATGCCTGAGCTCCCATGCTAAGTGAGTACTGAACTGGTAATTTGTTCATTTGTTCTATCTGAGAGTATCTTGGTGACAAAATACTGGGGGTTTTTTCACCCTCTTGAATGGAATCCACCAACTTGTCTAAAGTGCATTCATTTCTGTGGTATCTGGAACGTAGTTCAAATGGCAAACTAAAAAATAATCCATTTGAGACATTCAGAAATGTTTCATTGCCACTATGGTTAAAATGTCTTCTTTAAAATATATAACAATTGATCTACTAAATGCTAAACTGTCATTAGCTGTGATAGGAGTAGTATATGCATTGTATATATTCATAATCCACCTTGTCCCTAGCCCCAAGACTCAATAGAGATCTAATTTTAAACCAGATACGGATAAAAACTTACATCATTTTTAAAAATACAAATAATTTAAGGATTCATATATAACATAAAAATAGCACACAGATAAAAGCCTTTTCCTGCAAACAGTCAGTTCCCCAAGTGAAACAAATGCCTTCACCTTCTGCCGAAGGACACCACTGAAAAAGCCACCATAGTCTCATACGAAGGGAAATCCAACACCTAGGAGCAGCCACAAAGAAGACCCTGTTCTACATTCCCACTAGATCAGTGGTTCTTAACCCGTGGGTCCCCAGGTGTTTTGGCCTACAACACCCAGAAATCCCAGCCAGTTTACCAGCTGTTAGAATTTCAGGGAGTTGAAGGTCCCACAGGTTGAAAACCACTGCACTAAATGTACTGGTGGGAGCTCGTGGGACAAATGTAAGATCATGAAGATCTGAAAGCTCAGACCGGCTCATTTGAGAGAAAAGAGGAGGTTCATATCCAAGGCATTATATGGCTTTATCGATCATAACCAGAAACTTGAATTATGCCTGGAAACAGACAGGTTTCCAGTGCTGTTGTAACAAAGGAGGTTTTTTTTTTGGTTTTTTTTTTTTGCTTCTTATAAACAATGACAGTCGGTGGTTTAGTCGCAATTTTGGACCAGCATAATTTCCAAACACTCTTCAAAGTAATCCCTACATATAGTATCATAAAGAAGTTTTAACTAAGATCTATATCGCCAGGGCCATGTAGCTATTACAATATGAAAGTTCCAAAGAATGAGAACTGAGTCTCACAACAAAATCTTGCCATGTGGAGAGTTCCTGTTCATCATTTGAATTCATCACCAATTCCCCTTCACTTATTTTTCATTTCCTCTCCTCTCTTGAATAAATAGTCAGCATTCAGTGGCAATCCCTTTGTCATTTGGACCCTTGAGAATAGATTTTCTTCTCAGAATCTCTTTTCTCTCTTCTTTCTTCTTTTCTTTTGTGATCTTGAAAACCTTTTGAGTTCTCCCAAACCTGCTGCAACTTTTGCATGGAAAAAGGTGATACATAATAGATCAAAATCTACACTCACTTCGAAACTTTAAAAACAGAAACTGGTTATGCTGTACCATGAGAGAAAATCCCTCACTTCACAATTGACTCTAAAACATCAACTGAGAATGGGGAATTTTTGGAGCAATATACAGTGCCATGACATTTGAAGAACAATTTTTTTAAAGAATTAACAGAAGTCTATGATGACTAAAATTCACTATATATGTTGAGACAACTCCAGACTGGGTTTAAGGTAAAATTGTATCTATTAGTGAGTGGACTAGAAAAAAGTACATGCAAAGAAATGGGTTTCATGAGAAGGCATGATTCATTAGAAAATGCAATATTGCAATAAGGTGGAAAACACAATGGAAGACAAGAAGAAAAGAGGAAAATCTCATCACAAATAGTGATAGACTCAGTCAAGGAAGCCATAGTCCTGAGTTTGCAAGACCCGAGCAAGACTGCTGATAAAATGGTGAATTTAATAAATTTAAGTCCTTGATGACAATTAACAATAGCAACAGCACCTTCAACAACAACAACAGGGATAAGGCTGTCCTTAATCCAAAAGACGGTCTATACAAATCCTGTTTCTTTTCCTCTTTAACCTTTAATTATGTCTATGACATGAAAGACACATAGTGCCTTCTTTTTATATGTAATTTCAAACCCTTACCTTTCTTTTTAGTTCCCTTACTAACAATAGGCTCTTATTTGCATTGAAGCTATTGCTGATAAGTTGAATTCCCACTGAACTAAGGAAAGCAGTGGCCCAAAGAATACAACTATCCACTAGATGGATTGACATTTCATTGTAGTTCCCCTCCTAATTCAGTTTTCAGGGTGACAGCACCCTTGAAACTTCATAGTGTCAACAGTTTGGGTGGACCTAACAGTAGTAATATTGATTTAATAATCAACAACTTATTCAACAAGTCTGCTTTACTTGGGACTGGAATTTGTATGAAGACCCAAGTGTGTCATTCCCCACTAAATTCTGCCACCTCCATCATCAACCATTCCCCCTTCCCGCAACTGCAGAGCGTCACCTAAACGCTGAGTTGCCAGCCACGCCCCCATTGTTGGAAACAAGTGGTTGACGACGAAGGCGGCAGAATTTAGTGGGGAAGGAGTTTCCAAGCTCATTTATCACTATGATAAGTGCCTAGATTTGAATGGCGACTACGTGAGATGTGGTATTTGAGTGTGGCTTTCAACTGCATATGGTAAATGTTTTCTCCTATACTTTTTTAATTCCAAAAAGTAATGTACTTTCTGGATAGCCCTCGTACAATTTGCCTTTTAAAATTGTTTTCTTGAAACCTTCATTTCTTTTAAATATCTCAAACCTTCCAAAAATGGGAAATCTGTGGTCAAGCTATGTTGTTTCTCATAAACCTTAAGAGGTTCTGCAAGGAAACTTTTATTTTATTTCTATCCATTATTCATACTGCAAGTTTGCCTTTATGCAGTAGGTCAAAAGTAGTTGTAACATGAAATTTAGATCACTTCCGATTAGCTAAGTTATTTTTCAATTTGGAGGGAAATAGTTCTGTTTATTTCTAAATCAATGCCATATAAGCTACCTGGCAGACTAGTAGATTACTTTCACTGCTTACACAGTGTGGAAGTTAAAGGTTTTAGCAAAATATTTCCCTGCCTCTTGGCATATGACTAAATTCAGAAGAGCCATAATTCTCCTATTAAACTGAAAGTACATTGAGCCTAGAATTTGCATCCATCAACTGCCTTTTCTGAAAATGTCTGGTATTTTCCACTATGGACAATGCTGATTTTTCCCATCAGCATTATATTCTCACATTTTCTTATAAGGGTTTCCTCTGAAAATAATTCGTAATCAAGAATGTACAGGCGCCCCACCCCTTTGTGTTTTTTTTTCTTCTTCATTACAAAATTAGATGAAGATATCATCCTATTCAGTTTTCGATGATTTTTTTCTTCTTCATTGCTTTCTAATTCTTCTTTTGGGAATCATTTTTGTAATTCATTCAAATTGTGCTAGAAGTTGTAACACAGAAAAAAATATATTTGAGCTGTATGTGGCAGGAAAGCTGTGAGAGAACCCTACCTCTCCAGGTTTCTTGCAAGAGGCATTATCACAGTCTTGCAAATCTAATTTTCTGCAGCATTTCCCAGAGGACCTCAAAATGCCAAACTCTTGTTGGAGATTTTGCTCTTCTCTCTGTTATATCCTTCCAACTTGGTTTCATTTACAATGTACAAAATACTTTTAATACCGTCATAAGTTCTAGTAGTGGCATTGATACCCTGGATGTTTTGTCATGTTAGTAACTGGTATTGTTGCACCACACAATAGCAATAACAGCTATTATCGCTCTCAGCTACTAAAATATTGCTGATGACAGATCTTTTATTGGTTTTAAAATAATAAGATGTCGCGTTCTTCTGCAGCTATACTCTGTAGATTGGGAAATGTAGCATGATACAACAAAGAGTAATGTAGCTTTGTTGCTATTATTTGCTCATCAAATTATGTATCCAGAAAGTAGGTTATGTTTTGGATTTTAAAAAGGACGAAGTATAGGATAAATCATTTACCATATGCAGCTGAAAGACACATTCCAATACTACAATCTCATGTAATCCCCATTGAAATTTAGGCACGTTTCATATAGATAAATGAGTTTGAAAAGTACTGCTCCAGTAAATTCCCCACTTGTTTATGATAGGAGATACGGTCATGAAGACAATTAATTGTGGCAAATTTAGATATATTTAATGAAGTAATGTAAGTATTAGTAAAATTCAGTTGCAAATTAATTGTGGTGCTATAATGGAATGCTGAAGCTTGCAGTTTAGTTAAAATGTGCTATATGAGTCTATACTGACGATATAAAGCAGTTTCAAACTACAATACATAGCAGTGTAGATGGGGCCAGTTTTAACTGCATTGTACTGCATTATATGGCAATGTCGATCCAGTCTTTGCTGCTTCCCAAAGAAATTCCATTGATTAAAAACTTAGCCATAAGCATCCTGTTATGATGGAGTCTTCAGGTAGGGATACTACTAGTTGTATTAGAAGAGGCAGGAAGACTGCTCTTGAGCAAGACTCCGATGAGGAGCAACAAAGGAAAATAATCCAGGAAATACTTATGGAGCCCTCTGATGATGATACCTTTGAGGGTTTTGAAGGGGATTGTGGGACTGGGAGTCAGGAGGATGGGATGTCAGATTCTGGGAGTGAGGTGATGGATTGGACTAAGGTTCAGGAGATCTGGGAGATTCTTGAGGAGCCCACAAGCAGTGGTACATTTGAGGGATGGCACGGAGAAGATACAGATTGATCCTGGGGAGTTATGGGTTTGGATAGAAGGTAGTCTGGCTGGAGAGATCATAGAAGGGCTGCAGCTGGAGGTGGAGCATTGGGTGACTCCAGCTGTGATGAGGATTTGCAGCAACCAGCTGTGGATGGGGCGTTGGCTGGCTCAAGTTCAGAGGAGGACTTGTAGATAAAAGTAAGTTTGTTGCTAATGTAACTTTGCAATCGGCAAGGTGTTTTGTTGGGCGCTTTTCGGGATCTCTGTTTCAGTAGACGGGTTTGGAAGACTGCTTTGGGACGTGTTAACCCGGGTTTTTAGTGGCAACGGGGTCTGGCATTGTGTGGGTTTGCGTTGGATTGTCTTGTGTTGGTTTTATGTATCAGCTGCCGGCTTGCCTCTGTCGCTTTGGCTCTTTGTGTTTACCTTGGACTGGAATTTGGTGACTGTGACTTCTTCCTGATGACCTGGACTGGAATTTGGTGACTGAGACTTCTCCTTGACGACTTGGACTGGAACTTGATGCCTGTAACTTCTCCCTAATGATGCGGACCAGACGTGGCAGCTGTGACTTCTCCTTTACAACGTGGTTTTGCTTTAGTAACGTTTTGAGGCATTGTGTGGCCATTGGTCACTGTGGGTTACTGCTGGTAGCTTTCATGTGTTTGTTTAGCTCTAACCAGCAGATGGAGCAAGTTTCCAGCCTTTTCAACTAAGTTTGTTTTAATCTGGATTATTTCCCAGGATAATCCAGATTATATCCCAAATTCGGGTCTTTTGAATTCTTTTTGGACATTGTTACCTCACGCTGAAGAGAAAGTGTTTTGAGCCTCCTTTTGGTTGTTTCTTAGGCTCCTTTGTGTTGTTTTTGCAATAAACTGGGTTGTTTATATTGGCTGGCGTCTGACTTGTAACACATCCCATACATCAGCAATGAGAAATCACAACCCTACAGATGTTGATAAACTACTATAGCTCCCATCAGATCTAGACAGTATAGGCAGTAGTGAGCAGAGTTCATCCTTCTGGTCCAACTATGTCTGGAGAAGGATTCACTTTGCCTACTTCTTTATATATGAACATCAATGGGGACTTCTTGAAATGTGCCCTCAAATATTGTTAAAAGGTACCAATGCAATTCTGGCCTCATCTGTGTTTGGCTTTTCATTCAATTACCGTTTCTCAGATCATTTTTTTTTCTAAACATGAAAGTAATAGTATATTTGTCTTTGAATATAAATTATAAATCTATTTGTTTCAGTGCAAAGTATGGCCTCTAAATTTGTAATTGGATTTAAACTGATTAGAAACTTGTTTAGAGCTGACCATTAAATAATATGCTTCTATTAACTATGAAGTGCAAAGCTAACTTTCTTTTTCCTTTTGCTTCAAAGTACACAAGTCTTCAGTTTGTATAACAACTAATATATACGAAGAGAGGAAGTTAAAACCTTCTTGACAGCTATCAATTCATAAGTATAAAGGCATTATAATTATTTTTCTGTAAATCTTGACTCCATTAAACGTTTCACAAAGAACAGCTGCATTACACAAAAGTGTTGAATAGAGCAAGCCAAATGCTTTCATATTTTATTTTTCTTTTATTATAATGAATCATTGCAAGTTAATGAAAGGGAAGGTGTAGCATTTGTGCAAAATACAAGCAAAGTAGCAATAGCAACCAACAGCCATAGGCAGCATAAAATAGGTCAGGGATGCTAAAATGGAATGCCTATCAGTCTGAACCAGACTAACTAATGGTAATTGGCCTTTTCATTCACATCTGGAGAACCTTGTTACCTATGATGTTGGACTACATATTCACTTGGGCAAGAAATGTACAGGTGTGGTGCAATAGGTGCACGCTTCACCTTATATAAGGCATGGCATAAGAGCTACATATATACATTTGTAAATGTAAGTGCCAGTTTGTACCATCTTTTCTGAGTGGTAAAAATTGTGAGAATCGTATTTATACATGTTTATGCTATATAATGTTATGCTTTACATTAAGTTGGGAGAGGAGGCATATGCTTTTTTGCTGCTTCTTCACACATATTCTCTCTGGAGGAGTCAGAAAGTATAGTTTTGCAAGCATTAAGGTATGCTTTTCCTAAAGGCCTTCTTGGTGTGTCAGCTTTTCTGTAGTTGCACTGTTCCTACTGGATGTGTTATAGCATGACCTAAGGAGACATTTCTCAAACATTGACTTGGATCTAGAAGTGGCTTTCTGATAAAGGATCGTTGATCCAATGGAGGCTTCTGCTACTAGATTGTGGGGACAATTTTTGCTCTTCTCTGTCTAGCTTCTTTTTAGTCATACTACTTCTGAAATTCTTCTAGAAGAACATTGAAGAATCCTTCCTTCTGTCCGTCCTATGGCCACCAAACAAAAATAGAGGAGAACTATGTAAAGCTATGGTGGAAGTGTAGAACAAATGCTGCAGTAAATTTGTGGGATGCAAAGTGATGAAAATGCACTCTTCAACTTTACCCAGCCATTTTACATCAAAACAATACTACTTGTACCATGACCGTATTTCTTTGTGGTTAAAAAAAGCTATTATGAGCCTCATTTTTGTTAAGAAAATAACAGTAAAATAATAACTAGCTAAAACACCTTCCATCATGAACTTTATTAATACGACAATGCTTTGTATTGTATCATAGCTTTGAGAAAGAATTGACTGGCTCCCCTACATCATAGAGAATTAATGTTTTCCTAAAGAAATCACTAGAATGACTTTGAAGAGGGAGAAAAAATGCAAAGGATTCATATTGAGAAGGGTTTCATGTTTTTTATTCATCTGACGTCTTTGAATGTTAAGCACCTATCATTGTCATTAAGCCACTTGTTTCTTTTTTGCACTCCAAGGACTTTTTTGCACCCCCACCACTAAATTAAATAAAATTCTAATCCATTGTTGTGCAATGGTACACTGGTCATCTCATTTTCAAAATAGATATGAATGGAGGCAAATAGAGAAGATGTTGTGATCCACACAAAAAATGAGGAATGGATCATCTACGTATTTAAGTGTCTAATCCACTGAGCTAATGAAAAGTGATGGAGCCCATCCCATGACGCAGGTGGACTTCCTGTCAGTGCCCATCAGAAACAGTCCAAAAAAGGGAGGGGGGGGGGGAGAAGACAGTCTGAGATCATGTCAGGAACTGGGATATTCCATTACAAAGCACCAAAAAACATATAGGGTGGGAGCTGTCAGATAATGTGTGCAAATGGGTTGTCCTGTGGATGGTCTCCTACCAAGCGGTGAGTCCCAGGTACTAACGCAATTGCCCAATCCTTGCACAGAAATAGTGCTACTTTAGAAGATTACTAGTTTTCTTTGCCTTTAATGTTAGAGTTCAATCCTTCATGATGTCAAAGTTAGACACATTTTTAAAAAGGAGGAGATGGTGGGGAATCCACTTGCTTGTGAGATAAGGATGGAAACGTATAGTAACAGGTAAAGCAGCAAATTCGGACAACATGTGATAAGTTATGAATAACAAAACATAGTGATTTGCAATGCTACAGGATGAAATGTCACAGTTAGATGGGATAAGGTCCTAAGGGAGGCAACTCATGGTTAAAAAAGGAGGGGAGCTAGTGTGGACAAACCCATATTACAGGCAGTAGTACTAGCGTCACCCTACTATTCCCATCACCTCTATTAACCTACAGACTGTGTGGGATGAATCTATTCAATGTGTATCAGGAAAGGAAAAAACACAATCCCTTGCTGCTCTTGTGTCTGTCATGAAATTTGAATTTTATTCAGAATGTTTTAAAGTCATAAACAGCAATCCAAAGTTCATTTGGAATAGTTGACTGCAAAGGGATCTTGTGGCACTTTTGAGATTAACTGAGAGAAAGAAATTGGTGGCATAAGCTTTTGTAGAATTAATTCTACTCCCTCAGATGCATGGAGTGAAGGGCCTATGAACAGGACTTTATGACTAGGCTGCATATGTGGATACAGAGAAATGCAAAACTTGTGAGGTGACAAGTTCAGCAAAGGTGAGTAGATAACCATATGGATAGCTAAGAGAGTTATTGGAATGCAATAGTTGGGAAACAAAAATTAGATCTGATAAACTGGCCAAAAGAGCCCTTAGGAGACTGGGGTGTTAATTAGTATTATAATATGTGTAGTGTGCCAGAAAACCTTTGTCTCAGTTCAATCCACGGCCAGTGGACTGGAGTTTGCTGATATATTCCAATTCTGC
The DNA here is from genome assembly GCF_035594765.1 of Anolis carolinensis. Classification (NCBI taxonomy): domain Eukaryota; kingdom Metazoa; phylum Chordata; class Lepidosauria; order Squamata; family Anolidae; genus Anolis; species Anolis carolinensis. Next base: position 238,810,920 of record NC_085842.1, read on the forward strand.
TTTTTCTCTTTTCAATAATCCTTTGAAGCAATTATCTCAAATGCTGAGCCCTTCCTGTCCTTTAAAAAGTCAAGAGATGTTGACCTCATGGTGTAAATCTTGCCCGCATGCCTGTAACCCCAATCATCATCATGCTACTCACAGCCATGCAGAAGTCCCTGTCCTTTTAGAAAACATCCTATATTTGAAGAGAAGTTCTGCAGGATTAAAATCTCATTTAACGGGCTTTAATCAAATTTTGCTTTGGGCTGTTCCAGCCAATAACACCACATGCAAATTCAGTTGAAAAGAGACAAGAAAAGGACATTTCTAGGTCTACAAAGAAATTGATGTAATGGAACAGATGTCTACACATTCCATTTAAGTAAAAGTGTGCCTTGACAAGATGATTGCAAGATTTCAGGCTGAATCTTCCTTTGCATTTTTATGTAGCCTTTGCAAGCTAAAAGCAGAAAATGATGTCAAAATATATCATTCCAAAAGCAAGTCTATACGTCAGTAACTAAAGGATTGGCCATGGTGCATATTTTAGGGTCTTAATAATTATGAATGATTGCTGTACATTGTAAACAACTTGATCTCAAAATCCAAGTTGTCCATTTTTTTCTGATTTTAAAAAGGAACTTACAGTTTGCACAAAGGAAGTATTGTGTATCAAATACAATCGGAACCAACTATGGAGGTTGGTATTTCGGAACCTGTGAGTCCTTTGAATTGACGCATGTTTTATGCAGTGTGAGTGACAAACTATTGTTCCTGAACACCCAAACCTGTGAGATAAGACAAGTGATATTTTATTTGTTCTTCAAAGGAAGCACCACCATCATTCACATTTTTCATATTCCATATGCTGATACAGGAGAATCAAGGTTGATATAATTAAATGCCTTTCTTCCTTTACATTCCTTTGTAAGTTACAGTGGTCAGCACTTGGATAAACCCAACTGTCATGCTAAGAAAAGAGACCAAATCAACTCCAGTATCTAATTCAGTAGGAGTAATAGATAAACATGCAGAGAGAAGTTCAGAAATAATAAATAGAAAATAAATAAATTATTAGACAGCTAAACCTATCAGAATCCTACAATAAGAGTACAGAGGCATCCTTGTACATTTCTGGAACAACTTAAGACTTATCTTGCCTCCTTTTTATCCATATAAAGACCATTTCTTTTGCAACCAGAGTTATTCCTCCAACAGAGTTACATTCAAAGTTGGTCAGTCTATAGCCATGAAGTCCTAGCTGTTTAGGTGATTTTTGCTAGGCTGAGTCACTCTGTAATATGCATAGAAATATACATTGGGGTCTACAGATACCTGGCTGTTTGGAGCTATTTCTAGAAAGGAGTGGGAGCAGGGACAAGGAGGTTGGATTTGTTACACTGATGTTTTCTCAGTGCATAAAAATACCTATGCAAATATATTTTGCCATCATACAGTCACAAGATTGCTTTTTGCCATGTTTTATCATTGCACAAATATTCATCGGGAATAGACAAGTAGAAAACTGAAAGAAATTATACTTGTGAAAATGCTTTAATGCAGAATCATCTGCAGGTAAAGTAGACAATTTCTGTCTGCATTGACTGTAGAACTCAAATTGATGGATGCGGCAAATTATGATTACTCAACCACAAGTCTGAAGTAGAAGAATGAAATAGAAAACAGGAACCAAATATGAAACTTATATATGGATTATGGAAAGTCATCGTGATGTAGTGGTTTCAGTACAGGACTATAATTCTGGAGATCAGAATTCAAATTCCCCAAACAGAGATGTGAATCCAATGAATGACTTTGGGCAAGTCTCAGAGTAAGGCAAAGGCAAGCCCCCTCTGAACAAATCTTGTTAAGATTTGCCTTAGGGTCACCATGAATCAGATGCAGTTTGACAGGCCTCTATTAATCCCTACTGCCATTGCCATAGCCTCACAAGGAGAGAAGAAAAGGCAAACACAGCTGAATCTTGGCTAGTCCCAGAAGCAGATGAAAAGCCATCCATCTGTCCCAGCTCCCATTGACCTAACATGGGAGGGGGGGAGGAGAATGACAATATCTGCTGAACTTAGACCCCTCTCATGCTGCCACCCTGTTTCACTTTTGTGCCATGTCTTACTCAGAAGAACCATTTTGGTGTTGTTCTACTTATAAAGCAACATGTATAGTTTGGTGCTATATTTTATTATGATTATTATTATTATCTCTATTTATACCTTGCTTTTCTCCCCACGGGGACCCAAGGCAGCTAACAATGCCACACCTTAGTCAAAGTTTTAAAAGCATAATACAAAAGTTAAAAAACAATTAAATAGTGTGGTAAAAACATATTAAAATATAATAAATACACTGAAAATAGCCTTTAAAACTCACAATTCCTCCCACAACCACCACCACCCAGAATCCCACCTGCTCCTCCCCAGCAGCATGTAATAAAATATTTTTAGAAAATATTATGCAACCAGAGAATGAATACTCCAACCTCTCCTTTGGAAATAAGAAATGTAAGATCTCATTTTAAAATTCAGAGGGAGGTTAGTTTAAGTACTTATCTTCCCAATAAATTCCACAATTTGTCAAGTGGAGCAAGCAAACATGCTTTATTATCATATAATCATATTCCACAAGAGCCATCTGTGTACACCCTCTCTATTCCAGTTGTGTTTTCTATAAAGCCCTATTCAGCCCAGGTCAAACCCATTTGGACGATCATACCTGCCAGCCAGGCCTGTAGCCAGGATTTGTTTCGGGAGGGGCTGGGATTTTGGTTTTGGGGGGGGGGGGCTGAGTCTGAGCGGGAGAGGGTCTACCCTAGCAAAACTTTTGTATTGTTATCCCAGTACCCCCATGCATATGGGATATATTGAGCATGGTGATCAGATCATGATATGCATAAACATAGCAGTTTAAATAATAAATGTAAGGCCTTCTCACGGACCACCCTGAGAATTTTGGGGGGGGGGGGAGGGTGAAGCCCCTCAACCCCCCCCCCCCCCAGGTACATGCCTGCTGCCAGTATGAACTTATGTGGGCCCTGAGAATCTCACGAGGGTCCCATCTTCTCAGCTTCTCCACTTCACAAACATTATTGGTGGGAACATGAGAGAGGGCCTTCTCGGTGGCTGCCCCTCGAATCTGAAACTCCCTGTCTAGGAACGCCAGAATGGACCCCTCCCTGCTGTCCTGGTAACAGGATATAACCTTTCTATTCAGGCAGGCTTTGAAAGAAGAAAGTTTTTACAGACTGAGACATAGGGTGCTGTGTAGTGTTCACGTATTTTGTTAGGTTTTTAATTTTAATTGTTTTATTTATTTTTAATAATCTTATATTTAATTCTACAGTATTTTAAAGTTCTTTTTTAGGTTTTAAATTGTACCTTGAATTGTTTTAGCATTGTTAGCCATTTCGAGTCTCTTTTAAGAGAGAAAAAGCAGAATATAAAATATCATCATCATCTAGTCCACTCCCTGCTATGCAATAACACACAATCAAAGCCCCTGAGACAGATGTCCATCCAACCTCTGCTTAAAAACCTCCAGAGAAGGAGATTCCTCCACAATCTGGAACAGCTTCTACCATCAAGAATTTTTTTCCTAATGTTGAGGTGGAATCTTTTTTCCTGCAATTTAAATCCATTGCTGCATGCCCTAGTCTCTAAAGCAACAGAAAACAACAAGTGTGCCCTCTTCTTAATATAACCTCCTTTCAGACATTTAAACATGGCTAGCATGTTCACTCTTAACCTTCTGTTCTCCAAACTAAACATACCCAGCTCCCTCAACCATCCCTCATACAGCTTGGCTTTTACCCTTTTAGTTGTCCTTCTCTGGACATGTTCCAGCTATCTCCCATTGCTCCCTATCCAGATATTTGGATTGGACAGGGATGTTGATTAATTGCTTGCCTACAGTTTTGCCTGTGCCTTTCAATGGAAACAGATTACTCCTTCAGCCAATCAATGCCTTCAGCATTTTGTGCTTCACAATGTTATTACTGCATGTTCGGTTTTAGAACAAAATGTCAACTCATACATCAGAATTGGGCACATAGTATGTTTTAAAAATGTAAATAAATCCTAATAAAAAGACCCAACAAACTCCAAAGGCAAAATGCAAAACAAACATTTGTCCTTTTTTAAATTGCATGATCCATGAATACATACAGATACACACCACATCCTGAGAAATAGAACACTCTTTACAAGAAGCTATAAATAGAATAAGGCTGGATGGTAGACGTGGAATCTGAAGGTTCCACATGTCCCAAAGGGGATTTCCTGCCCTACAAGGTGAATACCACTGAGCTCCTGTAACAAAGGACATTCTTTTCCTGAAGGGGATAATAATATTGTAAAGCTTCAGGACACTCTACATCAGGTGAACCAGAAAAGGTTAGAATAGTCATTACTTATTTTCTTGTTCCTTGTTGCAATTTTTCCTCTCTTCCTTGCTATTACAATGGAATCCTTAGCATGTTGTTTTCACATCAAATGATGATCAAGAAAGTACATTCTATCTATTGCTTTTGTTTACGCATTTCACATTCAAAGTTTTCTAAGGAGTATCTCTTTAGCGCTTACCATTTTACTCCATGAATAATTCCAGGTAAAACAAAACTAATTAGACATATACCAAAAGATTACATGCTGGAGTGTTCCTTTTCAGTTCTGTTTTAGAATATTTTCCAGTGCCCTCTCCATAGAAAAAGGAGAACAAGGGACCACTTGAACCAGATGTAAGAAAGCAAAGGAAAGTGTAAACCAAGAGTGCAGTTCCTTTATGACCAGTAGACTCCTCTATGATACTGTATGATCAAGAAAAAAAATGGAACCAATGCATCAAAAAACTACATAAAATGTTTTATGGATTTTAGTTGTGGCCGTTATGATGGAATCACAATGTAAAAGAGACTCTAAAAAAAGTAAAGGAAGGTTTAGATAGAACTAATGGAAGATGAACATACAAGTGATGTTTATATGTTACTGTAAGTAACTGGGTAGTTAAACTTAAAAGCAACCAAAGAGGGACCAAACAAGTGGGTAAGGGGAGTAGCAAGTGTCTCATTGAACAAAGTGAGTTTCCATCTTGCCTAGAAGAGCAATAAAGCTGTTACTGAAAAAAAGAGTAGGTGGAATCAGCCATAAAAACTGAAAGTGGAGAGAAATTCAAGGTTGGAAATCCTCACTCTTCTAATGAAAGCCACTCCAAAGTTATTTGTCACAACAGAAGGGAATCATGTAGGGGAGCTGGAGGCATCCAGAGGGAACAGAAATCCATTCAATCAAGATGATACTTTCTGAGAGTAAAACTAGCCCCTGCACCTTGTATTATGGGTTACAAGGTTCTGCTGCCCAGATGATATAATATAATATAATATAATATAATATAATATAATATAATATAATCACTTTATTTATATTCCGCTCTATCTCCCAAGGGGGCTCAAGGCAGATCACAGTACACATACACGGTAAACATTCAATGCTGTTTGGACAAAGAGGACAGAACAGAACAGACAGACAGACAGAGGTATGTTGTCTTGAAGTCCAGTTTTTTTGGTGCCTTGGAGGTTGAGGTTGAACTCCATTCTCTATGACGAAGAGCTATCAGGACTTCCACCTTTCACCTTCCTCTTGGCCAACACGTTTCTGGTCTTGTTCTTTATGGTGTCGTAAAATACCTCCAGCAAAATTTTTGGTACCTAATTTTTCTACTTACAGCTCTAAGCTGTTTTTCTAACTGCTTAGGTAAACAGTGAACTGGGCTTAACGGTCGAGTGCTCACCCCGACCAGGCTTTGAAATGGCCACCTTTTGGTTGGTAGATCTTATTACTTCTGGTGATTTACCAGCTGTTCTACAGCCCAGCCCTATGTCCAGCATCGTCATGTACCCAGCAATACAGTTATCAAGGAGTTTTGGGGGATCAGGAGATAGGGAAATGACTTTCCACTCATAGTTCATACCACAGGTTCTAAGCCAATACTTTTAGATACATTTCTTTTGTTGTGTGAAATTGGTCATTGATCAAAAAGAGTCTGGACAAGTCTCGACTTCTTTGGAAACAATATTTAGATCTGTTGTTGAAAGCTTTCATGGTCGGAATCACTGGGTTGCTGTGAGTTTTCCAGGCTGCATGGCCATGTTCCAGAAACATTCTCTCCTAACGTTTCGCCCTCATCTATGGCAGGCATCCTCAGAGGTTGTGAGGTATATTGGAAACTGGTATATATGTATGTTTCCAATATACCTCACAACCTCTGAGGATGCCTGCAATAGATGTGGGCAAAACGTCAGGAGAAAATGCTTCTGGAATATGGTCATACAGCCTGGAAAATTCACAGCAACCCAGTGTTTAGATCCTCTGAGATTTGATTTTTCCTGTATCAAAGGAAAGAACGATCACAGTGCAATCAAATTCCTTATATAGTGAGAAATTGCACAATCAAAATGAAAGCTTGAAAGTATTGCTCTTTGTACTGCAACTCACAGATTGACACACTAAGCATGACCACAAATGTACCCCACCCACCCCCATTTGGAAAGGAGTTCCTCAAGTGATGGGAATGCTGTGAAATATAAAACTGCAAAGCAGCATTGCCCAGGATCACAGAATCACCTTTTTCCTAACATTTCCAGGACACATTTGTATTGCTGCTCTCTTATGAACAACAAATACTAGAAAGGTAGTTTTATGGCTGGCATGTTCTCTATTGACGAGTTATAACTAATGCATTTTAACTAATTCATTTTCCTTGAGCCTCTACAACTTATTAAGAGTTTATCATAATCAGTTCAGCAACAAGCCATTAGTGACCCAGATTAAAAATGATTTAAAAACATTGTTGACTGTGAGCACAAATGAACAACAAATCACAGTCAGAAAGTCATGTTTAACTGATTATACCTCCACTCCAAATATTAGCAAATGCTACATTTCTAATCCTTTTTTAAGAACAAAAACAAAGGTGGCAGTGCAGATTCCCCCTCCCCCTGGCCCCCACAATAGAGTGAAAATAAATTGTATCATATCTATGACCCCTTTGTTGTGATGCCTATCATGAGTATTTCTTTATTTTAAATTATTTTTCTTTCTTTATCACTTTTTCCTACGACGAGCCAGCATCACTAATTTATGAGCTGATAATCATGTTACAGGTTGGTTTAATGAGATTAGTGCTTTTGTAATTATTATGGTAATACATTGCCTCTGATTTGTACATAGCCCTCTTCTCTTAATTGGGTTGTGATTGCTTTGCTATAATTTAGTTTGTCTTGTGTTGTAAGTTTATTGTATTAAGTCATATATGTACTAACTCTAACACATAGCATAATTTAAACAGAATTTTATTGGCCTGACCAACATGCTACCCTCTTGCTAAAGCTAGAAGATGCAAACCCAGAAAATTCAAGCCAATGCCCAGTTATTAACACCGGAACGTGTATGCTCTCTGGAAATTTTTTTGAAATGACCCTGGAATTCCTGGGCCATGTGGATTTTGAACATAGTTTGTGCATAGATTGTTCACAATGGGTTTTGTCCCATTCTTGGTCCTACTCCATTTCCCCAGAAGACTTAGTGTGAGGACTTTCAAAATGCCCATCATGTTTCCATCCTAGGTACAGAAAATCTTCAGAAATGTGTTTCCTTAAGGCTTTTGAGTCAAATCTTGGCAAACACAAAACTGCATCCTCAAACAGATTGAAGACCTTGGCTTCCACTATTGTAAATTGTATCTTGTTGCTTCCAATATCATTCTTAGGTTACCTTTTGAAGGATGGCTAGGGCAAGCATCCTTAGTGGAAGATTAGGCCCCTTCTGCACTGTCCTTATATCCCAGGATCTGATTCCAGATTATCTGCTTCGAAATGGATTATATGAGTTTCCACTGCCACATAATCTGGGATAAGGAGATAATCTGGGATCAGATCCTGTGATATAAGGACAGTGTTAAAGCACCTTTAGAAAGCAAAAATAGGGGAAGACCAAATAAAAATCCTTGGACCCTGATATAGTGGAATGGGATTAGAAATATTGTAATTAATTTTTCCTGTTTTTCTTTCTTTCTGGAGAAGATTGTTTTTTGTCAAACCAAGCTGAATAGAGACCAGAGGTTGCCTGTACACTAACACATTCCCTTTTGCGGTTACGATGTAATGCAGTGCAATGGAAGAATAAGCAGACCGTGCCCATATATGCTCCAACTGTCTCAATTTGGCAGAGACAGTCTGATTAATTTTGTGCCATCTCAGGTGCTTTTAAAATGTTCCTTTCTTCTCTTCCTATTTCCCCCCTTTGTCCTCAGCTTACATCAACTTCTACAAACTGAGTCAAAATGCAAACATAGCTTGCATTTTGTGAACTTTGGGAAGAGGAGACGGTAAAACCTTCTCCTTCCCAGTAGGGACAGGTAAAAGTAAACCTCTGCAGCTTCTCCTAGTTTTTTTCCCCTCATCCTTATTAATGAATTTTATTATCTTGAATACACTTTGACTTTGTTTGGACACGTGTTTGCCTTTATGAAATTTTGTAGAGTATGCCATGAGATGGAGCTGTCATGCTAAGAAGAGCATGACAGTGGCTTGCCCCTTTGGGAGAGGGGCAGAGGCTTTTTACATGTGTGTGTGTGTGAGTGTGTGAGTGAGTGAGTGAGTGTGTTTACAGTATTTCAGCTATGGCTCTATAGATGAACCAGTCACCTCAGACTACAATCTGAGCATGTCATCTTTAATTAAGTGGCTGCCTGCCATTTGTCTCCAGGCCACTTCTCAGATAGTGTGGCATCTAAGGACGCTGCACTCTAGGGAGACAAACTGAGAGGAATAAGAAGGACAGAAAATTTCGCAACACACACAGGCAGTCTCCAGGCAGGAGAGAAGGCTTTCCTTCTCTTCAGAAAGACAAAATAAAAAAATTCCACATTAACTCAGTTCTATTCTGACCCATTTCCAACTTAATCTGCATTTTTTTTAAAAGAACACTGCATGAAAAGTTGTATTTAAATAATATTTCCATATTTTAAATGGATTGACTGTCAAAATATGCATTTCTAAATATACTTTCTCTCAAAATAAGATTTTTAAAGAAGTCCAAAGAAAACCAAGTCTCAATCCACACAATAAAGCAAAGTCAAGTCATCTTGCTCTGAGGTTTACAAGGATCAAAGTCCTTGGGTTTCCTTAATGCGAGTCCCTTATTTCCTTGCCTTCTAAATAAGAACTACAGTCAGCCCTCCACGTTTTAGGTTTAAATCTTTGTGGATACTATAATTCACAGATGTCATTAATATTGTCTGTCTAGGAATCGCTAGGTCTTTCAATACAATTCTATGAGTTCAGTGGTACGTTAACCCAAAGGGTCCTAGAGAAAGCATTTGTCTAGGCATTTGTAGATCCTCCAGCACAAATCTATGGTCACCTTCCAGTGGACCATAGAGTTGCAGCAGAGGTTCAGTCTAGAGAATCTTATAGAGGTGTTCTCCAGTTTTAAAAGTGAGTTTTTTAATTTGCATTTTTCCACTTTTGTGGTGGTCCTGCACCTCTAATGTCAGTAAATGTAGAGGACTCCCTGCATTTTCTTTTAGAAATATTATATCCCTAAGTTGATCACTTCAAATACTGTTTTCCCAACATTCTTCATTGTGGGAGACATCTGGAAACAATAAAAGTTAAGGACTTGTGCAAATTGCAAGAGCCATTGCAGGAGTGACTGCCTGCCCTTTTAATTTGCTTTCAGCGGGCAAACCAAATGGAACATTAACAGTTAAGATGACTGAAGACAAATGCAACATTAGAAGTGGTATACATCATCCAGAATTTTTAAACGTAAAATATTATTACAAATGTAGGCTCAAGTTTCATGTAATCAAAAAGATTCTATTTGTATACAAATGCTAATGGTCCCCAGTAGGGATGGTAAGCCAGGTCATCAGACAAAACTACACCCACCACTATTACCACACACCGAAAAGAAGAAGAGAAAACCCAAATTTGCTAACAGGAGTTTGGAACAGATGGTGGAGACCGGTGGAGACCACCTACATAGACCGTTGTCATCAGTCCATTTTATGTATTGATTTTATGTTAAATAATGTGGCTCCAGATGGGTTTCCAGATGTGACATGTCGCTAATGTGGAAGCCTGACACCCAGGTTCTAAAATAAGGTGGTATGTATGGAATCACTTCTTCAGTCTTACCCTGTTTGTAAGTATAGCAAGCAGAAGCTGTGAGAAATATGGCTATTGAGCCATGTTGATTAAGGGATGTAACCTTGACTCTCAGGGTATCCTTTTATCTCTGACTGCTTGCTGGCATGAAGTGACTGAGGATGGATCACTCCTAACTGCAAGCTCATTATTCTGCTGAAGGAAGTTTTTGCTCTACTGGTCAGTTCTTTAGTAGCCAACTATTTGAAAAATAGAGGATTTTTTGTGCAGGATTTTTCATGACGTGTCCTTGTGTGAACTATACTACTGTATTTCTGCCAAGACTTTTCAAAGACCTGGAATGATATGTGCTGTTGTCATACAGCTGCTGTACCAAATCCATAGAAATTACAAATAAGCAATTACAGATAATCCAATTATAAATGGCAGTGAATGTACCATCATAAACACGTAGGGTAGGATTGTAAACAAATGCAACAACTAGTTGCACATTCCCTTCCTCTTTTTTTTACACACACACCTATATTTCGTCATGGGTAATTTCAAGGAAGATATTGACAAGATGGAATGTGTCCAGAAACCAAAGTGACCAAAATGATCCAAGGTCTTGAAGCTATGTCCTATGATAAGCAGCTTGGGAAGCTGGGTATATTTAGCTTGGAGAAGAGAGGTTGAGAGGGGGCCTGATAGCCATCTTGAAATATTTGAAAGAATGTCACATTGAGGAGAGGGCAAGATTATTTCTTCTTTCTTTCTTTCTTTCTTTTTTTTTTTCTTTCTTTTCTTTTTTTTTTTTTTTTTGCTCTAGAGACTAGGACATGGAGCAGTAGATTCTACCTAAACATTAGGGGAAACTTCCTGATGGTAAGAGCTGTTTGACAGTGGGATATGTTGCCTCGGTGCATGGCAGGTTCTCCTTTTCTGGAAATTTTTAAGCAGGCACTGGATGGCCATCTATGAGGATTGCATTTGGTGTTGATTGGCATGGCAGAGGGTTGGACAGGATGATGATGATAATAATAATAATAATAATAATAATAATAATAATAATAATAATAATAATAATATACTATATTTATATTGTGCTCTGAGGAGACTACAGACATGACAAACATTCAATGTCATTATACAATTGACAAAGACAGACCCTACATAAACAGAGGCCAGGCTTCCCTCTTTTCATCTCTGGCATCTGGCCATACTTGACTCTGCCATGGGGAGATGCTGTTGTTTCATTTTCCACACGGAGAAGCCTGCCTTCCATGGACACCTTTCCTGGGCGGATTTTTTGCTGGCATGTTTTTTTTCAGGATGCCTTTTACCTCCCTGCCAAAGCGGTACCTATTTATCTACTTACATTGTTGTTTTCGAACTGCTGGGTGAGCAAAGGTTGGACTGAAGGCAGGAGCTCACCCTTGTGGTCTCTTCCAACTCAGTGATTCTATAATTCTAATTGTCAATGTGGAAGAAAGGAATTATGAAATGGACACAGGCTTTTGTGTACAGATAGGGAAAGATATTTGTTATTTTAAAAAAGCTTTTTAGTGAGATTGGGTCCAGTATTCCACCCAGACAAATATTGCGGTGGCTGTCCAGTGGGAGTAAACCAGGTTTAATCCAACTGACCATTTATTTTCTTCCACTGCCTTAATTCAGGAGCGGATTGGTGAAAACTCCATGGGAGAATCCGGTACTGGTTCAAAGCATCAAGGCTTCAGACCAGCCCTGGATTTTGTGACTTGTGCAGATGGGCCAGCAGAGAGATAGATTGGTCCAAGAAAAATTATACCTCTATCTTCCAAGTCTGGCACTTGCACTACTACACTTTCTTGATCTCAGTCTAGGTGCCCATTTTATCAAGGCAATCTCACTGAATAAATTTTTAATTCCACAAAGCTGCAACTTGACTTTGAATTTTTAAAATGCTATTGATATTTCTATCTCCTTTATTATTTAAATAAGCTATAGTTGCTTCTAAAGCAGACACACACACACACTAAAGTGTTATAGTTAATTTGGCCCTTCCTTAAACTGGTTGTTATTCAGGGACCCAGAAGTAAGGAACCTGAACTCGTTGATTACAATGTAAACATTTTTAGGTGATTTGTCAAATCGTTTTAATTTATCACACAACTCTTTCTACAGCTGCAAAGTATTTTTGATGTTAAAATTGCATTAAGTATCCACTGTGTTGGGTTTAGTTTTGGGAATTATACTTGTTAAGACTTTGAAGTTTTTTCAATGGAGATTTAAAATAGGTGCATAATGCTAATATAAGCAAAAGCTTTTTCAAAAATATAGGTAGTTTTTTTACTATCCCTAAAAACTGGGGCTAATTACAGCCCATTCTCTAGTAGAAACAGCCAACAGCTTGTTTTCGTCCCAGTTTATTGCTCCTATGTTTCAAACTCCTAGAAGAGATGTGTAGGAATGTAGCTCTTCATTACATGTCAGCTTTGAATAATTCTGGGTGAGGGTAATTTTTTTTACATCTGCTCACCCCTTATTGTCAACTTATTATTCAGAGAAACTGCATGATTTACTCTGTATTTTTTCCCTGTGGAACTTTGGAGTCTTGTGCTTCCCAAAAAGAATTAGTGCTATACAATAAAGTCATTGAACTATATTAAAGCTATAATGTAAACTATACCCTCTGCCCTGCCATGAACACAACACACACATACACCATACTAGGGCATCATTTATTGCACAATATTTCCAGGACCCTATAAAGTCATATTTTCTGAACACTTCTAGGGACATTTGCTAGTTTTGCCTGTAATCCTCATGTCTCTTGTCAGTCTTGCTCCTTCCAGCAGCCCGGATCCCAAAGAACAAAATGGAATTCAGAAACACCTGACAGCTAGTAGATGTAAAGATCAGGAGTGAGTGTAAATCTAATTTCTGCAGCAGTTCTTAAGACCTATATCAACTAGTAAGTCTAAAACATTTTGACAGCCTTGTCTCAGGAAAAAAGAAAAAGAAAAATAGAATGTCTCAAATAGAAAGGTGGAGGTGGGGAGGGCCACCATTAATTACCTTGTGAGGAAATATCATATTGAAGGAAATACAAAATTACATTATGTAATAAAGCGACTGCATGCAATGTGAACAAAAGACATATTGTTTTTTTTGTAACATAAAGAACTAGAGCATCTGTTTCAGTTCATTATCCTCTTCATCATCATAAGTGATCGTATATTAATTTAATAACTTTTTAAAATTTAGAGTAATATAAATGTTACATTTTTGAACAACAAGTAATTGTGTGGAATTTGCAAGGGTATGTAAAGAATTTGAAATTAAAGCAGAGAACCATGATATATTAATTAATAAAGTCAAAATTGTTTCCTTATATAGTTGAACCAAAAGAGCTGAATAACTTTGGACATCCAATCTCCTTGCCTCCCCGCTTCCCCTTTAATCAATAAAACAATTCAAAATTATTATGAAATTACTTTTTGCTATTTGGAGTTTGTTAGTTAGGTTTTCAATCAAAGCTAATTGCTATATTTCATTGTATCAGGTCAATACCAATATTTCCTTTGCCTCTCTTCAAAATTGAGTGATCATGCAAAAAAAACAATGACAACCCTTGCAAGTGCACCTGCAAATCTGCTCCACACACACACACAAACAAAAAAAACAACAACACACCACACACAGAAAGTTGGAAAGAGGTAGACCACAATTTTATTGTTTTCAGTTATAAAATTGGGTTGGCTCCTGCATCAAGTATTGACCAATCCACCTGTTGATCAATAAATGAGGTCCAGTACTGGAGCCCCTAAGAATGACAAGAGAGGAAATATGGCTGCTAGCCTGCCTAATCTCCCTACCACAAGAGATTACTGGAAATGGCACCATTCGAGCCCTGTCCCACCCCCACCCCCGACCCTAACCAATTTCCATGGGAGTACACCATCTGGATACAGAAACTTGGATAACTCATCTGGATTTTAAATTAAATCTAGGGCCGACTGCATGAAGGCCACAACTGTTACGGATTGATGATTATAAATGGAAGCTCTTATGTGTGCCCGCAACCCAGAGTCACCCTCAGAAAAATATCATGTCACTCGAGTTTGCAGAACAAAAATACAGGAACTTTACTGATTCCAAGAGATCAAAAACAGTAGTATTTACAATGGTCCCTCTGATAACTTATAGAAGTCCACAGTCATAAACAGTCCTTTCTCAGTCCACAAATCTGCTTCAGAGAAGAATACAGTCCTGGTTCTTCACCCTCTTTTCTCAGCAGCAAACAGGTCCGCAAAATCAAGGCCTCTCCTGAGTACACTGCTCCATCAGTAGTACTCAGACAGCACTGAAAAACGTGTTCAAACTGGTTCTGCAGCAGCAGAACAGAAACAGTATCAAATCAATCCCCAGATCTTTGCAGGCTCAGCCAATCAGCTTCATGCACTTCATTTTCCAGTTAAAACACATAGCACAGTGTCTTTGCAAACCATGACAACAACCAGATCAACCAAGAAGTGAGAATTCACTGCAATAAGCAAGGAAAGAAAGCAACAGGATAAGAGTTATGCAATGACCTCTTCCTTCTCCTCATCATCTTGCTTTTTCCATGAGACTAGAGAGTGAGAGCTACAGAACTACTTTCCCCTTGGACCTGCTTCTCCTCTCTTGCTGATGAATTGGTTTTTAGGCAGGAGCAGCCTTGAAAGCAAGAAGAATTCTTGCAAGGAAAAGGAAATGGCATCCTGCTTCTGCAGTGTGTATGGTGCCTCCCTATGTCTTATATCCCAATTCAGTTTTTCTTATTTATGTGATGGTATGCCTGCCCTTCAACGCATAAGTACTGTCAGGTCCGGTCCAACACGGGAAGCTGACTACGCCCCAGCGTTGGGCGTCATGCTCCCGGGGGTGCTGTCGAGCCCCCGGGAGGTGGGGCCAGACTTGGCCTCGCCTCCTGTGCCCTGGCCCCACCTTTTGCACCTCACGCCCTGGCCCCGCCTCCCACACAGCGTGAGAATCAGGGCCAGGGCGCGTGATGTGGGAGGCAGGGCCAGGGCGCGTGGTGCGGGAGGTAGGGCCAGGGTGCGGGAGGCAGGGCCAGATCTGACCCCGCCTCCCACACTGCGCGCCCTGGCCCAGCCGGCCTGGTCCAGCCGGCTTGGCCCAGCCAGGCTGCGGCACAAGTCCTTCCAGACCACGGCGAAGGCCCAGCCAGGCTGGCTGGACATTCCTGCTGCGGCCCACGCGCCCTTCCCTGGCAGGAGCTGTGGCCATGCGACACGGGAGGCAGGGTCAGGCCACGTGGCGTGGGGGGCGGGGCCAGGTCTGGCCCCGCCTCCCACATCACATGGCCATGCCTCCTGCATCACGTGGCTGCACCTCCCGCAGCGCGGGGGGGGGGGGGTGGCGCAATATTTTTTTTTTTTGCCTACCACTTTTAGTTACCTCAGGCCGGTTCTGAGTACTGTCATGATTAACTCATACATTTTTGTTTCCCTATCCAGAAGCCTGTTTATATATCGCAGGTGAGGTATTGATACTCAGTTCTTCTATGACCCTGTAGGTTCCCATATCACCATGAGACAAATGTAGAGATTTGGAGATTATTTTACAATGACGGAGATATATAGCCACATAATTTTTCCCAGGCATCCCCAATGCAGATCCCTTTTGAACTGAGTAGGCTGGATACTCCCATTATCAAAAGTATTTAAGTCCAAAACCTCCCAGTAGAATCACAGATGCTCATGTAACTTTGAAGGCCAGGCAGACCAGGCTTTGTTTGAAGGAGATAGGTATAGTGACATTCAGTTCTTTTTAAGGCTCAGCCTAGATATACCAATTAGGGGAGAAATGGAATCTAATGCAGCTGGAACTACCTAGAGTGCTACCTGTTTTTTCTTTGCTTTAGTACTTTATCATATGAGACAAATAAACCAGCATTGTAGCTGGAGCATCACCTCATATTAAAACCACTACCATCCCACTGCCAATCTGTCTCCCTCCCATAATTCTCTCATCCCCAATAACTAACAAGAAAGGCTCATCAATGGCTACCAATCTCACAATGTTCCTCTCACTTGCCATATGCAATGAGTCCCTTCTTTGGTGTCATGCTGGCAGTAAAGTGATGTTGGGGGCAAGATTCTCCTCTCCCACTTTGCCCTCTCCCGCTTGCTATTCAACTGGTATTTTCCTTTTATTTTATATTTATAGTTCTCTTTTTTGTTTTTAAATGTTGGAATTGTGCAATTGTGCTAAAAATAAAAAAAAGCAGTCAAGCGGGAAGGTGAGGTTACAAGAATGTGCAGAACTATGATCATTTTTTCTTTTTTGTTATTGGATCATACGAACAGAATATAACATATCCACATTTCCTCACAAGAATGTTTAGAAAACAACAAAAGTGACATTTACACACACACAAAAATTCCAGGTTTGTTTTCTGCTCCCCTGGAAACTAGGACTCGAAGCAATGGGTTCAAATGACAGGAAAGGAGATTCCACCTGAACATTAAGAAGAACTTCCTGACTGTAAGAACTATTCAGCAGGAGATCTCTTTGCCTCGGAGTGTAGTGGAAGCTCCTCCTTAAAAGCTTTTAAACAAAGACTGAATGGCCATCTGTCAGGGGTACTTTGATTGTGCTTTTCCTGCATGGCAGGGGGTTAGACTAGATGGCCCACATGGTCTCTTCCATTCTATTCTCTATTGTTCTATGATTCTATGATGTATACTCTCCATGAACAATGATCATGGGACCATGGATTCAGCGAATCGGTGTAATTACATTAATGAAGAAAAATATGATATCAAAGGTATTCAATGCAGTTTACAGCCACTATTGATAATAACACAACTATAATAGATTTGCAGGTTCATGTAATAAATTCCTACCTGAAGTAGAACATGATCTTTGTCCTAGCTGGTTTTGCCTCATTGAAATATGATATTCCTTTGTTGGTGTTGCTTTAGGTAAAGGTAAAAGTTTCCCCCTGACATTAAGTCCAGTCGTGTCTGACTCTGGGGATTGGTGTTCATCACCATTTCTAAGCCAAAGAGCTGACGTTGTCTGCAGACACCTCCAAGGTCATGTGGCCGGCATGACTGCATGGAGCGCTGTTACTTTCCCACTGGAGTGGTACCTATTGACCTACTCACATTTGCATGTTTTCGAACTGCTAGGTTGGCAGAAGCTGGGGCTAACAGTGGGCATTCACTCCACTCCCCGCATTCGAAACTGTGACCTTTCGGTCCACAAGTTCAGCAACTCAGCGCTTTAACACACTGTGCCACCAGGGGCTCCAGTGTTGCTTTAACATGATATAAATTTAGACAAGATCGACATAGCCTGACTTCCCCTGAATTTGAACCTAAAGTATACATGCCACTGAGGCTAGAGCCACCAAATGTCATTTCTATTCATAAGGGCGTTACTACATGCTTGCTGCTATCCCACACCATTCTCATGATGAAGGATTATGGAAAATTACTAGTTGCTAGTACTGTACAATTGCAGTGCCTTTGCTGCGCAAAACTGCATTTCTGTGTAGGTGACATAGCTCCATTATCTCACAGTTTTACTTCCTCTTCCTTTAAAACAATTACAAGTGAAAAAGGGGACCACAGCAGATACTACCACAGAAGCACCTGAACTTGTGGGGAACTGGCAGACTCTAGACAGATATTGGATGGCATTGTGTTGGTTCACCACTCCATGTGATAAAGTCCTAAATTCATTTAAAAGAAACTGAAAAACATTTTCTAATTTACATTTTCTGTGACTATGGTGTAAAATTCCCCATGGAATGGAATAGTGTTGTGAACTTATTTGTCAACATCTATCTTTTTTTTGTTAATAATCCAGTATTTCAACAGTATTATAAAAACTGAGATATTTTATATAGAGTATTGCAGAATAAAGGATATATAGGTTTCCTGTAATCTTAATGCACTCTGCAAACCTACAGTTCTGAGCCCTGATAAGCCTTGATTTTTTTTGCTCAGCACCTAAAGATGATATTGTGCATTCTCCTTCACTTTCCTCTAACTTACTTGAGAATGCAACACTAATGCAAGATGAACAGATGCCAGCAATTTTTTGAAAACGAGATTGCTATTTGTGCAAGGTTTGGTGGTTCTGACTCTGAACATAGCAACATTTTGTTTTCCTTCCTGGAAATATTCTCTTGTGACCAGTACAAATGTTTTCAGTAATGCTTTATATACTCATGAGACAGATAAAATTAACCACTGCTACCCTATATGAATGTTATTTTAGCTTCCCGTGGGACCTCTAGTCACACTGCATTGGGTTCTGAGTTGCATGTATCTGTGAGGCTAAATACTTTCATACTAATTAATTACTTGACTTGGTGACCTCCACTGTGCATTGCGTTCTACAGAGACTGGTGTTGGTAGCTTAGCACAAGTGTGTTTTTCCTTCAAAGCATTATTAGTAATGCTGGCTCAATACCATGCTAAAATTCTCCTATTCCTCCCCAGCAAAGAATCAATTTTCTAAGTACTTCATATCTGGAGCATGAAGCTTTAGAATATCAGGATAGCAAAAGCCAAAACAAAAAATACCCACAGTGGAGAAGGAGATGCCTTTATTAAGCCATCCAAAATTCACAAAATGCCCTCTACAAGCTTTCAAAGCTTAAAGGCATTTTCATCATGCATAGATATTAAAAGTTGTTTTAGAAAAAGAGCTATGACAATGGTGGGTCATAGAGCTGCATCTTGTGATATTAAAGCTGAGTTTAAGATAGTGATGGAGGGAACTTTGATATAAGTAAAGCCCCACCCCACCCCACCTTCCCACACACTTTTCTGACCACAAGACACAAAATAAGACAAATAAACTTGTTTCTCTTTGTTTGAAAAAAGCAGCTCCTTTGACATCTAGCCCATATCAATCTTGTATGAGACTACAAACCTCTTTATATAATAGCTCCATTTGGATGTCACATTAAACCTGCTCTTGGAAAAATTACTTTTTTGATCACAACTCACAGGATCCCATTCTAGCAGTCTGCCTGAAGGGGCTAATTTTTCCAAGATCTAGTTTGAGTCTTCAACTCTGAAGCATAACATGGTTCGTAATGTGTCTAGAGGCATCCAATACACAGTGCCCAGGTCTACTCTATTACTAACACAATGTGACCTACTCTATTCCATAATTAATCATTATTTCGCAGAAAGCTCTTCTCTAGTTTAAAATGGTACATACATAGCATGTTTAGTCAGCATTTGGAGTGCTCAGAGCCAGCTGTCTCATGGGTATATATAGGAAAATATTATATAAAATTAAATCCTTTTCAATATTCTCCTCTTGGAAATTGGCATGTGTGACTGTGGAGAAATCTTCACAGACATTAGTCTTACTGATCAACTGTTTGTGGATAGATTTATAGAACACATTGAATTGAGGGAAGTATTGATTGGGGGGGGGGCAGAATAATTATCATACTGTTTAGAAAATTCTGTGGGGAAAGTCCTTTGTTGAGATTTAGTTGGAGCAGGTAAGCATCATGTCTTACTCAGGGCACGTCTACGTGTACAATTTAATGCGGGTTTGGTCTGGGGTGGCAGTATTCCCAACAGAACCTGGTTCAACTACTCTTACCCATGTCTTTTTTGTCACTATAGCAGTGGCCACTGCTGCTGCTCAGTCATTTAGTCATCTCTGACTCTTCGTGACCACATGGACCAGTCCATGCCAGAGCTCCCTGTTGGCCGTGGCCACAGAGCTCCAAAATCTCCTAACCATTGCTGTGTCCCTTTGCCAATGTTATCAAAGGCATCCATGCAATTTGAAGGCAAGGGTGAAGAATGAGGTGTTGACACAGGGATGTAGCCAAAGGGGGCGGGGTGTTAGGGGTTCAACCCCCCCTGAAATTTTTCAGGTTAAAAAAACTGGTTTACTCATGAATTTTAATTGATTAACCAAATCCGCATGAGTGTCCACTGTAGTTTATCAATGGAGCCTGATTTCTAAATTATTTTGCGTTATGGAACTACTCTTCATGATTTACTAAAAAAAAAAAAAGTTTCAACCCCCCCCTCCCTTTTTTTTTCTGGCTATGGCCCTGAGTTAACACCATGCTGAATTACAGGGCTGCTGCAGAGCTTTAGGAAAGTTCCATAACATTCTCAGATACAGCTTGTATAAGTTGGGGTTGCATTCCCCCTGAATACACTACCAGATGTTAGGAATTTTGGAAGTTTTAGTCCAAAACACCTGGAGGGCCAAAGTTTGCCCATGCCTGGCCTAGATCTTAATAATGATATACTGTATTTCTCCACAATAATTCCCAATCAATCTTGCAGATGCGTATTTATTTGCTGAGTGAATGGGTGGGTCACTAAGTAGCATAATGACAATATTTCTACATCTTATTTTATTTAAACCCCACCACATTTGGCAGCAGTGGGGAGCCAGCTTTCCCTCTCCATAGGCTCTCAGAACTACCATTGTCTTTCTGCAACACGTAAATCTATTTTGTGCCATGTACTTCCTGGTATGACTCCTCACATAGTGTAGCTTTTCTTATTTATTCCTTTCATTAGTTTTCAAACCCTCTCCTTTCATTGTACATTTTGAATGATATAATATTTAATCCTTGTCAGCCTGGATATTTGATTTTTTAAAATGTTTTTAAAAAATGAAACACATTTCCCTTGTGTCTTGTTTCATTTGGCTCTTGTTACCTGTTGAAATTGTGAGAGAACAAACTGCTAAGTCCCATTGTGAGTCTGAGAGCAATTGGAATGGAACAGTTAAGAGAACAGAATAAATGATATTCTCATTGTTTATCATTTCCCCATTCAAACAGGTCTCTCTTGATTGCCATAAAGAAAGAAATATAGAGGCAAATTTTAACATTACGCTAATAGCCATGCTTTCACTGTTACTCTAGAGACAATACTGAGCACTTAATAAGTAGAAATAAAAGGGCTTTCCATAAAAGTATTCCTTGTTAACTTAATAGTAACCTATTTTAACTTCATAGTTCTTAGTGTGTAAGAAGCAATGCCAGTCTAACCAGATATCTGAGTATGTTCAATCTAACACATTATATTTGGTTATCTAAGCTACAGATTGTGAACATGCCCTATTCTTTCATTTTCAGGGCTGGTCCTAACATTAAGTAGTAAAACAACAGCCTTGTACAGCATATTTCAAGATAAAAACCCAGAAAAATAGAGTTTTGAAGATGGAAAGGTGTTAGTTTTTGATGCTGATCTGTATGTGTGCTTGTGTGTGTTTATGCATATGTGGTGGATTTGGTGGCAAGGTGAGGATAACAATATCTTATTAAGGTAATTATCCAAATAACACATTCAAAATAAGGAAATGCAAGAAGTTATATGTGTAGGCACAGTTTGGGAGAACTATTTACAGTTCAGGACATTCTCTGTGAAAATACAAAGTGAGAATTTTGCACAGAATAAGTCCAGAACTACAAAAATTCTCATCAGTGCAGGATTCTTCTGATCAAGATTCAAGAAACATGTTTTTAGCTATTATCAAAAATGTTCATTAGATATCCAAAATGATCAGATTATGTAGGATTGTAGACAGATGAGTCCCTTTGTTGTAGGAAAGTTCTGTGAAGCAGCATGAGTTTCTCTTTGCAGGAATGAGTAAGAAGTCCGTTCACACCCAGGGATGAAATCAGGCCCTTCAACAACAACAATATCCTTTCCTTACCAGTTCAACTGATGGATGTCACCACTGAATCAAATTGTCTTTCCTTGGCAGAAGGAAGTCATTGGATGCATCAAGCTCAATCATCACCTCTAAACTATCATTTAAAAATAATTATGTAAGTGATCGTGAGTTGATGCAGGAGATAAAAATGCAGTCTGGAGAGGGACAGTAAGGAAGAAATTGTGCTAGAGCAGAATGTAGCATTCCTGGCATTGGAAGGTACTTGTCCTCTACTTTGCGTTATCATCTTTTAAAGCTCTATACCAGAAATATGCTTATAGTTTTTATTGCCTTACGGTTCCCTCCCTTATGCACTGATCCATAAATAGTCTATGTTCTTGGCCACTGAGCACTACCAATAGTGAGTTAAAGCCTAATGAATATATCCTTATCACCAAAGAAATGGATGGGGTAATATACTTTAGGACAAACACCTTGAAGGTTGCATTAATTTTATTTTTATTTCCCTTTTCCTCCTGCACACACTCCTCCCAATCATGCAAGGAGTGATCCAGTTTGTAGTCAGATCAACATTTCCTAATTACTGTATTTGTCCAATCTGATTGATCGTACAAATACTTCAGCTTCACCAACTCTCTTGCATTTGTCTTCCTGCTGAATAACTGCATCAACATTAAACTCACAATGAAATAAAGCTGTATTTTGGAGCAGCCTCAAGTAAATGAAGTGGTAGGAGAATGTTTCATTTGGGGAGATACATCTTGCATGAAATATCCTTTGCCAATCTAATGTCAGATCCAATTCTAAGTATATTTGCCTAGCACTAAGCACTGTTGCAGTGAGACTTTCCCCTGAGTATAAAGAGTGTAATAAGAATATAAATGTCTTGTTGCCCAAGGATCTATCTGGTATCATGCAAATTGCAGAGAACAGAGGTTTATTACTTGTTTTACCAGTCTGCTAGAACTACTCGAAAACTTTATTTATTTTCAAGCTGAGCATACCCTAATTGACAATCTAAAACTCCAAAAGCCAAAACATTTTGCTGCCATTTGGCCATTTACTCCTTTGGAAAAAGGAGACTAGTCACACATCCAGTGCCTATTGAATTTTTACTCAAAGAGTCATTGAGAGGAAATTACTCTGGCGATAGGAAGAAAAAGCTCAAGTTGATCTGGTCATCATGGGATTGGCAGTTCTGCTCCCTGGGTGATGGCTATGTGAATGCTGCTCCGCAGCTCTCCTGCCTTTCTTCTCTCTCTTCCACAGCATCCAGGTGAAGCATCAGCTAGGGGTTTTCTTTCTATCCCCAGCTATGACTGCTACTTTGTTAAAAGGGCAGAAATTGTGCTAACAGTCAGGGAAGCATCTGGGCTGTTTGCTATTTACATGGTTCTTGTGTGAGCTGGAGTTCTTTCCTGCCTTTCCCTTTCTTTACCCATGTGGAGCAAGGGTTCCATGAGGAAAAACTCAGTGGATACATGGATGTGATGCCTTTATATGCAAATACAAGTATTTCAAAATCTGAAACCTTTTTCTGAAGCAGAGGACATGCTTCTATATAATTATGATGCAAACTCTTGACTAGGGACTTCATCCCACAAGTGGATGGAAAGTGGAGGGAACCATCTCACCCTGTTCCCTCCTGTCTTTCTCCATCTTCTGAGATGGCCAGCTATCCCACATTCTTATCTTGTTGATGCCTGTCTTTTCCCCACTTTCTCCTGCTTTTCTCCATTTGGAGTTGGGTATCATCCGACTCCTGAAGAGCGGTTTAGAGCTCAGTTTCCATGTGCTGCAGAAACAGGGCCACACTGAATCCTACCAGAAGTACCCTTATGTCATGTGATGGCCTCCTTGGGAGTCCCATGAGGCTCCATTTCCAAAGTGCATGGAAACAAAACCCTAAACCCGTGGGATGAATTCCTAGGTCTATGCTGCAAGGGACAGTATGTTTCATAAACCAGCTGTTCTGTATTTGTGGGTGATTTGTGTAATTAAGCAATCAGTCCCAAAATGCTGTTTTTCCAAAGTTGAAAGAAGAAAAGGCATTTTCCCCATGAATTTTAATAAAGTTTACAAGCTCTGAGCTAAATTATAAACTCTGTTTTGCAGCTGCAAATCCTAGTCCCAGAATTTTGTTTTGTTTTGTGATCTGTGAAGGTTGAATGTGCGAATGCAGTAAAACTTCTATTCATAATGTACACAGTGGTATATGTTACATACCAGTAAACAGAAGCTTACTTTAGCATTTCAAAAATAGCAATCATGTATAATTTAAAGCCATCACTGAATAGGAAGGGCCAAACAATCCTGAATGTTGTGCTGAGTTAGAAGCACAGATGTGCTGAGCTAGAATCACATACTGAAAAACAAAATTGCCACAATATGCCATTGCCTATGAGTGGAGCCCTGCTTTGAGGGTGTAAGGAATATAGTCTTCATAAAGTGGGCCCCTTTGAGAGTCCCAATCACTGTTTAAACTGCAACGAAGCAGAACTCCTCAGCTTTTGTAAGTCTGCCTGGAGAACTGTTGCCCAAATTCTAGTCTTCTGGATATTTTGAATTTAAGCTGTTTGATTGTTTGAATCATATCTCACCCTTTCTTAGATCTGTGTTTCAAGGTGACCTCCAACATTTTTTTTTTAAATGCAACAATTAAAAACTGAATAAATTAGAAATAAAACAATGTTAACCTGGTCTTAGCATTAAAGGGCAAATTTTGATTAAATGTTTTTTTTTAAAAAAAAACATGAACCATTAAAATATATAAAAGTTCAGCACAATCACTTAAATCTTTGTCCTCACAAGGAAAACAGTCACTGAAGGTCTTTTTCAACATTGTCAGGGAAGGGAAAACGTACTCTCCTTCAGGTGGGAGTTCCATATTTAGGAAGCTGCAAAAAAGAAGGTCCTCTTTCAAATCTTCATCAAACTGCTTTTGGAAGTAGCAAGACCAAAAGAACGGTCTCAGGTAGATCACAAAGAACATATAGGAAGACTTGTATAAGATCAAAGGATCTAATGATTTTATAAGCAGTTTGAAGGCTACATTAAATCAATCTCAAAATAATGCTGGATATCTTCACAGCTTAGAAAAGTAGTTATATTGGCTGGGGAATTCTTGAAGTTCAGGTTCTGGAAATCTGATTCCATCAAATATGCTGCTAAGGTGCTTGACTACTTTTAAATGCATTGCTGTATCATGACTGATGGAGAATGTATAGTCCAGCAGAGTTTCTTTCATGTGTCAAGATCTGGGATCCTTTCACACTAGGATGGAATTGTCATGATTCCATTCTAAAGAATCTTAGGTTTGTAGTTTAGTTGGGGGTACTAGAATTTTCTGGCTGAAAATTCTAAATAAACAATCAACAATAATTTCCAGCATTCTGTAAGATGGAGCCATGGAATTTAATCATAGTGCTATAATTGTGTAGAATGAAAAGGCCCATGGACCAGTTTTGGCCACAATTTAACTTACTTGGTAGGTCTTTACCTTCTTGATCCAAGAAAAACTGCAAATAAAGACTTTCACGGGCCCTCTTTAACATCTCCATAAAAAACGACTCTTTCAATAAAAAAATGATTTCACTAAAAATATTCCTTCAATAAAATGAATTATTTCTCTGCTTCTTCATATTACAATGAATTATATTATGCCATCTACATCCTTGACTCTTACAATTCAAAATACAGAGCAACGTAAAAGTAATCATTTCTCCTTGAGTATGACTTCACTTGGCTTGTTTTTTTACCCAATGAAATAGAAAATCTGGATAGATAAAGGAAATACTGTATATTTGAACATCTTGATGAAAAGTCAGAGAATTTCAGTTGACACAAATCAAGATGTGACTTTAGAAAGCTGCAGGTGGGATGAAATGAATGTTTTATTAAAGATGATTCTCACTATGTTTGAAAGTCAAAGCAGCATCTTGCCTTGTCAAAGTTTTCAGAATTTAGTGTGTTTGGGTGGGCCCTCTTCCTTTTATTCACTAGCTTATATCACCCTGTCTGAAAGTATAGGATAATAAAGTTGTTTTTATTTTCTTTTTTTTACAATTATAGAATTTTTGACAGTAATGTTCAGTTGTAGTCCAATGAATCTGGTTTATTAAATATTGTTCCCTGGTATTTACACTTATCTTATTAAATGATCAAGAGAATGCATGAAGATGTGACTTCTTTTACCTGGGGTCATATACTTGACCTGCATTCACCTTAATCTGCAATTTGGTTTTATTTAAAACTCTTAAGCATTGTCAGTGTGTTATCTAGTAGGAGACCAATGGCACAATACTGCCTACCTCCACTTAGAAATTAATTCTACCAAATCAATTAGGGCTTACAATGGAGTAGGTAAACCTAGCTGGGTGTCCCCCATATTGAACTTTTGCTAAATATGAACATGCGGATGCGCTGTGCAATGCTGTAAACTGTGTGTATGTTCCTTCCTGTCCACTGATGGCACCCCATGAATTTCATATGGTTTTCTTTGGAAAGGAATACTCAGAGGTGCTTTTGTCAGTTCCTAGATTATAATTGAACACAATGGAGCTTCATTTTGAGTATATTTGAATAAGATAGAGCTTAGGCTGAAATCCTCTGAATGCTATTTTGAGAATAAGTGCCGATGAAAAGAATAAATTGCCCGATATCTGTTTGAGATAGCATGTAATTGATTTGCAGTGCAATTGAATGCATGCAATTGTACACATACTTTTGTACACGTATTAGTAGCTTTTTTAAAAGATGCACTTTGTTTTAACATTTTGTGAGCCAAGATTATTTTTTAATCTTGTACTAGGAGAAAGGTAGACTATACATTAATTAGAGAAATAATCCACGTTGCCTTGCATGGGACCTATTTTCAAGTAAGTAAATATAAAATTTATCTCAAATTCTTGTGTTTTCAGTGGTATTTCAATGATGTTAAAATAGTCAATATGACAATGGGCTTTGTTTTCAATTTAACTGGGTCACAAATCAGGCTTTCAAATAATCTGTTCAACAAAATCAACAGATGTAAGAGAGTTCCTTGATGACTTGGCCAATGCTACACCTCTCCATTTAGTTTGTGAATTAACCCATATTTTCAGAAAGTGACTTATTTGTTCAGCCATGCATAATGCATGCTAGATCCTGTTATGCAGACTTTCTGTATGCTTGACTTAGTTTTAAAATTAAGACTCGGGGGGAAATGAAACATAGTACATAGCATTGTACATGCGCTGTGATTATGTGTCCTAAAAAAAAGATGCTGGAAGTTAGTTTTTCTAGATTTATGAACTGAGCTGTAAATATATAAGTGAAACAGCTAACTTGGGTTTGCTATCGGGAGGTTTTAGGCACATTATTTTTGCCTGTCTGGCATAATACATAAGAAACTGCTTCATAGAAATTCGAACTATTGATGCATCTAGCCCAGAATTATCTATTTGGACAGCTCTCCATGGTGCTGTCAATCAAAAACAATATGGGGTATTAGGGACCAGGGCTCTACATTGAAGTGGGCAACCCAGGGGCCAAAATTGTCACAAATGTAACATTTGCAGTATGACAACAAGATAACCCTGATACTGCAAGCACCAGTTCCAGACAGTCCTTTTTTATGATGGCCTAAAGTGAAGCCTCCATCCTACCTGGGATCCACAAAAATTATAGACATTTCTGCTCTAATTCACCTTCCCACTTTGGGAAAGTGAACTACCAATGCATCAAATGCTCTATTGAAAATGAAATAGCAGTACACCAAAGAAAATGGCAGGTTAATGCTCCTGACCTCATATGATGAGCTCACAAATTTCTTTGTGAAGTTAGGTTCCCTTGTTAAGTGGGGTAGCCATTCAGATCTATTTAATATAAATTTGAAGTCTACTACTTAGTAGGGGTGTGCAATTCAACAAAAACACATGCCATTTTCGGTGTTCGGTTTTCGCCTCCCCCCCCCCTCGTTCCGTTTCCAAATTCAGGAGAGGTTTCCGTTTTCATGCTGAAAAGATTCAGTTCATTGTCACTAATGGGTAAAATTTAGAGGCTCGTTTCTCTGTCATTTTTAGGCCTATCAACTTGAAACACTCCTCACTTGTAGGCCACATTTACTTCTGCAAGCCTGCCAAATTTCAGAATGTTTCACCGATCTACTAATGTTTTGGAAATTTGTAATGTTTTTACCATAACATTTTTTTAAAAAAAACCTACAAGAGGGGGTTCTGGGACTTGAAGTCTCAAGCGCATGCCACAAGAGATGAGGAGAATGGAGACAGTCAGCCAGGTCTCTGATTGGCTGAGAAAGAGAGAAACACACAGAGAGAAAACCTTCAACTCCCAACATGCCTCGAGAGGGAGCATAAGGCTCCTTCAATGCTTATGTAACACAAAGTGCTGCTGGGAAAGTAAGTTCCCATTTGCCTCAACAGGTACAGGGGAAGGGCCTTTGGGAACGGATGGTGGAGGCTGCTAGAGAAGAAAATAAAGGAGGAGCAACAGCTTTTCTGATTAGCAAGGCTGCTTTGCCCACAGGCCACCACATCTGCCTCAAGTAGAGTCAGTGGGTTGTTGTATATCTTTCGGGCTGTGTGGCCATGTTCCAGAAGTATTCTCTCCTGAGTGCTGCTCGCTCAGCCCTATTAGCCCCCATCAGCCAAAAATATCTGGGGACTGTGATCTGTTCCAGCTAAGGCTTCGGCTGCTTCCTGCCTGTCTTGTTTTCATGGATTTGGCAGCTGAATCCTCTGAATCATACAGAGCCCATTTTCAAAAGCGGAAATGTGCATAGCCCTGCTATTCAGGGCACACTTGTTTTTGACAGACTATTTTCTCTTTGATATTTAACCTGATGTGCAATCTATACCTGAATCCTCTGAGTATGCTCAGAGTAATAATCTGTATTGTTCCAAAAACATCTGGGATGAATTAATTTGGTAGAGGTAGTTTCTGTCTTTTGATGGAATTTGTTTTATGACAAAACCATGATATAACAATTTATGGCAACTCTGAGCTCTCCTTGAACTTACTGGGCTAAAACAGATTTTTGGATGAGGTTTAGTAGGAAAGGTCACCAAAATGGAAGCCATCACTCTCTTGATGAAATTTTTTTAAAAATATATTGCACACTTCCACAATTCTGAAATAGCTTGTATGCCTTATCTACATTAAAAGGTAAAGGTTTCCCCTGACAGTAAGTCTAGTCGTGTCTGACTCTGGGGGTTGGTGCTCATCTCCATTTCTAAGCCGAAGAGCCAGCGTTGTCCATAGACACCTCCAAGGTCATGTGGCCAGCATGACTGCATGGAGCGCTGTTACCTTCCCACCAAAGCAGTACCTGTTGATCTCAAATTGGCATGTTTTCCAACTGCTAGGTTGACAGAAGCTGGACCTAACAGTGGATGCTCACCCCGCACCCTGGATTTGAACCGCCGACTTTTCAGTCAGCAATTTCAGCAGCTCAGTGGTTTAATCTGCTGCACTATCAGGGGTCCCTTTGGTACTCTTATCTACATTAAGAGTAACAAAATAAAAAAGTGACTCAGGATGGAATAGAAGCAAAGAATGGGAGTATCTGAGTTCATAATGGCAGCAAAGAATCAAATGTGTGAAGGAAAACAAAAGACTAGTTCTTTTTGAGACACAACGACCAGTCCCAAAGATAACATGGGAGCTGTGTAAACACTCATTTTGCTAATCATCATAAAAAGACCTGAGACGAATGTCAATTTCCAATTGGCTCTGCTGATGTCAAAATTCTTGATGTATTTATCTAAAAAGTAAATTCTCCATGTTGTGATCATGAATCATAGCAACCCAATCTTGTTTTGAACTGCTCCCTTACAAATGCCTGCTACACCTACATTGCTTTTTAGATGTTTCCAAGTCAGATTCTGCCATCCATATTTGCATTGCATCTGCTTCAACTTGGCACTGAGCTCTATTAAAGCAGACACGTGCTAAAATCAATTTTAAAATTACTCGATAAGATGAATTCAGACCAATGTGTCCATTATGAGATGAGTGAAATGGACTTTAGGGTAATAATTGGTGAAGTAATGTTATTAGATATATACTGTCATCATGAATGATGCGTCCAGGAGTAATAACATTTTGCACTGTACTTTCCTTTCATCTCATTCAACATCATTTTTAGCACAGGAATCCTGTGCTCTTAAAGATTAATTGAGCTAGCCATAACGATATGTAAAGATGACAAACAGATTTACATTGCTGAAAAACTCTGTAGAGTAGTAGTCCTTTATTGTTGTTGTTCTATAGTCCACATAAATGTATACAGCTTCCTTAATGAATTATACAGGCATAAATGTGTTCCTTCATGTTATTCAGCATACAAACACAGAATACCAATTCAGTTCTATTAAAATAATGGAATCTCAGTAACCTGCAGACATTTAAACAGGACTGTAGAAGTCCTGGTTTGGCTTCTTCTTTTAATTTCACTGTACAAAAAAATCATTATGAAAATTGCCATATCTCAGTTTTGCACATGTTCGTATCTTCAGCATTCTTCAAGCAGAAAATAAATTGTAAAATGGAGCAAACAGTGAAAATTATTTAAAAAACAGTACTTAGAAATTATTTCTCGTGTTTTGTAGGAAAGGTGTTGTGCACATGCACAGAGCACACACATACATAAACTCACATGACCTGAAACAGCCAGATTTTTTTTTCAGATATAGCATCTTGCCATGTTTGTTAGAGGTGCTTTTCAAAGAAGTAGGGAAGTCTCTTTTCTTCTGGGAGCTCACGTAGACCTTGGCTTCAGACTGAAATATGTTGAATGGTTGGAGATAATTCACTAAACATTTTGCTCTGCATCACTTCTGTTTACATCCATGTGCAGATCTTGCTGGAGAACCAAGTCAAATGTGATGGACATTCAGCAGCCTAAACCCATAATTCAGTAGGTGGCCATTCACTCTATGCTGCTGTCTAATATCTATGATCAAATAAGATTTGGAAATATTTTCTCCTATTGTGTAAATGACATTTGTTTCATAGATGTTTAGATTCCTGGTTACTTGATGGTTGACTGTCCAATAGTAAATGAATACCACAGCGTATTCATGTGTATTCAAAGGAATCTTATAGTAGGTTTTATACTGAGGCTGGATCTCCTCTGTCCTATAATCCAGTAACAGAATGTGGATTAACTGCATTGATCTGGATTATAGGCAGCACAGATTGATATAACCAAGTTCAATGTGGTTAATCCACATTCTGAAATTGTATTATGGGTCAGTGTAGATCCAGCCTGAGAGAAAGATGTTGGAAGCATAAGCTTTCATGGACTTAAGTCTTTTTCATCAAATGCATCCAATGCATCAATGTATTTTCCCTCAGTTAGTTTCAAAGGTGCTACAAGATCCCCTTACATACTGATCCAGACTAATACAGCTATATTGTGTCAATACACAGCCATTGAATACATAGAGTTCAACTACATAGTCATGTTAGTATGGATTAGTATGCAAAGGGATCTTGTAATGCCTTTGAGACCTAGGATGTTATCCCACGGGTGGGAGGAAAGCAGGGGAAAGCGGGAGAAAGTGTTTGGAACTTACCCTGACAAGATCCATCTTTGAGGATGGCAAGCCTCCTTTTCCCATCTTTTTCTCACTTTCTCCAGCTTCACCCCTCCCCCCTTTCTTCAATCAGGAGTCTTCTCTCCATTTTTGCATGCTGGCAAGATGGATTCCCATGGATGGCTACAAGTAGTGGCCATGTGTCATGGGATGGCCTCTGTGGAACTCTGTTTCATCAGCATTCAAAGACAGAGAGAAAATGGGGGGGGGGAGTTACACGAGATAAGGTCCTAACTCAGTGGTTCTCAACCTGGGGTCCCCAGATGTTTTTGGCCTTCAACTCCCAAAAAAATCCTAACAGCTGGTAAACTGGCTGGGATTTCTGGGAGTTGTAGGTCAAAACACATGGGGACTCACAGGTTGAGAACCACTGTCCTAACTGAAAGAAAGAAGTTGGTTTACATTTAAACTGCAATCCCATGAATCTCACTCAGTTGTGCAATTCAATTGGAGTACATTTGAACTTACTATCAAGGAAGTGTGCAACCTTTTTTTCAAACTACTTTTCAAAAAGAGGGGCATGGACATTAGTTTGGGCAATCCAGTGGTTCAGGACACAGCTTGATTATGACTTGACAAAGCTTAAGACTGTCCAATTCAGCCTGGGTCCAAATTGAACTCTCATTGCTGAAATCTGACTGTTCATGTCTTAAGAAATGGTTATAACGCATTTCCCCCTGATTTTTAGAATTAGATAAAGCTGGCAGATATAATGGTTCTTTATGAATGAAGGCTGCCTGCCAAATTTCAGACACATAGGTGCAGGAATTTTTGTGATAAAAGATGAAAGGCTGAAAGTAATGTTGTGCACAGTTTCCACAAAGAAGAGAAGAACAACATAAATCTTTTAATGAAGCACTGTATATTATTTAGTGTTTGGCACTGCCCTTGGAGTTACCCTTGCCAATTTATGCAAATAGATTTTCTTTTGTCATCACAATTTTAACTACTAGGAAACATTTATTTTTATTTACAACCATTATGAAAAAATATTCTGGAATTTTCCATAGAAGCTGCTAGTATAAAAATACCACCCAATGTGTAGTTTTAAACATGATATATCAAAGAATATGAAATTGCTTTTTTCTTCATCTCTCTGTAACAGTAATTAACACAGCATGGTTCATAGCCTACAAAAATTTTGTGTTTCAAATAAATTGAAGTTATTAAAAAATTCAACATGGCAAGCAATTATTTTATCTGTAGAATAGATAATGTTTAAATTCCCAGTAAAAACCTCAGTTAAAGATACTTTAACCTGCATGTTTGTACTTTTTAACAACTTTGCTGTACCCAATACACACCTAAAAATGAATTGGCCCGTAGTGCTCTGGTAAAAACAATGGGTTTCAAGAATATGTGACATTCCAGATGATATAGGATTACAGCTCCCATCACCCATGACTGTGATGGCTAGAGTTGATGAGAGCTGGAAACTCACATTTTTGTCAATGTTGCCATAGCATATCAGAAAGGAATTTATGGAAGGGATTTATGGAGAGATATTGCATGTGTATGTTTGAGAGAGGGTTGTTAATTTCTAGATCGGAGCTTCTTAATCTTTTCTCCACTCATGACCCCTTTCTTCCCAAGAAATGTTCACGTTGCCCCAGGTTTATAAGTATATAAAATAGGTTTAAAAACCAAGCATTTACCAATAATAAATCAGCATTTGTAAAGCTTGCTTGATTTTCCTTTTTGTGGAGTACAGCTAGAGCATTTTGTGCAGAGTCCCCTAGAAACACTGCATGTTGTTACTAACAGATTTGTGCAAATGGGTAGCATTCAGAAATCTTCTACTGTTGCTAACATTCAGCTAAGGGGCCTTATTTGGGGTCAGCACCCACAGTTTAAGAAGCCGTCATCTAGATAACTCTACACTTCCCTTGGAAGGCTACAAAGTTAGACATCAAGGGAGATCAGGAGAAAAACTTACATTAAGCAACTGTTTTCTGAATTCTGGGAAATAACCTTCAAAAACTAATTGCTCCAAGCTGTGGTTGTGATTAAGAGAGGCAAATGTATTGGCAGAAAGTCACTTTCCCTCTGTTCTTTCCCTACACAATGCCAGATCTGTTGCCCCAAACTTCTAGTAAATATTTTTCAGGAGTAGAGGTGATGAAGAATTGTGGGGGAGAAGTGAGGATGTTATGCCAGTGATTTTTACCAGCACAACAATGGCAAATCGTTACTACCATTATTGTCCTTCCCATTCTAGTGCAGAACAAAGGCCTCACAGAGGTTGATGGCTTGCTACTCACAACTGATTATATGGTGACTAAAATTGCTGAGAACTGAAGTCAGAATCTAGAAAACCACAAGTGACTCAATCCTGCTCTAGAATCACTCACTTAATATGCATGCTTTGAAAAGGAAATATGATTAAGGTATGTCTTATTATAAATAATAACCTACTTTTTTTCAGACATGGTGATATACACAGTTCGTGCTCTCCCTTTCTTTATTTCTATGAAATAGATTAGACTGAGATACAATAATTGACCCAAGGTTGTGCCATTGGCATTGTAGAAGGATAGCAATTTGAAGATGGTTACTGTACTCTAATCCAGCACTTTCAACAGACTCCACAAATTATGTATAACTCTCGAGAAAAGCAGACATTAGAATATCAGTTCCAATACAATCTGTCTCAATTAGAACAGATCCATTGAATCTGTGATTTACCAAGATCCCATTGATTTAATGAATCTTTTCTAATTTAGGCCCAACTAACCAGTTAGTTAAACCATATTTTCCAGATTACTCATTATGCTGTTCATACTGAATGGGGAAATGGTCAATAATAAAGAATGCTGCATGGATTTTTGTTCTTGTTATTCTTTTCCCGCACATTGTCCCAATGCCCCATTACTCAATCTATGTGAATAGGACACAGAGTTGAAACAATATCCTACAAATGAGGAACTATAAAGCCACAAATCTCTTATTATTTTAACTTGTAAGATATGTCAGTCCACTTTGTGATCTTACACAGTGTTGTATTGAGAACTGATTATCATGGAATGCTTGCTGTTCAGGTACTTCCCTTTTCTCTGTCTCTGCTTATTTATTGTAAAACCCCTTTCTTCAGTCAAAGAGGTTTTCATGCAGCACAGTGGGATTGGGTGGAAAGGTGCATATCCTGTCTTTTTCAGAGCAGTGTGAGATCTTCTTTGTTTCAATCATAAATGAAGCTGCATATAATAACATAATGTACTGCCATGATCACAGCCAGCTAATTTTCTGCATATTGTTGTTGGCCACTTGAACAATTGCAATGCTGGGGAAAACATCACGCAAATCTACTTGTCCAGTAAAGCTTATTACATAGTATACAGGGACTAGGCAAAATCTCATGAACACAAAAGAAATCCAATGGGAAGGACTGCCATTTGAATTTTGTGGGAAAATTTGTAGGACAGTAATTACTAACCATACCCTCTTCTTTTACTCATTTTGAAAGAATTACTTCAAGTAGCCTGAAAGCATAGTTTCTGCCTCTTTGAAAATATTTTTGGGTGTAATGATAAATGATTATCATTCCCAGGACCACTGCACAAGGAAAATCAAAATGCCAAAAACCAATCCATGACCTTTGGAGAAGTTCTTATCTTTTATTTAAAAAATTAAACAAACAAACAGAATAAAAAGAAGAATGGAGAGAACACCAAAGACATTTGGATTTAACTGTAAAAAGTTTAGTTACATTTGTGCACCGACACTTTGATTAGCATTAGCTTTAGTAGTCTCTGAATGTAATTAGCTTGGGTACTGCACAATCACCATCCATCTTACTATAGCTGTCACCATACTATGACCAAAGACATAAATAGTAATTGTTATTTGCTGTCAAGTTGTCTTTAACATTTGGATGGGATACCTTGATGAGCACCAGTTTTTAATACCCCTACTCAAGGCTTGCAAAACTAAGACATGTCTTCTGAAGGCATACATTGATAGAAGTTCTGAACTTAAGCACATTTTGATATGAGTTTTGGAAATTTTGGAGGGAAAGTAAATATTTAAGTGAAGGAATAATCTTGGAGTAAAAATAATTTTATTATGAAAAAGACTACGTATGAACATAATTATTTACTACCCATTTTCATATTAGACACTATATACATTTGTCAGTATAAAAATCCAGTGCATAGAACAAGGATCCATGAAATTTATGCAAAGCATTACACTCTCTGTCACTATACCAAGTCCAATCTCCCCTGCTTGTGAGATCTCTCTTAAACCAGAATGCATGGCCCATTTTCTAGCTAAGGTAAACTGAACTATTCTAGGAATGTGACTAGCAGGATTTTGGCCATTCAGGTTTTTACATGTCTTGACTTTGAATGTTACCTGATAAGTAACTGGTCTTCCAAATCATAGAGGATCTGACCACTTGTGTCTTGTCAGATACTTTATGACATTCAAGGTAAATTGCTTATCTTTATATTTAGGATTCTTCTGAAGAGGCTAGACCTTCATGATAACAGCTGAGATCTTGCCTTAGTTTAAAATACAGTTGGCCCTCCATAATCATGGATTTAAAGTTAGCAGATTTGATTATTTGCAGATGCTTTGCTCTGCCTGCTGCCCTAAACCATTTTAATGGGAATTTGTAGCTCTCAGCTAGTGTCCCCAGTCTCTCTGCAAGATTCGCAAGACTGAAACCATGAGACTGCAAGTGTGAGGCAGGTCTTATAAGTCCCTATAAAAATGGCATAGGACAGCAGCAGAGGTAGCAGATAATCACACCAGCTGCCTGCTTTTACATCATGAAGGATGGGCTGAATCTGTAACTTGTACTGTATTTTTTGTGTTACATATATAGTTGAGGAGGCCAGAAATATTTGCATTTTTCCACTTTTGCAGGGTGTTTTGCACCCCTAACCTCCTCAAGTATGGAGGCCTGGGTGAATTTTATGTATTAACAACTTGTCATAGTTTTGAGGTGTTAATTTGTCATCTTCTGTCTATGACAAGTTTCTAGACAGGCATAACACTATTAGATTAAATATAGGTTGTAAAATAGAATAAAGATTTGGAGGTAAAGCACACAAAGGCTGTGTTCTATATCATATGCTCTGTCAGATTGGATCACACCATGAAGTAGTCATTAATTTTTGAACACCAGACTTTCCTGATAAGCTCTCCAAAATAATGTTAGGATAGATTCATAAGCAACAAAATTGTCTGCAAGAGAAACAACAGTATCTGTGACAGTCTAGGCCATGCTCCACCACATAACCCAGCTCCCTGATTGGTGTGGGAAAGTATCCATTAGCATACAGTGCAATCTCCATATCCTCAGGGGATACGTTTCAAGACTTCCTCATGACTTTCTGAAACTGTGGATAATAGCGAACTCTATATTTTCACCATTCCTGGGCTGGAAACATACTTTAGAATATCATTGGAGGATGAAGAGAGGCCCAGAAACACATTCGTGGGGTGGGGGGTATGTTTTTCAAGTGTAGGTAAGTGAAATTGTGGATATCAAATTGATAGATAAGGAGGGCATACTGTATTTGGAGAGACTGGCTTAAGGGAGAAGATCAAGGAATGGTCTAGCTTTCCTAAATTCTTGTATTTAGTCAGAATTTTTGCCGTAGACTAGGACGTTGTCCTTTCCTTCAAGACTTGTTAAAAAAATCTTTCGGTCACCCACCCATCACTGCCCTATGATCCCTTTTTGTTATCATATACTCATTTCAGTTTAAAATACTGGATTTTAAACTGAAATGAAAACAGTGATGGGTGATCAGTCTCCTACCACTTGCTTGTGGTCTCCTTTAATCATCATATAATTCAGTTTAAAATACTGGATCCCTCATTCTCAGTATACCTCTCAGTTCTAGGGTATCTTGTCCAGGAGTATTTTCTTACACCAGGTAGTAGATAGAATCAGTTTCAGGTGGAATGCATTCTGAGTTGTTTTTGCTGTGTTTATAATTAGATGCTTATCAAAAATACTAATCTTTCTTAGAACCCCCTATGAAATCTCTTATTATGGTACATGCAGCAACTCATCTATGAAACTCTCCAACAAATGATATCTATACAATTTCATTAGTTTGGACATATGAGCAAACAATGGCAATTCATACACATTTTTATTCAAATATGGTTATGATTCCTGAGTACACTTATAGGTAAATGTATTTTTGTTTACATCAATGTAGAAGAAACACAAGTACACTAAAGCTGATTTTTCAGCATCCCACATGGAAACCCTTGAGAACATTCCTCCATAAACGAAGTGCTTGAATGTGAATGAAATGTAGTGACTGATTACAGCGATGCCTGCATCAGGTCCAAAAGCATATGAATTGCCGCTAACTACATGTAAAAGAAGAATGTTGTCAAAACAGTTTCCAAATCCTATATTTTGAGCAAGAGCAGAAGAGGGGTCAAAAGGTTCATAGAGTTCACAATTGCCCATCCTGCAAGTTGATGCAGAAATAGAGTTTATGGAGACAGGCTGTGAAATGTCTAATTACTTCCTGAGTAACCACAGAAAGTTGTAATTTCAATATTTACAAGGCAGGTGCCATGGTTCTATATTCAGCATCCCTTACCCCTTGCCTCTTGGAAGAAATTTCCAATTCAATAAACAATCTTTTATTGAATTCCAAAAATTAAAGCATTTAACAGCTTTCACATGTTGTAATGGTGTCAAGAGTCAGACGCCAGTTAACATACAAAACAGAGTTTATTCCGAAGATAAGCCAGAAAATAACATAAACACAGGAAATATCCTTGAAACACTTCACTTTTCAGTGTTTCGAGAGTAGATTGGACAATAATAACTCAAAAACGAGCCACGCTAATTTCCCATGCTGGCATTCAATAAAAAACTAAATAACGCTTCAATTCAGCTTTGGAAAACAAATAGAGTTAATTGCTGGAAAATAAACAAACTAGAAAAGCAATAAAGCTGCTTCCACGGTGCAGATAAGCCGAAAGCCTCAAAGGGATGATGAATAGCCGTCGTCAGAGGAATCCAAGGTCAGGTCAGGAGGCAGCAGAAATTCCGAAAGACAAACCAATAGTCAGAAGCTGGGAGTAGCCGTCAGTCAGAGGGTGTAGACAGAAGCCAGGTCAAATACAATCCAAAGTCCGAAGAGGGTGCAGTCATCCAAAACAGGTCCACGATAAGACACAGCGAGAGCCAAGCTAGGTGATATCAGCAGATTCAAATCATAGTCCAAGTCCAGTCTTCATGGAAACACAGAGATCCCAATGGCGCCTCAGCAACACCTTGCCACACGCAAAGTGCAGTGGCCAAACATTCCCATTTTATTCCCCTTCCTCCTGGGTGACCAAACACTCACACCCAAACACCAGGTGTCCCAAATCTACTCAGAGTCTGAACTCCACACAGCTAGAGCTCGTGGATCTGGAGTACCTAGCAATTCGTCGGAGTCCCAATCATCCTGCCCACACTTAGCCCCATGAACACTTAAAGAACCATCCTCCCTTCTCCAAGCATCCCAATTGGGATCAGCTCCTGCAGAAACCCCAGGTTCAGAAGTATCCATAGGCCCCAAATCCCCAGACATCTCCGGTGGCTGTGCCCATTCAGTGCCCGCTTCCCCAGCCACCACCTGTTCCTCAGCATCCATCTCCCCATCTGAATCTTCCTCAGAAGATCCCCCATATAGCTCTCTAAGTCGCTTCCTGCGCAACTCCTCCAGTGAACCCTCATCACGAGGGTTTTTTCTTCCTCTTCGAACTCCATCACCATCAACCATAATCCCCGAAGGCGCAGTCACAACAAATGGCTTGCTAATTTTGCACGCATTTAAAAATGTTAGCAGGGACATGCATTAATATGAACTATTTTTAAAAATGGCCTGGAAAGGTGATGTGTATATTGAAATAAATTAGTAAAAGGTATTAAATTAAAAGAAATGCAATACTTCATTTAAATTGAGATTCATTAAACAAAAGAAGAGGCAATATCTGCTAGACTTTATCTCCTCTCAATAATAATAATAATAATAATAATAATAATAATAATAATAATAATAATAATGCATCCCGAATATGCAGGCAATCTTTCTTTATAGTATTCCACTTTTCATATGTTTGGGAAATAATACCGCTGAGCTCTCATCATTCTACAAAAGTGCATAAATGGTAGCTCTTCTGCACAAATTTTCATTTCCCTCTTTTCTAGAACTCATTCATGTGAAGAGTTTGAAGTCAGCCAATTGATGAATCCATTGTTAAAGCCAATAAATAGTGTTCCATTATAAATCTTTAAGCATGTCTAAAGCACCTTAACTGTTCATGCTAATCACTGTAAAGATATTTTTATACCATATTTTAACACCTTTCAGAGCATCCCTTATTCCTCAATCTGTCAACCACCTTATAGTTCCCACTGGCACAATAAAAGACAATGTAAAATTTATTTCAGCTGATGGCAGTATCCTTAGGATTCACCTCTCCATGCATTTGAGAAGAGTTAGGCCACGTGGAAAGTTCTTTCTTATTTAAAATGTCAGGTATTCTCAAGGGTTATATTTTAAACCTCTACACTATTTTCTCTTCACAGACCCCAAGTCAGGGATTCCAAACAGTTTTATCAAAGAATTAGAACTTTTTTTTCACTATAGAGCAGACTTCAGCTGAAGATCCATGCAGAATTGGAATGAACTCTGCTGACTTCCAAAGGATGTACTGTACGCTATTTCCAGATGTCATGTCACAGATGGTCTCTAATCTTCTGCACATTTCAGAAGGAATGGAACAGTCCACTGAGAGGCATGATCTTAAAGCCCCCTGTTGAAGCTGACACCTGCAATGTTTAATATCTTTCTAACCCTCATGTTTGTGAAAGGAAGGGGAAATCTTGTCTACCACTATGATACAGAAATCAGACATGTAATAGCAAAGATAGTGACAACCAGAAGTAACTTGTGAGGAATTAAATGGCTTCTTATCGGTTTCTTTTTCAGGGTGTGTGATTACAGACTGTACAATGCAAACATTAATATGGTCGTTTTTGGTGGTCAGTCCACTATTTGATTTTCTGTTTTATGTGGGAAAAGGGCTGTAAACAACAGCCATTCTTCTACTGGAAAAAATAATGGAAATATTCTTCCTTGCACAGTTTGATATGTAAATTGCCTTCAAGTCATTTCAAAATTATAGTGAGTCTAAAGTGAAATAAACATTGGTTTTTTTCTCCAAAGGAAGGCCTTGTCTGCATGTCTTATGATCTCATCCCGCTGATGCCGAGAAGCATCTTTTCCTTGATTCTCTATGCTGCCAGCACGCTGCCGGCACAGAGCCCCCCGGGGCCCATTATATTATGCAGGGCTACTTCCGGCAGGGGTCCATTGGGCTCTGTGCCAGCAGTGTGCCAGCAGCACAGAGAAATGGAGCCCAGAGCCTTCTTCCACATAGAAAAATCCTGGGAGGATGTGGTGCAAAGCAGGAGACAGTGGGAAAACATCATGGAAAGGGATCTCATGACCCATAACAATAAGGGAATGCAGTGTGATGCTGTCCCATGATTTTCCTCGTTGTCCCCCAGCTTCTCTGCCTCCATGTGATGCGATCCTTAGAGGCCACAGTAGTTTATATGGGAGAATATGATGTTTCAGAGAACTTTGTCATATCAGGCTAGATAATTCATAACCATTACAAAAGTGGAACCTGACAACCATCTGATATCACACTAAGTCAGTCTGTAAAACTGTGTCTATCATCATTATGTGACAAATTCGATTCTGTATTATAAGACCTGAGGGTGACTTTTAAGTGGTTTTACTGAAGGTGAGGCCTGCTTCACCCTCAGTAAAACATGTAAGGGCTCAGAGTGGAAGCAAGTATGATTCCATTGTCAAAAATGTCTTTGAGACTGAAGATCACAGACAAAAACAGCATTGTATAATAGAAGAAGTCCAGAGACAAAAGACAGACAGACAAAATCACGCAAGGCTCTTGAATCATTTGGAAATGGGAATAGATCCCAGTCTTGCTACCTGTCTTCACTGTCATCAGCAAATGTGCAGTACTAAATTTCAAGGCCATACAACTACTCATAGCCTGCTTTAAATAGGGAAACCATCCTCTTCTGGTTTTGCTGTTGTGGTAAGGACTTATTCTGAGCTGCTCAGACCAAAAGCTGTACTTTTGATCAATACAATCAAATCTTCAATATCACTATAATTTTGAACACATTAGTACTTAGATGATTAATATTCAACTACAGAGTATAAAATTACATTAAAGCAATCATTTTCAGCAATAGACTACTGCCTACCAGAAGGTGGCAAGTTCAAAGCCCAAGCCGTATAGAGCGCCTGACTGTTAACCCTAGCTTACTGTCCACCTAAGCAGTTTGAAAACAGCTGAGTTGTGAATAGAGAAATTAGGCACTGCTTAAAAAGCAGGGAGGTATTTTAAGACACCATGAAAATGTCAGTGATCAAAGAACAAGGAGGAAATACTATGATCAAAAAGGCTTGGCATCATAGTGAATGAAGCAACAGCACACCCCTGTGGCCTTAATCGAGCATAACCTCCAGGAACCGAAGTTGGAAGATACCGAAATACTTTTATCTG
Source organism: Anolis carolinensis (assembly GCF_035594765.1). NCBI lineage: Eukaryota > Metazoa > Chordata > Lepidosauria > Squamata > Anolidae > Anolis > Anolis carolinensis. The sequence goes on from NC_085842.1 coordinate 238,852,917, forward strand.
TCTTTCTGTCTTGTATATCTAAAACAAGACATTGAATGTTTGCTGTGTATGTATGCATTATGATCCACCCTGAGTCCCCTTCAGGGTGAGATGGGCCGAAATATAAAAACTGTCAATAAATAAATAAATTTGGGGACATACAGTGATTTTGATTGCTATTTACTATTAGAAATAATTATTAGGTAGCCAACTTTGTCATGATGACTTTAGGTAGAATCATAGAATCATAGAATAGTAGAGTTGGAAGAGACCTCATGGGCCATCCAGTCCAACCCCCTGCCAAGAAGCAGAAAATCGCATTCAGGAATTGTCTGTGTCACTTGGTGATATGAATTATCTGTGTCACTTGGCAAAAAGAATCTTCTGTCAATTTATGGTTCTTTGTAAAAAGTTATGAGGTGAGTGTGTGTGTATCAGAGGAAAAGTAAAAGGTTCAGTCTGAGATTTCTATGGTAATAAGTCAATTGTGTGCTCAGCTTGCACAGAGCCATTTAATCACTGTGAATATATCAGGCCAACATTTAGGTAAGTTGTATTGATTCAGTGTGTGTGCTATAGTTGAGATCAGCAATAAGATTTGGACCCAGAAATGCAGTAAATGAAGGATTTCAATGATGTATTCATATATTTAGCTACCACCTGAGGGCAGTGTGAAAAAGGAGCCACATCAATTGCTGTGGTTAATTCTTACCTTCAGAATCTGGTGTTGTGTTCTTTGATCAATCAGAAGTGAGAAGCCTTCAAATGTCCCATTTCCATAGAGCACATTGTGGTATATATCTTTGTGTACAGACAGAGACAGAACTGAACATTTCTATGACCTGTGGCGAGCCCTCAGTGCATGAGGCCTATCCATATGATATGCCTGGATGCATACCAAACTATGTTATTTCCACTTTAATGATTGAATTAAACATAGTTTATACAGTACATCTGATGAAGAATGTTTGCTTGTTTACTGTTTTATGCATTGCATCAGGATCAAGATGTTTGACTTTTATGAGCTGCCAGTGAATATAAAGAATTTTCTTTTCTTTTCCTCTTTCTCAACAGGAGCTGTGGTTCACAAGGTTGAGGTAAGACTCCAACAGAATAAAAACAAATGACATGCTTAATTAGAGTGAAACAGTAAAAGCATACAAGCATTGTCTTGCAAAATGTATTCATGAAATGTAATATGACTGTTCTAAATACTGTAGATGATCTTTCCCCCCTATTTTCTTTGTGGCAGATATGCCTTTGTTAGTAGTACTGGAAAGTTCAAGTCCAGTCTTTCTTTCCATGTCAGAGGAAATAAGTGAAAATTTACCATCTTCCCCCTCCTTAAACTCTCACAACTCAGTTTGAAAAAGCAATTATAATTTATACGAATGCCTCAGATATAGTAGCTATGTTGCTTAGTTAAATATCTGCATCTGCCAGTGTATGTGACTATTGGGTAGCAGATAATTTTATGCATTCAAGAGAAGGTCAAGAGAAGGTCTACTGAAGTGACCCATGGAAGGGGCCTTCACAGTATTCAAAGAAGACAGTACCACATCTAACTGCTCCTGAGAGCTGGATGCATGTGTATATATATTCTGTCTTAAATTGTCTGAAACAATTAGTAAAGGGCTATCAGAAAAAAAACTTTGTTTTGATTTTGTCATAATATGCTATTTTTCTATTGTTTTGAGATACAACGAAGTTTTTTTTAATGTGGGTCAGGTTGGCATAATGTAGTTCACCAAAGATAGGCAGCTGAACTTCCAGATTATAAAGTTGGCTAATTAGGCAAATTACATGGTGAATTATACCAAATGTGGAGATTCTCAAGTACCAGTATTTCATATTTCAATTGTAATCTGATAAGACAGCCAAAAATATTAGCAAAATCAGGAAAAGGGGTCCAGATGAATCTAGTTTCTCACTTGAAAATCTGATCTTCTCACAGAGATGTGGTTTGCTCTGGTTATCCTGTGATTTGAAAGGCACGTTTTCTTCACTGAGATTAAAAAAACTCTTGCAGTGCCATAGTAGAAAAGTTCCAGTTCAATGATGCACTGATGCACTATAACCTATAATCAAAGAACAAATAAATATATAAACAGTAACCCAGTGGTAAATGAAACCCAGTTGTAGCATAAATGTTGTTTGAATTTTTTAAAATGAGGACAAGATCAGCAAACAGCATGATTTTCTTACATGTTTGTGTCAGCTGGAGTAGTCCAATTTTACATTATTATTTTTTTTTAAATCTGTTTTCATAGATGTCAATCTCATTTTTTTAGGGAAGTTTAGACACGACAATCTTTGCATGTGGATATCTCTTTCTATTAGATCAGTTTCTCTTTTTCCAGACCAAATAAAATCTACTCTGGTCCTGATGTTTCCTTTTAGACAAGATAAATGAGCCACCAAAATAGTTTCTACTATGTTTTAGTAGGTAACAATTTTAACCTGAATAGTACATCTGCATTTTTAGAAACCCAGACATTTGTGAAGCAAAGATTCTATTTCCAATTTGTCTTTCTCTCTCATGTTTTTGATATGGTTTATATATATTCATATGTGAGGTTTATAAACCTATTATTCTATCTTCTTATTATAGACTATTTTGTTTGTAAACAGTAGTTTAAGGGATAGACTACTGTCTCTCAGAATTCCCTTCAGGGTTGAGATAAAGCAGGCTAAATATGCAGTAAATAAATAAATAGATCTTAAAAAGTGAAAGTCAGGAGATTCCACCTTCCTAATACAAGATATTTCAACTGAAACCCTCAGATAAAGGCACATTTTATTACTAAGCATCAAGCAGCATTTTTCAATCAGCCAATAAGTTGCTAATTAAAAATATATTTGTATCCATATCTTTTTCAATAGCCATGCCATAGGTAGGATGGCTATCTTGTTGTTTTGCGTTTCTTAGCAATAACTTAAGATAAATGCCAACCAGTTCTGTTTTTGTTTTTTGTTTTGTTTGATTGATTGATTTTTCATGTCAGGAGCGACTTGAGAAACTGCAAGTCGCTTCTGATGTGAGAGAATTGGCTGTCTGCAAGGACATTTACCAGGGGATGCCCGAAAGACTGCTGTTTAACCATCCTTGTGAGTGGCTTCTCTTATGTCCCCACATGGGGAATTGACAGCTAGAGCTCACCCACTCTACCCAGATTCGAACTGCCGACCTGTCAGTCAGCAGTCCTGCTGGCGCAAGAATTTAACCCATTGCACCACCGGGGCTCCATCCCAACCAGTAATTTCCTCCTTATTTCTTCCTTTCTTGCTTGCTTGTTTTTGCATGCCCATTGCTTCCAACTACAGCATGGTGTAGGGACTTATTCCATTTACTAGAGATAGATACTAAATTGCTGGTGGATTATGGAAGAGGAGCGATGGTTGTGCCATTCTCACTCCATAGAATATGCACCCACATGTTAGTCTCGCTATCCCAAAGTGGTTGACTGGTCACTGGCATGAAATTCAAAAAAGTTGTTCTTTCAATGGTGTGTTTCAGCCTAAAAATCCCCATGTGTTTTTAACCCATTTCACTTGTCATTTTCAAGGCTGTACCTAAACTTTCAAATATCCCTGTTTTTTTAACAGTTTACATCTTCTATTGAGATATAAGTCATCCAGTGAGAACCCGCAGATATTTGAACTGACTCCTATGGTTCTGGAAAAAGTATGGTTTGATCTAACTTTAAAAGTCAGTATATTACTTTACAGAGTGCCTTGGCAAATCCTTACAGAGAGGTTATAGAGGGTTCATAGGCTCAAGCCCTTTTATTTACAATGGATATAATCTTCACTGACAAAACAATCTCCATACCAATGAATTCTTTATTTTTTAGAGCATGAACTCTTTATCCCTAACCTTTTGAATATAATAAAAATCATTATTTCTAATCACATAACAAATCCATATTTTCTCTCTTTGTGCATTTTTTTTCTTCCACCGAATACCTTTACTGTTATCATTTTGGCAGACACATTTGCAGGCTATCTGGTCAGGTGTATAACTGAAAAAGGTCAAGGCAAAATATCAGCACAGTTAACAAATCTATTTGTGTGATGTGTTCATATGAATCTTTCCAGTTGCATGGCAACCATCTTTGTAATTACTATTGGCAACTTCATTTTTAATAATTTAATTGGTATGTTCCCCCTTATATTATAGCATATAATGAATTTCTTTCCTTCTTTCTTTTCTTCTTCTTCTAACTATACCAATAAATGCAAAGCAGTATTAAACTAGAACCTAGGGCACATAATATGAAACCTCTAGCCAAGCAAACATACAAATGGAGAAATAATACCTAAATAACATATAATTGGCTTCCCTCCCCTTATGCAGTACTGTGCCTCCTCCACCAAAGAGGAGACCAAAGAAATTAGCTCTAGCCGGAGCTACTTTCTGGGGGATGATACTACTTGGTTATCAGTTTGTACCCTCAAGCTCATTCCAGATCTTGAAGCTGACCCATCCACCTGCCCATTAACAGTATACTTAATTGGTTGCCTTTGGAGGTCGGGTAGGATCCCCCCCCTTATGTTCTAGGGGTTGTTGTTTTTGTTTTTTTTGCCTACCCTATACTGTTAATAGAGAGCAAATTGGGATGGCATGGTTGTAAATAGGATATAACAGAATACAGCAAGGGATTTTATATTTTCGTGTACACCCAAGGCACCCCTCTTTGGGTGTAGGCCAAGAATGAAAAACGTCACCTGTCGTTCAAATAACCGAGGTGAGGGTGAATGGAAATAGCCTAGGATCAGATAGAGTCTGGCCTCAATTAATGCTTGGAACAGAATTCTCTGTCACATTTCCCTTAGTGGTCGCCCAGGTTAGTTCAGCTGGGGACCCAGGTGGTTCACCCAAATGAGCCGAGAAGTAGGCCAGGGGGGGCTGCTACCTTTGCTTTATCCACACCAGGTTCATGCCACCCTTTATAACTATCTACAGCAGTGGTTCTCAACCTGTGAGTCCTCAGGTGTTTTGACCTACAACTCCCAGAAATCCCAGCCAGTTTACCAGCTGTCAGGATTTCTGGGAGTTGAAGGCCAAAACATCTGGGGACCCACAGGTTGAGAACCACTGATCCACAGTTACAAAGTTAATCAGGTAACATTGAATAAAAGTTGCCCATAGTTTAACACATGTAGTGTGGTCTCTTTATTTCGAGGGTTGGGTGGCAACTTGTGTAGTCAGCTTTCTGAAAATAGGCACTGTGCTTTTGAGTTGTTCCATTCATACCAAAATGGTTGACTCTAGAGAAAGATATTTGACCAGATTTAAATTATGCAGTGGAGCCAGGGCAGAGTGGTTTAGCCCCTCTTTGCTACATTTTAAAATCTACGTGAAACTACTGAGTGGAGTCATCTGAAGATTTGAATTTGGGTAACAAAAAGTATGCTGAGGAGATTCAACTCTATTTCTTCCTTGCCTTTCATCCCACTGAGAAAGTGAAAGTTCTGGAAGAAGTTATACATTGATTTATGGATCATAAATCATGAGTAAAGTACATTTGGTGGGTGGGTGCTTAGTCAATAATAAAGATTGTAGCTGAACAAACTTTGTTGTTGACTAGTTAAGTAGACAACACAACTGGTCCTGAAATTTAAAAAAATTTAAAACCCTAAGAAAAGAAATATGTGTGTGTGTGTATCTTCAAATCCCATGACTCAAAGTGATCCCATGAATTTTCTAGGCAAGGAATTCTCGGATGTAGCTTTACCAGTTTCTTCTTCTGAAACATAGCCTACAAACCAGGTATTCATTGGTGATCCTCCATCCAAATATTAACCAGGATTGACCCTGCTTAGCTTCCATAATCCAGTGAGATCTGGTGCCTTCAGGATAATTCAGCCTGTATCCCATAATAAGACGTTCTATCGTTTAGCCCTTAAAGGAACTTGCTACTAAGGGGTGAAGCAAGCAACTGTGGTTTGTCAAAGTGGGTGAAGAATTCTCTCATTTGTGGCATAAGGATGAAAACGGTTCGTAATGGAGAAACCAGCAAATTCAGTTAACATGTGATAAGCAATGAATTACAGAACATAGTGATTTGCAATGTTACAAGACTCAATGCCATGATTACATGATGATACCCCCCCCCCCCCCCACACACACACACACACACTTATGAGATAAGGTCCTATATGTCAGCAGCAATCCTGGGATTTTTTTCTGTGGAGTTTTCATCCAGTTTTAAGTCCAGGCTCAAGTTAGACCTCACAGTGATATAAATTTAAACAGCATCAGTTCAGAGTTAAGAAGTACAAATTTTCTTGTATCTTAGAATTATAATTGTAACTAATTTAAGAAATAATTTCCTGGACTTTTGGCTTATGCTAATTCAGCAAGGAAAAAAAATCTCCCCATTCCTTGAATCTTGGTGAGATATGAAGAGACTTTCCTCAGTAATAGTGAGGTTTCTGTTTCCAGAAACCCAGTGCTTTCTCCACTCTAAAATTAAACATTTACCTTCTTTTTGGAAGGTATATAGGCTAGATTTTCAGTGCGCTAAATACTCTTTAATTTTTAAAGATGTTTAAATTAAATATAGCCCACTTCACTATATTTTCAGGTTTCTAGTTTTAAACTGAAATATATGACTTCTGTTTATTTCCTTCCCTTCCCTTTTCATTTTTAATATATTTGTAACATTAAGAATATTTTCATTTCCGTTTTTCTCTGAATTAGATACACTGCCTTGGGTGGAAACTCTAAAATAAAGGGCACAAAGGACATTTTGTATCAATAGCCTTGGCCAGATTATTCTTTAGCTTTATAGAATATTAGATATATAAGGAAATGAGTGAAAACAAGGTCATATCCCAGACCTATGAAAGTAAGTGTAAAAGTATCAAGTAATAGATTTGGTATGATAACTTTTTGCGATTATGTCATAAATGTCCCTCTCAATTTAAGTAACAAAAAAATTAAGATCTCGAGTTTGGAAAGGTAACTGTTTTGGTCTATAACTCCCAGAATCCCAAGAGAAGACTATGTTGTACGAAGACCTGGTTCTAGGTTAGTTATTCTATTATTTATGTACAAATGGTACTTTCAACCAAATATAACAGTGTACCTCCCTTTATCTTTCTCTCGCTTCCTCCTTCATTTCTCTACACAAACACACTGGAATGCTCTTCTACATATACAGTGTGTAAGTCTTGTTCAAGCATCTTCCACGGCAGGAGTGGGATGGATGGTTGGATGCATTTCAGAAGTACAAAGAGATACCAACAGGATCTTTTATCCCACTCTTCCCCATCCCAGTTTCCTCCACTGTGCTATATAATATGAAAGCACTGCCAACACCAAATCTGTATATCCAGTAACTATATAGCAAACAATGGGAAGATAAGAAACTTTTCTAGTCTTAGCCTGTTCCAGCATATGTACTCATAGAGCCCGAGAAATGTTCATGCTCTACCTGCCCTCCCTTTTCCAATGTAATAGCCGAATTGTTTTAAACTGAAATATGTATGCCCTTCCTGATATTACTTTATTGGAGGCAGCAGTTGAAACAACAACAAAGCAACATAGGATAAGGTCCTATGAGTGCTGTGAGAGCCATCCCTTTTGGGAATAAAGCTATCCTGCTATCTCCTCGTCTGTTTGGGAGTTGGAAGGAAGCTTTATCTCTTGCTGAGGACAGTGTTTTCTGTTATCCCCATGACACTGCTATTCTCTAGTCACAAAAGTGACCTACCTTGATATCAAGTGATTCAATCAACAAGATTCCAGTCTTTGTTATCTTCAACTACTGACAGTCATAGAGTTAATTACAAGATTCGTGTTAGTGACCCTTATCTGCTAAATATGTAAAAGAGTTCCATATCATAAGGAAAAGTAGATGGCACCCTCTAGAGCCACCGTTTTCCATTTTATGTTGAACTAAGGCAATCTCTGACATTTACAAATGGAGTATACATATGTCTGCAAATCAAAGCTTATTTATGAAGATCAGCTTACACAGCTCATGTAGGATAAGGATACCCCAATCATATAAACCAGGCATGGGCAAACTTCAGCCCTCTAGGTTTTTTAGACCCCAGTGTCAGATTTGGATTATGCAAGAGACTGGTCTTGTAGAATACCTGGGGATGAGCAATCCTACCGGCTGTTAGGAATTATGGGACTTGAAGTCCAAAACACCTGGAGAGCCAAAGTTTGCCCATGCCTGATATAGACTCTATGTGTCAATGTCAGAGACTGGTCTTGTAGAATACCTGGGGATGAGCAATTCCAATACTTTTGCTGAATGTGAGAGTGTTGGGAACAGAACCAATCCAAGGTGTGACATTAGTTTCAGAAGATGTGGTTCCACTCTTTTATACTCATTCAGAAGATTCTTATGCAACTAATATTTGAACAGAACAGCCTGAATAATATCTTTGAAAAACCTATTATTCCTCCTCTCCCACAGTCTGAAAGTTAAACTGTCATTACTATTGTGTAACCTAACAGGTACATATCAGTCAGTCTGTTGTTTTCTTATTTTTTTAAAAAAACACATTGTTTCTTTACATTCATAAATGTGTCATGGTGGCCAATGGAGTCATTGTGTCATAATGGTTTGAGCACTAGACTACATCTCTACAGACCAGGGTTCAAATTAAATTTGCCCATAAAAACACACTATGTGACCTTGTGAAAGTCACATTCCCTTGGCATCAGAGGAGGCAATGACAAAACTTCTCAGAACAATCTTGCCAAGGAAGCTCTCTGATAAGCATGCCTTAGAGTTGTCTTAAGTTGGAACAACTTGAAGGGATCACAGAAGCAGCAGCAGCAATAACTAAATGCTTGGAATAACACTCAGTACTTCTAACAGTCTGACAGCTGTTGCTTTATAGCAGTGGTTCCCAAACATATTTGACCTACCGCCCCCTTTCCAGAAAAAATATTACTCAGCGCCTGTCGCACCTCTGGCTAAGTTCACCTTGCTATAGATACCCAGTCAGACACACAGATAGTCTTTTGAAGTTTTTATTAAGCAAAGCAGAATATATATCAAGCAAGCAATCAAAAGGTAGTTCAAAGTTGTAGTGAAAGAGTCAATAGGTCCAAGAGATTCACGAAGTACATAAATGACTATTTAATCCAAAAGGCTAGGTCCATGGGTTCAAAGAGCATAGCAGGAACAATAATCCATGAGGCAAAGAATTAGTCCATAGAGTCCAAAGCACAAGATCCAAGAATCCAAGATAATCCACAAGGTGAAGAATTAATCCATAGAGTCCAAGAACAAGGTCCAAGAATCCAAGATAATCCACAAGGCAAAGGGTCCATAGAACAAGGCCCAAGAATCCAAGAACGCTGGCTAGGTAGAACTTCCACACAGATGAAGAGATGAAATTGCACTGACAAAGAATAGTCTGTGAAAGCATGCTTTAATAACAACTTAGGAATGTATTCCTCTTCCCACAAATAGATTCACGTTTGCGCGCCAAACGCTCACTTCTACGGACCTGGGAACCCATCCAAGACAAACGGTCCTCTCTAGATAAGTCCTCGTTATCTTGCACCTGCTGGTCAGAAGCTAAACCGTCATCCTCATTATTTTCCAAGGCTGAAGTCTCTCCCTCAATATTTCTCATGTCAGCTTGACCGTTATCTGTTTCTCCTGGGAACAGCAGCTCATCCCGCAATTGCATGTCTGAGCTAGCTTCTGCCTCAGACTGCTGATCTTGAATCCCAAATCCAGAATCCCCAGAATCCCCTCCATCTTCATCTAGAATCTGGCCAGCCTGTGGCTGGGATACAACAGCGCCCCTGAAAAGGGGACATGGCTTAGAGGGGTGGGTGTGGCTCCTGCTTAAGAGGGCGGGGCTGAGCCTCTCCCCTAGTCCAAGATGTAGAGCTGGGAGGGGGAGGGGGAGGTGGGCAGGGCCACCAGTGAATGGCCAGGACTGGGATGGGCAGAGTTACAAGCTCTGAGGCAGGGCTGAGCTTCTATACCTGTCCTGCAGCACCTGCCAGGACACAGGGGGCGAGGCTAGAGGAGGGGGAGGGGCCTCTATACCCTGCCCCCGTGTTCTAACAAGCGCCTCAGGGGAGGTATACAGAGGCTCTTGGGAAGAGACCCAGCCCCCAGTCCTAGCCCTGCACTTTAGTCCTAAAAGGCCTCTCAGGAGAGGTATACAGACTCAGCCCTGTCTCAGGCTCTTGCAAGGAGGCCCTGCCCCCTTCCCAGGCTCTGCCCTCTGTGTCCCAACAAGCACCTCAGGGGCTCAGCCCTGTCTCGGGCTCTTGGGAAGAAGCCATGCCCACTCCTCTGGCTCCGCCCCCTTTGTCCTAACAGGCGCCTCAGGGGCTCAGCCCTGTCTCCAGCACTTGGGAAGAGGCCCCGCCCCTCCCCTGGCCCCGCCCCATGTCCTAATAGATGCCATCATCACCCCCCTGAATACCTGGAGTGCCCAACAGGGGGCGGTAGCACCCACTTTGGGAATCACTGCTTTATAGTAACAAATTCGTAATTCTGGGTAGAATAAATTACTTTGCTGTTCCTCCTTCATCCCCCTAAGCTTGTAGAAAGCAACAGCTTATCTTGGATGGGTCTCTTTCACTTTTAAATGGATATACACTCAGCCTATCTTTCCTTTTTGAGGGAACTATTGGAGTTACTGGGGTTTACAGCAAAATGTTTTAGATTATACATCTTCTGAATGAAGTTCCATGGGTCCATTTCACTCTACTTGATGTTCTGATCTTCTTTTTCTAATGCACACTTACCAATGTGACCATTCTTTATATGTCTGTTTGACCATGGGGTAGATCTGGGATTTTTTGTTTCTTTCTTTTAAAAAATTTCAAATTGTTCCCATTTTCTGATAATCCCTATATTTTTTTCAATAATTTTATTTGGGGTCAAAACATGTCAGCACTCATGTTTCCTGTTGGGGAAAAGTGGTTACATTTATTTTATCCAATGTCCTCTATAATTGCAGTTATATTAATTTATTGGCAACGTCTTCTCCAGTTTCTCCTAATACCATCCCTCCTAAGGTCATTCATAAAGAAGCAAGGATATGATTTTCACAACATTTCTTAAAGAATTAGTTTGCCACATTTTTGCAGGTGGTGGGTTAAAATAGGAAACGTCTTAGCCTTCTGGCCAAAAGAACATACTGCCTCCTCCTTCAAAGATAAACATCTTGCTTCATTATCTCTCTCATTCTAACACGTTTATCTGAACTGAATTAATAAGTACCTACCACAGGTTTCTTTCACTGATTGCTTGCAAATTTGTAGAAGCTAATATTCAAGGACATTAAAGGAAAAATAAAAGAAATGAGGTCTTTGCAAGTAGGAGACACTTTACCGTTTGGTCCCATAAAATAAAATAAACATTGTAAAAAAATAAAGCCCATAAACATCAGGAAGACGGATAAGTTGACATATTGTTCTGCATATCTCTGTTTAATAATATTATATTTCATTTCCCGTGCTAAGAAAACAGCCATTACCCAAAGCAGCCATTCGTAAACAGCCATTGTGAACAGATTGCATCCTTGTTGGTGGTATGATAATTGAAATAAGTTTACCAGTCTTTTATGAGAAAATACCAGATGTATAAAATACCTATTAATCAACTAACTCGCTTTTGCAGACATCAGCTTCAGAACCGTTAGCTATTAAAGAATAAATGGGATAAAGGAGGGGGGGGAGAGAGAAATCAGAGAATTAGCCAAGCAGTTCAGTCATGTGGCATGTTGCTTGAAGGGACTAGAGGGAAGGGGGGAAGGGAAGGCATTGTATTCTCACATCAGTTCTTCTGAGCCAAGCTTACAGGTCGTCACGTTCATCTATTCAGCATTTGTTTGGTTTTCATAATTGCAGGAGTACATTAAACCGTCCCTTTTGTGGGTAATGATATCAAGCATCAGGCTGCCAGCCCATCACCTTCTGGTTGCATTCCTCTCACCTTCCTGCAGCTAATCACATTTTCATTGAATTCCCCTCTGTTTATGTGAGAGGCTACAGGGGCACTCTTTGTTCTTCTGTGCACTCAAACATTACATTGCATTTAATTTTCTCTTTTCCTGTAAAGCTAGATGGGGACAGGGGGAAGCAATCACACCAGAGGCAGTTCAGTAAATATATATAATACCGGTTTTATTGGCAGCAGTAGGATGCGAGAACATTTGCGTCGTGATGGGACACACGCACACTCTCTTTTTTCCTCACACACAGAGCATAGTTTTTTAATGTCACAAATATTTAATTGATGCTGTAAAGACAAGTACATACTGTTGACATTAAAAAGAAAAAGGGGGAAAGGAAAAAGAGAGTAACACAGAAGAGTGTAAACCTCAGATTTAAACATATTATCCTGGAACTATATTGCCTAAAGGCAAAGCTTTTCAGCTTCTGGCCTTCTTTAATAATAATCATAATTATAATAACAACTTAATTTTTGTACCCCGCTGCCATCTCCTCGAGGGGACTCAGGGCGGCTTACATTGGGGCAAGCCCAGGAAATTACAATAAACAGAATAAAACGCATCAAAATAAAAGTGCAAAATTATACACATTAACATAGTTACAAATTAAAATGGTGACCATAGTATAGTTAAACATAGTTTAGACACCAGAGTAAAAGTTATAAAAATGAGCTGGGCCAAAGTGTCCAGAGTAAGTATTGTAAACACAGGGGATGAGGTAAATGACTAAAGTGCTACAATCAATAAGAGACTTGGAATGGGGTGGACACTGGAGCTATCTCCAACTGATGGAATAAAATAAAGTATGGACTTTCTGGTCCATAGGTTGCCCATTCCAGGTAAAGAATAAAAGTATGGTGTATTTCGACTGAAAAGTGAATGCAGTTCAACAGTACTTTAGCTGCCATGGTTCAATGTTATGGAATTGTGGTAGATGTAGTTTTACAAGGACTTTAGCCTTCTTTTTCTAAGAGTGTTGTTGCAATTTACAAATCCCAAGACCTCACAGCATAGAGGTATGGCCATTAAAGTGGTGTCAAACTGCATTCGTTCTACAGTATAGAATAGATCCACCCTCATTTATTATAGCAGGTCTGCAATGTTCTCCATTATGTTATCTGGATCTTTGGGGATAGAGTGGGGATGAAAAGTGTGATGGAATAACAGACCTTCCTGAACAAAGTTAAGCACTATTGTGATCTCTAGGAAAACAAGAATGGAAAGAAGCAGCAACAGAACATTTTTCTATACCAAATATACCTGACATCCATTTTGCCTAATAGGCAAAAGTCTGATTTGCAATAACATGCTACAATTTTATCATTCAGTGTCAGATTTGGATTATGCAGCTGTATTCTGACGGGGTCTGTCAGGGTTGCTCTGCATCATCAGATAATAGTTCTTTCCTATCAGGATTTGAGACGTTGGCTTAAGTCATGGAAGCTATTCTGCAATTTCTTTGAACAGTTTCCTTGCCTCAAATACATGTATCAACAAACTGGATCATTTCTTCTCCTGAGCAATCTCCTGAATACCTTATTTTATAAAGGAATAAGATATTGGATTTCATTGGAATGAAGAAAGGGGAAATGGTTGAAGTAAACCAGCAAGCTCACTGCAGTTGGTATATGACATAAATAAGTAAGCAAAGGATGGGATAGTTATTATGGTAGAAGCCCAGTAAGGAACAAAAGAGATGACATTGCAAGTGATACACAGATCACAATTACAGCAGGACTGAGAACACTTCTACCCTCCAAACATTTGGGACTTCAACTTTCAGAATTCCCAACCAGCAGAGCCAATAGTGAGAAATTATGGGAGTTGCAGTCCAAAACATCTGGAAAAGAAATGTTCCTCATTTTCTGCCAATGATGAAGAGTAGTTCTAAAATTTATATAGTTGAATATCAAACAGAAAGAGAGAAATCAAAATATTGCTATGGAATCTGGAGTGCTGTCAGATCTCTGATTTAATTGGGTAACATAAATGGGGCATTGTCAGCACCTTTGCTTTGATTGGATCAGATAGGGAGGCTGGCAAGAACTAGGAAGACAATACAAGAAGCCAAGAGGAGATAGTAATAAGAGCGCTTTTCCAGCTTTCACCATATGAAGGGAAAACTTCAATATAGCCCCCAAACTTAACTGTTCCCTATAAACTGCACAGGCATACTGATAGGTATTGCTTCAAGAAAAATATCCAGGCTAGGCAAAATAGATATGTCACATTATAATTGAATTGAATATCTATTAAGATGCTTATAGATATGTAACTGATGCAGCATATTTAACAATGCCTGTGAATGTTAACTTCTTGGATGCCTGTTTAGAGATATATAGTTCCTCAACAGTTGAGATAGTATTTCCAAATGGGTACATTCTGGGATTTAAGTTAACATGGTAATGTTCCTCATGATAGCTATAAAGAAGCTTGGTGGAAAGAGTTAAAGATTCTTACGAAATTTTAACATCATATTTGCTATGTAGGGTAATGTAATCGATGTATGATGCCTACATGCAATGTAATGTGATAAACTCAATGTTCCCAGGCAATGTCTGTGTTTGTACCATAAGGAAACTGCTTATTTTGTATATCCGTGATTGCATATAGCAAATACCCTAAAATATTACCAAAGAGACTGCTCATCTTCCCATATAAATGTGCTGAATTTCCAATATTTACTAATGCTTGAGTGTTGATGTTAATCCTGGCTATCTGTATTTCACCACCACCACAAGTTGTACACTTTAGGTGAGCAGAAGATGATGACAGGCTCCTAGACAGAAGTGAGGTTGGGGAAAATGGCTGTTTCACATAGGTCTTGAGAAGGATTTCACGAAAGAGATCATATTGTAATGAATAAAGAGAAAGATATGCTATCCTGAACTAGGGACACTTTGGTCTTAGAACATTTAGATGCAAATTGATTTAGTATGCCTCTCCTAGATTTATATTGAATTGATCACAATGATCCTTCAAATTTCACACATCTACAAACTTTGGAAAGTGTTTCTTGGCTTAAAGAACATACCAGAAAAGGATCTACTTCTTTTATGATGTAATACATTTAGAAATTAGTACATTTATTCCCCGCATGCACATTTTGTGAGAAAAGAGATTCCAAAATGTATATTTAAATATATATTCAAATGTGCTTGTGTTGGACTTTATTAAATAAAAAACTGAAGTAGAAACGATCTGGAAAGGACTCCTATATAAATAGATCCAAAATTCATAGAAAATTCGAGCACAGGGCAGAGCAGATGCCACAGAAACAATTGGAACAAGGAAAGGCTGAAAAGCAAGCAAATTAACCACATGGAATGAGAAAAAAGAGTGAGAATCAGTAGTCATTTCCTGAGATAAGAAGTTCGAGGTTGACAGAGAGACAGATTAAGAGAGATCAGAGAAAAGAAATGGCAGAAAATAGAATCACCAAACCAATTAAAATCCATATGAATTGTAAATACTTTCTTGAGCTGTAGTATTCACTTTGTAATGCACCATCTAAAATACATCATACCAATGACATCATTGTGGTTTTCACAGCTACTAATGTCATATGTATCCATTAAAAATAACAATTCCTATAGTGAAATAAATGAAAAACAACAGAACAGCACTACATAATACAAACCATATTAACTGGCTTGAAATGTGTGTCCTGGGGTTTCAGATGATGTCATAATCTGCTACAGCAAATTTAATAGTGTTGTTGCCTGGAAGCTAAGCCATTATGCTGTGTTTAATTTCTCTAAGATGTAAATTACATGGTTCAATGTAGTATAGCATTGGCTACTGCCATTTTAGTTTCTTGTGCTTGCAGCTGTCATGAAACATAATGTTTATGGGTGTTTTGTTTAGGAAGGAATCTTGATCATTAACAGACTTATCTTAAAATTATCCCATGCTGGTTTATTCTTCCTTAGCTTTCTCTGGCATATATTCAAAAATATGAACTTCACGTTGCAGGAAAATATAGAAATTACAAGGATGATACATTAGCGTACCACACACAACTCATATTTTGTCGAGTTGATGCACTGTTTCACTATATCTGTTTTTTGTAATACAATACAGCCCCTGTATCTGCAGAGGATATGTTCCAAGACCTCCTGTATCCACCTGAAACCATTAATAATAGCCAACTCTATATTTTTACTATACTTGGTCCAGAAGCATACTTACAATCACACTGGAGGACCCAGAGGCCCACAAAACCTTTCAGAGGGGATCTTTCTTAAAGAATAGGTAAGAAAAATTGTGGATATTGATTCCATGAATAAGGATAACACTATACATGTAGGCAGCCTGCTAGTCTATATAGCAGATAGAGCAGTGGTTCTCAACCTGTGGGTCCCCAGATGTTTTGGCCTCCAACTCCCAGAAATCTTAATAGCTAGGAAACTGGTTGAGATTTCTAGGAGTTGTAGGCCAAAACACCTGCGACCCACAGGTTGAGAACCACTGATGTACAGGGGTATCTTTATGGTGATGGGAACAAGGGCACCGTGAAATAGAATTTTGAAATAACAAGGAGTCAATAAGGACCTGGAGCCAATGGGGTAAAATCAGTTTTAAAAACACAAAAGAAGCATCTAAATATTTAACTGCTGGTTGTGATCTGAGGTCATGAAAGGAGAGGGCAAAGGCCAGAGAAGCTCATGGGTTCCACATTCAGAAAAAGCTCCTATATATTTGCCCAGTGGAGTTTCTTCAATTATCACTATGATGAGAAAACTGTGTGTAATGAAATTATTCCTGCTTTCATTCTTCTATCCCTTCTACATGACTTCTATTTCACTTGTTGCATGTCCAAGTAGAAAAATTCCAAAAATCATATTGTGGAAACACCTTGATTAAGCCAACCAGAAATGATAGAGTTTGGGGTTTTTTAATATATGTACTATGGCTGGCCTAAGAAAAAGTATTATTTTGATATTGACTTGGGAACAGCAAAGTACAAATTTGAGGGAGGGGTGATTTTTTAAATTAGCAAATAAACTTACTTAAGCAAATCAATCATAGAGAAAGTGAGGAGCAAATCTATGGCTGTGTTGTTGTTTGCATTGTGGGCATTATTGGTGGTACTAGTCGTACCAGGCTTTGCCTTGCTTTCCTTTCAACATGGCACTGTCTGGGCTGTGGAAATAGGCAAGGACAACCACAGCTTTGCATAACATTTAGCAAGGCTATTATGCATAACATTTAGTTAGTTATGCACAGTCAGAATTACAGGCACAAGAATTACTATATTTCATCCCATAATCATTGCAAATTTTATACCAGGGTTGTTGTTTTTTTGCCAAAAAAGAGACTCGACCATTATATGAAGCTTTTAAAAAATATCACTTAAAACTGTCTTTCCATAGCTCTGTTTCCATGCTCTGTTTCTATGTTCAACAAACACAATCACTTTCTTTTTGTAGCCCACATGTTAGTTTTTGTATCTGTCCCATAATAAGAAAAATGTCATTGGCAGAGGAACTTTACAGTTTAGCTAGTACAGGAAGATGCAAGGTTTACTGTATCTCATGACTTACCATGTTGCAGCTTCTCCTGCCTGCCCATTCCCTTTGAGCCTATGGCTCTTCATTAGGTTGAATTTGAAAGTCACCTTGTGTTGCTGCAGTACTACAGTATTCTCACTCAACCCAATGAAGAGCCATAGGTGCAAGGGAATGGGAGGCATGTGAAGCTGCCATAGGGGTAAGTCACATGATATGGTAAACCTTGCATCATTCTGCACTAACTAAAGTGAATGCATTGCTGTTTTTAAGTGACATGAAATTACCCATGTGATGATTAGGCGATATAAGGCTAAAAACCAATGTTGGGACAAAAAACAAGGTGCAACAATTATGTGGTGGTGATGATTATGCAGTGTAGTATGGTATTATATGGGTATAAATATTTTGGAAACTAGTCTAATTCTTTTAAGCCTTTTTATAAAATCAAAAACACCCCCCCCCCAAAAAAAACCGCTCAAAGCATTACTTTTATTTGAACCAACTAATGAATATTGAATGTATAAACTCTACCTTAGATCTGGGAACATTTTAAGCACAATTTGAGAAAGACAGGGCCAGTGTATTCCATTTAAAAGAATGTATAACATACCATTACTCTGTTACTTAACACATTTTCATATTTGTTTTGCTTTCTGAAATGGACAGTCAAATTACACAAAGCAATCAAAATATGCTCCATTATGCAAAACCCCCATAACCTGCACTAGAGTAAGATATTTCCACTCATTTTTTCCCTAATAAAATCCATTAGCTAAATTGCCGAAGGCATCTTTTAGTAAACCTTTGAGACCATATAAAGCTGTCTGCTCTCCACAATATTTATCATTTATATAAAAAAATGCAACAGTCTCACTATTCTCATATTAAGGTAGCTTTTTATTTATTATCATTTTTTAAAAAGCAGTTATTTATTTATTTATTTCGGTTGTGGTTGGGTTTCTATGTATTACCAAGTGCTTCAAAAACGTTTTTTGAGGGGGCAGTAAATAATAGTTCTGTTATTATCAAACAGGAATGTATATACCTAAAAACCCCATTTCTATTGTCTTCCTTTCTTATCCACCTTTGTGACTGATCCATACATTTCAATATTGATATAAGGACTTTTAATACATTTTTAAAATATGCTTGTTGGATTGAAAGAATGTTGAAAAGAAAAACATCCTTTTCTGCATCTGTTTCTACATATTGTGGACTGAGCAAATCACCAAAGGAAAAATAACCCAATTGAGTAGTTTCGCCCCACTTTCCTAATGCGTAATGCCAGATCTATGCTGCAACTTCATGTCATTTTTTAAAGCCACAGCATTTTATTCACAGAAAAAGAATTTTTTGGTTTCTAAAATAGTGTCCATGCTTGAATAGAAGTAGAATCCACTCTTTTATATCAACACAGTCAATTAAGGACATGAACATGATTAGCTTTCCTACTCTGGAAACAAAAAAAAAGTTCAAATATTATGGAAAATAGAATGGAGCACTTCTTTCCTGTGCAATTTAAAGAGTTTCCTCTCCCAAATACAATGAAATGCTGAAGTATGTTACATTTGTAATAAGGGAAGAGGATTTTCTGCATCTATGGGCAGATCTACATAGACCCAAAGCCTGAAGCCAACCCGGTATGGTGGACACCAGATCCGCCCTGGAATTGGTCCCACAGAGAATCCCCCAGCTGCTGTGGAGGTAGGGCAGAGTCCTCTCCACTCAACTGAAAAACCTAACTGCCCCCACCAGTTTCTATGTCAGTGCCATGATGTCAGAAGTCGGAAGTGACTGAACGAATCAGCAACAAACTTTACGATTCCCTGGAATTGGCTAGAATGAAAGCCAATCTAGAATTGTGTTAAAATAATCAATAAATGGGCTCTAGTAAACTTTTCAGCTCCCAGAGTAAAATTTATAACTTTATCATGGCAAATCCAAAGCTAGGGGTTCACAGGTTGCACTTCAAATATATCATTGCTCTTCCTCAGAACCAATAGAGCAAATTCTACAAATGTCCCAGTGGTGCAGAAAAGCAGAACATTTGTTGTTGTTAATTCATGCTGGTTTTGCACAGAAAAATGCCCTCGAGTGCATTTTGAGTCTTCCTTCATTACCTACTTAATTTAATTATTGTTAACAAGCTTGTTTTATTTTCTTTAAATATAGATTTAAACAGCTATCCAATATCTATTCTTTTTTAGGAGAAGGCAATTGTTATAACAGCACATTATAATAGAAATACAACTGCTATTTTAAAAGAGTTTTTTAGAACACACCATATAAATATATATATAACACCCTATCTCAAACATAAGATGCAATGTTTTATTACACACATACAAACAAATTAAGAATAGCCAATGTTGCGTAATGATTCGAGTGCTAGAATAGGACATTGGGAGAGCATGGTTCAGATCCCCAATTGTCTATGGACAATTGCTCCATTATGCCTGGACGCAGCTATGGAAGCTGCCTGGACAAGTCACACTCTCTTAAGCTGAGGGGAAGGCAAGGACAACACCCCTCTTAACAAATTCTGCCAAGGAAATCCCATCATAGGCTCGTCTTAGTGTCACCATAAATCAGAAATGACTTGGAGTCAAACAACAAGCAAATAGGGAACTCTGCATATAGTCATGCATGAGTCTGAAATTTTTAGTCAAAAAAAATCCAAAAAGCCTGGGTTGACTTCTACACAGATCTATGTAAATACTGTACCTTAACTCATATTAAAAAAGGAACCATCTTTTTTTCTGATTAAAATGGTGAAAGGCAAGAGCTTAGTCCATCTCAGGAGAACCTAAAAGAAACCATGGTTCTCCCTCCTCCCTATGATTTCCCCTCACATGTTTATACATGGCTATCATATCTCATCTCAGCCTTCTCTTCTGCAGGCTAAACATGCCCAGCTCTTTAAGCCGCTCCTCATAGGGCTTGTTCTCCAGACCCTTGATCATTTTAGTCGCCCTCCTCTGGACACTTTCCAGCTTGTCAACATCTCCCTTCAATTGCGGTGCCCAGAATGGGACACAGTGTTCCAGTTGTGGTCTGACCAAGGTAGAATAGAGGGGTAGCATGATTTCCCTGGATCTAGACATTATACTCCTATTTATGCAGGCCAAAATCCCATTGGCTTTTTTTGCCGCCACATCACTTTGTTGGCTCATGTTTAACTTGTTGTCCACAAGGATTCCAAGATCTTTTTCACACGTACTTCTGTCGAGCCAGGTGTCCCCCATTCTGTATCTTTGCATTTCATTTTTTTTTCTGCTTCAGTGGAGTATCTTGCATTTGTCCCTATGAACTTCATTTTGTTAGTTTTGGCCCATCTCTCTAATCTGTCAAGATCGTTTTGGATTCTGCTCCTGTCTTCTGGAGTATTAGCTATTCCTCCCAGTTTGGTGTCATCTGCAAACTTGATGATGGTTTAGAGCAGGGGTCCCCAAACTAAGGCCCGGGGGCCGGATGCGGCCCATCGAAACCATTTATCCGGCCCCCATGGCACAAGGGCAGAAGAGGGTTGGGCTAAATGACCCAAGGGGTCTCTTCTTCTCTTAAAACTTATTATTATTATTATTATTATTATTATTATTATTATTATTATTATTATTATTTGAAACACAAGATGAGTCCACAGCAGACACTCTGCTGGCTGTTGTATTGGATCATACGTCGGACACTTCCCAAGTGTCTAGGACTGTGTGATGTATCGGCGAATGATGATTGCAGATCCCAGTAAGGTGGCCTTCTGCAGCTGGTAGATGGTAATTTTGTTAGCGCCGATTGTGTTTAAGTGCAGGCCAAGGTCTTCAGGCACTGCACCCAGTGTGCCGATCACCACTGGGACCACCTTGACTGGCTTGTGCCAGAGTCTTTATAATTCGATCTTTAAATCCTCATATCGTGTCAGCTTTTCCAGTTGTTTCTCCTCAATCCTTTTGTCACCTGGGATTGCAACATCGACAGTCCATACTTTGTTTTTTAACATGATTGTGAGGTCAGGAGTATTGTGTTCCAAAACCCATTATTATTATTATTATTATTATTATTATTATTATTATTATTATTATTATTAACATTGAGGCTGGGTGGCCATCTGTCAGGAGTGCTGTGCTTGTGCTTTTGGTGCACAAAGGCAGAAGGGGCCCAAAGGGTCTCTGCCAACCCACTTTTTATTATTATTGTTGTTATTATTATTAATTATTATTGTTTGGTGGCCAACTATAGTCCTGCCCTCCAATGGTCCGAAGGATCGTGAACTGGCCCTCTGTTTAAAAAGTTTGGGGACCCCTGGTTTAGAGTGCTACATCTTTTTTAGTCCTCTTGAAAGTATCTGTGTAGGATTGGTGAATTTTTGCATATTGTATTATTACCTTTGTAGAAAAAAGTCCCATTTTTAGTGTCCTGGTTTTTAATTTTATTTTATATCATTACTAATATATTCTTTTCTGCTCCTGATGAAATTAATAGAGTAGTATTTAGTTCATGAAATGATTATTATAAAGGGTTAAATTGACAATGAATGCAATATATTACTTTATTCTGGTGGAACTGCCACTGTCTCATTTTCTAGGACAGAAAAAGAACCATGACAACAAAAAACATTGGAAATGCTACAGAATTCTATTCATGTCTGCAGTGGTGTTGTCTGATAATGACAACACCATGTCCTCAAATTGTATTGAACTGGCAGACACAGTCCCAGTTCATTATCTGGTGTCGCAGCTATTAAAATGCCTAAGTTTCTCTCTCCACCCATATTTTTCCAGTGTCTCCAGCCTACTTTAATTTCTGCAAACTAATGCCTCATCTACACTGACCACTTAGGCCAGATTGCAGCCAGCTCCATGGTAACCAAATGTCATGGTTACCATGATCTAGGGTAATGTGGGCAAGGCAACTGTAACATGACTTTGCTCCATGTTAATCAAAGTCAGAGGATTCTATGACCTCACTTTGACCACATCTGAACAGGGGTGCCAGTTCCACAACAAGACTGGTTGCAACCATTCCCGTGGCTATCCTGGTTTTCCTGGCCTTGGACAGCCTTGGACAGCCTGGGACAATGGGATGGCAGTTACTGTCCCCTTCCACCCTTCTTGTTACGGTGGTCTCTGGCTGTTATACATGTCCTACCTGTTGACTGCCATCTGTAGTGTTGGCAGCTGGAGTGACAGAGGGATCTGGGAAGGAGAGAGAGGAGAGGGATTCCTCCTCTTCCCCTCTTCTCTCCCTCTTTGCCCCATCACCCTGGCCACTGAAGATAATAGTTAAGGCCTATGCTGCAGTAGGAGACTGCCAAGACACAGAGGATGGGAGGTGACAATAAGGATGGCCATCCAGCAGTGCCAAACCACATTTGGCACCACTGGGTGATCGGTACTTCCTCCTTGCCTCTGCAGTGCCTGGGGGAATGTGACCCAGTTGGGGTCAGATCCAGCATATGTCACAGGAGATCAGCCCTGATTTATTGGGTCAGTATAGGTTTGCCTCAAGTTCAAAAATCAAAAGTAATTTTCATTCAATTAACTCAATAGCAGGAAGGAGAGATGAAAAGTGGTATCTTGCTCTTCCCAGCAGACTCAAGAAAAAGCAAACTCCTGCAGCCACTTCTAATGTAGGTTCTCATCTTCATCAATGACCTCATCAGACAGGGGAAGAATCGGCGGCATGCTCCACTTCGCCACCCCTTTCAGCATGGAGCCCATCGGTTCCCATTACATGACACATTACTACTTGTGGCGGTGCTCTGGAGCATGCCACCAATTCTTCCAGTGTTGCCATGGATCAATGGAGGGAAGACGGATGGTCGATGCTTCCCCTCCCATGGGATGACCCTGCTGGTAAGCCAGACGATGTGGGCGTGGAGTGACAGCAATTGCTGGATTCACTAGGATGCATGACAATTCCAGCAGCCAGTGTGAAGAGGTTCTGATACTTTTTGTCATTCTGACATTTTGATGTTGCTGCCCCCACAAGCCTCCCCATTTTCACCTGTTCAATGTTAGAAGGTATGCAACAATGCCAAGGTATGAAACACAGTCTCCCCCCACCACCAATGCAGGGAGGTAATTCATACTGGCTAATCCAATTAATTGTAATCAACAATGCAGTGTGAAACATAACAAACACAATGGTGTCATAAACTATGCATTGTCTTACTAGACTATTTTGCTGGTCATTTACAAATAATGTGAGTCTGTATTTAGTGCTCCAGGTTCTAGTTTGTGGATCTTGGAGTTCTACCGTGTTTCCCCGAAAATAAGACCGTGTCTTATATTACTTTTTGTTCCCAAAGATGCTCTAGGTCTTATTTTCAGGGGATGTCTTATTTTTCCATGAAGAAAAATTCACATTTATTGTTGAACAAAAAAAAGAAAGAACATTTATTGTATACTGTACAATAGTTGTCATCACAAACCAGCATAACCAAACAAACTGTGAATCCTATCAAGAATTTCTTGTTTCTACCATTATTTCCATGTACAACACTCTATGGTACGTACATTTACCGATCCTGCATGCTCTGGTGTTCTGTTCGGCGGGCATTCTTCCAAACAAAAACTTTGCCAGGTCTTACTTTCGGGGGAGGCCTTATATTGAGCAATTCAGCAAAACCTCTACTAGGTCTTATTTTCTGGGGATGTCTTATTTTAGGGGAAACAGGGTAGTTAGAAGAACAAAGCAGATTGTGTTAATCTTTCCACCAGCTGTCACTTCTTATTCAGATATAGCTTCACCATTCAAGGTAGATTGTTGGATACTGTGATTGTTAGAGTGCTGAAGCTCCTTTTTATTGATGTGCCATTTAATATGTTTTGAATGTTTTAACTCTACATGATTTTATGTGACCTTACTTTTTAAAGTTGCTTAGAGTGCCATTTCTTGGAAGAAATGCAACTCTTTGTGTTGAACATACCTTGCTGGTGTTGCTGTGTGCTTTCAAGTCATTTCTGATTTATCACAACCCTATCACAGGAGTTCCTTGCCAAGATTTTTTTCAGAGCAGGTTTGTAGTTGCCTTCCTCTGAAGCAGAGAAGCTGACTTGACCATTTTAATGAGTAATTCATTGATAAAACAGGACACATACTATACACAAAATGAATGTTTATCTCTTTTAAGAGAGTCAAGATAGACTGTTTTTACTTCCCCTAAAGCAAGTTCAGGGCATTCTGAAAACATATATAAGTAGCAGAGTAGCCCTGTCAACAGCTTTATAAACAAGAGGTACTTTTCTTCATTAGTTGGCACATTTTCTTTAAGCAACAAACTGTAGGTGTGCAGTTATTTATTATTACTTGACAGTGATTTATAAACCATGAGTATCATACTCAGTTCCTTAACTGAGTGATAATGTAATGATTATTAAACTTTTCTTTAGACATGGTTTTCCTGGTTATTCAGCATTATTGCCTAGTACTTTTTAAAAATCATAGAATCATAGAATAGTTCTATGATTCTATGATTTTTAAAAAGTACTAGGCAATAATGCTGAATAACCAGGAAAACCATGTCTAAAGAAAAGTTTAATAATCATTACATTATCACTCAGTTAAGGAACTGAGTATGATACTCATGGTTTATAAATCACTGTCAAGTAATAATAAATAACTGCACATATTTGCATTTCAGATGACTAAATTTCAGGGCATTTCATTGTCTCACTTTGCTAGTACTGTATCTGTGTTAGTAGTATCAGTTATTCCAGATTTCTTCAGAGAGGTGTGCTAACATTATCTAAAGATGTGGCCAGTTGATTTTTCTGTTAACTGATAATTAACATGACAGGTTACAACTACACTCAGCTAGGGTCCTTTTGGTAGTCTACTAATTTACATGGTATGGTACAATGTACCATACAAAAGCTGAATAACATCAGATATAGGAGTTTTTTCTGATTTTTATTATCAAGCAGTAAATGGAATTAACATGTGAAAAATGTAGCAGGTAAGTTTATCTTAATGCTTAAATAACATTACAGAATAGTTCAGCTAAAGAAAACCAGAATTTCCTTTGGGCTGAGTGCCAGTTCATACATTGTGGGAATGTTCTACCACCTCCAGGACTCGACCTCATGATGAGACTTTTGTGACAATGTTTGAAGGATATTATCATGTCTGAAATGAGCATCTATTATCAAGCATCCCTCCCAGCTGTGATCCTCTAGCTGTTTAGGCCTCCAACTCCAAAAAGTCCTGACTATTGAAGAAGCAGGCTTGGGCTCCTGAGAGTCAGAGTCCCAAACAGCTAGAAGGCCACATTTTTAGGACGTCGATCTAGACACTACTAAAGCCATCAGACTAGGTGAAGTAGGAATGTCTCAGAAATATAAGTATGGTGCTGGCTTCTATGGACATACGCCAGAGTACAGCTTCTGGAATATTTTCAAATTAGACAAAATTGGCATCAATTAAATCTTCATGCCAATGGATGGTGGCATTTCTCCTTATGAAGAGGTATCCTTACTGTAATGATGTGGACTTTATAAACTTGGCCATATCACAAGAAGATAAGACTCACTAGAGAGCACAATAATGCTTGTTAAGGTAGAAGGCAGTAGGAAAAGAGGAAGACTGAACTCCAAATGGATAGGTTCAATCAAAGAAGCCAAGTCTTGAATCTGCAAAACCTGAGTGGGGCTGTTGAGGATCACCATGGGTAGAGGTCGACTTACAGGCAGCTAACAAGAACAAGAAATAATCCAGGCAAGGCAGTGGATCAAAAAGTATGAACCACCCCAGTTCACCAATGGACCCCTGCCAGAGGTCAACCTACATTGTACGATGGATGGTGTGGGGCTCCATGAGTGAACTGGGGCAGAAGTATCCTAGGACACTGACTTTGTTCACATGTGATGAGATTGTAAGTTGCATCTTCAACTATTCTGTATAATTTTACATGCCAGAATTTCCAGTGAATATACTATTATTATGGAGACTTTCACAAGATACATTTTAACGATAACAACATATTTGTGACTGGAGCTTATCAGTGCTATTTTTGTATGTACAAAGAAGACATCAGTTCCCCATATGCACTCCATCTAGCAACAATCAGCTGAATAGGGAGTAAAATAGACAATACTCTAATACTACGGTTACATTGTCTCCCTATGGGAAATAGCCTAGTAAGACTGACTTTTGCTGCCAAAAGCTTCCTTAAATGGTTCCATAGGGAATGTATCAACAACTTTCTAAACCTATTATCCAGTTTGTTTGCACAAGACACATAGGCTGCTAATAAAACTTAAATGTTCCCTGAAGTATAAAAATAAAAAAAAAGCAGCACAATAGAATCACCCACGATTCAGCTTTCTGTTCTTACGTTTATAGTAATGGAAAGAAAACGTAGATTCGTGCAAACAAAGTATACTAGTTAATCAATATAATACAAAAGAAAGAAACTTACATTTCAATATAATCTCTTACATTTCAGACCATATTTTTTCCAATGAGCACAAAGCTGATCTTTTGTAACACTTTCAACTGAAATAAATTAGTTCTCAAAAGTGTTTAGTAAAGATACAAACTCAATTATAAACCTGTGAAGACAACAAGTTCCTGAACTGCGTAGTGTTTTATATTTATGAAGACTTGGATTTTATCTTTACATCTCAATATTTGAGCTTGAGAATCCCAGAAAGTTGGTTTTACAATTCAGGATAGATCCTTTATTGTTTAATACCTCCAGTTTTTTAATTGTCATTCGCTTGAAGTGATTAATGAAACTCACAAAACATATGGGCTAGTATTCTGTATCAGCTAAGTAACTAAGTAACCACTCCTGGCCTGACTACCCCACCGGTGCTCCAATCACTGAAAGAATGGACCTCTATTTCCCCAATGAATGCTCAGCAGAGTTGAGTGGAGGGTTCACGAGTTCACAATCATGAAAATAGTGTCACAATTGTGATGAAGTAATTATCATGAATACACAACAGTTACAGATGAGTAAATATAAGTAACTGTTTCATATTGAAAACCACCACTTAGTCATTCTGTTAATGTTAACTGCCATCAAGTCATCTTTTATAGTGATTCTACGAGAGACTTCCAAGTCATCCTATCATCAAAGTCACAGCTTCCTTCATTGAGCATTTCTGTGTTTGGTAGCTTTAGACTTCCCATTCACCTTTGAGTGTATCAATAGCTGAATGTAATTCAACTTGACTCCAGTTGTATCATTAGTCATAGCACTACTCCTGGTTGTCCTCTGCTGTACCCTGGTAACTTGCTGAGTGCCATGCAGGGAGTCACTGGCACTATTATTTATTTATTTATTTACAGCATTTATACCCCACCCTTCTCACCCGAGGGGACCCAGGGCGGCTCACAGAGTTGGCAAAATTTAATGCCCAAAAACATCACAATACATATACATCAATTAATAATACAGGTAAAATAAAATATAAAACTTAAAACATATATATAATTAAAATCCATTCATCCAAAACCTCGTGCAGAAACCTTAATTCAGACATGTCGACTTAAATACTTATTCGTTAAATGCTTGGGCACATAGCCATGTCTTTACTGCTTTTCTAAAGCCCAGCAAGGTCGGGGCTTGTCGGATGTTACTAGGGAGGGCGTTCCACATCCGGAGAGCCACCACCGAGAAGACCCTGTCCCTCACTCCCACAAGCTGTGCTTGCGAGGCAGGTGGGACTGAGAGCAGGGCCTCTCCGGATGATCTTAAGGTTCTTCTTGGCTCATAGGAGGACAAGTAACTTGGGCCAGAACTGTTCAGGGCTTTATAGGTCAAAACCAGCACTTTGAATTGGGCTCGGTAGCATATCAGCAACCAGTGGAGCTGGCTTAGCAGGGGGGTTGTACGCTCCCTGTATGCTGCTCCAGTTATTAATCTGGCTGCCGCCCAATTCTCTTATTTAATTTTGAATTGTATCATGATAGGGTTTTCTTGATAAAAGACATTCAAAAGGGATCTGCCATGCATCTCTCTGTGAAATAAAAACAAGTCTTAGCTACAGTGCCATTGACATTGTCTCTGATAAATCCTCTGCCAGTGTCAATCCACATAACCCCACTACTGCCCAATTTGGAAGTTCTACTTTGTTTCTCAGCAAAAGCTTATCTGATGAGGGCACCCTACCAGCAGTAGTGCTATTATCAACATAGCTTCCTGCTACACTGGAACAGTCAATCCCACCACCATGGAATGGTAGTACTATTGAGGACACTATTTTGTCACCTCATGATCACACTTGTAACCCTATTGCTATTATTGTAATTCCCACTACCTGCTTTAATGAGCAACAGTTGGATGGAGAGAAGTAGGCCCATTGCACCTAATTATTCCCATCCATTCCACAACATAGGTAAATGAGATTTCCATCGGGTTTGGAGGGCTCCGGCCAGGAGATAGTACTTTGTTTTGTATATGTAACTGGAATAGAATACTGGCGATTATTGTTGGATCCAGTGCTGATTTCCATGAAAGGTAACTGGTTTCATCAGAAAAACCAGGATTTGGAGCTGTTCCACTAATGCAGTGGTTTTCAACCTGTGGGTCCCCAGATGTTTTGGCCTTCAACTTCTAGAAATCCTAACAGCTGGCAAACTGGCTGGGATTTCTGGGAGTTGTAGGCCAAAACACCTGGGGACCCACAGGTTGAGAACTACTGCACTAAAGGATATTGAGTCCAATCCTATATTGGTAAGGATGGGCACTGCAGTTCATGCCTCTATTGTATCTCACTTGCTATAGATATGCCCAGGAACAGATTCAGCAAAGTGTTATCCCTTGGTGCTGCATTCACTAGTTTCCTTAGTTAAGAAAATTTTAATATTTCCTTGGCTTTTTATTGCTCTTTTAACATGTTTTGCTATTAAATATTCAAATGGGCTTAGAAAATGTGCTAACGCCTGATAGAAAAGTCTTTCAAACAGCCAAAGTCACTGCTATTTGGGTCATATTTCTGCTTGATCATTATGCCTCTCTCCCTAGATCTAATGTAAAAAAAAATCATTTGCTTTCTTAAAGTTTTTCATCAAGTGAGATTGGAAAATGCAAGCAATACACTTGACTAATTTCTACATCAACTTGTTTTAGTTGGAGAAGACATTGCCCATTTTTCTAAAACTCTTCAACTATAATTTTTCAATAGATTTAAGTCTTCAGAGCATACCGAAGTCTCTTTAGCACTGAACTTATAGATAGTGTTGGTGCTTCTTACCAGCTATAACTTTATAAGATGTCCCTAGGGTTAGCAATGTGCAACACAAAGGGAAAGTGAAATGTATTCATGGGGGAAGAAAGAAAGACATCAGAGACCTTGATTTTTTTAAATTTTATATTTCATATTAATCTTTAAACATTGTTTTTCCATTCATTCCACACAACACATTCCTTACACTGACAAGCCAGAGTTCAAATACACCAGATGTGTGCTGAATATGCAAATAACTCGGGAATTCATTGTTTCCATGGAAACCAGATGAAAGCCTTCCTAAGGGCTCCGCCTCTTGCTCCAGCTTTCCTTTCTCTTCCAGCACTGTAGCTCTAAGTGAACAAGACACCTAGGCTCAAATTGTCCCCTTCATTTATGTAAAAAAATGCTAAACAGTAATTCAGTTTCCCCTCAAGGATGTGGAAGATAGCACTCTATCTTACTGTTTTGGGATATCTCCACCACCAGTAAATATTTTGAAGTTCTTCTGTAAGGCTTAATTTATCTTTCTGGTGTTGTTTCCTTTGCATTGGAGAGATCAGGACATAAAGATACTACTTGTCCCCCTTCCAGTCCCTGACAACCATGTTCTAGTTCTTTCCCACATCATCCTCAGCCAAAATTGATTCATGAAATAGAGGGCTGCTTCTTCCCATGCTCCCAGGCCCTTCCCAGTTCATCCTCTCCATCAACACCTCTCCCCAAATGACTCCTCACACGTGTGCCTGTGCCTAAATAAGCAGAAGGAGGATGCAGGGAAGGCAGTGATAGCACAGAGGGAGCTGGATTTGGAAGGAGGCAAAGGAGGGCAGAAGGTTAAGAGAAAAGCAGGAAAACATGGGAGGTTTGGTGAGCAATGGGGGATGGAAAGAAAAAATGGAATGGCAAGATATGAAATGGGAAGTGTTCAAGGTAGAAGCTGAGAGTCTGGACAGAAGACAGATTATCTATCTATCTACAGTAGAGTCTCGCTTATCCGTCATAAACTGGCGGGCAGAATGTAAGATAAGTGAAACTGATGGATAACAGGGTGGGTGCTCATTCACCCACCCTCCCTACCTCGCTCACTTACCAGGCCAGGTCCCAGCAGCAGCGACGGCAGCACTGGGACCCTGCAGGGTGAGTGAGTGAGTTAGTGAGTGGGTAAGAGAGGGAGGGAGGGCTTTTGCCACCCTCTGTCCCTTGCCCTCCCTCTCTCTGTCCCTCACTCACTCACCCGGCTGGGTTCCGGCTGCACTGGGACTCTGCGGGCAAGTGAGTGAGAGAGAGAGGGAGGGAGGGAGGGCCTTTGCCACCCTCCATCCCTCGCCCATATTCCATCCTTCGCTCACTCACCGGCTGGGTTCCGGCAGCACCAGGTCCTGGTGGGGTGAGAGAGAAAGGGAAGGCTTTTGCTGTCGGATAAGTGTTGGAGAAGCAGAATTCGGATAAGCTGTACTTACTTACTTACTTAGGTGATCCCTCCTAGCCCGAGGATGATGGCCCTCCAAATGTACTGTCTTGGTTGTGGATGTGTAGGTGACTGTAGAGCCCTATTCTTGACCCATATGTTCTTCTGCAGTGAGGGCACCTCTTTCCAGGTGGAAGGCGGGCACGGTCAGGGTTGACTTGACGCAGCATCCTCTTGGCATGTTTCTCCCTTAAGCCCTCCATTCGTGCCTCTTTGAATTCTGCAGCACTGCTGGTCACAGCTGACCACCAGTTAGAGCACTCAAGGGCCAGGGCTTTCCAGTTCTCAGTATCTATGCCACAGTTTTGAAGGTTGGCTTTAAGCCCATCTTTAAATCTCTTTTCCTATCCACCAACATTACGTTTCCCATTCTTGAGTTGGGAGTATAGCAACTGCTTTGGGAGACAGTGATCAGGCATTCAGACAACATGTCCAGTTCATCGGAGTTGATGGCGTAGGAGCATCGCTTCAATGCTGGTGGTCTTTACTTCTTCCAGCACGCTGACATTTGTCCACCTGTCTTCCCAAGATATTTGCAGGATTTTTGGGAGGCAACACTGATGTAATCGTTCCAGGAGTTGAGTGTGATGTCTGTAGACAGTCCACATTTCGCAGACGTATAACATGGTTGGGAGGACAATATAAGATATACAAAAGCCAGATACACCAACGTCCCATAATGAAGTTCTGATCCAGATGAGCAATTTAATCTATTTAAATCTATACCTTCTATTTATCTCTATAGCTATATATCTATTCATCTATCACCTATCTAATTTATATTCTGTCTTTCTCTCAGCATGAGATGCAAGATGGCATATGTTTTAAAAGCCCAATATAATTGAAATGCTCTTAATACA
Source organism: Anolis carolinensis (assembly GCF_035594765.1). Taxonomy (NCBI): domain Eukaryota; kingdom Metazoa; phylum Chordata; class Lepidosauria; order Squamata; family Anolidae; genus Anolis; species Anolis carolinensis. The sequence goes on from NC_085842.1 coordinate 238,884,871, forward strand.
AAAGTGAAAACAAAAGTAAAACACAAATAATACTTTAATCAAAAAACAGGTTAAAAGCAAATTTCAAAATAATTAAAACAAGGTTAAACACTAAAAGATGTTTAAAATATTGAATAAAAACTTAACATTTAACGATATCAAAACGCAAGAAAAGTGAAAGCTTACTTAAGTAAATAAATATTATCTGTCACTGGAAAGAAAGTGGGGGGGGGGGCCAACGGTCCCTTCTGGGAAAGGGAGTCCCTTGATTTGTGAGTAGTCACAAAGAAGGCTCTCTTTTATGTCTGGGAAGATGGTTAGATTCAGCGAGAACCCTTCTCTGAAGGTCTTAGAGCACAGGGAGGCTCAAACAGGGAAATAATGTTTTTTCAAATATTCTGGACCCAAGCTATGCAGGGTTTTAAAGATCATAGCAACACTTTTGAATTCTCCCCAAAAACAGATTGGCACCCTGTGGGCTTGATTCTATCCCCCTGTCACCTGACCCATTTAGCAACTTGGCCACAGCATTTTGGACCTGCTGAAGTTTTTAAGGTAGCCCCACAGAGAATGTGTTTCAGCAGTCCAAATAGGATGTAATCAAACCACGTGTCACTGTAGTGCAGTGATTCTCAACCTGTGGGTCCCTGGGTGTTTTGGCCTACAACTCACAGAAATCCCAACCAGTTTACCAGCAGTTTCTGGGAGTTGAAGACCAAAACATCTGGAGACCCATAGGTTGAAAATCACTGCTGTAGTAAGAACTCCCAAGGAATTGGCACAGCTGGTGCACAGGTTTAAAACGCATGCTCTTGACAGTTACTGAAACCTGGTCATCCAGACTCAGATCTGAATCCAGGAGCATGCCTAATTGGCAAACCTGAGATTTCAGGGGGAATGTAACTCTATTCAACACAGGCTGACTCCTATCCCCTGTTCTGCCTTTTTACTGACCAGGAGCACCTTTATTTTGTCTGGAGTAGGTTTCAGTTTATTTATGCCCACCCACCCCACTACAGGCAGGAGACATTGGTTCAGTTATGACACTTTGGATTACCACTCCTCCTTGAGGAAAGCGAAATAACTAGCATTTTGGCCCTGTTTCTTACAGATTTTATTCATGATTTTATCACTATGTATTGTATGTGTTTTTAACTTGTTTTATTCTGTTTGATTTGTTTTATTGCTTGTTTTATACTGTTGATGACTGGGTTTGGCCCCATGTAAGCCGCCCCGAGTCCCTTCGGGGAGATGGGGCGGGGTATAAGAATATTATTATTATTATTATTATTATTATTATTATTATTATTAGTTCAGTACAGAGAACTTGAAACTGATTGACCAAGCTGAAATTGACAAATTATCAATTTTGATTAGAGAAAAGTCATTGATGACATTTTCAAAACACTGGGAACCTTTGATTGTCCTTTTCAAAAAACAAAGAGAATATATGCTTAGGTTTTGATAACTAAGAGGATTGACTCAGCTCAAGTGTATGAATAATAGTACTTTTAATTGGAGAAGTTATTTCATATAGTAAGATATCTAAGAAGTCAGAAGTCTTTCTGTTATTTTGTTCTTTCTTTCCTCTTCCCATTCTCCCTTTTGTTTGTATTTATTCTCTTTTTTATTATACTGGAAAGAGCCTAATAAAAATATTATTTTAAAAGCGAAAGGTGCAATTATAAGGCATTTCTGTAAGAGCATGAAGATGAGGTAGGGCTGGCGGATTTCCATGCATTATTATGTAATACTTTACAATTATTGGTGTTTGGTGTGAAGCTGGGATGAAACGGTGACCACAGCGAACATGGAGTAGTGCTTTCTGCTTCTGCAAGGGAATATTTGGATCCAGGCCAGTATCATTATGTAGCTGGGAAGCAGAATACAATGAAATACACTTATTCAAAATTGTCAGCCAGAATGAATACAGGGAAATAAACAATAGAAGTATCTTTCCCTATTAATGAGCAGCCACTATCTGGATTAGCAAGTATTTGCCATATTTCTAATTAGCTTTTTATTGTATTAACATGGCAATGTTAATATGATACATTAATTTTAGTCATGCAGGCATAAAGCCAATTTTTAGGGAGCTGGACTTTTTAAAGAACAAAAATAGAGAACCAATGAATAAGTAATTTACAGAACTACTCAGCCTAACTCTGCACCATAGAGACAGAGTGTATAATCCCCAACTTTTCAATATGCTGTTGTAATTAAACAATGTACATTTCATTTTCATTAGCTGTGTGTTTTGCAGGAAACAGCAACTGTTTATATTCTGAGCATGCTCTCGTAAAAGTTGGGATGAAAATAAAGTTTGTGGATTGGATCCATCATAAGCCTCCCACAAAAGAAAGACTCTCCTCTGGTTGAATGGGGTGGGGGAGAGAAATTATATTTGCTGATCCTTTTTTCATCTCCTGTAGTCCCCTACATATTCTGAAGGGTTGGAGAACCTCTACAGAACAGTGTAGGAGGCACCACAGGGAAGAAAGAAAATCTGAAAAATTGTCTTGCAATAATTCTTTAACTCTCCATTTTAAACTCCAAATTCAAGCTGCATGTCCCATGTTGCTTCTTTACCAGTTTAATAGCATTCTCTAAAAAAAACATTTCAGAAGTGGAAATAACATTATTTCCCCTTGAGTACCTAAAACTTCAACACAAAAATGATACATTTATAGAATGTATTTTGCAGAAGTATACAAGCCCATAAGAGTGCTCAGATCTGGAGAGGCTGTTTACTTTGTCCTACCACATTCCCAGGGTTGTCTGGTGGGAACAAAAGAGAGGACCTTCTCTGTGGCTGATGCCAGGCTTTCAATATGTGCTGTTTTATGTTTTGGATATAGTCTTTTAATGCATTTTAATGTTTTATATTCGTGTTGATTGTTTAAATAACTACAAAATTTATAGTTTATCAAAGTTTTTTTTACAGTTTTTACTCGGTATTATTTATTATTTTTTAAATATGTTGTATGGTGCCTTAAGTTCAATTAGTAAGAGAAAATTAGAATATAAATGCATAATATAAAAATAAATAATGATTGTGCTAAAACATTAGCATGTTCTTGTGCTATTGTCCTACTTCTGGGAGGTGTCTCAAAAATCCCTATTAGATATCCAAAATATCACAGAGAATTAACAATTAAGTTACTGCACTAGATAAAAATTTAGCAAGAGTTCAGCAGGGACACCTCATTGGGAATTAGAAGCAACTAGTTTAAACTAGAAAGTGGAGGTGATGCTGTGTTAATAGCACACAAACACTTCTTTTTTGCAACTGGGAATAGGAATATCCTCCTCAACATGCATTCCTCCTCACTGTTTTCACTTCTTCAATCACCTCTTCCAAAATTACGTCCAGAACAACAGATCTTCTTGTATCTTCTTCAGTCTTCTGAAAGATGAGATTGTTAAAGCCAGCCATAAAATTATTGGGTATTCTCTTCTCAGCAGAGTTAGACCCCACAGAAATAAGGATAGTTGGAATCTGCTATGACTAGAGATGGCAATAATAATTTGCAATTATTTGTTTACAGGTTGAAAAATGAGTGTCGTGATCATTCAGAAAGTATGCCAAAAAAAAGTGCAGGAAGACTTTTGAAATATTTTCTTGCAGTATTAAAATATCCAAAAATGTTGTGAAAATTATTTTTCATAGGAAAACATATTTTTATGCAATCTCCTCCTCTCGTCCATCAAAAACCAGCACCTTTTTTCTGCAGATATTACTGTTTCTGGTATAAAACCCGACATATTTTTCTTTGCACAGTAAATTCTCTTTAGCACTTCAGGATGTTCAGGTACAAGGAGACGGTTGTACAGAAATATTTCTTCTGTAGAGAGAAGAAATCTATAGTATAACTAGCTGTGCCCGGCCAAGCGTTGCTGTGGTGAAGTCTGGTGGTATGGGAAATAAAGTATTGAGGAATTGGTGGTAGTTAAGGTAAAGGGTAAAGGTTTTCTCCTGACATTAAGTCCAGTCGTGTCTGACTCTGGGGGTTGGTGCTCATCTCCATTTCTAAGCCAAAGAGCCGGCGTTGTCCGTAGACTCCTCCAAGGTCATGTGGGATGACTGCATGGAGCGGCGTTACCTTCCCACCGGAGCAGTACCTATTGATGCACTCACATTTGCATGTTTTTGAACTTCTGGGTTGGCAGAAGCTAGGGCTAACAGTGGGGGCTCTCTCCGCTCCCCCAATTCAAACCTGTGGCCTTTCGGTCCAGAAGTTCAGCAGCTCAGCGCTTTAACCATCAGGGGGTATTATTTCCTAAAAGTTGTGAATATACAATATTTCTGATTGGTTTTTTTTGTCTGTTGGAGGCAAGTATGAATGCTGCAATTAGGAAAAATGATTAGGATGTAATGGCCTTGCAGCTTTAAAGCCTGGCTGTTTTCTCCCTGAGTGAATTTTTTGTTGGGAGGTGTTAGCTGGCCCTGATTGTTTCCTGTCTGGAATTCCCTTGTTTTCAGAGTGGTGTTGTTTGCGATATTTTATGTGCGTCTACTGTCTGTGGCCCTGAGAAAACAGGATTTGCCAGACTTTGATGATGGGAATACTTTGTTGGGAGGTGTTAGCTGGCCCTGATTGTTTCCTGTCTGGAATTCCCTTGTTTTCAGAGTGGTATTGTTTGCAATATTTTATGTGCGTCTACTGTCTGTGGCCCTGAGAAAACAGAGGATTTGCCAGACTTTGATGATGGGAATACTTGGTTGGGAGGTGTTAGCTGGCCCTGATTGTTTCCTGTGTGGAATTCCCCTGTTTATTTACTGTCCTGGTTTTAGAGATTATATTGTTCTGCATTATTCTATCCCAGTAAGTATTTCATATTAAAGTACAATCTCACTTATCCAACATTCGCTTATACAATGTTCTGGATTATCCAACGCAGTCTGGCTTTTCATAATCAATGTTTTTTTAGTCAGTATTTTAAATTCATTGTGATATTTTAGTGGTAAATTTGTAAATACAGTACAGTAGAGTCTCACTTATCCAACATAAACGGGCCGGCAGAATGTTGGATAAGCGAATATGTTGGATAATGAGGAATTAAGGATAACCCTATTAAACATCAAATTAGGTTATGATTTTACAAATTAAGCACCAAAACATCATGTTAGACAACAAATTTGTCAGAAAAAGTACTTCAATCGACAGTAATGCTATGTAGTAATTACTGTATTTATGAATTTAGCACCAAAATATCACGATATATTGAAAGCATTGACTACAAAAATGCGTTGGATAATCCAGAACGTTGGATAAGCGAGTGTTGGATAAGTGAGACTCTACTGTAATTATTACATAGCATTACTGCGCATGGAACTACTTTTTCTATCAAATTTGTTGTATAATATGATGTTTTGGTGCTTAATTTGTATAACGATTACCTAATTTGATGTTTAATCGGCTTTTCCTGAATCCCTTCTTATTATCCAACATATTCACTTATCCTGCCGGCCTGTTTATGTTGGATACGTGAGAGTCTACTGTATATTGATAATCTTATATTATCTGTTTAGAACTGGATTATCTGAGGCCCCTTCTTCACAGCTGTATAAAATGCACACTGAAGTGGATTATATGGCAGTGTGGAGTCAAGATAATCCAGTGCAAAGCAGATAATATAAGATTATAAATGGGTTATATAGCTGTGTGGAAGGGCCCCGAGTCTACACTGCCATATAATCCAGTGCAAATTAGATAATCTGCCTGTCCCCTAACTGAAGCCTGGCTGTCCCTTGGTTGCTAGGCAACCAAGTGGGCAGAGATTAGCCCTCTAAACTGGCAGCTGCTCTCCCTCTAATTAGGACTTTATTTTTCTTTTCTTTTTGTTGTATCAACCTGGAGGCATGGATGATGGGTTGTGTTGTCAAATTTCGAGATTGGGGGGCCTGTAGTTTTGTTGTTTTGTCCGCTGCCATGATGCCATCACTCTTTTATATATATAGATATGATCCCTGTGTTCAGGGGACCAGTCTTCGTGGTTTCAACCTCTTTTGCAAAGCTTGTTAATATTCTTTCATTGCATGTATTTTTGGCCTGCGAGCACTAACATAAAACTCAAGAGGAAGAGAGCTAAGGGCCACCTTCTTTAGAATCTCATAATCCTTGGTGCTATAATATCCAGTTTGGTATATTTCTGTTTTTCAGTTGTGAAAATGCCATGCGTTTTTCTACCAGTCATCCATGAGATTATATGCTCAGTTGGAAGGATTCTGTTAAATCAGAAGCTAACTGAGGTTTTACTTATAGCTGGATTCTTTTCACAGAAACAAAGCCCATTTACTGTACTAGACATTCCTTTCTTAGGTGGCCGAGAAAGAACAACAAGGTCACTTCAATGACAAGGCCAGAATAAATGTGACAGATTTTTCAAAAATGTTGATGTTGAAATTCCTAATGGAATTTTCCCTGCATTGAGTGTTTGCTTCTTCATTTGCATAGCTTCGTTAGTGAAATATTCATTAATGGTATATGAATAATTTTCAGTTTTGTGCTGTGAAATGTATCATATTCTTCTAAAAATAAGTTCCCCAAAATTATCCTAGCTTGGCAGGAAGAAAAATATCTACCTGCTCCTGCAATCTTTTTTCTTTCACAAACTGCAAATAAGCCTTGCTTCACTTATTTATTTATTTTAATAATTTGAGTATGTTTATGTTTGAAATTAAAGGGTTTGGATGTTTTATCTTTTCTGCCTTCAGCAGCATAACTCTGAATTTGTTTTACCCCATAAATATTTCATGTGTGTACATGTGGGGGAAGGATCAGTGTTGGCAGAGTTTTAAAAGAGCTGTATGGCAAGTATCTATATTATGGAAAAGTAGGGAAAGGGCCCAACATACTCACTAAAATAAATAAATAAATAAATAAATAAATAATAGATGATAAAAACCATTCAAGACATTTAACTCAGATAAAATTTCCCATTTGAAATAACACTTTTCATGTTTGGTAAGCATATTTTTCAAACTGTAAATAAATACAACATAAAAGCTTATTTGTGGCTCCACAGATTTTTAATGAAGTAGACATTTTTGGATGCTTGCCTGTTCCCCTTCCATGTATGAAACTGAATTCATGCTTCTTGAATGGGTCTGTCTTCTCTCTACCACCATCTATTTCCTCCTTCTCCCGCTCTTCTCTTTTTCTTCCTTTTGTAGCTCCTAGCCTTGCACCTCAACCAGTTCCAAAGTATTGGACAGCTCATGGAAATGGTGTGATGATTAGTTTCATGAGCTGCAGATAGAAAGGGATATTGACTGATTCTACCCACACCAGCTATGAACAGAGGAGCAATTAAGAATTAAAGATGTACACGTAATTTTAATGAATTTCTTCCTGCTGCAAGAGAGTCTTTGAAAATCACCTAGTTTTTAAAGTCTGTTTGCAATAGAAAACTGTTTGTTTTTCAGCACCAGAACCAGCATTTTATGTACAGAAAATATTTCTACACAATTTTTTCCTAAGCAAATCAACTACAGTACCTGTAAATTTCATACAGAATAAATCCTTAATTACAGCATTGTCTGTTCTGGAAACAACGTTATCTGTACACAAAATCATATTGGTGCATAGAAATGTTATTTTCTTCACAGAAAATATTGCTTTCTGTACAATGTAGCCATCTACAAAGTTGGAAAAGAATATGTCACAAAATGCAAAGATTCTCGTCAGAACAGGATTCTTCTCGTCAGGATTTCTTGACACTTAAAAACATATAATATAACCATTTTTGAATATTTTGAATTATTGTTGTAGGCACTTTGTTTCTTTGGTAGGCATTAATTTCCAGTTTAGGGATAAAGCAAGGATGGGCAAACTTTTTGATCTCAAGGAACATGTGTGGAGGTAACTTGGGAGCACTTGGCCACATATCCATGCACCCATGTCAAGGAAACAGTGTTCTTGACAATGCCAGAATCACTGAGGTTAAGAAACCAAAGCCCCTCTCAGCCTATCCCCAGAGGTCCTAGCTGTTGTTTTTCTCCCTACATGAGTTTTTCTCCCTATAGGACTAATATAACAAGAAAAGTAATCTCCTCCTAAATTATCAATGGGAAACTCCCAAATGCCTTGTTCTTTGCTAGGAATGTAAGTGGACCAGCCCCTGGGGACAAAAATGCCTTCCTCTGGATGCTTAATTTGCTTCAACATCCCAATGAGCACTTTTTTCCCAAGAAAGGAAAAGGGAAGGAGCGTGTTGGTGGCAAAATTGGAGCTCTCATCTTGCTGCCACCACTATGCTTATCAGAAATTTTAACCTATTTAAAGCAAAACAACATTGAAGAGTCATATATAGTCAAGATGGTGGGCACTCCAAGCTCAGCAAGGACATGTTAGAAGCAACTGGGTAGAAAAGCATGAAAACAAATTTGCTTCAGTCCTAATATACCATTTTAACATCCTTTATAAAAAAAACCTGTTACAAAATGCCATTCTAAACCATAAATGCCAAAATATATTAACATAAACTGTCAAAATAAATTAATATTTTATTTATTTGATTATTTTTAAAAGGCATTTCCCTACTGCTTCTCAACTCATCAGAGATTCAAACCCTGTTCTCCAGAGTTGCAGTCAAATGCTCAAACCACTGTGGCGTCTAAAGATTATTTACTTTTCAGTAGCAGTAAAATCTTAATTCTAAAACCATACACTTGTTTACCATGGGATTGGTTGATATTCTGTTTATTGTGTTAGGTTTTATAATCTAGTTCAATATTTAACATATACCTTTTATGTTGTACTTTCGATCAAGTGGATCTGTGCATATGTATGTCAATTGCCTTTATATATCTCAATGTCCTCACACATGAATGTATACCCACACAAACACCATTTTGGTGAAAATTATGCAAAATCTTCTGCATGAATGACTGGTAATTGAATCTGCTTTGCATTTAAGCTTCTTTAGTCATTCCTCCCTCATTTCACCATACAGGGAGAGTATTAGTTTATGCATAACCCATTGCAAGGACCGTAAAATATAGTACAAAGAAAACAGCCTAATCCAGAAAAGACAGGTGTCAGAAGATAACATGCCAACTTTTCTTTGCCCATGATGATTCTGAAACAACCATTACACAATTATAACTGACAAAAAGTACAGTATATGAAATAAAAATTATTGCCTATTTTTCTCATGTATACCGCACTAATATTTCCTCTCCTTTCCTCTGTTATTTGCTTGTGTCTGCTATAAATTGCAAGTCACTTGTTGCAGAAAGATATCAAATTATGTTCTTAATAAAGCATTATTGCTTGAATGGCAAAAGAGAGTGATACAGAATGAAGGAGAGAAGGAGACTGTTGTTTAAAGCTGAAATCACTTCTCTAAACATCTCCTAAGCAAACATTGAATAACAAGACCAGACAGAGGAATTGGTTGAATAAGGACCACTTTATCTGACCCATAAACTATTTGAACTGTGTTGAAACTGCAAAAGAGCAAGAGTCAAGAAGCAACCTTGTGCAGGATCAGTTGAGACAGGTGCCACTCCATGACTTCCTCCTCAGCGTCCCCATCAGTGAGCCATGTGGGGTTTCAAGAGCAGCCCAATAAACAGGGTGCTCCCTAGGCAGATACAAGCAACCTAACCTACATGCCACAGGACTTCGGGGAAGGCATGTGGTTAGTCCCTTTCTCCCACTGACTGGACAATAGGACCATCACTCCCTCATCACTCCCTTTTGTCTATCCTCCTGGAACAAAATACTGCCTCCTTCCAATAAATGAACACCATTTTCTCTGTAGGGTTTTAGAAAAAACTATAGTGGAAGAAAATGACTCAACCTCCATTCAAGGCAATTTGTGTCTTCTTATTTACTCATTTACAGGGTGTATTAATGCATTGGTGTCACAGTTATCACTTACCTCATCTCCATTTAAGGTCAGCAAAAGCAAGTCTTCCCCTGCAATGCCTTGTTCTATGCAGTTTCAGAAGCACATTTGCTTTGTGTCTCACTTGCGGATACAATTTTTAGGGAAGGAATTTATGCACTAAAATTCCTAATTTCTAATTTCTGTGTATGTTCATAACCAAGAATCCAGAATATCTATTTTATATTTTTATCTGGTAGTTTATTGTGTTTATTCTGGTGATCATGTATATATTAGCTTATCTACATATCATAAGAAGATGTGGATTTTCAATGTGTATTGCTAAATAATACATTCTGAATAAAGACAGGTCTATAGTGATCAGTTCTATTTGCATAAAATAGTAGCTCATGCTTTATTTATTTTGAAGGGTACGTTCTTTCAGACTTTCAAACTTTAATGGAATTTACATAGGTGTGTATGGTTCCTTAAGAATCTTCACAGAAAATATAAGTGGTGATTTATTTAGAAGAACAGTCCTCTTAATGGTTCTATTTCTTATGTCAGTTCATACCTTTTTGGGGGTGGGGGGACACTTCATTTATTATTATCAGACAACATAAGGTAGTATTTTATAATAGCCTCACTGAAAAATTATGTAAAAAGGTTTGAACTGAGACTGTATTTAAGAACATTTCTCTTTTTGTATTCAGAAGAGTCAGAAATTCAAAATTGCAATTCCATCTACCCCGTGTTCTCAATTGACTTGAATGTCTGTATTATCAGGGTTATCTGAACCTGTTCATTTTCATTTTTCAGATTCCAGAATGTCAACAGATTTGCATGCATCCCTCATTATATCTGATATTTTGATTTGTATGTGTATCACAGATTCTACAAACTTTGAACAGTTAATACAAACACACACAGTATATTATTTTGGATGAACATCATAGAATCTTTAATATTTCAAAGGTTAGTTGTCTTTGAGATATTACAGCATCTTTAGTATATCGTTCCTATGAATGAATATGGCAGCTAGTTTGAAAGGGGCCAGAATTCTAGTTTTGTCAATGATCCTTATGCTGATGAACCTATTGACATCATGTCTATGTTATCATCTTCAACACCTTTCTTCTATATTACTTTGTATGTGTGTCCTTATCTAGTCTTAGTAATTCTTCCACAGAATTCTTCATATCATTCTGTCAGAGCTGGTGAATCTCACTAGTAGTCAATATTGATCTTGTAATCAATATTGGCCAGAAATCTGTATCAGCTATGTAGCTATGTATAGTTACATAGTTAAGTATTTCACCCACTCTAATTCCCACTGATGAGCAGTAGTCATTGATGGAGGTCTGTTTCTCTGTTGATCAGAATACAATAGATTGACTTTCCCACTCCTCCCATGAGCAATCCCTATTGTGACAGTTAGAAGCAGGACCCCCTTCTCAATGCCCACCGGCACAGGAAATTCCTTGTGTGAGAAAACAATTCCATCAATAAGTTCCTTCCTGACTGAACAGGTCCCTATCAATTGGCAGTTGCTACTACCTTGCAAGTGGGGACTGGAAGACTTTCAAGGCTTAGCAATACTACAAACCAGTAAAAAAAAAAAGTGTAGCTAGCTACCTTGGTGAATTTCAACCATTTTTATTTTGTTCTGTGGTTTCAAATATAAATTCATTAACTGATTTGGTTGTGAAAAATGAGGAAGTATGAATGGGAAGAAATGCTTACAATAATGTTTGTAGGATGGTCAGGATTCAGGAGTAGTATTCCTTTCTTTTTCTGTATTTCAGCTTTTATTGTTCAATGTGCAGTCTTTGATATTTTGAAATGCGCCGCAAACTCATCATTGGAATCAATATATTTTTTAAAAAAGAACCTGTCTGACTCTTAATCAACATGTCTATCCTTTTTCCAAGTTCTGCTACAGAAAATTTACCATTATTGAACTGCTCCTTTAACAATATCACTTGACATTTTTCCATGCTGCTATAAATTAACATGTAAAAGAAAAGCATAAAAATTGATCTCACTGTGTTTAGCCTTTTGTCTTTCTAATGCAAATTTTGTTGTGATTCTCAATATCCTCAAAAACTATCAATCGCTACATTCAATATTGTTAAAATGAGCACTTGTGTAAGGAGAGATGTCATAGCAGGGACTCTCTCTCTGTAACATACACAGAACTGTTTCAAAATCAGAAATTCCCCCATGCATATATCTCTGGACATCATGAATCAATATTTCTCTCTACAACCTTCAGATTTGCATAGGTAGGAGAAGAGCTGGCACCTCTTGCCAGGCCATTCCCATGTATGTTTTGTTTAATGAACACCTCCACTAAGAAAAACTGTTGTGTATGAAGGATTCTATTTTTGCATCCACCGTTTAATTTTTTTGTTGTACCTGCCATTTTGGTCCAACATCATTGAGATTTTTAAAAGTCTGCTTGACTACAGTAACAATAACAATAAATTAATGAGAATCTTTATGAAATAGTTTACTAGAAGTATAAAAGGGCTCAATTCCTCAGTTTTTGTCAAATCACACATATTCCTAAACTCAAGCGCCATGCTGCTAGTTAACACGCTGCACAGCCTTGAGGCAAACATCCATTTTTTCCATTTACAAATTGACCTTTCAGTTCTTTTAGACAGCAGTTGTCTACAACCAGCAATTTCCAGGGCCAAGGCAACTCACAAAAGCCTTTGCTATCACAGCCGGAAGCCATATTTTTATGGGAATTATGAGAAAGAACTTCAATTTCATAATAATATCCCATGAACAGAAATAGAATTTAGAAAAGACTTCTAAAACCTCAAAGTTCCTTTTATCAGGTGGGTGTTACCTTTTATCTAAAAAGGTTGTTTGAACTCTCAAAAGTAAAAGCTGATAAAATGCACTTCTTAAAGTAGCCATTTTGTCATTATTTTTCTCTTACTCTGTTAAAAATGAGAGTCTCCGTGTTAGGGTGAGATTATTACATTAAATCAGTGCAAATGTAATCAGATTAGAAGCTAGCACTGATTGTATCTGAAACCCAGTGTAGCATGTTTGTTGTCAGTGTTCTTATATCAAAGAATCATGTCAAAATGTATTTTTATGTAGAGGTGTCATTTCCTTCTTCTTGGAAATATATTTATTCCTGGAAAAGACTTACAAGTGCATACCTGTTCTAGAAAAACAATTAGTTTGAAAATAGTATTTCATACTAATTATCTTTCTAGAATGCAAAACTGAACTTCCTGTTTGAAAATAATTTTAAACTATCAACATACAATCTAAAAATCTAAATAAACGAATTATTTTTTGAAATGTTATTAATTATTTGACAGAAACAATCTAATATACAGTCAGAGAATATACATTCAAAAATAATGAAATGTGTCTAGATCTGTATTCAAATCCCAACTTGTGCAAAATAAGTATAACATACTTTACCATTCACTCGAATTCAAGACATTTTCAAAGCAATATCCATGCAAACAATTCCTAACTAGAATTATTGTTTACTATGTTTTAGAAAAAACTGTTTCCATCTGAATAATAGCAATAGTGCCACCAGCTACACCCCCCCCCCTAATATCATATGAAAAAATCCTAATGTAATTTTTGTTTAGAGAAACCCCTTGCAGGTCAGGGAATATATCTTCATGATCAAAAGAATTTCAGAATATGTCTAAACACATCAGGATATCACATTAATAAAAAATAACTCCATAAGAATAGGAACAGGCAATAAAATAAATGGAATCTTGAGCGATCAGTATCTATCTGTTTAAATGAGGAGATCAGCTATTTCAGTTAGAGGCTTTAGGGTCCTTATCACATTAGGAAATAATTTGTTTCTGAGACTGTTTGAGAATGATTTTGAATGGGTCCCATCACATGATGTTTGCCCCATCCTGTTGGTATTTCATTGGAATCAACCTGCAAAGTGTCACAGAAACGGATTATTTGCAGGCAGAATTCTAATCATGTTTTTTGAAATACTATGGATACTTCCATTGTTTTTTCTCATGTCAGGACTGACTTGAGCAAGTCATTTCTAATGTGAGAGAATTGGCCATTTGCAAGGACATTGCCCAAGGGATGGCCAGATGTTTGATGTTTTACCATCCTTGTGGGAAGCTTCTCTCATGTCCCCACATGGGGAGCTGGAGCTGACAGAAGGAGGTCACCCACTCTCCCTGGATTCAAACAGCTGACCTGTCAGTCAGTAGTCCTGCCACCATAAGGTTTAACCCATTGCGCCACTGAGGGCTCCTTCCGTTGCTGAAGCACTTATGCATCCCATCAGCAATAGTATGACTTGTCATTCATGGGCAGTCCACAGACTTTTCATGATGGAAGCGGCTTCCATTTCTGTTTTGGACATTGAAGGGGAAAGATCTCCAGGATTACTGTAATCGCTAATTGCCGTTTTACCTCATTATTCTTTCTAATGTTTTTACCTAAATCTCTGCAAGTTCTTCCCTCCATTGCATCCATATATGTAACAGAATGTTAATATTTAAAAGAACTTGAATTAGTAGTAGTTCGGGACTTCAAGGTTACATTACTGCACAATCTTAGAAAAAAAAACTTTTTAAAAGGTCATAGAGTGATGTAGGGGGTGTTTTGAATGGATTAGGAGAGGCCAGCCTTCCGTGTTGTGATTAGTCAAAGCGTAATATTTTCAAATCATAAGAATCATAATAATCAGGTGTGATGAAGAGAGTGTGCATCCCGTCTCAATACAATATGCATCCAGTCCTTAAAAAATATGGGATGCATACTGATATAAACGGATTATATGTCAATGTGATAAGGTCCTAAGAGACAGCCCATTTGTACTTACTTTGCTGTATTTTTGAAAGGCATATTGAGTTTTTACCCGTTAATTAACATTTATTGTTAGTAGTGTTTGGTAACCTCTCACAGCTCAAGACAGCATCTGCTTAACGTTTTCTCTCAAAGTGCTTGGAAAAGTTTGTCTGTTTTATGGGCATTTTCTCCCGTTTCATGTGCATTGATGGCAATGTACACATGTGTTAATCATTATATTGTCCCTTGGCATTGTCATGTGGTTTCATCTTCTCTGAACCCATCAGTCATGGCACAGAGCTGCTTGGAAATTCAATTACCTATCAAACTAGGATCAAGAAACCAGTTTCGGATGCCCAATGCAGAGTTGATCACATAGGAATGTCAAACATGATGAGAGAAGGAATGATGCTGTTGCTCACATCGGTCATATGTTGGGGTAGCTAGTGTGCTAAACACTTGTCACATCAGCTTCCAAACTTTGCTTCTACAATGAGCAGTACAGATTGAACATCCTTTATCCAGAATTGCAAAATACTCCAGAATTGTCCACATGGGTAGCTAAGATAGTGAGCTGGGCTTTCGGATGGTTCAATGTACACCGACTTTGTTTCATGCACAAAATTGCAAGAAATATTGTGTCTATTACCTTCAGGCTATATGTATCAGGGTATATGAAAAATGAATGAATTTCATGTTTAGACTTGGGTTGTGTCTCCAAGAAATTTCGCAAACTACATATTTGCAATTACACCTATTCCAAAATCCTGAAAAATCCAAAACATGTCTGGTCCACAGCATTTTGGATAAAGGATATTCATCCTGTATTAGCTAATAATATTTTTAAATAATTAGCGCTCCACACTCTATTTATTTGCATATAGCATCCAATATATAGATAGCCTGATCATAAAAAACAAAATAGATTAATGATACCGTATATATACGATATTCAAACATACACTCTAGATATTGATTGTCCTGGCTTGAATCGGAGAAAGGCAGTGAGAGAGGACAGTTGGATGAACTGCACTCCCGTTCTTATTCTCATTTTCCTACAAAAGCCAGTTTCCTTCACAACTCTGCTAAAATGGCTCTATGAGAGCAGGAATAAATAAGTTGGATATTTGATCATTTAATTTTTTTGCTGTTCCTGCTAATATTATACGCACACATTGAAATTTATCTTAGCCATTTGATTCCTATTCTTCCTGTGGGCAATGTGGATTGTTTCTTTACAAATATGTGCTTTTAAATATATTTAATGCCCACTAGAGATCTCCCCCCTCTCCCCAACTCCAACTTTGTCCTGTTCCGTGTTCACACAATTTTAAACAACTAATTCACTTTCTCTTGTGAATATGGAGTTAAATGTTCCAGCTAGGAACAAGTTTGTGTGTCCCATATGATTGTTGACAGTGGTTGTTGTGTTCCTGTGTGGATAATGCTGAGACTGACTAGTAGTACTGCAGTGCAAACATCTAGGTGTAGAAGGTACTAATCATATTGGACATTTGATTCTCTTTCCCTTTGTATCTGCAACTAGAAAAAAGAGACATTCTGAAAACAAAAGGTGAAGTTTGGGAAGAAGAACATCTTTAATCAGATCTTTGTATATGGCCTGCCACATTTGTCGCTGCTTCTTTCACCAGTATGTATTTTTGGCACCATTTTAAAAACAACAGTGGCCTCTAGTTAATCAGGCAGCCACTATTCTTCTACTTAATCAGCTATCATGTATGCAAAAAGATAGCATTGGATTGCCAAACAACCATTCAGATTTAGCTGGCGCTTATTCAGATTTGGCAGCATAAAAACATAAAAACAAATCACAGAGATGGCAAGAGAGTAGGTTTGTCTTTACGATGCAGCGAAAATAGGCTACAAAACTGTATCACTGTGAGATCACTGTTTTCCATCCTCCATAATTGTCTTTTTTTAGAGTAGCGAAAGTGGGAGAAGGAAATATGGAAAGGGACTTTCGTGATGCCTTCAGAATTAATCATTTTATTTTAGCACGAGCTTTTGCGAATTACCATGCAGTGGTGAAGTACAATTTTCAAATATCAGGTATATATGACTCAGTTATTATGTAGCTACAAGAATAGAATGAAAGGGAAGGTGGTACAGAAGAATCCTAAGAATCGGATCCAAAATATATTGTTTTATCTCTTTAGGAAGTTAGCAAGCCTGTGTATTAATTTAGAGCATGTTTACATGAAACTCACTACTGCTATATAGTCAGTGCACCAGTTGATTTTTTTTCCTGTATCCAACTCTCACAACTACATAATCTTGCATATGTACCTAAGCTTTGAATACCATATTCCAGTATTCCAAGTAAATTCCAATCCATGAAAACAAGGGGTGTGTGACTGGGCAAAAACACATGTCATTTTCAGTCCCATTTTTGACTCCCCCCCCCCCCCATCCTATTTACCAGGAAATTCCCAAAATTGGAAAGGGGATTCCATTTTCGCGCCAATAAGATTTGGTCCACTCGTATTAATGGGGAAAGTTTAGAGGTTTGTTTCTTTGTCATGTTTAGGCCTATCAGCATGAAACTTGCCTCACTTGTAGGCCACATTTATGCCTGTTAGCCTGCCAAGTTTCAGAATGTTTCACCACTGCACTGAATTTTGGGAATTTTTAAAATGTTTTTACCATAACTTTTAAAAAACCCACAAAAGAGGGTTCTATAAATTGTAGTTCCCAACCAGTGCATGTCACAAGAGGAGATGAGAATAGACACAGTCAGCTAGGCCTCTGATTGGCTGAAAAAGTGGGAAACAGAGAGAGAGAGAAACTCAACTCCCATCATGCCCAGGGAGGGAGCGCAGAGGCTCCTCCAATGCTCGTGTCACACAAAGTGCTGCTGGGAAAATGAGTTCCCATTTGCAGGCCCTGGAAGGGGGGGGGGGCTTCTGGAACGGATGGAGAAGGCTGCCTGATTTGTGAGACTGCCCACATGCCATGGCTTCTGCCTCACGTAGAGTGCCGCTCATCCTGATTAGCCCCTATTAGCTGAAAGATCCAGCTGAGGTGATTCGTATCACTTAATAATAATAATAATAATAATAATAATAATAATAATAATAATAATAAAACTTTATTTATACCCCGCCACCATCTCCCCAACGGGGACTCGGGGCGGCTTACATGGGGCCATGCCCAGGACAATACAATATAACAAAATATAAAACAACATATCATAATACGATTAAACAATACAAAAAATAACAATGTATAGTACAGAACAAAATCAAAAGCAACATAACATAACAAGGGCGGGCCGCATGAACACAAAGTTAAAACTCGGGGTAAGAAGAGATAAGAATAAAACCATGGGGAACAGGGACATGAGATAGTGAAACAGTCTAGAGGATATTTATTTATTTATTTATTTACAGTATTTATATTCCGCCCTTCTCACCCCGAAGGGGACTCAGGGCGGATCACATTATAACACACATAGGGCAAACATTCAATGCCCATAAACACATCAAACAGAGACTGAGAGACACACGCAGAGGCAAGTTAACCTTCTTCTGAGGGGATGTTCGATTCTGGCCACAGGGGGGAGCAGCTGCTTCATCATCCACACTGACGGCACTTCCTCATTCCAGGTCGTAAATTAGTTAATCTTGCCTCCCCACTTTATAAGTGGTACCTTATCTCCTACTTGATAGATGCAACTATCTTTCGGGTTGCTAGGTCAGCAACGAGCAGGGGCTATTTTTTATTTTTAATTGACGGGTGCTCACCCTGCCACGGGCTGGCCTCGAACTCATGACCTCATGGTCAGAGTGATTTAAGGCAGCTGCTCAACAGCTGCGCCACAGCCCGGATAGATGTTGGCGGGGGAGTAACAAAGGAGGTATATGACAGTTACTCTCCGAAAGCACACCGGAAGAGCCATGTTTTTAAATCTTTCCTAAAGGCTAAAAGAGTGGGGGCTTGCCTGATCTCAATGGGCAGTGAGTTCCACAAACGGGGGGCCACAGCAGAAAAGGCCCTCTCCCTTGTTCCCACAAGGCGGGCCTGAGATAAAGGCAGTGGCGACAGGAGGGCCTCCCCTGATGATCGAAGAGCTCGGGCAGGTTTATGGTAGGAGATACGGTCACGAAGGTAGGTGGGTCCCAAACTTAAGGCTTCGGCTGCCCTCCCCCAGTCTGTTTTCGGTGATCTGGCAGCCAGATCGCTGAATTTCCCCAAACCCGGTATCACCAAACGAAAACATGCACACCCCTAATGACAAAAACCCAGGCTGGATCTACACTGCCATATAATCCAGTTTCTGAATTCAGATTATCTACTTTGAACTGGATTGTGTAAATCTACACTAACATATAATCCAAAACAGATAATCTGGATTCAGAAACTGGATTATATGGCAGTGTAGGAGAGGCCCCAGTTAGCCACAAGACTGCTTCTTTCTTTTTTTTCTTCCTCCCTTTCTAAATGCAGAAATAAATTTGATCCATCTTTGTAGAAGTGGTGTTTTTGATAAAACATATCTGTGTTCTCTCGAATTTTTTTGTTCATTTGTGATTTGAATGTATTGAAAAAGATGTCCTTAAACCAAGATACTTAAAATATGTAGGCTTTCATCCACAAAACCCTGTTACAGGTGGACCAAGGTTTATGTTTTATAGTCTCTCTAAACAGCTGTATATGTTCTGTCACATTTAAGGCCCATTCTTCTTGTAGTAACAAAGCCTGCTCCCTGCATGGGTGGCATTCATATCCTTTTGTTTCCTTTCTATACAACCTGTTCAAATTCAGCTGCAATGTCTATAAAACAAATACTGGAGATTGGGATTCACAGAACAGAAAACATCTTGGTACCTTTGGGGTATATCTACACTATAGAATTAAGTCAGTTTGAGACCACTTTTATTGCCATGGTTCAAGGCAATGGAATCCTGGGATTTGTCGTTTCGTGAGTCACCCACACTCTTTTGCTAAAGACCTTGTAAGACTACAACTCTCATTAGTTCATAGCCTTGAGCCTTGACAATTAATGTTTTTGTGTCAAACTGCATTCATTTTACAGTAAAAATACACCTGTAGACATCACAAAAGAGTAGTGTCATCCACTAGTGAAAATAGATGTCCCTATTTCCCTGAATATGATGTTCCCTTTGATGGGAACACTTTTACAACGGTGTCATAGACCATATATTTAAAAGAATTCAGGTAATAAACATTCATTTTCCATTTGTACCATCTGGATTTTAGACACTCATAATGAAAGCCCCTTAAAAACAGCAGATACCTGAAGAGAACCGGTTGTCAGCTTGATTTTTTTAATAGCATCCCGCAATTACAAATATTGAGGACTTTTAAAATAAATTACATTTAAATGTACATGGGTGGTTTAGAAAATGACAGCAGACTGGCCACCCACACTGGATTTTTAAAAACGTTATATTTCAAATCAGCATGTTGTATAGGTTACAGAAATACTCTACAAACAGCATATTCTCTGAGTTTAATGTTAAGTATTGTATTACATCCTACATATTTTCTGATGGTGACCTCTAGCATCACGTGGCTTTCTGCTTCCAGGCATTTTACAGATATTCTTGGTTATTTCTGTGTCTGTATGCACGCACACATTCAGGCATGCATGAACATCAATCTATATGCACATGTTCAGTTTACAGTGTAAGAGCCTATGACTGCAGGGAGGAAAACAAATCTTATGGAGTGTTTTGCCAAGGATTTATTACTCTACTGGACCCTCACACCCAATGATGTAATGAGAGTCAGACCATATGTCTTTTAAACCAGAAACTACATGATGTGAGTTTAGAGTGTGGCTCCTAAGTGCTGAGCCTTTCATTTCTGGCAGCATAAAGCAGTAGCTGCCAGTTGTGCATTTCTCCTTTTGAACAGACAGCAAGTCCATCATTAAAAAGCAGCTTTTGCAGCCATGGTGAGGATGTTTCACTGGGATTTTTTCCAAACCACTGTGCTAGAACAAATGCATTTAATCAGGTGACATCAGACAGCACTGAAAACACAATTTTTTGTGAAATTTAGTTTTGCATTTGCTATTAGGAGCCAGTGCTCATCTCTTTTGCAATTCTCTACTGGACCTGATCAAAAAACACACTAGCTGGAGGGCATCAGCAATGCAGATCACTCAGAAGGAAACAGAACAGCTGTGTTTCTGAAAGCTGAAATAAGCTGGGGATATTTAAAACTATTACCCTTAGTAGTAAGCCCTCAAGAAACCTGTTAAGGCGCTCAGTGAGAGACCTTGGTGAAGTCCAAGTCCCAGCTTTTTATGTATCCTCCTCCCTTACTTAGAAACTCTGTGTTTCCAAAATATATTTTTGAAAAATTCTTACAAATCAGTACCATTAAAACAACAAAAAAGACTTCAAGGCAAGAAAAAATGTCATGCTGCCATTCAGTAGCTCCAGGTAAGAATTATATGAGGATAATCTTCCAGGAAAATTTGAACAAGAAGATAACCACCAGCATGGATTTTACGTCACACTGGCAGGTGTGCAATTCTGAATAGAGATTAGAGGTTGTTTACTTTCACTAAATAGAAATGATTTGTTTCTTGGGAAAGAACCTCAGCTACTTTACATTCAACCAATAAGGTAGTTAAGTTGCTTATAGCTGTGTTTTCATAACTGGCCATACTTTCAGATCTGACAATGGCATCTGCTTCTTAAATTGGTGATAAATTAACTGACTTCAAAATCTTTGCTTCAAGGAATTCCGAAAGTAGTTGTTCTTGCTGATGATTAACAAAGGGTCAGTCTACATGGGCATGAAAACCTGGAGTGACCCAGAGTTGACTCCTGGCTATCTTTACAATGTTCCTGCACCTCTAGTAAGTATAGCAGGTTATACTCTGGCTGGATCTACACTGACATATAATCAAGTTCAATGCAGTTAATCTGCATTATATGGCAGTGTAGAGCCAGCCTCAATTAATCCAACTTTGTCTTGCTTTAGGCAAATTCAGGGAATACTTCACAGACTATCCTAAGGTTTCAAGGCAGTATGAACAACTGAATCAGATCTATTTCAGAGTGATCCATTATTCACCGCCATCCCTGAGCACATGTAAAGGGGGATGGATCATGTCAATGTCAGTGCTGTCATTGCTCCTAGTCAGCTGCAGAGTCCTGTGCAAACTCCTGGCTGTTATGGATATTCCTTTTTGACATCAACAGAGGCACCCAAGTGACCAAGAAGAAGGTGGAGGGTTTTTCCCCCTCCTTCTTCCTGGTTGTGAGGGAGCCCCTGCTCATACACTGGAACAGGATGCCCTTTACTGCCAGGAGCTCTCATTAAGCTCTGCACTTACCTGGGAATGGTAACAGTGACACAGAAGGTGAGGTGAAGTTCCAGTGGGGCTGATTCAGTCTCAGCCCAGTTGGACCATGTGGACACCAACCCACAATTGCAGAAGGTTTGGCAAGGTGGCTGTGGCCACTAGGCATGTGTTATCCAAAAAAAAATGGTTCAAAACTGTGTTCAAAAATAAGTGGCAATGGCACTTCATTTCTAAAGTGCTTTCTGAATTTTGGGGGTAAACATTTCAAATCTCTACGAAACTCCTGATTCTTCATAAGTACTTTGTTAATGGCAGACGCGATTGCGCATAGGGAAAATATCACTGGCAGTGGGGAAACTTCAGGGGATTCTCTCACTATCCTGGTCAAATTTGTTACAGTGATAGAACACAACCTCCACTGTTAGCTCACCAAATTTCAGAACATTTAGATGATCCACTGATTTTTAGGGATTTTAAAAAAAAATTATGAATACATCTCCCTTCTCTCTTCTTCTCTCACCAAGCTCATCAAGCACCCAACAGCGGCCAGCCAGCTACCTTCCACCATCTCTTTCCCCGGAGCAATGAGGCTTGTTTGCCATGCGGTCGGATTTATAAAGGCTAATGGCAGCCAGACACCCCAATAACCCCATCCCTCCCTCAAACATAAGCCCTCATTGGCTGAAAAGCAAGCCTACTGTTAGGCATTGCTTCCCAGCCAGCAGCACAGTTATAGCTGAGTCATACATCCAAAGACATCTGCAGACATTTGAGCAATGGTTTTACAAGCGTCAAAATCTAAATATTGCGGTGGACATACTAATTCACGTTGGAAACCCATTTGGATGTGCTAAACTTCCGAATAAAATTACGACATCCAAGACTTCCGCTTCAAACGAACAAACCTAGTGTTCACCTGTAGTGCCACTCCAGATCATTTCCCCAGATTTACTGGCCCATGTAGATTCATCCATAGTCAGGCATCTTCTGGCTCTTAATTTCCTTAAAATTGATTTTCATAAGGAAATACACAAAACAAAACTTAGTTCCTAATTAGATTCCTTTTATACATGTATAAGGTGCTGGAAGGAAGGAGGTATCTCAAACATCTTCTTCAGCAAAAGAAATGCCACGTTTGCTTTCTCTTTCATTTGGTTGTTTATGCTTTACATTGTTTTCAATCAGGAAACAGGAGTTTGGAATGCTGGCAAATTTATATTCAATGGGTACAGCTAGTCCCAGCAAGGAGCAGATTATGTTTTGTTTGCCTGAAATGCAGATGTTAAAATGTGGAGCTTCTCAGGTCAAGAGATTAGGAATGTCAATGTAGATAAAAAGGACTGATGCCAAACCATTGACACATTGATTGGATCCAAAGGAATCATAAAAGGTAATGACTACATTTTAAAAGAACAATAGCACAAGCATAGCTAAGTACCAATATTGAAACTTAGGACTTGAGCGCACAATGGTTTAAAAGTATGTTCAGGTGTCACAGAACTGTCCTAGTTGAAAACAAGAACATGCTTGCATAGCCCCACTTCTTATCACACAATTCATCTTATAGCACTTTCAAAATATAGATCACGCTTTCTGCTTAGAGGGCCATATTGTGGACCACTTCTCTCAACCTATGCATTACCCCTGTCTGGACATGATCCCTTTTTTTATAACTGAAAGAACTGCATAGTTTTAATAATTGGGTTTTCTTATGAGAGTCTACCATGTTGTGTTTTTGTTACAGCATGACTTTACAGTTGCACGGTAACATATAGCTGGGTTTCCGAGTACATGTAAAGCTCTCCATGCCTCTCACCACAATAAATATGTATTTTGCAATTCCCAACCTTTTCACATCAGTTTATGCTTCCCAGGGGTGGTCTAGTTATCATTGCTAAACCTTGTTTTGGGGTGCATGGGATCAGCATAACTCCAAAGCTATCTATAGGTGACATTTTTGTCAATTTGAATACAGCACACGACAATCAAAGGCCATACAAGTTAACAAATCAATGCTGTTGTAACCTCTATGAATGTAGTTGGAGACCTAAAGGAGTAGCTTTGCAAAAAAAAAAATCCTCATCTTTCTAACAGTAAGGAAATGCTTGTATAACAAAAAAAAATCCACAATAATGCCAGAAATACATTGCAAAATTATGGAGTTACACTGAATTCAAATTCAAATTAAAAAGTAAACAGGACAAAACAGGGAAGTAATAGCTATGTAGCTGGAGGTTCTCTCTGTCTGCTCCCTGAATGTTGAAAGGGCACAGCTTGGGAAAAAAGGGAAATGAAGCCAAGAAATATCATGACCACAACGCCCACAACACATGGATTCTCCCTGCTTCAGCCCTAGTGATCTATCGCATCATTTAAACACTAAAAAAAGTGTTTTCAGGAGACTATTTCCTCACAACCTCTGAGGATGCCTGCCATAGATGTGGGCGAAACGTCAGGAGAGAATGCTTCTGGAACATGGCCACACAGCCCGAAAGACATACAACAACCCCAGATTAACTTTAAATTTAGCTATGCTGCCCATCAAATGGCAGACACTCATTTAACCACTACCCAAAATGGCAAACGTACAGACCAACACTTACTAACTTGATATACTGTTCATAATTATCTCCATGCCACAATGAGGTGGCAGATTTGGGACTTTTTAGGAATTTGTAGACGATGAAGACATTGATGAAAATGATTTTCCAGTCCTGAGTGCCTGTTTCAATTCATTTTAATATGATGTCTAATAACTAAACAAACTAGTTTTAATACAAAGCAATACCTGATTTGGGGTGATCCCCTTTTATCTTGCAATCCAATCCACATGTTTCATCCTGCAGTGTTGAAGAGGGTCCTTTGACTGACTGTATTGGTTCAGTAAAGAGAAGGTAAGGATGGTAAACACATCTTCTCCAAGATTCTTTTTATAGGAAGTTCTTAGGATTGTTTGCTTTACTTTGGATTCAAATATTTGCAAATATAATTTAGCACTGAGAAAGAAATGACACTTGAAAATGTCATTGGGAATCCATGAACATTTTTGCATGCCCAAAGGAATTCACCAAATCAGATTCATAATGAAAAGTTAAGACAAGTGACTAACTAGCACAATGTATAGCTTGTAGCTGCGTCAGTTTAAGGAGAAAGTGTAGAATGGAATGCCTGTGTTGCTTATTTATGCCAAACACACAAAGATAAAAATTGATTGGAGGTCATTTGGAAGCAGCAAGACTCCTCTGTACCTGCTGTTAGTTAGTAAATTCAAGTAAGATCACTCCACTCCTCTTAAATAAGTGATTTATAATCTCAACTGTTGTAATTTACTGTAAGCAAAACATAAGATTAGTAATGTGCTTAATATGAATTATTAAATTCCCATTAGACTAAATTACCTCCCAGAGAGATGCACAAAATGATTCTGAATTAATTTATATACTTCAATAACCCTATATTTACACCTATTTTTTAAAGTCAAGGGGAATTTAGCAATTTTAGCAAGTATCCAGCTCCTTCTCCCTCCCCGCTTGCTGGAAGGAGCATTCCCTAAGTTAAAAAAAGCCAGAAGAAGCAGAGAGAGATGATCATCAACAGTCCCACTCTCTCTCTGTATTTTTCAGAGCTACATTCTCCATTGTATTCAAATCCTCCAAAAAGATATGAGAAAACCTAGGGGCTGTAGGAGAAAGCAGGCTCATTGAATCACTGAAGATAGAACCAACTTTCTGCCATTGCAATAGATCAGAAGCAAAACTTGAAAAGATAATGTTTCATCTTGCAACTCCCAGAATTCTCCACCCTACATGGTTACACTGGCTGGGAATTCTGGGAGCTGTAACCCAATAAAGTATTCCTTCCCTCCTCTCACAGCTCAGAATTCACCTTAAGTTAGAAGGACTTGTTTAATCTACGAGAGGCTCATGTTGAGTCCAACCACTTTACTCTCTCCTGTTCCCCTTGAAATTCACATAAATTGATTTGATGTTCCTGCATGGCAGAGGATTGGACCAAATAGCTCATGCAGTCTCTTCCAACACTATGATTCTATAAAATACAATTTCAATGAAGATTTCTGGCAAAAACATTTTACGTTTTTATTTTATGTTTCATTACAATGTGAGTTCCATCCATTATGACTAGTGGGTCTTGGACCTTGAAATTTACTTCAAGTGTTAATGAGCCTCTCAGTTCATACAAATTTATCTGCCTGCAATACTCTTTCCAGTTTCCATTTTCTGACATTTCCATAGCTTTTGTAAACTTTCTGGCGTGTCTTGTTTCAAGTATGCAGCTCCTTTTCCTTTGCTAAAAATGAGGAAGATGAAAGTGTGTGAGTGCGAGTGGGAGGGAGTATTGAGAGCACTCAACTTCATTTTGAATAGTTACCACTTGAATTGTATTTAAACTGAGCCAAAGGCTTAAGTTGTAAATTATTTGAATATTTCTAGCTCATCATTTCAGTGCAACAATGTGAATAGTTACCCAACAGTAAGTCTCATTTAGCTGAATTTAATTTACTTCATGAAATGTTTGTTATAAGTACAAGAGCCCCTGGTTGGAATTAAAATAGGCCACAATTTTATTTATATTGAATATTAAACAGTAAGAATGTAAGGAGGGGAAAGTCACATTTCCATCACTGATCCAGCTGCTCTTGGAAGTGTGATAGCTATGCTGGATCAGAATGTCCCAGCTCTAACCTAAATCTATTGCTACTAGATTAAGAGAAATTGAATTTTGCTGGTTCCTCCTGTCCTAATCCATAAATCAGTCTTGCAGAATCTCCCCTTCTTTCTCCCATTGTCATATCCACCAACCTCTTTTAATGCCCTGGTTTGCCCTTAACTCACATTGTGAGTTTATGTGCCTTCTGGCAACAGCATGACTTTCATAAGATTTTCTTAGGGAAGGAATACAGGTGGTTTTGCCACTTTAATCCCCTCTAATACTTAAGTTGAAGCTGTGGGTACCACATAAATGCTGGTAGCATAAGATGGTGGAAAAAGAAGTACAGAGTAGTTGGTGTCTTCTAAAGGTCCTGTGATAGCTGGTCCGCCCACATGAAATCTAAGGACATTTCCAAGCAGTGCCCAAATCCGTGTTTTATATTGGGGCCAAAATATCCCGGGACCTGACAGCAGGTCCACACACAGACCAGTGTGTTCCAGGATTTTGTCCCCTGCCATCCTCACAGTCTTCTTTTGAAGTCGATCAAGATGTAGAGCAGACGGGAGACATCTGGCAAAAGTTTTTTGAAAAAATCAATGTGTTATGCGATGGACCGTATATGCATCCATGCGAATATCTTAATATAAACAAAAGCATATTCGAATGTGCACATATGAGGTCTAATATGTAACAGAGTGATTTTTTAAAAAAATCATTCAGATTTCTCTCTTCTCCCAATTATTAATTCAGCCTCTGTTTAAGATTATAAAGTGTAAAAGAAAGAATTTCAGAAAGTTCAAATTGCTCTCCACTTGTGCTTCCCTTGAGCCACTGGTGGATCCATTTGATCAACTGTTTTGGGCTTTTAAAAAGTGGAACGAACCACACAGGGAGGAGGGAAGGAAGGCACGTGTTTTGTATTACTGCAGTCATGCAAAAGTGTGCATTTTTCAGGCTGAATTGGGTTTTAAGCGCACCTTTTGAACATGTACTTTTCAGCTGTTAACTTAATTCCAATCTCTCCCGCACTTTGGCTAAATATCATTTAGCCACACACATACCCCTTTAAACCTATCCCACTTTTTCCATTCTTTCCTTTCCCATTATCTCCTGTTGTCCTCAGCTTCCTTCAATTCCTGCAAACTGAGTTCTGGGAAAAACTTGTTTTTCACTCAACTTATTCAGTGGAGTGAAGCAAAGAGGAGAGGAAAAGTGAGGAGAAGTGAAGCCTTGCCCTTACTAGTAGGCTCAGGCCAACGGCTACAGCCTCTCCTCATTTGTGAGTTCTTCCCTATACTTTTCCCCTACTTTTGCCATTTTATCCAAACTTTGATGTGTCTTGCCCATATGAGTATTGACTTGTGAAATGTTGGAAGTGAACACCTTCAACATTGCTATCCAAACCAGCTGTGCATCTCCAATGTGGAGGCTGATCTTTCAGACCTTTCTCCATTAGTGTGAAGGGCAATCACTTGTGACGACAAGAATATCATAGGAACATAATTGCTGAACAGTGAGCATAGAACTGCAATATTTCTGTTGCTAAACTACTGAGGTTTGAAATATATGTTTATTTTCAATATTAATGTAAGTTGCCTTATGTTAAATCTATATACATAGTGCTTGCTTTAAAAGACTGATTTAAAAGTCTTTTATGGTTCTTTTGATATTATATGACTTAAGAAGACAGTTGTCGTATAACGTTGTTGAATAGTACCTGAAATATCCTTCATCCTGGCTAAATGAACAAGCTTGTATTTTGGTGTTGAAAGCTAAGGTTGTAAACCCCTATTCCTGTAACTTGCTCTCATTCATAGAGCTCTGCAATGCTCCTCATTACAAGCAATGCAATGTCAGTGTGTTTTCCTTTCCCGTGCTGACATTTTCTTTTGATGAATGCATGACTGCATTCAATAAGTTCTGCGGGTTGAATATATTGATTTCAATTTCATTTGGTCTAGAGCAAATGCTTAGGGGCTTTGCTGAATCAGGACCTCAGTGCCACACATTTCCTATTAGGAGCCAGCTGTTTTCATTAGATAACAATCATCCCGTCTTTTCCAAGAGTCATTTCTAATCCTACTGAGCCAAAGAGCAAGCTGGGTCTGCAATACAGTATGGTGAAATCACCTCCCCCCCCCCCCCCCCCTGGCACCATGGCAGCGGGGAGAGAAAGGCAGGAATTAATACCTGAACCATGTGTATTGTATTATCTATATGCATGCATGGCTCAACTGCCATGGCTCAATGCTATGGGATCCTGAGATTTGTAGTTTGGTGAGATACCAGCATTCTTTTTTGGGGGGGAGGGGGGGGCGGAAAGGCTTGTAAAACTACAGCTCTCATTATTTCATAGCACTGAACCATGGCAGTAGCTAAAGTGGCATCAGACTGCATTCACTCTACAGTGTAGATGTATCCTGAGTTTCCCTTCACAGGGGATACAGTATAACCAGGGGTAGCAGTTTATGGAACTATGCATTCTATTTTAAACTGAAGTTCAAACAATGTTGATACTTGGTCATGTTTTCTCAAAGTACGTACTCCACTGCAAGGCCTTTCCTTTCTTGCCAGATCATGTAAGCAGAAGGCAAAATACAAGGCTGAGTGGAATAAGGGTGATGCACAACTTGCCGCCCAGATTTTGCAATATGAGGAAGAAGCAGAATTCTGATAGTCTCTCCCCACCTTGGCATGGTACTGGGCTGGCATCTTCTTCTCTGGGGTTTGAAGTCATTGGCTGGTGGGCCCAGATCAGTTATATATCTCTTTTCATTGTTATGTTCTATTCTACGAGCTCTTGGGAGTTTTGGTTTGGTGAGATACATATACTAGAGAGATCTAGTGTCAATCAAAGTAATGGTCCACAGATTATTACCAGTCTGTGAGCCATTACAGGCTGTCCCAGCGTTACTAACAGCGACTTACAATTGACTCATAGTTATGAATAGGATTGAGATAATAGGAAGTGAGAGAAATCTACCCTCAGAAGGGAAATTCAATCCTGGAATAGTTATCATGGGGAAAAGGTGTCTCAGCTGAAGCTTTATCACCAATCCTTGTTTCCACGACAAGCCAAATTTTTCAAAATCAAATTTTCACAGAGACAAAACGTGAGGTGAAATCTTCTCAACAGGGATGCAGATATCTATCTATCTATCTATCTATCTATCTATCTATCTATCTATCTATCTATCTATCGCTGGAGTTACACAAACAGATTCAACTTAAGAAAAAACATAAATAATTTATTTTGTTCAAAACTTGAGGACTACCTGTATAAGAAAAAAAATGTGAGGGATGCTCACTAATCTGTGCTTCCACACTGTGAGTAGTGTAAAATTGTTGCAAAGGGACAATATTTTGAACACCTTACATAAATTTTGATTTTAGATGGAATTTGTAACCTTGATCAAATCTTTCTTATAACATTTATTCTTCAATATAAATGTATTTACTTAACCTTCAACAAAGCACCAGTCACTATTAGCTTTTAAAGGGTGTAGACATATTTTGGGAGATCCTGTATTCATAGGGGCAATGTGTTTGAGGTATTGCCATGTATATAGTAAATTGAAAAATGGGGTACATTTCTTCTTGAAAATGTTTTTCATACCTTTTGTCGCCTTCACAGTAGGTATGTGAGGTAACCCAATATTTTAAGTGCGGGATGAGCCTATGAAGGCATGGCTTCCTGAAATATTTACAACTGTGTAATGACCTCTGTTGCTGTGGAGTGCTTGGCTTATCCTCATAATGACTGCCTTTTGTTGGCTATCTACAATATCAATATGTTGTTAAGCAAGTAAATAGTTGCTCTTTTACAAAAAAGAAAACACCCTTGATGCCCTTAATGAAGTTAAAGGTAGAGATTTTAACTGAATGTATGAAGGCTCTTGTGGGACTGCTAAAAGCTCTGAGTCAGATAAATGCACACACACTTCAGCAATTGTTCACTGCTGCCTGTTTATATTTGCTTTTTTGCCTGTCATTAGTTTTGTCACTCAGCAGCTGGGACCTTGCAGGCGAGAAAATGCCCCCAGATTGGGAAAAACCACTGAACCATGTTGTCCCTTAAAAGACTGGAATCTGGCGTTGTGCATGTTTAATCAGATTTCATTCACATCTGTGCTCTGTAATTCAGCATGTTTGGGGAAAGGATTGTGCTCTGTCACTTCTTATTGATGGGGAGCTAAAAAGAAACAGCATCTCCTCGGGGTCTCCCATACGGCTCAACTGTAGTCTAAAGGGAAGGCTAAAGGGCACAAGAGCAAATGATACTCAATGGGCATCCTTAATGTGCTAATATGCCTGTTAGTAATGTGCTAATTTTGTTAATAATGTGCTAATATTGTTAACTAATATAATCATCTGCTACTTTGTTTCAATATTTGGTACATGTCAAGCAATCTTAGTGCAAAGTAATGATGGCCCTTTTGGAATTTTTCCTTGTTCCCATTAACCATATGCTTCACTGGCCTTACTTTTATTCATTTTTTATTTTATTTTCTGTGGAATTTAACCTCAGCTCAAAAATCATTGTCATCTAATCACCGTCTTCTTCATCCCCATCCTCCCAGTAGTGCACCCAATGCTCATTCAATTAGGCGAGTTGGTGGTACATTAGCAAGGCAATCCTATTTATACCTATCTGCTTGGAAGTATTCCCGCGTGTGTTTAATACGGAGGATTCCTGAAGTCTTTCATGTGTTATTGGTCTGCAGCCCATCACTACTGGTTATGCTAGATCTGCTGGAAATTACAATCTAGCAATTATCTGGGGCCGGGCTGTGGCGCAGGCTGGTAAACAGCTGCTGCAATAAATCACTCTGACCATGAGGTCATGAGTTCAAGGCCAGCCCGTGGCGGGGTGAGCACCCATCAATTAAAAATAAAATATAGCCCCTGCTCGTTGCTGACCTAGCAACCCGAAAGATAGTTGCATCTATCAAGTAGGAAATAAGGTACCACTTATAAAAGTGGGGAGGAATGTTTAACTAGGGTTATTGTATGTCTTTCGGGCTGTGTGGCCATGTTCCAGAAGCATTCTCTCCTGACGTTTCGCCCACATCTATAGCAGGCATCCTCAGAGGTTGTGAGGTATGGATAAACTAAGTAAGGAAAGGAAAGAATATATATATCTGTGTAGAGTCTGGGGTGTGGCAAGGGTCCTTTGTCACTGGGAGCCAGCATTAATAAACATTTAATCAGTTAATAAACAGTTAATCACCCTAATCAGCACTGGAGATGTTTTTGTCTCTTGCCTGGGGGCATCCTTTGTCAGTCAAGCCCTCAGAGTTTTGGTTCCCTAAGGTCTGGTTCTAGCCCTCTCATGCCCTTGTGCTATGCACCACATATTACCACTTCTGGCCTCTATCCATGGAGGCCATAAAAGTGCACACTTCTCTTCAACGTATCTGTAATTCGCTGTACATGTCCAAAAGCATAATCCCTTTCCATGCTCATTCTCTTTTCCTCTAAAGTGGGCTGCCTTATTATCATATGCAAACTGTCAGTGAGCCTTTCTGTCTGAAGACTGAGTCATCATCATCATCTACTATTACTAGTATCAACAACAACATGCTTACGAACACAGTCTTGTTATAATGCATTCTGTAAATTCTTTCAATGAAAATCACTTGAAATCCTTTTTTAATGGCAGTGATGTTCAAAAGAATTATAATAATGATTTCCCCATTCAATTAACCTCTTTTAAATTACTGTAGTAGTGATTGTGGGTCATTTTGGTAAGAAAGAAATTGGCGTACAAAGGGCAAAGGGAGAATGTGAAGACGCAATGGCATAAGTTGCAAATGTAATCAGAAAGGCACTGATAGAAGTACTTCAAAGTTTTGTGGCAAGAGGAAAAAAAGGGTGACAGCTATTAGCATAATTATGAATTTTGTTCTAGGATGAGAAAGCTGGAGATTGGCAGTGCCTTTGTGAAGCAGTCAAATATCACTGACTCTTGTGGATTTTTTAATAACTTTGTTCAACAAAACAGTTCTTCCCTCTGCCTTCCCCACCACCAAATTTGGAAGCTTCAGCACTGCCAAATAAACAAGCTTCACATGTCTGATATTGGCCTCAGGCAGACTTGATACATCTCCAAATTACTGCTAATGTCATATATAATGTTCAGTGTAAACACTAAGGGCATGGTCCAAGCAAAATTAAAAAACACTTAAATCTCATTTATTTTTTCTGACAAAATTAAGCAAAAGCATATCTCTCGCTGTTTAAATCAACAGAAAATGGAAGCATTTGACTTTGGTTCAGCCATTTCTACAGGACAGCGATAACTACATTCACAAGAGATACAAAAAACAAAGACCGTAAATGTTAAAAAATAGTCTTTTTTATCCAAAAGAAAATTTCAAAAAGTCTCCCAAAACACAGCTTCATTGTTAATGTCTGCCAGATTGGAGGATTTAGGGATTCCTAGGGGAAATACAAGGCCCCTGGTGGCACAGTGTGTTAAAGCGCTGAGCTGCTGCACTTGCGGACTGAAAGGTGCCAGGTTCAAATCCCGGGAGCGGAACGAGCGCCTGCTGTTAGCCCCAGCTCCTGCCAACCTAGCAGATCCTGGGATATAGGGCCGAAGAGAAACTAAGAACTCCGAGCACAATTCATTATTTGGTACAACAACCTACCATTTCTGTGTGTGTGTGATTTCCAACTCCCTACAAATATCCAGTATGAGTTCAGACTGTGTAACTTGAAATCTTGCTTTGATTTAAAATTATGTATTCCACAGGTATTCATACTCTTTTTGTTCCATGCAATCAGCACAGCTGCCAAAAGTTGATTCAGCACATGTCTATTCAGAAACAAGACAATCGACACCAGGCATCTTCAAACTGCAGCCCTCCAGCTGTTTGGGCCTCCAACTTTCAGCAGCTCTGGCCAGCTTGTTCAATGGTCAGGAATTCTGTGAATTGGAGGCCAAAACAGCTGGAAGACCACAATTTGAGGTTGTCTAATCTAGACTGTAGAAATAATGCAGTTAGGAAGTACTTTAACTACCATGGATAAATGCTATGGAATCATGGGATTTGAAGTCTACTGAGGTACCAGCACTCTTTGGCAGAGATGCCTAGAACTCCCATGATTCTATAGCATTAAGCTGTGGTGATTAAAGTGGTGTCCAACTGCATTATTTCTACAGTGTAGATGCACTTAAATCTAACAGCTCTAGATATAAAATTGTCCAATCTAAGCAGATACTGAGTGGGTTTATTATTTCATTCACCATAGTAACAGTAGTCAATTCCATTCAGTCCATTTGAGATTTTTCTTGCTAAACTTTGGGGAGCAAGGAGCATATATAAATTGAGCAGAGCTACAAGGGAATTGTCATGTGATTTTAAATCAGAATTCTTGATAATCTTCATCTGGGTAATTTGTATAAGCTGTATATATAGTTAGAGTCTTTAATATAGAGAGTACTCCCACAAAAGCTACTTCCAGATTGCAAGTGGTCTCTGTTATAAGACTTAATTTCCTGTTCATCAACTAATTGTTCCACACAAACAATCTGCATCCCTTCTGCTTCCCTTTCGTGCTGCATGCCTCCTCCCTGCCATCTTCTCTCATCCCTCCATTCTGTTGTTTTGAGTATCGGTTTCAACTGAGCTCTTTAATGTGACAACACTTCTGTGGATACAATCTGTTTCCTTCTCTTCTCAACCTCACATATTTCTTGCAGCCTTTAAAATTGCTCCCCAAAATAGCCTGCATGGTGTAGTGGTTTGCATGCTGGACTAGGTCTCTTATGAGATCAATATTCAAATCCAATCACATTTTTTCAGTCTAAGAGGAAGGCAATGGCTAACCTTTTCTGAACCAGATCTTGCCAAGAAAACTTTATGACAGCTTTGACATGAAGGCACCCCTCCCCAAAACAGCATGGACTTTTCCCATGCACTCCCCCCTGCCCGTTTCAAAACATTGCTAAAACATTTGAGAGATGAACTACAACAGAACCCATCAAACAATGCAAAGAGGCTTCCACCTGTCACCCATGATGCTTTGTCAGGGAACTGCATTCAAAGTATTTAGAAATCAGGGAGACAGGAGATGGGGAAAAATCATCTTCTCCACTCAGGAATCACTCAGAATTGGGAAAACGCAGGGGGAAACACGTGGGATGGGATCTGTCAGATTCTCCCGCATTGAATAATTTTGGTGATGTGGGGAAATGTGCATTCCTTTGGGTGGTGTCCTAGCACTGCTGCCCAGTAATCTCCCAAGATCCAGCTGCATAATCTTTGCACGGTATTTGTTTAAATTTAATCTATTCAGTAGAAATTGTCACGACCCAGGCTGCAGAGCACCAATAACCATACACAGAGGCCAGAATCTATCTAATATCTTTATTAAGGAAATATGTAAAGTCAATAAAAATAAGTGCAGAATAAAGTTCAGAAGAAGACCTTTCGGGAAAGGTCAATTATAGTCCAGGAAAACAATGTCCAATATGAAATATTAAGGTCCAAAGTTATAATCCAGTAACCGAAACACTCACTTTGCCAAGCAAAGTGAGGGGAGAAGACAAGGTCCTTTAGTCCATGAAACTTAGGCAAGGCAAGGAAATAACTTGATTCTTGGATACAAGGCTTAATTCAAGGCAACAAGAACAAGGAGCAAAAACAGGATCCGTGGTAATTACGTTGCGAGGTCCGGGAAGCAAGGCAAGGTCCGTGAAGCAAGGCAGGGTCCTGGGAAGCAAGGCAGGGCTGGAAACGAGAGCAAAGGACTTGGATGCGGGAGTAGCGTAGTCCACACACAACCTACTCCCGAAGCTGACGAATTGACTCCGCAAGATTCCTTCGTGGGCAAAACACCTAAGTAGGGTCTCGTTTTCCCGCCAAAGAGCAGTTCTCTGGGGAACCAGAAACGAAAGCTATTCTCTGAGTCCAGATGCATGACTCCTTAAAGTTTCCCATGGGAAGCAGGCTTAATCAGCTGAATGCTTTGCAGCGATCCTAGCGCTCCTGCGAGACGCCTCCTGAGCGCCCCTCTGTTGTTTACAATAATCATGGCGAGAAAATGGGGGAGATTTCGGCTCAGGGCTTGTTTGACAAACTTCTGGAAGACAAATCTCCTGCAGGTGCAAGGGCTCCAATTCTGGCTGAGAAAGCTCCAATTCTGGCTGAAACGGTGGGAAACCTAAGTTTTCCTCTTCATCTGTCACAACAGCGCTAGGAACGGGACTACATGGCCCATGAGTCATCACAGAAATTGTGCAACTTCTGGAGATACCTCCTTTCTTTCATTTGATACTTACCTTCTGAAATTGTGTCTTTGCTGGCTTTTAAACTTTAACTCCTTTCTTCTTTTACCAGAGATAGTGGTTGATACAAATAGAAAATAGAGACTTCAGGGATCCAAATCCCAGTAATGCAAAATTTCAAACTTCCATGATTTCAAAGTTTGCCCAGTTTTTTTTTTAAAAGGAGTAGGAAGAAACTTCACTTACTTGTGTGATAAATCTGAAACAAATTATTTCGGGAGAAAAGGCAAGAAATAATACTGAGAAATGATACAATTTGCTTTTAAATGCAATGGAATAAAATACCACGGATGAGGTCCCATGATAAAATTTGGAATTGCAAACTAGAATTCACAAGGTAATTAAAAAGTTTCCAATAAACACAATACATTATTCATTAAGATTAAGACAATTATACAATTAACTCTGTTTTAAACACCAGATGAATCATAAATATCCTATAAAAT
Source organism: Anolis carolinensis (assembly GCF_035594765.1). NCBI lineage: Eukaryota > Metazoa > Chordata > Lepidosauria > Squamata > Anolidae > Anolis > Anolis carolinensis. Next base: position 238,921,223 of record NC_085842.1, read on the forward strand.
ATTGGAAAATAATGATATTGCTTTAAAAACATCAGCTATATCAGCCAGGCAGTTGCTGATATACGCTGGATCTACACTGTCATGTTATGCAGTTTCACAATCCAGATTAACTGCATTGAACTGGATTATGCGAATTCACGCTGCTATATCATCCAGTGTAATGCAATTAATCTGGATTCTGAATGCATTATATGGCAGTGTAGATAGGTCCTTTTGACTTATGACTGCACTGGAGATGGGTTGGGCTGAGAAAATGGGGTTTTGTTAAGATCTCAAAACCTGAGTGTACTCATAAGGGAAGATGCTGTCTTTCAGACTTGGGACCTCTTCACACAGGGGTTTTTTGGCCTTGTTTTCCAGTTGTCAGCGCGGACTGCCAAGTGTCATCAGACGATGCTGACTTGGCCCCACCCACATTCCTCCCAAAGTGGAGGGGAAGCATTGCAAGATGCTTCCTCCTTGACAATTGAGATGAAAGTATGTTTCAAGTAGCTCTGATGGGGCTACCTGCACTTTCTCTCCTTTTCCCCATATGATGGGGAAAAGAGCAATGGGGCAATACATGTTGCCATCCTTTTGCCCATCTGATGGGGACAGGGACAAGGCACCTTGTCCCATCCCCACCATATGATGGGGAAAGGAGGGAGGGCACGTGGATTGCCATGAGGCATCTCATGCGTCTTCCCTTTCACCAGCAACTGCCAGCGAAACAGCATGGCTCCAGGGGCCGTCTGAAGAGGTCCTTAATCTCCTTTCCTGAATTGACTGCAAGTCATAGTCAGACTTGTAATGGTCAACTGTGGTAGCCAGATTCATGTCTGGAATGTCAACTCCAGGCATCTCCAGTACATTATAAAACCCAAATGTATGATTCATTTTCTACATAACTAAAAACAGAGGGTAGTTTTTTTTTTCTATTTCCTAATTCAGTTTGAGAGGTAGAGGGTACCCGCACCCAGCTATCTAAAACTGACTAAGAGGAAATGAAGTATTAACCAAAGTTTCAAAGAAAAAATATATATTAAGAGCTGGAAGAGACCACAAGGGCCAACCAGTCAAACCCCCTGCCAAATATAGACTCCAAGGTTTTCTTCAGTCCTTAAAATGAAAAGGAGGAATATCTGGGTGAGAGTACTCTGTGTGTTTGTGTGTGTATTCATGTGATTATTTTTAATTGAATTGTGATGTGGTTTATATTTAATGCTGCATGATTAAGGACATCACAAGGACCTCCCTTTGTTAAAATCAGCAGCAACATCACTATCAACAGTACCCTTGTAACCTGCCCCTTTTGACATCACTAAATTTTTAAAATATTTTTAAAATGTTTCTTGGACACTAAGAAACCCTGACAAGTAAAATTCTATAGCAATGACTTATCCTTTGACTAGTTCATTCTTTTTAAAATAGAGAACAATATTTTCTGCATATAAAATGGCATTTCCTGGTCTGAAATTGTTGCACAGAATACGTCTTGAGCTTTGAAAGTCTTCATAAAATCTGCAATATTTAAAGAAATTTTCACAATGCACAGCAAATTGTAAAACTACTAATTGTGTCCTCTGATAATACCATTAGCAAATAATTACATTAAACTAAGGAATTAGACATGAACTTTGAGGGTGTGTGATAGTCTTGACCTGGCACTCCTAATTGAAGAAAATCTGTCAAGACCTTTCCAGTGTCTATGAAGTTCTGTGTGTGTGTGTGTGTGTGCGCGCGCGCGCGTGTGCACATATAGTCCCCAAATTACAAACATCCAACTTACAAATGACTCATATTTAAGAACGGGGATGGGGCAACAGAAGGTGAGAGGAATCTACCTCTCGGAAGGAAAATTCACTCCTGAAAAAGTTATCATGGGGAAAAGGTGTCTCACCTGAAGCTTTATCACTAATCCTTGTTTCCACAACAAGCCAAAATATTCAAAATGCAATTATCACAGGGACAGAAAGTGAGATGAAATTTTCTGAACAGGGCACAGACAGCAAAGTAAACACCAAAGAGATGTTAACTCTTCCCTATGCTAAAATGTGCCTGTTCCAACTTACATACAAATTCAACTTAAGAACAAACCTATTTTGTTAATAACTTGGGAACTGCCTGTATATACACATGCATATGAATAGGCACATTAATGTGAGTGTGATTGTATTTGGGGGTTACTAATACAATACTAATAATCCAGAGTCTTTAGGATATACTGTAGGTCCTTCACTTTCATAGAAATAAAGAATGCAGAATTCATGTGAAAGTGAGAAAATCTTGATTTAAGTAAAACTGTTTTCTTACTTTAGATAGCACCTCTCTCAGGCCCCATCTGCACTGCCATATAATTCAGTGTCTGATCCCAGATTATCTGCTTTGAACTGAATTATGTGGTGGCATAGAGACATGCAATCCAGTTTAAAGCAGATAATCTGGGATCAGAAACTATTATATTGCAGCATAGATCCAGCCTAAGCATCTCAAGGCAACTCTATGGTCAACATTCGCCTCTTTTTTTCTCTGTAAAAATATCTAGATCCTCCAGCTTGAGTCTATAGTCAATTTCTGGTGCAAGTTTACCATTGAGCTACCTAGAATTTCCTTGAAAAAACATATTAACCAAATCTGTGAATAATCAAATCTACAAAAAAATTAACATACAAATGTGGAGGGATGGCCTACTATGATGCAGCTTGAAAGGGAAATAACTACAGTAGAGTCTCACTTATCCAACATAAACGGGCCGGCAGAATGTTGGATAAGCAAATATGTTGGATAATAAGGAGGCATTAAGGAAAAGCCTATTAAACATCAAATTAGGTTATGATTTTACAAATTAAGCACCAAAACATCATGTTTTACAACAAATTTGACAGAAAAAGTAGTTCAATACGCAGTAATGCTATGTAGTAATTACTGTATTTATGAATTTAGCACCAAAATATCATGATGTATCGAAAACATTGACTACAAAAATGTGTTGGATAATCCAAAACGTTGGATAAGCGAGTGTTGGATACGTGAGACTCTACTGTATATTAGGCTAAAATGAGCTTGAGCTGATCCAAGTGTATTTTTTATTTTGAATACTAAACTCACCTGCTTACTGGAATTTACTCTGGATCTTTCTGAAAATATTTAACTTTATTTTGTAATTATTTTGTAAGTTTTAAAACTCCTATGCCAGTTTTTAGCTCTCATACATAGTATTTGTTGAATACTGTTTTTCTAGTGCACCATGCAAAAAACAAGCACCAAAACACTATGTGATTTTGAAAAGTTGTTTGAGATTATATCTGACACATAGCTGTGCGAATATCCATAAAGCCAATATTGGAAATATGATAATACAGTCAACCCTCTAATCCCATTAATCTTGTATCCATAGGTTCAATCATCCACGGCTTGAAAATGTTCAAAAAAATCCAAGAGGGAAATCTTGATTTTGCCCTTTTATATATGGGACACCATTTTATTATGGTATTTGGGGATCCATTGATTTTGGCATCCATGGGGGATCCTGGAACCAAATCCCAGACAACAGGGGCCCACTATATTTTTCATATCAACAGCTATTTTCCGTACAAAACATGGCCAGAGTACTGCTGTGTGAATTACACAATTGCTTGGTTTGATCTTTTGATCCTAACCAATAACGTGAAGGTCTTGGAAGATACACACGTTCAGATGTGATATATTGGAGACATCATTTAGGAAAGATGGTAAATTAATTCCTTTGTTATACTTTCAGGAAAACTAATAATCATTCTTTATTTTCATTCAGTTATATTGGGGAATGTCCAAATATTCACAAAACTATAAATTGCTAATCACCTCTCAGTTCCAAGCTTCCGGATTAATAAATGAAAGAAGCTAGCTTGGTAATCTTTTGATAATGAAATGTAGATGCCCAGGTAATCCTCCACTCTTATTCCATATTTGTTTTTAATAGGAAGATATTTTCAAAATTCACAGGTATAATAGACTATTGGCTTTCTTTTTCATCCATTTATTAATTTTGTGTTTGTAAATTTAAGGTGGTATACACTAAGCTTCTCTAAAAACAAGCAACTCTTCTCCCATCTCTTACATTTGTGAGTGCTTTTATTTTAAATCTGTTGGGATTTTTTCCCTTACATTTCATCAATTTAAAATGGGTCAAAGGGAAAGCAATATTTGAGATCACGGGTTATTATTATTTTCATCCCACTGGAGTCTTCCTGCTGTTCAGATCATGCACCTTTAAGCAGGCAGGCAAAACAGGGGAATTGAAAACTCTGGTGACAGGTAAATATGAATCACCTTGGTTCATTTGAAGAAAAATAATCAAGCTCCTTTCAGATAATATGAAATGGATAATGATTGCCTGTCAAAATGGGGAGGGGTTCTATCAGTATCTCTTCTGTACAAAATGATTCCCATTTTGTTGCAGGCGAAACATATGCGGCAGCTTAACTTGCCATTTGACTGCAGTCTCTGTTATTTATTAATAGTTGGTTTCCTGTAGCTGCTGCTTCTGTTCTTATTCTACCATTCCCTTCCCCCGGTCAATTATTTCCTTGAAAACTACTCCGTTCTCCTTTTCATTACCATTTCTTTAAAGGAGATTATAATTTCATTATTGGTTTTGAAGAGGCATTCATAACAAGCAGTGCCGCCTCTTTTTCCACGCACAGTTGTGTCTTTTCTCGCTCCCTCCCCCTCCCTCCTGTTGGCCTTCTCTTCAGTCTTTTCTATCAAAGCTCATGCAATTGAGTCTTTTGTAGTTCGTGCACGGAAATGCAGCAAGTCTGAATGAGACTTCAACAGAAGATTTTAGCATTCACCGAATCATGGCTGGACGGACTTCAAAGCCTTGCAGACAATTGTATACCTCAACAAGAAACCTGTTACAAAGCTAGGACACAGTGGGGCAAGAAGCACATTAGCCTAATATCTTGGCAGCAGGCAGCTCCTGAATCTAAAGCCTCGGCTCACAAAAAAAAAAAATCGTCTTGTAAGCTGTTGTCCCCCTCAGCAGTTGATCTTTTGATACATTTGAAAAGCCACTTTCTGTCATTTCAGATACTTTTGGCTGGTAGCTTTCCCAGCCCTACTTCCTTACTGTGGTGCATCTGATTACTTCTATACGAATCATAATCCTCACAGCCTATTAGAAAGTTAAGCGGTAGTATCACGCCTATTGTATCCCCCTGCTCTGACTGTTGTAAAGCACAAGAAAAGCTTAGTCACCAATGCATCCATTGTCCTTTGATCAACATTGGATGCCCACAGTCAGTGTTGGTGGGGATAAGAGAGCTAACAAAACAGTCCTGGGACAGGGTACAACTTTATTACCTACCTTTCTGGATGTTTTTGGCCTAAGAGCTGAAGGGCATAATTCTTAACCTGGCCAAATGCTGTGGCAAAGTTATACAATGAAAGGTGACAGAGGCAAAAGCATGTGGGACATGGCTGCGCTCCTGGGTTATGACAGACTCTCACTAGTTGTTCAAAGTTCCCCATCTTAACAGGTTTGATAAGGAACCTAATGTTAGTGGGTGACATTTCTAACCCACTCACAACAAAGGCTGAGTTCAATCTGGGCTGCGAGGGAGGAAATGTATACATTGTGACAAAGCAACATCTGCAGGACCAGAGTTGCATTAAAGAAGTGAAAAAATTGGATAATTTATGCCAGTCTAAAAACCAATGCACATTACATCCATAACTACAACTCATGACTAAAACAATATTTTCCTACATCCAGAGGAAGGATGAATGTAGGAAAATAATCCTGAAGCAGGGGATTGGCCCCTTCCACACTGGATGCAATATTTCTTTTTTGGTCTATTTTGGCCCTTAGAGAGTTCCAGTCATCACTAAGGCCCCTTCCACATTGCCTCTATATCCCAGGATCTGATCCCAGATTATCTGCTTAACCCAAATAATCAGGCAGTGGAGACTCATATACTCCAGTTTAAAGCAGATAATCTGGATTCAGATCCTGGGATATAGGGCAGTGTAGGAGGAGCCCTGGTGGCGAAGTGTGTTAAAGCACTGAGCTGCTGAACTTGCAGACCAAAAGGTCCCAGGTTCAGATCCCGGGAGCGGAGTGAGTGCCTGCTGTTGCTCCAGCTTCTGCCAACCTAGCAGTTCGAAAACATGCCAATGTGAGTAGATCAATAGGTACTGCTCCAGCGGGAAGGTAACGGCATTCCATGCAGTCATGTTGGCCACATGACCTTGGAGGTGTCTACGGAAAACGCTGGTTCTTTCACTTAGAAATGGAGATGAGCACCAACCCCCAGAGTCAGACATGACTGGATTTAACATCAGGGGAAACCTTTACCTTTTACTAGGAGGGGTCTTGGTGATGACTGGAACTCTCAAAGAGCCAAAATAGATTGAAAAAGACAAACTGCATCCATTCCTTCCTAGAGCTACATGATGCTGATGGAGCAGGAAACAGAGAAAATTGGATTAGCACAGGATCTACTGTGCTGGCTTCACCATAATCAGAGAATTCATCATCAGTCCCCTTCCTGCTCCTCACCCAAGCCCCACAAATAGGCTCTTGTAGGTATGGGATTTACAAATCTTGTAGATATTACTGTGCACTGAGGAGAGAATCGTGGGGTCCTCCAGATGGTACTGGATGCAAATTCCATTGACCCTGATCAGCATAACCAATGGGACATATCCATATGTCATGGAGAAAAGCAAAGAAACTTGTATCTAAGCCTTGACACGGTGTGTCTGGGTGCATTTAAAATTTCAACTACTGCTTCTGAAGGTTTCTAAGCAGTTCACCCTTATTTTGGGGCAAAAAAGGAGCAAAGATATCAAATTCATTTTCACCAAGGGCCACATCAGCCTTATGATTGCCTTCAAATTGCCATTTGTAATTGTACAGCAGTAAGCATGTTGCCTTGGCATTGAAAGCCTTATGGGCCCCATAAAATGACATGGCGGGCCAGATTCAGCCTGCAGGCCTTGCATTTAACATATGTGGTCTGGAGCATTAGGAGGAGTTGCTGCCCACATAAAACCAGCCTTGGAGACCACATGTGCCCCCACCTAGTTAAAGCCCTTGTCATTAGAAATGTATCTCACATGCCTCCTCATATATTTAAATATATTTTTGTGACTCACACAATTTCTTCATACTTTCCATGGCTTCTCTTCCAGAGGAAGACACATAAATATCTTCTGTACTTGCCATGATGTTCTTTCACACAGGTGCTATACATCATTTCTACCTTCTTGATTTTGAAAAAATTACAGTTTTTCATCATTTATTATAAAATACATGATTATGCATGTTCACTGACCAGCCTTCAAAGATACAGACATCTGTGATATTAAAGTACATAACAACCTGTTTAAGAAGTCATTGAGGAAATGAAATCTAACAGTCTTGATTTAAGAAAAGGAGAAAGATGATTTAAATTATAATCACTTTCTGTCCAATAGGTAGACAGGTTTAGAAGAAATCTTTATTGGTCTGGTCAAAAACTGTGACAGCTAGACTTATGGGAGCCTCACAAACCTTTTAAGAATTCTTTACATCATGTAATGGAATTACTTTTAAGTCTCTCCATATACTGTATAGTATAAGTTTGATTTTAAAAGGAGCGAGATTAATACTGGAGTATAATTTTTCAATTTTGCCTTTACAGAGTCTTGTTTCATTACACCATATGATGGAACAGATCCATTGGAAATGTTTCTTGAGATGATATTTTTCTGAATCCTTAAAGGTGATTAGAAACTATTTTCACAACTTGGATAGTTTGGAAATTAGGGATTATTTTCAAATGATAGTCTCTGAATTAATATGAAGGCAGCTTGGTAAATGCATCTATTTTTGTCTTGCTTCAACATGTACCCCTTAAAAGTAGCACTATATTAATAAATCCTAACTATAGTCATTACTAAATAAAGAACAACTGACTAATGTGAAAGAGCAAACAATATACATGATTTTTAGATGCCGCTTCACCAGTTTTCTCATTACAGAAATGTCCAGAGGAAAAAATTATATCTTCTCATTCAGCGCTATTTATAATATTGCTCCTCGTTTTTAGCTTCAACTGATGATATCCTGTGGACAACAAACCTATAGTAGCAAGGGAGAAATCTCAGTTCAGCATCAATGCTTGGTCAGAATATCTGTTGGAAGGGAAAAAGATGTAATTATTATATGAGTAGTTTCAATGGAGAAATTTATAATTACTTGTATCTGAACTCTGTCTTTTCCCATTTTAAAAATAGGGAAGAAGTAAGTTGTTATTTACTAGTTGCCATTTTGATAATGCTTAATGGAAACTAAGTTCTGTCTTACTGAGAATTAACAGAGGAAGGTAGGAGTAAAGAAGTCACTATTTTATTTCAAAACCCATTTACGATATACTGATAGAAGACAGATTTTATGGTCAGTTGCTTATATTGGTGCTAAAAATAGTATGTGTAAGTAAGTGACTATGGTAGGAGTATCTAGCTCCTTTCATCAAGGGCCACATCACCCTTCAAAGAGCCATTTTGAATCCATGTATGGAGGATCAGTGGATTCAGAGGTCCAACTATATATATTTTTTTACATAGTGATCAGTGTGCTTTGGTTTTTATCCAATTTAAGTCTCCAGATATTATTGAATTAAAACTTTCATTACTTTTGATTATTCGTCATGTGGACTAAGGATAATGGGAATTGCAACCCAACACACATTTTAAAGTCAGACATCATATCCACACGCCTTGTATCTAAATTCCAATCCCACTATCCTGACTATACAAAACAAAAAACAGCCTTCCAGATGTTATTGTATCACAACTCCCATCAATTCTAGTCATGATGACTAATGATAAGGAATACAGAAATTGTAATCCAGCATTTGAAGGGGACACTTAAAATGACATGGTGGGCCAGAGTCGGCAAATGGGCATTGACCTTGGCACATGTGGATTATGGGATGAGTGTGCTAAAATTATTATCTATGTGTATTGCTATTAAATGTAACTCATGCTGAAAAACAGGGAAATGGTGGACATTTATCTGAACCGTGTCAGAATGCATTAAATCTATGCATGATTTCATTGAGGCTGGATCTCCTTATGAATTAACTGAAGAAAACATTCCTTCGTATATTATGTATGCAGATTTAGGAAGGGTGAGAAAATCTCTTCTGCACAATTATTAAATATTATAAATTGTAGATCACATGTATGGCAATACAGAGGACTTTATTGCACAAAGCTACTAACTCTTGGCAATTGTGCAATCATAGATAGGAGAAACATACCAAGATGATCACCATCACTGTTTCACCACTCTGAAGTTGTGCAACTGTGATATGTTGTTCTTTGGCTGTACTTTTGGTTAGTCTCATAACCCTACCCTCTCACAATTCTGCTGGTCCATATTCCTCAGGCACTTGCTGACTTGTGTTCAGGATAGTTACATTTTTAATACTACTCTCACAGTACCACAGTCAGTATGGCCTCAGCATTGTCAAACCAGCATGGACAGTAAGCATGTTATTTTAGATATTCTGAGAGTTTTAGTCCACAAATTAACTTTCCTAGTCTGCTTGCTAATTGTCTTAAACAATAATCACAACTGTGAAAAGGAGTTGTAAAATGTCACCAGGGCCATATGAAAATTGAGTCTTTTTTAATGAACCAAATTGACAGAATTAATATTTCTTCAGTTATGTGATAACCTTTAAAAACGTGTATAAATGAGAAAATGAAGATCCTGTGTGTGTTATTTAAATGGCCTGGCTTGAATTTGTAAAGCTGGCATTTCAGGAATCTTATCTGTATTCCTTATCTGTATCAGGAATCTGTAACTTCTATTCTCACAGAAACACCAGGTGTATTTGATGTGTGAACTCAAACTTCATGCATTTACCTTCCACCTTAGATCCATTAACTTCCAGGAAATTTTCCCAAAGCAGAAATGTCTACAGAGAATTGATTTGGTTTTGTTTCACATAAGTATTAAAGTCTATAAACTGTGTATTGAGCATCCCTGCCTTCTCAATGAAAAATGCATTTTCTATCTCTCTCTCTCTCTGAGCCTTTTAATGAAAAACACACCATCTGACAGTTTTGTTTTTGAGGCTATAAAGTAACTGATAGTGTATGTTTGTGTATAGGAGGTTGTGAGCAAGATTTTTTCCACAAGCTAATACATACTTGCTGTGTTCTCTAAGCATTATGGAAAAATATAGTATTTTCAATATTATTTAATTATTGAAGCTTGCAGCAGTAGTAGATCTTACATTTATAAAGTGCGCTATCTATTTACCTTTCAAAGGAAAATATATTCATTTGATATCTGATATGGTTATGTTATTTAGACTGCAGTGATTTCTATACTTATGACTTCATCACACACAGTAAAATCAGCATTTTTACACATTTTACACAGCAACTCACAGTGCCCTTCACACAACACAAGCTTCAACTATGGGGGTGAAGTACTTTGCCGTTTCTAAAGTGTTGGTTTTTCCAACAATGCCTAAGCCGGTTGGCAATTGACTTATTTTTAATTTCCCCGCATAGAGAGGGGCAAAATGGCCAATTTCCCCATGTGATGTTAATCCCTGTTGCCTGCTTTTGTTACCCGCTTGTAAATAAAATGATGATGCTGTATGTGGGAGGAACCAAAATGTCCATTTCAACAGATCGTCAATGCAGAGAGTCTTGGGGAAAGAAGAGGGTTAATTTAAAACCACTTCCTGCAATCTGGGGCAATGGGTTTTTTTTGTTTTTTGTTTTTAAAAAAAGATAAATCCCAGAGAGACAATGGGAGGAAATCTCAGTGCAAACAGCCCCAAGGAAAGTACCACTTTAAGAAAGATGCTTTAAATCTTCAGTGGAAGGGTCTTGAAGGCAGTGCTTCTTTAAAGGATGCCTGTTTTCAAAAGAGTGCTGTATCATTGAAATGGGAGGAAACATTGCCTGCCCATGTGATGGGAATTAGGCAGATGATTGAGTTAGAAGTTGGAGGAGGTAATCTCAGTGTGATGGGAGTGACTTGTTTAAAAACAGAACCCCATGAAACTCCACCTTTTCCCCCACTTTCCCTCGTTTTCTCCAAGTGTTTGTGATGAAGTCCTTAGAATTTGAATGAACTCAGTGGGAACTCTTAGCTGTGACTATTTGGGAGATAATACAGAATTTATATTTGGTAGTAACATGGATTTTGAACCAGAGGTGTATAGCGGTGTGAACACTGAACTAGGACTCCAGGACATAAAGTTTCAGATCTGCTCAACCATTCAAACCTACTTAGGGAAGTCACACTCCTTCAGCCTTAGAGGAAGTCCTATCTATTGCCTTTCTCTAATCAATAGCACCCAAATGGCAGTTGGGGGCATGCAAACTGGATGTGTCAAAAATATTCTTTATTTTGTTATCTAATAAGTATATAATAAAAGCACAAGGCAATATTATACTTCTCCTATCAAAGTGTACAAAACATTTTCACATTCCTTACAAAAAGCCAATGTTATAAATGGGCTGAAGGCCCATCAGAGGTACAAATGGGGATATGGTCTTTTAGTTGCCCAGATTCAGTTTTATTTTAATCAACCCATCCCATAACTAGAAGTAAACCAAAAATCAAGAATGTGCCAGGTGATCAAATGCAAAAGGGTGGAGTGAAACATACTAGCAAGTCAGTATTTATTCCCGTATTGTAAGGGGAGGGTTGATGTTGGAAGAATGGGGACTTGCCTGATGCTGCCCTTAGTACATGGATTCATGGTGCCATTGGTTAAAGGTTTGTGCTGAGATCTGAGTTTGATATTTCTGGCCGTATTACACATTTTGTACCATATCAAGAGATTTACTCTTAATACACAAGAGTGCTTTTCATGATTTTCCATAGAATCAAGACATTTTGCTGTTTGAGGTAGAATACCTGACATCTACACATAACAGAAGTCAATGTGTGTCATGGAGCCAAATCCCAGGGCTGAATTTCCAAGCCCTGAATCTGGCTTCATAACATAACATAAATAACCCTGCAAGCACCTGGCGGGAGAAGATAAAATGAGCCTGGGAACTCAGGGTTGAAAGTATAAACAATTATAATTGATATAGTGTGGGAATGGTAGTAATGTGATCCAGGGGGTGGGATTTGATGATGATATTTGCGTGTGGTATTACGTTGCATCAGAAGTGATAAAATTGAATGTATGTAAACATTAGGTCATTCTCGACTTTTCCAAAGTCATGTATTCTTCAATAAAGATTGGATTTGAGAGCAGCTATCTTTGATCTGCGTTCAGACTGGTCCTTTGAAGTGAGCCTGACATTTAAGTCGAGAATCCCGTTCTCACCCTCCTGCGGAATTCGCAGTGAAGTGATAATGAGTGAAGAAGGAGATCAAAGCCCAAATGGAGCAGGGAGGCCTTCGCAAGGGGCCCGGCCGAAGAGAGAAGAGACACTGCAAGCCATAGCTTCCTCTACGGGGTACCCCAGGCCGAACGGCGTGACCCAGAGGATCCCCAGGGGAGGAAGAGGCGTCTCTGCGGCTGCAGAAACCAGTTGGGGATCTGGAGGAAGTATGCCGGAGACCGTGGCCCTGCGGTTATCCATCCTGGAAACTAATTTATCCAGGCTGTCGGAAACCGTGGGGAGGTTGGTGCCACTATTGGAAGAGAATCTCCAAAAGGAGCCCATCCGATATGGCGCCGAGAGAGAGCCAAGTAAAGAAGGAGATTGGAGCCAGAGGGGCCAGCGAGCATCAACGCAGAGTCCCGTGGCGGCAAGGGACGAGGGAGATGAGGAATACTGGCAGGAGCTGGAGTTCCGAGACAGAATGGCACGCGAAGTGGAGCGCCAGCGAGCTCTGGGAACTCTGAGGCCGCCATCTCCAACAGAGCTCCCAACCCCCCGAATGGGCGTCGGGGTGGAAAGACCACTGGGGCCAGGGATCGGGTCCAGTGGATTTGCAGACGAAGGCGGAGAGGAGCGGGAGATCCAGGAAGAGGAGGAGGATGTGCCGTACGACGAGGAAAGGCGAGATGCGGGGGCTACAGCGAGGCCAGTATGCGGATGGGTGGAAGGGCCGACAGCGGCGGCAGAATTTCGGGAGCCGCGCAGAATGACCACCGGAGTGGGGCGCGGCGTGTTCCAAGGGGCCGCCCGAGGAAACCCGATGCAACCCTTCCCCATGCCTCCCAGACAGCATCAACGGGCCGCAGAATGGATGCCAAGAAGGGAAGATCTCAAACTAGAATACGGAGGGGAATCAGATGAACTGAACTTTTTTCTAATTAGCATCAGAGGATACATGGAAGACAATGCACACACATTCCCCTCCGAAGCAAGCAGGGTTCGAGCCATCGGCAACACACTAAAGCGAGGAGCAGCCAGCTGGTATGTGCAACTACATGCCAGACGCGACCCATGCCTGAGGTCAGTGCCCCGCTTCCTCGCCGCGCTGGAAAACCGGTTCAGAGACCGGCTAGAGCAATTGAGGGCTCGAGACCAGCTGAAAGGAATAAAGCAGAGGAACAAAACGGTGCCCGAGTACGCAGAGGAATTCCTCCACCTCGCGGAAAGGGTACCAGAGTGGTCTGAAGTGACCAAAGTGGAATTATTTAAAGAGGGACTACGCCCCGAGATTTTCAGCTGGGCAGCGCACAGAGATGACCCCGAAACACTCCAGGGATGGATTCAACTAGCGGGGCGCGTTGAATCCACCCTAGCCCAAGTAAAGCGCTTCAGGAGCAGCGGCGGCCAGCAAAGACCGGTGGCGAGAGGTCGAGGAGAAACGAGGAAGCAGGAAAGACCCGGAGGGAGGCCGGGGATTCCCTCCAGAGGAGACGACAACAAACCTAAACCGGGATGCTTTGTATGTGGGAAGACGGGCCATCGAGCAGCAGAATGCTGGGCCCGGAAGGGGGAGCCGCCAAAACCCCCAAAGCCCAAGCCAGCAACCGGGAGGCGTGCGGAAGAGGAGGTGCAAGCCCCAGAATCTTCAGAAAAACTGGTGAGTCGGGACAAACGCATGATAGTAGTGCCAATCTGCCTCTCGGGGCTAGAGAATCGGGCCACCTGCAAGGCATTTGTGGATTGTGGTTGTTCTAGAAACATTATAACTCCGGAATTAGCAGGAGCGCTGAAATGTCAGCAGATGGCGCTTGACTCCCCAATTGCATTTTCGCAGCTAGATGGATCAGTCGCTGCTGGGGAAGTATCAACAAAGGAAATACGGGGGGTCCCATGTAAAATAGGCAAATGGGAAGGAAGAATATCCTTTGTGATAGCCCCTATTGCCACATACCACGTAATATTAGGGATACCATGGCTCGAACAGGCAAATCCTGAAGTAGATTGGAGAGGAAAGAGCCTAGCATTTAAAGAACAGCAGACGCAATGGGAGATAAGCAAAATTGCAGAAGAGGAGGACGAGGGAGATGAAGCAGATGAGATAGACCCACAGCTATTGCCACCTGAATACAGAGACTTTGTGGATGTTTTCAATCAGAAAGAGGCCAGTAAATTACCTCCCAAAAGGAATATAGAAGTAGAAATTGAAATAACCCCAGGAGCAAACTTACCAAAACCAAAAGTGTATCCCATGTCTGTGCAGGAGAAGGAGGAATTGAGGAAATATATCGATAAAAACCTGGCGCGAGGCTTCATTAAGCCATCCAATTCGCCTCTCGGGGCCCCAGTGTTATTTAGGAGAAAGAAAGACAACTCCCTAAGATTGTGCATTGATTATCGAAATTTAAATGCAATTACTAAGGACAATAAATACCCTATGCCCTTAGTAAAGGATTTAATTACCGTATTGAAGAAAGGGAGCATATTTACCAAACTGGATTTAATTGAAGCATATCATAAATTAAGAATTAAACCGGAAGATACTTGGAAAACTGCATTTTCCTGCGCATTCGGCCATTTTGAATATAAAATTTTACCTTTCGGATTAAAAATGGAGGCGGTTGCTTTATGCAGCTTATAAATGAAATACTACACCCATTGTTGTACAGAGGGGTATTCATATTTCTTGATGATATCTTGATTGTGAGCGAAGATAAGGAAAAGCACGTAAAATTGGTCCGGGAAGTTTTGCAGAGACTAAGAGAAGCAAAGCTGTACGCAAAACTGTCCAAATGTGAATTTAATAAAACTCAAATTGACTTTCTGGGGTATCGGATATCTCCAGAAGGGTTAGCTATGGATCCAGCTAAAGTATCAGATGTGAAAGAATGGGGAGTGCCTCAAACAAGGAGGCAATTGCAATCATTTCTGGGGTTTGCAAATTTTTATAGATCCTTCATAAAAGGCTTCGCGCAAATAACCGCACCCCTTACTGAACTTTTAAAGACAAAAGGGAAAGGGGAGACAGCAAAAGTAAAAGCTCCTGGCGCCAAACTGAGTTGGACGCCAGAATGCCAAAAGGCATTTGAAACCCTAAAAGAATGCTTCACAGAAGGACCCATCCTAAAACACCCCGATATCAGGAGCCCTTTCATAATCCATTGCGATGCCTCAGACTGTGCGTACGGGGCAGTACTATTGCAAAAAGATCAAAATGGGAACTTAAAACCCTGCGGATATTTGTCCCGGAAGTTCAGCGAAACTGAAAAATGTTGGCCAATATGGGAAAAAGAGGCATTAGCCATATTAAAAGCCTTAGAATGCTGGCGACACTTCCTTGAAGGAAGCGGAATCCCATTTGAAATTTGGTCTGACCATAAGAACCTCCAGTATTTAAAGTCTCCTCGAAAATTGTCCCCCAAACAAATTAGATGGGCGCAATACTTCAGCAGGTTCGATTTCCAATTAAAGTTTTTTCAAGGGAAGCAGAATGTCTTGGCAGATGCTCTTTCACGCATGCCTCAACACGGAGGCATAACCACAGCAAAAGAGGGAACAATATTCTCTGATAAACAATGGGGCTTAGCTGTCAGGACAAGAGCGCAAACCCAAAAGGAGAACACTGCTATTGTTGAACTCGACGGGGAAGATAATTGGGGAAACGAACTGAAACAGTCTTATGATGGAGATCAGTGGATCACATCCAACGCAGAAAAGGGGGAGCAGAAGGGGGGATTTTGGTTTGTGAACAAGAAACTGTATATCCCAGCAACATTAAGGATTAAGATTTTGCATCGTTTTCACAATAACCAGAGCGCTGGTCATACAGGAATTACAAAAACAACCAAGGCAATAGCAAAACATTGCTGGTGGCCAGGGATGAGGAAGGACATAAAGAATCATGTTGTTCAATGTGATGATTGTGCCAGAAATAAATCGAGAGGAGGGAAGCCAATGGGATTATTACAAACAGTAGCAGAACCTACCAGACCTTGGGAATGTGTAGCTATGGACTTTGTGGGGGAACTACCGGTTAGCAAAGGACATCGTTATATTTGGACAGTATTAGACCTGTTTTCTAAACAGGCCCACTTTATAGCACTGACGAAACTACCATCAGCCGAGAAACTAGCTGAATTGTACATAAACCACATTTACAAACTGCATGGATGTCCCAGTAGAGTGGTCAGTGACAGAGGAGTACAATTCACAGCAAAATTTTGGGAAAAATTCTTGGAAATGCTAGGAGCAGAAAGGAGTCTAAGTTCTGCTTTTCACCCCATGACAAACGGGGCGGTAGAACGTACTCAGCAGACACTTGGGCAGTTCCTTCGAATGTACTCTAACATGAGACAAAATGACTGGTCTAGGTGGTTGGCTTTTGCAGAACTAGCTTTTAATTCGACTATACATTCAGCAACAAATAAAACCCCCTTTGAAGTGGTTTACGGATATGAAATACAGCCTTTGCCCCAGTTGCCAAGATGGACAGAGAATGAGGAAACAGAGGCAGGGAAATGGAAAACGCAAATGCTAGAATGCTGGAGTCAAGTGACTGCATCCTTAAAGGAAGCACACAAAAAGTATAAAGCGTTCGCAGACAGAAAGAGGGTGGAAGACGATAAACTGGATAAAGGAGATCTAGTGTGGTTAAGTACCCAAAACATCAAATTGGGGCTACCTTCGAGAAAATTGGGCCCCAAATATATTGGACCATTCAGAATACAGGGTGTTATCAATGAAGTAACTTTCCAGTTGCCATTGCCAAAAAGTTTAGGGAAAATACACCCAGTATTCCATCGCAGCTTGCTGAAAAAATACATGGGGACTTTGGACAAAATGGACACATAGAGTTATTGTTTGATTTGTTTCAGGATTATGATGAAAGAAGAACCGAAGAGGAGGACGAAGAAAACGAGGGCGCCATGTCATGGAGCCAAATCCCAGGGCTGAATTTCCAAGCCCTGAATCTGGCTTCATAACATAACATAAATAACCCTGCAAGCACCTGGCGGGAGAAGATAAAATGAGCCTGGGAACTCAGGGTTGAAAGTATAAACAATTATAATTGATATAGTGTGGGAATGGTAGTAATGTGATCCAGGGGGTGGGATTTGATGATGATATTTGCGTGTGGTATTACGTTGCATCAGAAGTGATAAAATTGAATGTATGTAAACATTAGGTCATTCTCGACTTTTCCAAAGTCATGTATTCTTCAATAAAGATTGGATTTGAGAGCAGCTATCTTTGATCTGCGTTCAGACTGGTCCTTTGAAGTGAGCCTGACATGTGTATAGTACACAAAGCCAACCTAGTTATTTTGACATAAGAGGCAGAAAAGCTCACTAGTACCATCCCTGAAAGTAGAGATGAGAGGAGAAACCCAAATTAAATACTGAATGATCTCAGCCTTTTCATGAGAAGTAAAATGTGCTGCACTTCCAGGTTCTTTTTTCTTCCTGCAAAAAAGAAACACCTGTAAAAGACCCAGATACTAGAAGAACAGGCCACCAGATTGAAAGAGTTGTTTTAGGGAGACAATGAGTGCATCTGCACTGTAGAATTAATGCAGTTTGACACAATTTTAATTTCCATGGCTCAGTGCTAGGGATTTATGAGAGCTGTAGTTTTACAAGCTCTTCTGCCTTCTTGGCCAAAGAGTGCTAGTACCTCACAAAATTGCCAACCCCTAGGACTCCATAGCATTGAATTATGGCAGTTAAACTGGTATTAAACTGCATTAATTCTACCATATAGATGCACCCTTGATAATCACTCCCCATGTACTGGTTGGACCTTTACTTGAAAAAGAATTATTTATTAAAGTGGTCTAAATCTATTTGCTAATTTCCCAACAGAACTTATGTATATCAAAATAACAAGTTGTCATTGATTCATGGCTCTTCTTTAGTTCAAATGAGCAGGCTGCTATAGCCTCTATTATTAAAAGGGGAAATATTTTAAAACGCCGTCAGCTCAATGCTTCTCTGTATAGAAATCTCCAGAGTTAAACCACACTTTGAAGATACCAATGGAGCTCAATCCTGATTGAATTTAGATGCTTTTATGAAATTTGTTGTCCTTAGGCAGGAGCAGAATCTAATATCTTGTTTCTTCTAGTGTTTCTGGAAACAATGATAGTTATTAATGAGGGAAATGAACTGGCTGCGAGTAGAAAGAAGTCCATACCTTAGAGAATAAAGGAAAAGACCTTTGTTAACTGTGGATGTGCTATTTGCATGTCTTACACATTCTATACCTCGAGTCAAAATTTCTTTAATTGCATTAGTGTATGTTTACCATAACTTACCATATTTCCTCATTTCTAACAGTTTGGATGTTTTGCAAATACATCAGCTGGCTTTATGTGTTGAAGTTTTTTAAAAGTGTGAGCATACATTTTAAAGATAAAATACCTCGAAGGTGATTTTGCCAAAATAAAAATCATTTCATTTGCACTACGTTATTCTCTGAGCTACATGCAAATATTAGAATAAATCCTTTACTTCAGAACATTTTTTAGATAGATCAAATGTCAATCAAATGTCATGAAGTATGACTTGTAGCAAAGGTTGATGCTGAATGTTCAACCAGGCAACCCTTCTGACGCTGCACTCTTTGCAGAGTTCACGGGTGTCTCTTGATCAAAATAGCAACGTGCAAATAAATTGCGAAGTGATTGTTTCATCAGTCTGTCATTTGTTTGTCTAGCTACCTTTCTGTTTGCAGTGTGCTTTTCTTCCAAGAAGTTCAATTGGGAAGTTTGCTCCCTCTCTTTAAAGTAGGTTAGAATGAAAGAGAATAAGTGATTCAGGACATCTCATGGATCTTCTGGGAAAGAAGCAGGACACAAAGGATTTTATTGCAAGAGAAAAGCAAACCTGCATTGCAACTAGACCATCACTTTTGATTTCCCCATCCCTAGCTATTCACAGGTAAAATTGCACAACCTGTCAATCACTCCAGATCCTATGTTACCATCACCTACCAGAGTGTGATGGGTCCCTTCTGCTTCTGTACCATCAAGTCAGGGGGTGGGGCCCAACTCTCATCCTCACTTCCCAAGCTGGTGGATTTACATTTATTTTATACAAATGTATATATTTGGTGTTGCCCAAGTGTCGTTGGGACTGTTACCTACCTACTTTTTCCCTTCTCCAACTCCAAGAAGGCCTGTATCACAATGTCTCCATGGCAGACTCTCTTTGTAGGTTTTTCTTTCATTCCTCTGTTTCTCTCACACACCTTCTTGCTCTCGCTTTTATTTCTTTTCTTCTTCCCTTGTTTCCCCTCAAAGACCTTCCCACTCTTCTTTCCTTTCCCTTCTCTTCATTCCTTTTCCTTCCTGTCTTTTTCTCTCTTCTTTCCCTTCCTTGACTTGAATACTTTAATCAAGCCTTTGAGAATATTTAGCCCCTAGTTGTCCTACATAGTAATCTCAGATCCTGCACTTTATCCCATGCCCTCTCCCCATTACTGCAGCTGGCACTTATTTTATTCCAATGTTTACAGCCCAGCCATGGTGCCAGTAGTTTACCATCACGGATAGAGGATCACAGCTTCATTGAGTCTGCATTGATGTTTTATATATTGCATGTGTTTTATTTATTTTTATATATATATTGTGTTCACTTTTATGTTTGTTTTTAGGCACTTTCTGCCATTGGTAAGCCACCCTGAGTCCCATTGGGGAGATGGTGGCGGGATGTAAGAATAAAGTTGTTGTTGTTATTATTATTATTGTTATTATTATTATTATTATTGACAAAATGACATAGTATGACACAGCAATCAAGATAGATATGCTGGATTTCGTATCACAAAATCACAAGTCAAACACTTCCCAAGCCTTTTGCAGTTGGCAGATTGTAATTTTGTCAATGTCTATTGTTTCCACATTATTATTATTATTATTATTATTATTATTATTATTATTATTATTCCTTTATTTATTTATTTATTTATTTATTTATTTATTTATTTAAAGCATTTATATTCCGCCCTTCTCACCCCGAAAGGGACTCAGGGCGGATCACACTACGCATATAGGCAAACATTCAACGCCTTTTAACATAGAACAAAGACAAGACAAACATAGGCTCCGAGCGGGCCTCGAACTCATGACCTCCTGGTCAGTGTGATTCATTGCAGCTGGTTACAGCTGGCTTGCTCTCCAGCCTGCGCCACAGCCTGAGCCCTTCTTTCTTCTCTCCCTTCCCGTCTTTATTTCTCTTTCTTTCCTTCCTTCCCCATAACTTTGCTCTTTCCTTTTCTTCCTTTCCCCCCCTCCCTCCCTTCTTCTTTTCTTTCCCTTCTTTCTTCTTTCCTTCTTTTCTCCCTTCTCCTCATACATGTCATCTTTCTTTCCAAATGACATCACAGAGAGCCACTTATCTAGCAACAGCCTTTGTTTGTAGTACAAATGGACATATATAGATGATGTATGTATATTGATGTGTGTGTAATTGTTATTCTTAATACTGAAACTGTTTGACTGCATTATTATTAATATTAATATATTCCTCAGGTGGGATTAGGGAGTTATGGAAGTATGATTACAGGAGGCTGTGTGGAAGCATGGTTAAAGGACCACAGAATGGAGAACTAGTGCAACTGTGCTACTGAAGAGAGGTACACCATCAAAGGTGTTCAAACCAGTATGCATAAATTATCTACACGAAAGCAACTGTAGTGGAACAGCAGGTTGGTGTGATAAAGTCCAAAGTAAGGAAATGTCAGAAAAAATATGCCTTAGGCTAAATTTGTGTCTTTCTCTACCCTCCCAAACATCCATCCAATTTGGTTCCCTGCACTTCTGTAGATAGCTGTACCACCTTCCTCATAATGAGAATTTTTGCAACTTTTGCATGTAATTTTTCACCATTCTAAATAGTTTAAATTCATCTCCTTAGCCTTGGTGTTGTATTAATTTATTTACTCTTCACTTTTCCCACAACGCTGAGATTCAAGGAGACAGAAAGAGCTGGAAAGCTAAAATACGTTGATATTTTGCTTTTTACACCCATGACTGGAATATGCCCCATGAGACCTTATCTGAAATGGAATGAAATCCACATACTGATAGAGGGAAAATAAGTAGGGGGCTTTAATAATGAGTGGGCAGCATTGGGTTCAGAGATCAGACAATGTAGAATGGAGGAGACAGAAATTGGGAACCTGTCAATAACCAGGGAACTCCATTTATTTTAAGGCTAGTCAAAGCCTCTTCCTCTCAGCAGTAGTGTACAGCTAAATACTTCAGGCTTTTGAGCAGGATTGAAAGTATTTACAAACTAAATTAGCTTGAGGATTTTTTCCGATTTAATTTATAAGTAAAACAAAATGTGGCTGAGCTGAAGCTCTAACAGAATTGTGGCTGCCTTGTGCTTTTAAAACAGAGCTGCTAATGTTTCAGGGAAGAAAATATGGTGTTGCTATCAATGCACTGTGTGTGCAATGGAAATTATTAGCACCTCAATTTTCAAAACACAAAACATACATAATGCCAACATATCTTCACTCTTAAAGCAACAAATTGACAGAAAGTGCTGGGAGAAGCTCGCAAAGCCACCTTCCCAGATCAATTTCCCTAAGCCTTCACCTATATAACCACAACCTTTCCTAAATTTTGAAAGCTGATCAATCTTTCAATGTTTGGTTCACTCCTAATATTTTAATTTTTAGAAGAGTTCTTGCTGCAAAACCATTATACCTGACATGATTGTGTTCTTATATACCCAGGGCTCTTCCACACAGCCATAAAGCCCAGAATATCAAGGCAGAAAATCCCACAATATCTGCTTTGAACTGGTGTATCTGATTCCGCACTGCCATATATACCAGTTCAAACCAGTTCAAATGGGATTTTATTCAGCTGTGTGGAAGGGGCCTCGTTGTGCAAAACTATAGGCCCATATATTCAATGCACACACACAAAATGTCTGTGGGGCTTTTGTTGCTCTACTCCATAAGAGATTAGGCTCTGGCCTCTAGCCAGTTGGTCTGAGCCAGCACTAATAAAATTCACAACTAGGAGAAGAGAATCAATTAATCAATACTATAATTTGGAACTGACCATGACACTAACACTCTCTGCTATTAGATTCACTGACTGACACCATTTAGGATTAATGAGGTAGCAAAAAGAAACACACTAAGATCTGTTTAAATCCTTCTCTCTTTTTGGTGTTGTTCTAGGATCAAACAGCCCACTTTATTTTACCATTTTTTAGCTGAATGTGCCAGTATGAAGTATTAACGTATGGGTAGATTATTGGAAATTGCAGATTAGTTTAACATTGGTTGGAAGCCAATTCCTGTATACATTCAAGTTTTTGTTTGCTTATAGCAAGTTAATTAAATGTTCAGGGGACTGTATATTGCATTTCTTAGGCTACAATCCTATGTACCTTTACTAGGGGGTATGCCCCTTCCAATTCAATGAAGCTTGCTATAGTGAAGCTAGGATTGGAGGGAAGGAACTATAACAAATACAATTGTCCTCCACATTTGTGGGTTGAGCAGTCATGGATTTGATTATATTCACTGCTATATTTCCTGCTGCCTTCACTACGTCTCTTCTCAGGATCAAAAATAAACAAAATATTCCCTTTAGGCACCAGTAGATTCTCCTGTAGTCAAATTCCAGCAGATGCTACCCCTAGAATAATACTGGAGGATGTACAAATGCTTGGAGAGAGAGGTTGACCATAGAATCATGCTGGATGTCCTACAAAGAGAAGTGTTATCTCAGGTAAACAGTTAGTAGCAGCCCTACATTTGCTATTTTTCCACTTTTTCAGGGTCCCGCACTTCTAATCCCCATGAACATGGAAGGCCAACTATTGATTGAATGTGTGGTTCTCATTTACGAAGTATTTATAATAGATACAATCCTGCAAATGCTGAATCAGCCTCAGGATGGTTTAGATCATCACACTCCTTCAGCCACTTTTACTGTCCTCTCCTGTTCTTCTCATTGCAGCAGCCAACAGGAGGGATATGGTTTATCCTGGTCACTGGTTGCAATGTTGACCATCGCAACAGAACTCCATGGCAGGGGGAAAGGGAAGAATCATACCCTCCTCTCCTCCATTTCATTTTTTGATCACCTTATAACTATAGTCAGCCTCACTCCAGGTGATGAGTGACTAGCTCCAATCCATGTCGCACCTACTTGCTGCCATGATGAGAAGAACGGAAAGGATAGTGAGTGCCATCCCTTGTCCCTGGGCTGCCCAGGCCTGGGAAGCACAGGATGGCCTTTTAAACAGTTGCAGCCAGTTCCATCCTGGAGTGGGCTCAAGCGTTTACATGAGACCAACGTTGTGGTTTGGTTTGCTCCAGATTCCAGGGGTGGATTTAGAGTAGCCTACAACTTGAGTTAACATTATTCAAGGCCAGATTAAGCCAGGTCAGGTCAGTTCTGTATGTCTATCATAATTTTATTTCTTACCTACCACGCCTCATGGCTCAAGGCGGGTTACCCGGTGGCGCAGCGTGCTAAAGCGCTGAGCAGCTGAAAGGTTACAGGTTCGAATTTGGGGAGTGAAGTGAGTGCCCACTGTTAGCCCCAGCTTCTGCCAACCTAGCAATTCAAAAACATGCAAATGTGATTAGATCAATAGGTATCGCTCCGGCAGGAAGGTAACGGCACTCCATGCAGTCATGCCGGCTACATGACCTTGGAGGTGTCTACAGACAATGCTGGCTCTTTGGCTTAGAAATGGAGATGAGCACCAAGCCCCAGGGTCAGACACGACCAGACTTAAAGTCAGGCGAAAACCTTTACCTTTACTTAAACATTGTAAAAAAAATATCACAAATACACATATTAAAATGTATTTCTATAAAAAGATACATATTAAAATACACAAAACAGGGAGTAAATAAAGAATACGAGTTTAAAATTCATGCTTAAAAACTGCCTGGGTAGGCCTGACAGAAGCCATAGGTCTTTAGATGGAATAGCAATGAAGACAGCTGGCTGCCTTCCATGGTTCCTGGAATGGATAAAGCCCTATGTCATTCTGAGTGGCATGAGACACCTATTTAATAGTTTAAAATAAGCACCAGTACTCCTCTGGCTAGATTGAAAAATCATGATAAACAGCAATATTTCAATCCAGATTACCCAAATAACTAATGTAATGTATTACTAATACATATAAATACATTTTTAATTACGAAATACAATTATTGTAAACATTATTTTAACATAAGGTTAGCTTTTAAAGTACAGTAGAGTCTCACTTATCCAACACTCATTTATCCAACATTCTGGATTATCCAACACATTTTTGTAGTCAATGTTTTCAATGCATTGTGATATTTTGGTGCTATATTTGTAAATACAGTAATTACTACATAGCATTAATGTGTAATGAACTACTTTTTCTGTCAAATTTGTTGTATGACATGATGTTTTGGTGCTTAATTTGTAAAATCATAACCTAATTTGATGTTTAATAGGCTTTTTCTTAATATCTCCTTATTATCCAACATATTCACTTATCCAACGTTCTGCCAGCCTGTTTGTGTTGGATAAGTGAGACTCTACTGTACCTCTATTTTCAATAAGAAGGAAGGGATTTGGTCCGTTTTGGGAATAAAATCAACAAAATTTTAAATCTTCCCAGTGCTGAGATAAATTTTCTCTGATCTGATGGAACACAATTTTGATGTTTGGAACTTTACTCTGGACCGTTTTCTTCCATTAAGACACTGGGAAATGTCTACAAGAACATTTTTTTCCATTGAAGTGGGTTCAATGGGCCTTATGAAGAAAGAAATATATAGAGGGTTATATTAAGAACCTCTTCACATAGGCCACTGGAATCGCCATGCATCATGGCAAACCTGTTGACCACCGTCAGGAGGTGTGGGGAACCCATTGCTCCACTCCTCGCATCACCTGGCTTACCAGGAAGCTGATTCCACCGGGGGGAAGTGTCAACTGTGCGGCTTCCCCCCATTGCTTGATGTGCAACACGGGAAGACTCTCATGTTGCTGCCATGGTGGCATATGTCAACTCTGCACTAGTTGACACATGGAGCCTCACCGGAAGTTCCTCTGCATTGTGAGATGGGAGTTGGTTGGCTCCGTGGGTCAACTAGGGCTTAACTAGCATATGCCGCCAAAGTAAACTCTGTCTGATGAGGTTGCATATATGCACCTGGCTATAGTGGAGTACCTTTGGACGTCACATTGGTAACCAAAGTTAAGCATTCAGCTGTTTGTTTGTTTGTTTTGCATCTTTAACATCAGGAAGTACATGATCATCATTATAATCACAATTATTAATCAGTTTGTATCCCAGCACTTCCCAATTATTGAGACTCGAAGTGACTTACAGAATGAAAACAAATAGTATAGTTAAAACCACTTACAGAAATAAATAAAATGTATTAAAAGACTACCATTAAAATACAATCCCACTATCCATAGAATTAAAACCATTCAAAACAAATTCATTGAAAGATAAAATATAGAATGGAAAGTCATAGTGTCATAATATGGTAGCAAGTTGTTAGCTTACTTATTTTATTCATATTGGGTTTTTTATTCCCAAGGAATAGAGAGATGTGAATACGGATTTTTCTCCTTTATGTACAGAAATAAATCGTGTATACAAGCCATATACTTTTTACTTTAACTCAGGAGGTTGAAGAAGAGCACTATTCTCAGGCAGCAAAATGACTTGGGCTGCCTTACAGGATGCTTCTTTGTGGAAACGGATTTACATCTGTTTGAAAATGTCAGCACTACCTTCCACCATATTTTAATAATTAAAAAAATAAATCAGAAAATAAATATTAAATCCCTGCAATGTAATCTTCATGAACTGGATTGTCCAAAGAAATCTATCTGCATTGCTATTTATTCCTGGTATCTTTGTTTATCCCTAGCTGGAACATTTGCCTCTGTTGTGAAACTTCTACAGCAAGCTTGCCCATACTGCTATAAATTACAGCTGGTCGACCAGCTGCTTGTATATTCTTGGATGAAGTGCTTGTATTTTAAAATATATTTTTTTCATTATTAAATCATACTTTGGCATATGCAACATTTGGTTTAGCAGAGTGGCCCATGAAATCCTGTTGCAGAATTCAGTTTATATATTGGATATTTATTGCATGGTGTAAATTCTTATGTTGCAACAGATGACAGTGTAGCAGATGGGATATGTGGAAGAGAGCTCTGTTCAGCATAGGAGGTTGTGTTGCTCAAGGGAGATCCTCAAGGATTTTTATTTGAATTTAATTATTCCTTCATTTTATGTCACCTTTTACATGGCAATCAATTGCATATTTTTTTTCAAAAAAAGTACTAGCTAGAAGGTGCCATTCAAATCATGCTACCCTTATCTATCACTTTTATGGACATTTAAAAATTGCTTTTCTCTACAGCTGAAATTTGAAACTGAAAATGTCAAGAGGCTTCAAAGCAGATTATTTTAAAAAGAGTGCTATAGCTGTTCTTTGATTCTGGTTGTATATTTTGTAGATGTTAAAGATGAAGATCCTCTCAGTAAGAAGAGATTGTAACCCTAATTCAACAAGAATATTGTTAAATATTTGGGAATTTGCACCATTATGAATTGAGTATGGAAAGACCTGATAATTTGAGTTTGTTATTATTATTATTATTATTATTATTATTATTATTATTATTATTATTATTATCTTTACTTATATCCTGCCTTTCTCACCATGGGGACTCAAGGTAGCTAACATCTATCCACACTAAACAGTTTTAAAAAGCAACACAGACGTTATCCAGGCTTCCCCTGGGCAACATCCTTGCAGATGGTCAATTCTCTCACACCAGAAGCAACTTGCAGTTTCTCAAGTTGTTCCTGAAACGGAAAAAAAACAAGGATGAATGAATAGATGGTGGGACTGAGAGAAGGCCCTCTCCAGTAGATCGTAAATGTCTCCCAGGTTTATAAAAAGAGATGTGGTCCTTCAGATAACCTGGGCCGGAGCCATATAGGGCTTTGTAGGTCAAATCCAGCACTCTGAATTGTGCTCGGAAACCTGTTGGCAACCACTGGAGCTGTCACAACAGAGGAGTTGTCTGCTCCCTATATCCAGCCCCAGTTAACAGTCTGGCTGCTGCTCTTTGGACCAACTGAAGTTTCCAAGCACTTTTCAAGACAACCCCATGTGCATTACAGTAGTCTAATTGGGATGTAACCAAGGCATGTATCACCGTGGCCAGATCTGACTTCTCCAGGCAGGCCCGGCCCAACACGGGACGCTAGCCATGCCCCCACGTTGGGCGCCATGTTCCCAGGGGCGCTATCGAGCCCCTGGGAGGCGTGGCCACACTTGGCCCCGCCTCCGGCGCCCTGGCCCTGCCTCCCGCGCTGTGGGAGGCATGGCCGCGCGACGCGGGAGGCGTGGTCAAGTCTGGCCCCGCCTCCTCCGGCGCCTGCCGTAGGGACAGGGTGGCTGCCGCGGGAGGCGGGACCGGCCATGCCTCCCACAGCGCACGCCCGCTGCAGCTTGGCTGGGATAGGGTGCCCGCCGCGGGAGGCGTGGCCAGCCCCGCTTCCCGCGGCAGGCACCCTGTCCCAACCAGACTGTGGCGGGAGTCCAGTCCTTCCAGGCCGCGGCTGGACCTTCACCGTGGCCTGGAAGGACCGGATTCCCGCTGCAGCCTGCCTGGGACAGGGTGTGCGGGGTGGGAGGCGTGGCTAGCTCTGGCCTTGCCTCCTGCCGCGCGCGCCTTGGCCAAGCTGCCCACGCTGTGGGGGGCGGGGTCAGGGCGCCCGTACGCAGCGTAGGAGGCGGGGCCAGGTCTGGCCACGCCTCCCGCGCTGCCCCACGCCATGGGGGCGGGGTCAGGGCACCCGCGCGTGGTGTGGGAGGCGGGGCCAGATCTGCCCATGCCTCCCGCGGCACGGTGGGGGGGGCGCAAAATTTTTTTTGCGTACCCCTGAAGATTCCCTTGGGCCGGTCCTGTCTCCAGGAATGGGCACAGTTAGTGCACTTTGCTTTAACTGTGCAACAGCTCTCCTGGTCACTCTAATACCTGGGCCTCCGGGTTCAGAGCCAAATCCAAGGAGAGTGTAACCCCATCTAACACAGGCTGACTCCCTATTCTCAGATCTGTCTTTTGTCTGAGTAGGAGCACCTCTGTCTTGCCTGGATTAAGCTTCAGTTTGTTTGCCCTCATCTAGTCCATTACAGCTGCCAGACACCAGTTTTGGTTAGTCCAAAAGTCAGGGTTATATATATAAAGTTTTTCCACCTTGCAGATTGAGAAATTTCAGAATGATGGCCACTTCTAAATAAAAACAACCCCAAATGAAATTCTCAGCCCTAAAAGGAACTTTTTCAAGAGCAAATTTTGGCCAGCTTCATCTATGAAGAGGGTTTTCCTGAATTGGGATGGTTCCAAGCTATTTATAGTTTTAAAGGTCAAAGCTGGCTTTCCTGAAATGTATCTTGCACGTTGTTCTCATACCAGTTAAAACATAATGTTGTCCTGAAATTGTTCAATGTGAATTGATCCAAGATGTACCTGGATGTTGCCCTTTGTGTTCATACTCATTAATACCTTGCCAAAAACCCAAATTACTGACACTAAGCTTTCAATCTTGTCAAGAGATTCAACTCAACATTTTAAGTAGTGAGACATACTTTCCATTATATCCATGTGTTTTGGTAGTCTAGGCATTGGTCCAGAATATGTCCTCTAATTCCACCTTGCAGGTATTGTCAGACTCTGTGTCCCATCAGTCCTAGCAAGCAGGATCAGTTATGAAAGATGATGGAAACTGTGGTCAAATAACACAATTACCATTATCTTTGGTCTAAAGCTAAAATATGCCTGCACCCATTTAGAATTAGTCTTGCAGAAGGGATGTGTTCTTTGAACTCTGATTATTGAGCGACTTGGGATTTATTTTTTAAGTCCCACAAGATCTTTTAATTTTAAAAATGAGGGCTCTCTGATTTGATCTCTTAAAGTGTGAAGAGGCATTAAGAAGCTACATATCAGAGATATCTATTATTTGGGGGGGGGTTTTCTTTCTACATTTGCACTTGAAAGAATTTCTCTAGAGCTGCCAAACCAGCCAATCTGCTCCATTTTGATCACAGCTAATTTGATTAAACTTTGCTATGCTTGGTTTCTTCTCAAAAGCGTGGGGAGAGTAGGTTGATCTTTATCCTATTGTTTTTGCACATATACACACTCTTTCTCAGTGCCAATCTCACTTTTCCTCCCTTCCTCTCTCTATGCTAGTGGGAAAGCAATTTTGATCAGTTAATTGTTGTTAAGGGATCAGAAATCATCTGTAGAATTGTATGCCTTTCATAACTGCAGTACCCCTTCCTCTCTCCTATATATATTTTCCATCCTGGTGTTTTGGGGTATACTTACTGAACCATTTGAAGAGGCAAAATAAAATTGAGGAGATGTAGGCCGTACAGGTTGGATGGTTCAGTCTCACAATCCAAAATATCCAAAAGTGGGGTTTTTCCTTTAAAACACAAAGTGGAACAAATGTGACCTTTACACAAGACCATAACTAGAAAACATCCCCTGAAAAACAGACATTTGGGTGATGGAGTTCTCATTTTTTAAAAAATACAGTTCCCTTCTCCCCCTGAAGTCTCTACCCATTCTAAAAAACTAGTACTACGAATATGCAAAACTTTGTTTCAATCAACATTAATCAGTTCTAAACTGTGTTAGTTTTCCAACTATCATGCAAAAAAAATGTAACCTCCCCCTTTCAGAGTGGGAGGGAGGTGGACAGAGAGATAGATATAAATGCAGAAGGAAGGAAGGCTTTTGTAGGAATTAAGGGAGAAGCCGTTAGTAGTTTTAGTCAACACATTGAAGTAAAAAATGTCAGAGTGAGATTACATCAGCTCCCATTACACATTCAGCCCAGTCAATGCCAGATTTTGAATCTAGTAGAGGATAACGGAAGCATTTCCTTCTGTACTTTTGGAGATTGTGCCTTGGTATCAGAACTTACTGTGAAATCAAAACTTAAATGAAATATTTTCTATGAATATATTTCCAAACCTTATAGTGCAGGCACAACAGAAAATATCCTAGTGGTATTGTGGATTTTTCTTGCAATGAAAGCAGAAGGGTCATTCGGAAACAACAAAATCTTATTCAGGTCAGAAGAATGACAAAGTGCAAACAACCTACAATATGTTTCAAGAAGACTTTTCTATGAGGACAGCTGAGGTTGTTTAAGGTTGCAGAAGGGTGGTGATTGGAGTTTTGAAAGAGGGACTGGTGTTCAAAACTCAAAACTGTTGCCAAATTTTATTTGGTCCAAGGAAATAGCTGAATGAAATGAACATATATGTTTATGCTGTTTGAGAAGTGAGGCTTGTGTAATGTCCAAGTTGCTAACACTCTCAGTGCTCTTAAAAGCTAGCATCTGTTTCCAGCCTAACTAGTCATATAATCCCCAGTTCACTCAGTCACCACCCAGGTTCCATCCACTGCCCCATCCAAAGTGGGAAAAGTGTCTGTTGTGAATGAGTCTTCTGAGGCTGTTAGTACTAATGGTGGGATCAGGAGGGGAAGAAAGACTCCTTGCGAGGAAGGCTCATTGGAAGATTTACACAGGAAAAGGGGCAGAGAAATACTTGAGGAATCCTCAGATGAGGATTCATTTGGGAATCCTGAGGTGGGAATGACTGTTGAAGACCCGGTGGTGGTCGAAGAGGTTGGCATGGACTGGACACGGGCTCCGGAGGATCTTGGGGAGGAAACTGGCTCCATGGATGCTAAGGATGCAGGAGAAGCTTGGGCTCCTTCAGAAGCAGACCCCATATGGTCTGCCTGGAGGAATGAGGGTAGTTCCACAGGTGTGGACAGGGTTGGGCGTGGGCAGGGTGATTCTGGCTCTGATGAGGAACTTGGGACGCCTGATCCTAAGGCGCTGGCTGTTTGGAGCTCAGATTCTGATGAGGAGTTTGGGACACCTGATCCTAAGGCGTTGGTTGTTTGGATGCCCAAGGAAACCTAAATAATTTGGGGGCTTTTGGCTATTGTTCCTTGTGTGTGGCAAGGTGTTGTTGGGCGCCATTGGGTTTTTTGTACGTGACTCCGAAGACTGGCTTGGGACTTTGCAACCGATGTAAGTTAATCCGGGTTATTCTACGACAGAGGGCTGGAACTGTGTGGGTTTTCTCTTGGACTGCATTGTTATTACCATTTTGCATTAGCTGCTGCTCGCCTCCGTCGTTTTGGCTCTTTATGTTATCCCGCGACGTGGACCTTGCTGTGATGACTTCACCCTTTGGACCTTGGACCGGAAATCGACTTGGCATATCTCTTCGCTCTTAAACTCGGCTTGGCATCATTCCCGTGTTCGTGGCTGACTTCCATTTCTGACCGCTGGCTTCACCTACAACTCCGACGCTGTTCTCCAATCCTGACTCCAAACTGGTTTGACTTCAGTACGACGTTTCGTTCCCTTGACATCTGGCTTGGCTATCGACTCCGCAGCGGCTTGTTGCTATTGCCTCAGCGTCTTCCAGCTTTGTTTGCCTGCGCCACTTTTGGCGAAGAACTTTAGCCCGGTTTGGGCTTTCTCTTTAGTTTTGGGATTTTTGCCGTACTTTTGGGTTTTGGGGAGGTTTTGTGCCTTTGGGATTTCTTGCCCTTGTTTGTTTTGCCGTTTTGACTCTGTCTTGCAATTTTGAGCTGTTTTCAAGCACTTTGGTTTTAATCCGGATTATATCTCCGGATAATCCGGATTATTTTCCGGTTGCATTTTTGAGGTTTCTTTGCTCTGAACTGTTTAATCACACTGAAGTTAAAGTGTTGTGAGCTCCCAGGACTTTGTGCTGAGCTTGTTTGAGTTATTTTTGAATAAACTATATTTATCTAACTGGCTGGCATCTGACCTTTGACAGCGTCTGCCACCTGGCTTCTCCCTGTTGACTTCTATTCAACACAGGAAACCTCCCATGTTGCCGCTGTAGTGGTATGTGCTGGTTTGCCTATATTTCTGGAAGTTGCTTTACATCGTGGGATGGGAGTCAGCAGGCTCTGTCATAAAAGTATAGGTGAACTGGTGCATGCCACCAGAAAGTACATGTGATGAGGTCGATGGTCACTTTGGAGCAGGAAGATTCAAGCTGAGGCAGAATGTTTATGCCTGTGTAGACAACACCTATTTCTTTATATCAGGGAGAGAAGAATGATGGTTTGATAATATAAGGTTTCTCCAGGAAATTGAAATTTCTGCCAGAACAGAAGGAAAAATCGCATGGCTGCCATACAATTGTCTTTGCAAACCCCATCTTGGGGTTGTGGAGACAAATAGTCAAGGTCTTTCAACATTGTTTCACAGGTTCATCACACTTTACAATCATCATCACCCCCCTGCCTTTATTCATTATAGGCTTTACTGGATGTAGAGAAAGGAAGTGAGTGGTTTATTAGTTGTCTTGGCTCTCAAGAGTGAACTGATCTTGTCTAATTTGATTTGATCAGAACTAAATACTAACTAGATTGATTTTGTCGTATCTGATTCAAATTATGATTTTTGTTAATCTGTTAGATTAACTCAGTCACATTTGGCAGAGGTATATGGAAATGTTATAATATTGAGTATTGGTGACCACTCACAAGCATCTTTAAAGTGATTGGTGGTTTCTGAGTCCTGTCAGTAAGCATTTGGAGACCCATGGGTGAATAAAGGATTATGGAACCAACTTTGCTCCTACTAGATCTTGAATGACAAAGGAAGTAAGTCTACCATGACATCCATGTGGACCTAAAGAGGGGATCTATCCTTGAAGCATTCTTATCTTCTGTCTCTGGGTGAATTCACCAAATAGTTATTAAAATTTTTACCACCTTTTAACGAAATTCTATCCACCCCACCTCACCCCACCCCCAACTTTGCACGTTCGATTTAATGAGAACTAATAAAATGTATCCCTATTAAATCTGTCATCTGGCTTTTTTACTTGTCTGAATGCAATGGTCCATGTAATAATAATAACTTTATTCTTATATCCCTCCACCATCTCCCCGTAGGGACTTGGGGTGGATTACAGACAGCACAAGGTGCCTAAAAAACCATTAAAGTGAGCACAATATAAAATACAATAAAATAAAGCACATGCAGTGAAAAACTGCATGAAATTTATTTAGAAGCTCTACTGAAGTAAGAATATTCTTGTTAACAAATAACAAGGTTTGGTCCAGTGACTGAAAATTTTACATTTTCTATTTTATTTTTTAAAATGTGGAATATTAATATAATTTCTTCCCAGTATTTTTAATTAAATGTTTAACAAGAAAACGTATATAAAGAAAAACAACAGTACTATGCATACATAAATAGAGATATGCTTAAACAACAATTGGAGACCGAGTACAAAACATACATCTCTATTCTAGTAATAATTTCACGTAGCACTAAAATACAAACATATATTCATAAATTAGTTTGAAAAGAGGGTTTCTTGCTTCCCTTTTGTCAGTTTCGCTATAATTTAATATGTTTTCTTCCACCTTATATACCACAAGTAATTTACTTCTTGTTTTAATATTAACAAATAAATATCTCAATAGTTTATATCTTCAAACCTATGCATTAAGTCTTTCACTTTCCCTCGGATATATATTGAGTGGAGTATTAATATCATTAATGTTAATGCTTACTCATTTTGGTGTTGTCTGAAATGCTTGTTAAAGTAGATTTCAACATAACAGGTTTTGCTAAAATAGGCTATGATCATAGAATAGTATGAATAATTTAAAAATTTGATGAAATAGCTTCCTTATGTTGCTTAATGACAATGTGGTTTATTCCTGTATTCCAAGTTTCCATTACAGGGTGTTTTAACTCACTTCAATAAATCTTCAGATGATTTTCAGATATCACTTAATGCCTTCCAGTTGACATAACAAATGAACCATTTCAGATTTCATTGAAAGCTCTTTAGTATGTGTCAGCATTCTTTCTTGGAATACTCTCTGAACGTGACAAATTGTAGAAAGTCATTCTGAGGTTTCCTCACACCATGCCTACTATGAAGTATTATTCACTGCTTTGTGAATCATTTTGGATTCCATAGCAACTCTGGTTTTTTTTTTTATCACATAGTAGAAGTAGTAGAAATAAAAACCTGTCATGGTAGAAAATTTCCCTTTCCATCACCTCATTTTAGTAGCTGCTACATAATGTTGTATTTTATGTCCATAATGAGAGGAGATACTTTCCACCTTCATTTGTCAGAAACTTGGCTACAGCACATAATATCACAGAAATAATGGGCCACTTGACCCTAGAGTTCAAACCATTTTTATGAGCAGCACATCTGCTTAAAAGGGGAAACTTTCATTTCATAACTAACAAGAGCTTTTATCAAGCATTAGATACATAAAAGTAGTCTACTCATATTTCTAAATTTATATCCCCACTAAATATATTCCAGGTAGTAATACATACATTGCCAAGTACTGTACGTGTCTTTTAATGCTATTAGAAAGAACAAGATTCAAGCAATGAGTTGAAAACTTCACTAAGGCTGAATCCCTAATTAATTAAAACTAATAAGAATTAGACATTACTGTACATTGAGATTATTATACATCTCTGTCTAAAACACAACTATTCGAGCTACAGACTTGAATGCCAGACCCTCTTACTTACAAGGAGTGAATGCAGAGTGGCCACATAACTTAGGGTAGCTTGCAATAAGTATCACTGAAGTTCCTAGGACTTACTTCTGAGTAAATATGCATAGGCTATCACTGTTGGATATTTTTTTATTGTAGATATGACTCATACTAGTTATTGCTCAGAGGTATTTATAAATATTACATATTTTCAAATAAATGTATCTTTCTTATTCTCCACATTGATTCCCTGATCTGTCATAGTGTAAATGTAATAATAGTGCAATCCTATACACGTCTGCTTAGAATTAAGTTCAATTTAGTTAACTGGGACTTACTATCAGGTTTGAGATTGGAGCTTAAATAGTTACAATTAGGAGAAAATGCTATAATAAGCCCGACATGCTGCTATCTAATCCTTATTAAACAGTTTTATTGCTAGTTCTTATATATTGGAAAAATGACTTGCGACCTCATCAGCCCAGGTAAAAATTGGCAACATATGCTCGTTCCTCTTCTTTTTTGCAACAGATCCCACCAGTTCCCATCCCATGATATACATATACTTCTGGTGGGGCTCCATCACGAAAGGTAAGAGGAACCAGCTTATGCCACCATGGGGGCAACATAGGAGGTTTCCCATGTTGTATTGGGATTAATGAGGGGAAGCCGGGGAGCAGACGCTTCCCCCCTGTGGGATTGGGCCTGGGGTAAGTCAGGAAATATACATCCTAAGGACTTTTGTACTTAGTTTTTGTAAGCCTCTGTTCCTTGAACCCAAATATTCTGCATGTGCCTCAGTTGCCCGGAATAAAGGAGCCAGGACTGCAGTCGGTATGCCTTGACTTTAAAAGGAAAGCAGAATAGTAACTACAGATATGAAACCTTCATGTAGAGTATGCCAATATTGCTATATTACTTACTGCTTTAGTAAACTATTTCCTATCTAATGTGTAATCTTCAGGTTACTTTTTTGCCTAACTTGTCACTCCCCCAAATTTTTGCAAGTAGAGGTTACTAGCTATATAAAAATATATCCTTGGGTTTTTTTAGATCAGGGATGTCCAACCTGTTGACTTCCCTGAGCCACATTGGAAGAAAAATGATTGTCTTGGGCCACACAAAAAATATGATAACACTAAAAATAACTAATGAGCAAAAAATCCTCGCATAATAATCCTAATTATGTACCATCTCATTTGGAGGGTTTTTAAAAATCGTTGAGCAGTTCGAATTGTTGAACTGATCGAATTATTTGCAATTATAATGCGAATTACAGATGATACTCCAATATTTGCAGATGTAATATACTCTGATTAGTTCATTCCATTCCATTGTCATCTACAAAGTTTGCAATCAGGACCGCATAATCAAGTTACCAACAACAAATCACAAAAAGTCTCATAATTTTAGAGTAAGTTTACTATTTTGTGGGCCGCATGAGGCATGCAAGTTGCAGATTAACAAGTCTGATTTAGATAAACAATGGGCCCTTGGTATCGATGGGGTTTGCTTCCAGGCTTCATCATATACATATACAATGGTGTAATAAAATATTATCCCTTAATTAAAATGGTAAAACAAAGGTTTGCTTTTGGATATATATATTTCAACCAGAATATGGCTGAATATGTGGATACAGAATTCCTAGATATGAAGAGCTGGTTGTACAGACCAATGTTCAATGAAGATCAAGAATTAAACTCATTGCACTAATGACATGATGTGAAAAAAGGACATGCACTGTCAAAAGGAGAAAGGTCAGGGTCGTTATTATAGTCAACCTTTAGACTACACTTCCCATCTACACTTCCATATAATCCAGTATTTGATCCCAGATGAGTACACTGTCCTATAATCCAGTTCAAAGCAGATAAACTGGGATGAAAAACTGGATAACAGGGCACTGTAGATCCAGCCTATATCTAGACTGTATCTCCTAGTTTTTTTTTCTAACAAAAATGGTGGTGAACCAAATGAACAGGCAAACATTTTATTGAAAATGTGAGTGCAGTCCAACAATATATAGAGTCCCACAATCAATTATTTACTTTGTTTTAAATAGAAAAGTTCAGATCTTTAGACCTCACACCACACTTCAGAAGCCCAGTCCTTGGATCACCATAACCAATCAGGGTAGACTAAACTACATAAAATCACATTTTATTTCATGCTTTAAAAAAATTCATTTACAATGCAATTCATAAAATTTGCTTGTAAGAATTACTTGAGAAGTTGGCTACAGATGAATTATGTGTTGCCTGCCTGTAGCTGTTTGCTGAACCTCCTATAGACAGAATGAATACAGACAGTTGTCACTGTAAGGCTTCTCCTAAAAATGTGAACTCTTTGCCTCTAAGGATATTTGATTATATGAAGAAGGTTTTCACAGCTGGTGTAGAATTATTTTGTTGGAAATTAAATATCTTTTGCCCAGTTGTGATCTAATTTGTCAGTCTAGCCTTTTTGTTTTTCCCTTCCCATTCAGAAAGTTCATTAAATGCCTGATAATTAAGTGTGTGTTTCAATGTTTGCTATTTTTATTTTTATTCTAGTGGAACAACCTCCTGTGCAAACAAATTTAAATAATCAAAACTGCTTAATGCTCTTTCCCATTACAAATGCCCAAAGCCCAAACTTTCACAACCTAATCTGATCTTTTGAAGAGGAGAAAGGGGAAGTTTCTACCAACATGTTCTAGCCAACATACAGAAATGGAAATTATGTGAGTGTACATTCACATGGGATGGAGAGCTTTAAATGTAATTTTAATTGCATTTATTGTATTTTAAATGTATTTTAATTCTATATACACACACAAATATTTAATTGTTTTTTATATTTTTGTATTTCTCCTTTTTCAAATTTTTATTAGGTTGTGTGATTGTTAGCTGCCTTGAGTCCCTATGGGAAGAAAGGCAGGACAGAAATGACTGATGATGATGATGATGATGATGATGATGATGATGGTGATATGGTGCTGTTGTAATGTAGAAGTTGTTGAATGACAGCACCCAGCATTCCTCATCATTGCCTATGCGGGGACTGTTCAACAATAGCTGGTGGGCTGCTTGATTCCTACTTCTAGGGTAACCTAGGCACCACTTCTGAGAAGAGAATGTTGCAGCCTACATATTACCATTAAAATGCCTGTGAGGAATGGCATATTACACAGATGCCTCATCAGAGTGATGGAATATATGTGGTGAGAGGGGGCTGAACCAGTTAGAGTCTGATTAGTGGCCCAGTTCACCCTTTATTTTAAAAGTTCCCCAAATGTCAAGTTTTTGTTGTTTGCTTTCAAACAATTTCTGATTTATGGTGATTCTAGGCAAACCGATCATGGCTGTGACCTCCCAAAGGTCCCTCAGTGGTCTCCATGGCCAAGTGGGAAATAGAACTGTGGTTTCCAGAATATTAGTTCGATACTAAAAACCACTACATCACACTGCGAGAAATTAGCTTTGACTAATTTGAGAGTTTGTGTTGTTTAGTGGCTTGAACATTGGATTATAACATTGGAAACCAGAGTTCAATTCCCCACTTGGCCATGGAAACCCACTAGGTGACCTTGGGCAAGTCACATCTGGTTAAAAAACATTTCCATTGGTCTGCTTAAAGGTTGATGTTGGAAAGAGCCTGAAAATATACAACAATAATTTATTCAATTTATTTTGGTTTGTCTGCTTTAAATATGAAAAAAAAACTGGATTTGATGCTTTATTTCAGGAATGGGCAAACTTCGGCCCTCTGGGAGTTTTGGACTTCAACACCCAGAAATCCCAGCTATCTTACCAGTTGTTAGGAATTGTGGGAATTGAAATCCAAACCACCTGGAAGGCCGATGTTTGCCTGTGCCTGCTTTATATCATTTCCAAGGGCCATGCTGTAGCTGTAAGGTGTAAAGTTGAAAGCGAAGAACTTTGAATATCAGCCTTAGCATCTCCCCTTGCAACATGAGCATTGACTTCCCGACATAGTTAATTGCAAACACAACAACATTACATATAGTAGTCAAAGCTAAAAATATGCCTCAAGTCTTCAAAATACCCAGGGATTAATGCAAATGGTTCATTAACATGCACAAAAGGAAACGTTCTGTTGCTTAGTGTTAGAGGGGAGGGGAAAAGACAGCAGAGTGTTTTCCATAAACTGGATTGGAAAAAAGCCTAATTGTTCTACCCTGTAGAACTGGAAATGTTAATTGCCAATCATACCAAGATCAAACATATACTTGCAAAGCAACTTCAGCCATGAATATATGATGTGATTTAAATACAAAAAGCAACAGTAGAATTTACTGGTCTGATTCAGCTTCTCGTAATATATCCTTGCAGGATCATGGCAGCATCAGGATGCTATAGCATTCTGGCATTCCTTTGAATACTAGATTGGTCTAGATAATCTCTGTGCTGGCGCATACTAATTTATTACTCTTATTTTCAACAGAAGAAGGCGAACAACCCATAGATATTTGGTTCATGCAAAGTTGGGTAGGAATGCTTACCTGGACCACATGGCAAAGCCAATGTGGAGAGGGTACATCTTTGATGACCTCTACGGTCAGAGACTAGGAAGTATCTAGGGGACAGAACACTGCAAGTTATGGGATGGGGTCTGTTGGATATGCCCCTTTCTTCAATTGTTGAGACTTGACCCACCCTCTGCCCTCAATGCAGTATGAATTTATTTGATTGCTTCAGGAATGAATAGGAATTTTCTTGTCTTTACCTTGGATTTTTGTCTACCCCACATGCTGGAGTTTGATTGGCCTAGGTGATATCTGCAAACAGGATGTCATGTGGCAGATTAAAAGGGAAATTTTGAGAGTTTGATGCAGGGGTCCCCAAACTAAGGCCCGGGGGCCGGATGCGGCCCTCCAAGGTCATTTACCTGGCCCCCGCCCTCATTTATAATATAATATTTTTATATCAGTTTTAATATATTGTATATACATATGATATTGATAATAATATTATCATTTTATACAATATAATACTAATAATAATACCATATAATAATATTAATTATATATCATATATTACATATAATATTACAGTATAGTGGTATAGTTCAGTATAGTAATATATAATGCTAATATTGTGCTATGCTAATAATATAATATATTGTATGTACATACAGATGCTCTGAGTTCCCTTCAGGGTGAGAAGGGTGAGATATAAATGTAGTAAATAAATGTAGTAAATGAACAAATAAATAATTTTAGACTTACGCTCGCCCAAAGTCTGAAATGACTTGAAGGCACACAACAACAATCCTGATTAACTTGACTACCTCACTGGCCAGAAGCTGGCCCACACTTCCCATTGAAATCCTAATAGGTTTATGTTGGTTAAAATTGTTTTCATTTTTAAATATTGTATTGTTCTTTCATTGTTATTGTTGTTGTTTTGCACTACAAATAAGATATGTGCAGTGTGCATAGGTATTTGTTCGTTTTTTTTTCCAAATGATAATTTGGCCCCTCAACAGTCTGAAGGATCGTGGACCGGCCCTCTGCTTTAAAAGTTTGAGGACCCCTGGTTTGATGTTCACCTTGACATATTTTGGTGTAAGGTACAGCTCTGTAATGGCCTCCTTTTGGGAGTTTGGAATGGGTCTACCCCTGACACAGAGCTGTGAATTTTGCTCTCATTTACAAGGACTTGCGACTTGGGAGGGAGTACTTAAGGTTGATTTTGTCTTGTTGTGTTGCAAAAAAGAATTGCTGAACAGCCTTAGTTAATAACATATTTCACTGTATCGAAGGCACCAAATTCATGTAAAGTGCACATGAATTTCAGGCTTTGAGGAGAGAATTCTTCTGGAACATGGCCATACAGCCCGGAAAACATACAACAACCCTGCACCTGACATTTGTTGGTGGTCTTTTATCCAACTACTGTATTTCACCTATTTTAAGATACACTTTTTATAATTATTATTATTATTATTATTATTTTCAGTTTGAGGGTCTTAACAAATGGGGGGTGCCTTACATTTGTGGCTGTTTGCCATTTTTTTCCAGCAAAACTTTTGCCTCTGAGAAATGGGGATGGGGGAGACCTAGCCTCAGACAACTCTGCCACATAGACATACATTTTGTCCTCAGCCAGACAGCTGTTTATTTTGCTAAGCACATGTCCTGCTTCTGCTGCCTCCCCAATAAGCCCATAGACTTAATACTGTACAGACTCATGCAGAAGATGACTTGCAGGTTTCTTCACACACTCTCCTCACCCCACAGGAAAGATTGCATTATAAAGCTGCCTTGGAACAAAAAGGTATTGTATACGTAGAGATAATTTTCAAACATGTTTTAGGAAATTATTTTTTCCTAAAAATCAAAGCCTGAAATTCATGTGCACTTTACATGAATTTGGTGCCTTAGATACAGTGAAATATGGTATTAACTAAGGCTGTTCAGCTTCCAAGATCAGATCAGATCTGGTGCCCTTATGATATTTAGACACTCTGTTATCTAATGGGGGGGGTCTAATTAATTGAATGCAGGTAATTCCTCAGCTCCGTACAAAACCTATGTTTCAGCACAGGGATTTCCAGCACATGTAGGGGGTATGAGAGTGCATGTAGGTCTGTATCCCTGGAAAAAGAAGGAAAGAGACATCTACAGACATTTGGCTGGATGAACTTAACAAACAAGGAGATCATTGCAGAACCCATGAATTTAGTCTGC
The DNA here is from genome assembly GCF_035594765.1 of Anolis carolinensis. Lineage (NCBI taxonomy): Eukaryota > Metazoa > Chordata > Lepidosauria > Squamata > Anolidae > Anolis > Anolis carolinensis. The sequence continues at coordinate 238,962,871 of NC_085842.1, forward strand.
ATTTAAAAGAACTTACAAAAATGCTGAACCCTGACCTCACAATATGTTAATCACTTTGGATGGTACCTTTAAAGTTCATTCCAAATCCTGGAGGATATCCTGGCTATGTTGGAGCCACCAGATGAGCCTGAAAGGGGAAACGACATGGGAAGACAGCAGAGGGACCCCAACCAGAGTGAACAGAGCCTGACTGTCCCTCGCTTTCCCACACTGTCCCCTGATTTACCCTTGCCCATCTGATGAGATCCTGATTGTCTATTGGGCTTCTCAGTTTAGCTTTACACCCAAAAGGAAAGGAGGAGAGGAGGTTGACCAACCTAGACTTGCCTGCATAGGCTTGGTTCTGCTTACACTTGCTACCCTCACTTCTCAGATATCAATGAAAAGGTTGGCTGCAATTTTTCCCTGCCTCTGGAGGCAAAGGTGAATAAGTGATTGGTGTTCCATAGTGGGACTTAGTAATGCACTCTGATTCTTTTGTGGCAGAGTGATGTGCAAACCTGAGCCGTAGGCAGGCAGCAATCAGAAGTGAACAGAAACACAGTTATTTTCCCCCAAATTCATATTCAGGTACATTTTTGCAGTGAGCTTCAGAACAAACAAAACTAACATCATACAAAACTCATACTTAAACGTTTAGAAAGAAATTCAAAGTATACAGATGCATATATGGATAATGCTAAAGTGGAAAGAGTTTATGTATGGGATACTGCCCCTTAGGTGGCAGGGATCTTTTTTTTAAAAAATCAGAGTATGCTACTGTGAGATAAAATACAAACTAGCTGCTACCTGGGATTTTTCTTTTCTAAATGTACTGTCCCTGCCAATTATAATTTTGGCTTGGCTAGAACAAAACCCAAATACACACTCAGGAGAACTTGGTACCTGAAATCTCAGAATGGTTATCTATTATGAAGCTTTTAAGAGGCACTTTTCTTAAAAGGGTGCTGTCACATCGCCTTCAAGCTTTGCTCTTTCCTTTGTTCTCTGTTGTGTCTGAGATGCTTCAAAAGCCTGATCCGTATGCCTCTTCTCCCCAAGCCTATCAATTTTGTCCTTTCTTTTTGGCAAGAATTGCTGTCTCTTTGTTTCTCTGGGGCTGAAATTGACATGGCTGATTTTGGCTATGGTTGTTATTGTTTGACAACAGGAGCTACTTCCTACCTCCAAGAATCCGGAGAAGGCCTTGTTATTACGCTAAAATATTCTTGAGCACCCAGGTTGATTGATAGACAGAAAAGGGATTATGCAACCCAGAAGAAACAACAACAACAACAACAACAACAACAACAACCTAATTAAAATAACTTTACCCCCTTTTACTCTGCTGGTTTTTTAAATTATTTTAATTGGATTGTTTATGTGTAATTATATTTTTAATTGTAATCTGGAGGGGGGGGTAACAATAATAACATTATTTTTATATCCCACCATCATCTCCCCGAAGGGACTCAGGATATCTTACATGGGGACCAAGCCCAACATAAACAAAGATAAGCAAAGATTACAATTAAAAACATAACACGTAAACAATCTAATTAAAATAATTAAAAACAGCAGAGTAAAAGGGGGTAAAGCGCTGAGAAAACCTAATCAATAAATTAGGGCTGGGCAGACCTTCCTAAATTCTGATGGTTTTACACTTGTCAAATGAAGGGTTTGTTTTTTTTCCTTTCTTCCCTTCACCCCTTACAATAGTTTTCCTTACAATTTCATGTAAAGGTAATATTGTTTTGATGGGACTCAGAAAATTATAATCCCCTTGTTACCTTGTTATCTTATTTCTTTTTTCCCCTTTGACCACTTTGCCACACTTCAGCACTTTAAATATACTAAAATAATTGTAACTTGACACCATTTTGTAGTTCAGGAGAAGACCAGCAGTTCTTTTGTAACTCCTTTCCCCCTTATCTACACTATGTTTTGAAATTTTATTTTCTTTAAAAATGTGGTCAGTGAAGTTTGTTGCTGAAATGCAGCATGCTAAATGCAGCATGCTAAATGGCAGTCAACGAGGGAAAGGAAATAAATGATTATACTCAGTCGGATAGTCAATATCATATTCAATATTCTAGTCAATGTATTTAGTTTTCATTTAATATCAGTAGTTAATATCCTATAATATTAATTGAAATACGTTTTGGTATATTTGAAATTAACGTATACACCAATATGGATGACATTATAATCAAGTAAAAGTGAAAGATTTTTTTTGTTAATGTTGACTGGGGAAAACATTACTGAATCTGCTAAGTCTGAAAATCTTCTATGTCCATACTACCCAAAAAGCATAAAGTTCAGATTTGTGCACTTGAGCAACCTTAAAATTGGTCCCAACAGCAGTCCTTCCTCCATCCACCCGCCCGTATGCACAAACAAGCTAGACTCAGATGTTCATTTTCTGTATATAGACTCAGAGATTTTAGTAACAAAAGATAACTTCTAATACACATGGTATGAGTTTTGTGATACAGACAATTGAAATGGAGCTCTCGGTGGCACAGTGGATTAAACCACTGAGCTGCTGAACTTGCTGACCAAAAGTTGGCGGTTCAAATCCGGGGAGTGGAGTGTGCTCCTGCTATTAGCCCCAGCTTCTGCCAACCTAGCAGTTAAAAAACATGCAAATGTGAGTAGATCAATAGGTACCACTTCTGCGAGAAGGTAACGGAGCTGAATGCAATCATGCTGGCCACATGACCTTGGAGGTGTCTACAGACAACGCCGGCTCTTCAGCTTCGAAATGGAGATGAGCACCAACCCCCAGAGTCGGACACAACTAGTCTTAATGTCAGGGAAAACCTTTACCTTTACTATATATACCATTGCTTAGCTTGTGATTGTGCATTCACACAATAGCACATTGTTGACAGTGTCTCTAAATGCACCTGCACACTATTTCATACGGTTCAGAAATAAGCTCTTTTGAAAGCTGGCTCGGGAAATTTTGCTCTAAGGCACAGTAAAACATTACCTAATGGTTCCAGACCCTATTCACCTGGATCAGGGGAATACTACTTATGTTCAGATTAAAAATCAGGGGACAGCACAAGAGCATGCTGAAAAGATACTTTTCTGGCATGTGATGGCTAGTGGGTGATGCGGGTGAGGTAGGGTGCTGGGCAATGGATTTTCCCTGCTGCCCCACAATTTGGCCCTCTGCCCTAAATATCCGCTCACTGTACCCTGCATCAAGGACCTCAATGTCATTAGCTCCATAGTGGTTTGAGTATTGAACTAGGACTCTGGGAACTAGGGTTCAAATCTCGTTTGGACATAGAGATCTGGGTAACCTTGAGCAAGTCATATTCTTCTAGCCTCAAAAGAAGGCAAAATAGAGGAGCTTGCCCTGGTATATATAGACCAGGTTTGCAAAAAGATACGTGATCCACTTTCTTCTTCTGATTGGCTCTGGCGAGACTAATGGAGGGGATCCGCACAAGGCTGCTCTTGCCAATCACAGAGCAGCCCGTCTCCCAGATGTAGCCAAAACATCTGTGGTCCATTCCAGCTGAGCCTTTGGCTGCCCCCACTTGATCCATTTTTGACGGTCTGGCTGCCTGATCACCAAATTTCCCTGACACCCATATCATAAAATGGATTCATGCGCATCCCTATTATATAGGTATTTCTAGGTTCTCAGAGTCAGGTGAACTCTTCATATTTTCTTCTGTGCTCATAGGAACCATGTTTAAGAAGCATTTGAAAGTCAAAATCTTCATTTTCAAGTATTAATTGCAATATTAAGTAGATTTAAGGAGAGTATATGGTGAAGTGGCAGTTGTATTACTCAGGCAGCATTCAGCTGATCTTGAAATATAAGAATAACACTTTTGAGTATGAAGTGCTTGACTCCTTTGAGGAAAATAATAAACCAGAAACAAATTCCACAATATTGTCTATACTATTAGGAGCAGTGATCCTCTGTTTGGTTAGGCACAGAAAGAAACTGCAGTCAAGCATTCAAGATCAAACAATTCAGTAATTAAATTGGAGGAGAATCAGGGAACTGTTTCACTTTTGATATTGTTTACTTTTTATTAATACAATGAGGATTATATGCCTTACTGAGAAGATAAATTCCCTTTGAGAAACTGAGAAATACAACCAATTTGAAAACTTTTGTTCCCTAGTAACTTAAAAATAAGCTGAAGTAGTTAAATAGTCTCATGCTGAATGTGATCTTACAAATATTCTTGTGTGAACTGCTGGAGAGAGAACACGTTTTCTCAAACTTTTGGATAGGGTGGATTTGCAGGAGATTTGATTCCCTACATGGAAATTAGATTTGCTATATTAGATACTACATTTTCTGAGTAGGAGAAAAACTACCAGGAATATTCATAGGCCAAAGGAATATGACCTTCTGAAACTGAGAAATTTCACAGAAGTTACATTTTTACCACTTTCATTCCATTCATAAATACAGCTCAGAAACATACACCCAAAAAAAGAGATTCTAGAAGAAATTCTCAGGCATGAGAGATATGACAGCAGTTAGGATCCTATTTTCGGCATTACGCATGGAGACAGCCATTTGGGTCAAGCAGTGTTTCACAATAATGACACTTCTTTTCCAGGAGAAGTGCTCTTTACTCCTTCCAAAGAAGAACTAAGCCAAAGGTTTTGCTGCTAGTGCTAGAGTGCAAATGAATTCTATAGTTGCTTAGTTCAGTTGCAAAAGTGAACATTTGCATACCTATCTTTGAAATGCCATCTGCTCCACTGTGAGCTTTCTCTGACCATTTCACATAAAGTAATATTTGCTTTTGTGCCAAGTTAAGATAATTCTGATTTACATTTCTCTTACCTCACCTTCTTCCAAATCACAGGGCATTTCCAGACAGCGTCAAAATGTGGGTTTAAAAAAGTAAGTTTAAAAAGTGGGTTGTCAGTCCCAGGAAATGGTCCCTTGCTGTCCTGACACCTTCCTTTTTAGTGGATTTTATAAATCTGCAAAATGAACAAGGGACATCTAGAGGAAGTTTAAAAAAAAAATGATCTCCAATATGCACTGGACCTCAAATGCACTCACATGGAGACCCCAATGTACACAACCAGGCTGAACTGAATAGTGTAGTTCCCATGTGCATCCCAAATATCAGCCCAACTCTGTCTCCGAAAATAAAAAGAACCATGTCCGCTCTTGCTTTGAGTAAGGACAACTTCCTAAGAGCCTCAGATGAAATGAAATCTATGTCACCCTGCTAGAAACATGGAGGGAGCATAGCTGAACCATAGCCTGTAGAAGATGTATTAGTGCCAGTTAGCAAGCCATGCTATTTCCCTTAAGACCAGTTGTTCTCCCATCAGCTTGCATCTGCGGTGATTGGAATTGGAATAATTGGAATATTGGTAACATCTCCTCAGAACAGAATAATAAAAAGGCATTTGAACATGCTACCTTTTCTTATTAATAGTGTGCCATGGATATTAAGCAACAGAAACTGAGGTTCCCATCCTTGGACCTTGACACAATGTTGAAGACTTCACCAACATCCTTTCCTTTCTTTCTCGTTGCTTTTACTAAGAAATGTTCTTCCTTCCTGCTACTATCCTCCTGGCTCCATCTGTCCATGCCATAAGAAACATCAGCAGGAACTAAAGAATTCAAGACTTGTAACCTTTTTCGTGATTTGATTGCTTCTTTGTATCTTTATACAGAGAAAGAGGGACACCCCCTCCCCTAATGAATTGGAATGGGGAAAGAACTGGAAGTCAATTTTCTTATTACAGCTCAGGCAACTTACATGGGTAATTCCCATTAACTTTAATAGAGAATTACCTGCTTAAATTCCCTGTGCATCAGCACAAGTAAAAATCCCCTGGAATGTAAATAAGTAGCTAGGGAATAACTAGAAGGTTGCAGGGGGCTAATTCAATAAGTATTAAGTGTGAAATTGGACACTGACATTCCTCCTACTGATTCAGTTTTGTAGGAAACAGTCAATTAAGTGGGGACTACTGGCTGATATTTTCGTTCAGGTTTATAATCTGATCTCTCTTGTGTATACAGAGATATTACATGTCCTGTTCAAGGGAATATTGTCATCAGTATGTAATGTTGTTCTCTCCATTAATCCACAAAAATGTAATCAGACTATAATTGTCCTGTGTCTTTATTTTCATTTTTCATCATATAGACTGAATTGGTATTGCTGCCACTGCTGTTGATGTTGAGTTGGATGTAAAAGTTAAGGACTATGTTTTTGATTCTTTTGCTCTTTTTCTCTGAAGCACAATTGAAATACCTACATGGTGCAGTATTTTGAGTATTGGACTACAGCTCTGTAGACTAGAGTTCAAAACCCTGCTCAGTCATGGAAACCCACTGTCTGACCTTGGGCAAGTCATACTCTCTTGATCTCAGAGGAAGGCAAGGACAATCTTCTTCTGAACAAATCTTGTGAAGAAAACCACATGATAGGGTCACCTTAGGATTGCCATAAATCGAAAATGACTTGAATGCATCTAACAACAAACAAACAACAACAACAGCTGTTAAGTCCAACTGGCATCCCAGTGTGCTTTTATTAGTTGGAAAGAAATAGAAATTGTGCAACAGAAATTGACTGAAAGTCCCAAGACCATTTAGTGCATTATAAAAACATTCCAATGATTATTATTTTATATTTGAGATATTTTGTCCATTTTTGTATTTCTCTATATTGCATCTTGATATACCACTTACTATTTTTTTTAGGCAAATAACCAAAGTGAAGTCACTCAGAATGAAGGTTGCCATACCACCTGAATGGTCAGATTTTGCCCAGATTCCAGACATGCCAGCCAGTTCCCATAATTTCATCCAGATTGCAGACTTATGTCTTTAAAGTCTCTGGTCCTTGCAGAAGCTCAGAGGTAGGGCACATTGTGAAGGCACATTTTCATCATATTATTCCATCAAAATAATTGCTAACTCAAGGGAGGGATTGGGAGAGGTGGGAGAGTGAGCAGTATGAGCCAAAGAGTGAATTAAAACTGCAAGGACACAAGGGAGAAGACACTAGCATGGAATAAGAGACATGGAGGAGCAAACTGTGCTGCCAGTGAAGTGCAAGAAGCAAAGAAGCATGCATTGGGATGGTACACATTCGGGCAAAAGAGTGAGTAGGATGGAAGGAAAAAGAATTCTAAAATCTAAATACTCCAAATTCCAAAATTGCTCACATTGGTGATCGAGAAAGTGAGACCTTTGCTTTTGGTGGTTCAATGTACACAAACTTTGCTTCATGCACAAAAATTTCAAAATATTTGTTTAGAAGACCATCTTCAGAAAATGTTTTCTTTATAAAGTATATATGAAACATACATGAATGTTGTGTTTAGACTTGGATCCCATCTCTAAAATATCTCATTATGTATATATAAGCAAAAACAAGTATTCAAAAATTCCAAACACTTCTTTTTAAAAATAATAATAATAATTGATTATGTGACACAGACAATCTAATATATAATAAGAAAATATCCATCCAAAATAATGCAACTTATCTCTGAAGTTCAATATTGCTAATAGAAATAATAATAATAATAATAATAATAATAATAATAATAATAATAATAATAAATTTGTTATGACAGCTGACATTACAAAACATTGCATGGAAAATTTCTTGACAAAATTGAAGGAAAAGCTGATAAGGAGAAGACCTGGCTATGGCTCACAAATGGGATACTGAAGAAGGAGACAGAAGGCCTGATCCTTGCAGCCCAGGAGCAAGCCATCAGGACAAATGCAATTAAGGCCAAGATCGAAAAATCAGCTGATGACCCAAAATGCAGACTGTGCAAGGAAACCGATGAAACCATTGATCATATCCTCAGCTGCTGTAAGAAAATTGCACAGACAGACTACAAACAGAGACACAACTGTGTGGCCCAAATGATCCATTGGAACTTATGCCTCAAGTACCACCTGCCAGCAGCAAAGAACTGGTGGGATCACAAACCAGCAAAGGTCGTGGAAAATGAACACGCAAAGATACTGTGGGACTTCCGAATCCAGACTGACAAAGTTCTGGAACACAACACACCAGACATCACAGTTGTGGAAAAGAACAAGGTTTGGATCATTGATGTTGCCATCCCAGGTGACAGTCGCATTGATGAAAAACAACAGGAAAAACTCAGCCGCTATCAGGACCTCAAGATTGAACTTCAAAGACTCTGGCAGAAACCAGTGCAGGTGGTCCCGGTGGTGATGGGCACACTGGGTGCCGTGCCAAAAGATCTCAGCCGGCATTTGGAAACAATAGACATTGACAAAATTACGATCTGCCAACTGCAAAAGGCCACCCTGCTGGGATCTGCACGCATCATCCGAAAATACATCACACAGTCCTAGACACTTGGGAAGTGTTCGACTTGTGGTTTTGTGAAACGAAATCCAGCATGTCTGTCTTGTTTGCTGTGTCATACAACGTCGTTGTGTCAATAATAATAATAATAATAAGGTGCCGTGCCAAAAGATCTCAGCCGGCATTTGGAAACAATAGGCATTAACAAAATTACGATCTGCCAACTGCAAAAGGGCACTCTACTGGGATCTGCACGCATCATCCAAAAATACATCACACAGTCCTAGATACTTGGGAAGTGTTCGACTTGTGATTTTGTGATACGAAATCCAGCATATCTATCTTGTTTGCTGTGTCAGACTATGTCGTCATGTCAATAATAATAATAATAATAATAATAATAATAATAATAATAATAACTGTAGCTTTATTTTTGTATCCCGTTTCCATCTCCCCGAAGGGACTCGGGACGGCTCACATGGGGACAAGCCCAAACAACAACAGATTAAAATACAGATCAATGCATTAAGTAAAGGTAAAGGTTTCCCCTGACGTGAAGTCTAGTCATGTCTGACTCTGGGGGTTGGTGTTCATCTCCATTTCTAAGCCAAAGAGCCGGCATTGTCCGTAGACACCTCCAAGGTCATGTGGCTGGCATGACTGCATGGAACGCCTTTACTTTCCCGCTGGAGGTAACCTATTGATCTACTCACATCGGCATGTTTTCGAACTGCTAGGTTGGCAGGAGCTGGAGTTAACGGCGGCCACTCACGCCGTTCCCGGGGTTTGAACCTGTGACCTTTCGGTCTCCAGCTCAGTGCTTTAACGCACTTGGCCACCGGGGCTCCTCAGTGCATTAAAACATAATAATTACATAAAAACATAATCAACATCAACAGCAATTAAAAACTTGGCCAATAATAATAACAAATGTGCTTTCCGAGGTAAAATAAGTAAACTCTAGATGGGGCTCCTGAGATATAAGGAGGTATAACTATATTCACATAGCAACTTGTGTAAAATAAGCATAACATCTATGCTATTCACTAAGATTCAAGACATACTTAAAGCAAAACCTGTATGAATTATTCTTAACTAGAATTACTGGTTGCTATGTTTTAGGAAAAGCTGTTACATTCTGGATAATAACAATTGTACCACCGGATGCTTCCCCCCACCCCTCCATATCCTATGCAAAAGTCCTGATGTAAATTTTTAAAAGAAACTCCTTGCGAGGAAGGAAGCATGTCTTCTCAATCAGGAGAAATACAAAACATGTCTACACACAGCATTTCATATTAAAATTCCAAACACTTCTGATCCCAAGCATTTTGAATCAGGGCCATACCACTGTTTCCAAGATGCTCAGCATACATGTCTCTCCACTACCTTATTTTATCCTCACAATTCTATGGAGTAAGTTAGTTGTACAGAAGGATAGACACAAGGTCATTCAATGAGTTTTGACAAGTTCTCATACTGAATCTCTCAACAGCCAAGATCAAGGCTGTTTGGGGCTTGATAGCATGAGTCAGGAGACTTTTTAAAGAGGAAGAGGAAGATGGAGTAGCTTCCATGTAGTGAGCCTGGCCATTGATTCTGCTAAATCGCTAATCTTTACACTGGATTTCCCATAACCTATGTGAAGATTTTCAGTCTTGCATATGTTTAGTGGCCATACTCTGACTTCTAGCATGGTGTTCCCTCCAACATTTCAGCACAAAATGATTGTGCCATCTGACAACCTTTTTCACTTTTATATGTGTGCCTGCTATTGCTAGCTTGTGACTATCTTCAATTTAACCCTCGTGTTGTGCATAATATCTTGTCTCCTTGATGACTTAAGCCCTCATAGATGTTAAGCAAAGAGAATGACTTCAATTTATTCTTCTAGTCTCCCTTACACAAACACACCTTGGCCATATGTAATATTCAATATATTTCATGGCCATCCTTCTCGTTGATTTGGTCACATTTGGAGCAAAAAAACAGTTTTAAGTGGTCAATAGTAATGTGAAAATATGAAGGGACTGGAGACAAAATAAAAAAATTGGGAGTAATATTAGATGCATTTTGGGTGTTTTTAAAAGTCCAAACTAGTTACACTGTTTACATACTTGTAATATTCCAGTTCATTTAAAGTCTGAATATGCCTTTCACTGGCAATATGAAACATTAATCATATATGGAGGGCAAACCGAAGGCCCATTGCAATCAGTGATTTTAATGTGCTCCGAAGGAGTGTGGTCCTGTGTCACTGATATACAATAGAAAAATGCAAACAATAAAATGGTTAATACAAATGCATTAGAATTGTTTGTGCACCTACTGATCCGAAATGATTTTTATGAGACTGTTGGCAACCAAATTAGGTGCATATATTTAGCAGGAGGCTTGGAGGAGTTTCACAGTTGGTAGTTTTATCATGCATTTTGCAGCATTAGTAAATTAAATGGAACTGCTTTTTGTTCTGAGAAAGAAGGAGCTCCTTATAAATGGGCTTGGTTCAGGAGACACAGAATGCCCACCCAGCACAATGACATATTGACTCTTCCAGAGTTGGTCTTATGAGGCCTTAGGCAACATTTTAAGTTTATTCTTCAAAAGTAGAGTAATCATCATAATTGAACCATACCTCAGAAAATGTGTTCAGTTGTTCCCTTAGGCTTTATGAAAAATGTCGCTTATTAACTCTTGTTTCCAACTAGGCACATTTAAATTTTAAAATGGAATATTGAAAATCTATTCTGCCCTTTCACATATCTGTAATCCATTCATAGACATAAAGGTGTGATGCTGAAGTGCCAGAAAGCAAGTGTGACCCCCTGAGAGGTCAAAAGCACGCTTTTGTGCTTAAAGCCAATGAAATCCTGAAGATTCAAGTGCTGTTTATAAAACAAAAGTAAATATTCTGTGGCATTTCTGCATGTCAGCACAATCACTTGCTTATGCACTCAGACGTAAACCACTGGATTTACTGGGGCTAGTAGCCATTTGTTATAGGACTTCAGTTTTACAAAGAAATAATTTCATCAATTTGTAGGTGAGGAGAAAATCATGATTATCTTGTGCCCTGTAAAAGGTGGCTTTCTTCTTCTTCCTTCCAAGGCCCCTTCTACACTGCCATGTAAAATCCAGATTATCTGCTTTGAACTAGGGTCTGATATAACCCAGGGTTCTGATATAATCTAGAATATCAAGGCAAAAAAATCCCACAATATCTGCTTTGAACTGGGTTATCTGAGTCCACTCTGCCATATATTCCAGTTCAAAGCCGAAAATTTGGAATTTTATTCAGCTGTATGGAAGGGGCCTGGATTATATGACAGTGTAGACTCAAATAATCCTGTTTGAAGCTCATAATGAGAATTATCTGCTTTGATCATCTGGGGGTCCATCCAGGCAACCCCTTTAATGCAGGATTTCCCACATCAAAAAGAGGACTGTCCAGACGACATTTCTGGAAACCACAAATTAATTTGCTACAAACCAGGAACCATTTCCCTTCTGCCGGCCCTTCTCCTAACGCTTAGGAGTGATGCACCAGGAGAAGGGGGGGAGGAGGAAAATTGCTCCTGCTCCCACCCTCCTGGCATGTCATTCCTGAGTGCCAGGAGAGGGCCAGCAAAAGGGAAATGCCGGCTGGGTAAGTTATTTTACTTTTTTGATACTTTTTAAAGGGGTTTGGGGTGGAGGTTATGGTGTCTGGGTGTTCTCCCGGAAGATACTGGGAGAAGATCTGGACACCCAGCCACAAAAGCATGGGCTTTTGCATCTGGTGGTTAGGCTACAGTCTGCCCCGAACCGAGTTTTTAAAACCCAGGTCAAAACGGACTTTTCCGCTGTGTGGAAGCTCCTTAGATTATATATCAGTGTGGAAGGGGCCCAATTGACAGCATACCTTTGAACTGTTTCTTTAAGTGTGGTGGAGGTGAAAAATACTTTGGATGGGTCATATTCCCACCTTTTCCTGCCTTTCTTCAAAACTGTGCTTGTCATTTTACCATCAACACTAGTGGAATATCAACAGTGGAACAACTATCCTGGCATGCAAGGGGCTCTCTCGTAAACTGGCAGTTGACTGTCCATGTTCCACTTTTTTTCCTTGGAGGCAACAAAGTACAGCGCCAACATCAACGTTTATTGTTTAATTAACTGGCAGATCTGCCTCTGAGTACTGCTTTTGGAAGAAACCCCTGTGAAAAGTGGCAGGGGGGAAAAAGAGAAAAAGAGGTGGAGGAGGGGACAAGGGAGAAGGAAGAGGAAGAGGAAGAAGGAGAAGGAGAGGAGGAGGATGAAGAGGAGGGGAGGGAGATCTCTAGCTCTGAAGAGTATGACCTCTTTTGATTCTTATTTCAGTTCTTATTTGGAATGGGGGCCATGTGATCCTGTGTACTGTCCTGTGCACAAACTCTTCATTACTGCATTAGTGATGGGTGAATAACTTTGACTACCTAAGGCGTGAAATGGTATATGGGAATTTTTGAGAGTGTGGGATGGTAATTAGAGCATTCGTGAGAGAGTAGTTATTTTTGTCTGCTCCAGGTTTCAGGCATTAAATTCATATTATATCTACTTGGTACTGATAACCCTTACCTAAATTAGATGTGATTAATACTGACAAGGGACAGTTTAGACAAACACTGAAAATCTCTGCATGTACCAGTGAATTTTTTAGGATGTGCCTCATACTTTTGGGCTGGACATTTTATCCAGATGACATGGGCAAACGTCGTATGGAAAAGTCACTGATATCACCATCATGCTTTAAATAGCTATGATGTGTGCTTAAAAGTATAATCTTGTTCTAACCATAATTGTACTGCTAATTAAGCAAAAAATCAGGAAACTCTGAGCCAAGTCCCTCAAGTGTTTCATCATTATTGGAAGGTTACCTTGCCAGGCATGACAGACTGCAATGTTATTGCAATTGGTGAAAATCAGAATCCAATGTAGGTTCCCCACTTCTTTTTCCGGTCAAAGCTAAAATCATTATTCTGTTACAACATGAGATCCAAACTGCTATTGGATAATCATCTACAATTGTGTTGGAATTATTTATTATAAAATATCGCCCATAGTCCAGAACATGACAGGTTTTTTCCTCAACTCATATTAGAAAAATGAATCGCTTTGGCTCTGCTGTGGTGAAGATTTGTGACCCCATAGTATAGAAATATATGATAAACAGAAGAAAAAAAATGTGCAATATGTATATGGTACCTGGTCTTCATCTATCACAGCAAAAAAGCCTGTGACTTTGCAACTAGAGACAGACAGTTGTCTCAAAGAGATTCAGCATAAAATCCTTAGGCTGCATTCAATTTAGATTGTATAGACTGTTTTGATTCATATTGTGAACCTTCAAGGGAGATGGTCGTGTGATCACGTTATAACTCTTTCAGATTCAGGTGTTACCAGAAGCAAAATGTGCTTTATAATTTAGGGCACATTACAACTTACAGCATATACAAAATTGCACCTATATTTCTCTTACGTGAGGCCTACATTTGTAAATGAAAGCTGATTAGATAGCATAATGAATAGGAAACATGGGTCAAAAAGCATACTGTGCATTGCAACAAAGGAAGTTGAACCATAATAAATACCTAAGAAGAGCCATCTATTATTGAATTTAAGATGTGTGTGTTTGTTTGTTTTTTTAGTTATTAAAGCCTGTGGCAAAAGCAACAGAGAAAATAGTGGGGATTTCACAGTGGATGTGAACCAAGTACAGCCTTAACCATTTCTCATGTTAGAAAAGATCAATCTAAGAGATGGAATAATTCAAATATCTCCTTAGTGAAAAATATGTAGGGAGCAATATGAATTCTGTAAGTGATTAAAGGGCAGTGGCAGGAACAAGTGGGGGAGGGAATGGGGAGATAGTAATACATTGAGAAGAAAACAGATGATAAATCCACATTGCTTTAATGAGTTTTATGGTATTGCATTTTTATCTTTTTCCCCTCCCTGGCTTTCTGAAAGGTTGCTACTGTCAGTTTATGAAGAGGATGATTTGTGCAGTTCCTAACAGCAACAGCAGCATTCATGTTTGCATATGTTTACATTTTTCATGTACTTTTTACTAAAATACAGAGTACAGGGTATAATTGGGTTCAATATTGCAGTCTTAAGACTTTATCTCATGAATCTGCAATTCCACTACAATTGTGCAATCATTGATCGTGGATACATACTAAGTGGTACATCTTTAATATTGCATCTGTATTCAACTGTGCAATTGAGCTAGATTTGCAATTTATGGTCCCATGACTGTAATTCGACATATCCCCACCTTCTCACCATACTACTGTTCCTTTTTAGGGCACATCTAAATTGAACATTTAATGCAGTTTCAAATCAGTATTAAACAAGATATTTTATCTATACAGGTGGTTACATAGGAAATCCTGGAACCAGTTTGAAGCCTGGATAGTCATTACATAAATCATAGAGCACCGATGAACATTAAGGATTTTCTTTTGCACACTTTTGTGGGAATTTATTGTCTGACCACCATAGTTTGAAGCTAGCTTCAAACTGCATTCAAGGGTCAGTCTAGATAGGGCATTAGCCCAATTTCACCATTTCAGCTTTGAAAAACAAAAAAGGCAGATATAACTATAAAATCAAAGGAAAACAGCCAGCCAGGGAATAGTGAGGGGGAGGGGGAAAGAGGAGGCAAATCTTGCCCCTGAAATTGCACCAAGATAGGTTATTGAAATGTTGTTAGATTTGGAGATATTGATGGGGCAAATTGCTCCTTTACAGCACTTTGGGGACGAGACCTGCCAAGTGCCATCACATGACCCCTTTGATGTTCAAAGTGCCAAGGAAGCATCAACCACACTTGGGTAAGCGTTTTTTTGGGTAGCTCCAATTGATTTTTTAACCTATTTTTCCCACCTGATGGGGACAGAGCATCAACACACCTTCTCCCATTTTCCCAATGTGATGGGGAAGCAGGGAGGGTGCATGGGGTGCCACAAGACACCCCCCACAATGGCTGGCAAAATGGCACAGGGGGGAGGGATGTGTGAAGAGGGCCATGGGGAGGAGCAGACCAGCAGTGGAATAGCACAGCTTTGTGTGATAGGGACCATCACCCACAATGCTGGTTTGCCTGCCTTATGCAATAAGTTGCTATTTAGGTTGTTTTTAATACAAAACTACACGGGGGGGGGGGGGGTAATTCCAACTACCCAGTAAGTAAATGTTCCCTTGTCCTACTTCATCTAACTTTTACAGAACATATACTTCTACTTTTTAATCCCCCCAGCCGATCTTGTTTAAAATGTGTATCTGTCTTTACTTCAATCCACATTTTCAGCAGTCAATCTTCTTCAGATTAAATTTTGTGTCTTTTCACTTCTGCACATAATCTAGCTGGTGTAGTCATATATTGCAGAATTTTTCATATTCTTGTTGCCTACCTAACAAACTCAATGGAAAACATGGTTTCAATTGAACTTTAGAATTTAAATATCTTCCATTGAATTGTGTATCTCAATCTAGAATTTCTTTGCTCTGTTACATGTCCACAGCCAATAGTATGGTGTATTCTGAGTGTATTTCCTTCACCTTCAGCATGTCAAAGGCAAACAAACTGGATGCTAGAACCAAGCCAATACATTGAACTTGCCTATAGCCAGCCTGCTGTCAGAAAGTCTGTACATCAGGTCAAGTCCCAAAGATTATTCCCTTCTCCAACTTTGAGTCCCAGAACTCAAAGGGTGAGCTCAGAAACCTCTGTCATCAAAAGTGCCTGTGTGTATTTTAGTAGCTTCTCCTCTGATGCTTCAATCTTTAAGGAAGGACTACTATAAGTATGCCAAATTTCTATTGCTTAGTAGACAAACTGTTCTTGAGTCTGCTATTAATACCACTATTTATACTTAGTAATGTTTGCACTGAAATGCAGCACAGTAGACTCTAGTTTAGAAAGTGTGACAAAGGACAATGTATGCAAAGGGTACTCTTTTAGACAACGCGCATAATCTACTAATCAGAAAAAACTACTTTCCTTGCTACTGGGGAAATTTGGAAAGTTTATTCAAAATAGGAACTATTTCAAGCCCAGAACATATATTGTGACTCCTCCTGCCAAGTGATTAAACACATTTATGATTTATTTGGTTGTTTCCAGATTCCAAATAGACAACAAAGATTATGTGCAGCTTGGTGTAGCCACTTTAGTGTGCAAGCCAGCTTTATTTTAAGATTTCTGCTTCAGTACTTGTACAGTTACACAATTTGTCATTATCAAAAGGAATAGCAGTGAAGAAGAGTTTCCAATTCTGGTAGTAGCACAAGGTGATATGCAATGAAATGTTATCTTTTGCATGTATTTATATGCCATGTACCCTCCAATCAAGTGTTAGTGAAATGCCTGTTTTCATTTACAAGTATGCTAACAACACGGCAGTAGTAAATATGGTTTAAATTATATGTGAACGTGCTGTTCACCAAGTTAATTCCTGCATTTGGATGAAGATATGACAGAGGGATGTTACAGAGTGCAAAGCACGTAGAAAAACACAAGTACATGTGTTCTTGTGGTTTTCTTCTTGTGTTGGAAAGAACATTTTGTTAAACACTATCCAAAATCTTTTGTAATAGAGAATGTCTATTGTCTGAATATGGGAAACTCCACATGTGTGTAAATTAGCATCATGTGTTACTTATATTTTGGAAAAGGAATACATGTGGAATCTATTTTCAACCCAGTATTCAATAAATTTGTCTCAGTTTCCACGTCCTGGATTGTCTGTGGGGCAGACAGATATATGCTTTTTTTTAAAGGCACATGCAAGAGTCCTTCATATTCAGGAATCAACCATCCTTGTCTTGAAAATATTCAGAAAAACAAATTCCAAAAAAGGCAGACTTTACATTTTGTAAAAGGGATGTCATTTTACTATACCATTATATGTAATAGTACTTGAGCATCCATGGATTTAGGATTTCGTATGCCAAGAGCCCACTATAGTTTGAAAGTGTGCATATAAAAATGCACATATATGAAATCATGCAAAACATTGTTGACAAACCATTTATTCAGTTCAACCAAATCAAGCCATTTAAAACATTCATGCAAATATGCAAACATGGAACCAGAGACAGTTAAGCAAAGAAAGGCCAGGAACATGATCCATTACAAAGACAAATGATGGAGTTGATATGGAGGAACAGAGGGAAAGGGAAGACAACCATGGATTTCAATATCATAAATGTATATATGTTTATATTATTATTTTACAATAAGCTACAACACATTCTAAAAATATGCAATGAAAAAAGTAAGAAAGAGAGGTAATGTAAATTTATTTTTGTTTTTCCATTCATTGTACAGGTTGTGTGGCAGTAAATTGTCTGGAGAAAAAAATCCTGGATATCTGTGTGTGTATTTCCTTAGGCTTTTTCTACCCAACTGGTAGCTTTTCCCATTTCCTTCTTTCTTGATATACAGTGACAAGACCAGACATGAGAGATGTTTGTCTTTCTTTTCTTAAAATACTGATATTCACTGATAAAAGCAAATTCTTTCATCTCTGAATAGGGGGAAGCCAGTTATTTCAAAGTAACCCAACCTCTATGGACACCATAAAGCCAAAAATTTGTGTAAG
Source organism: Anolis carolinensis (assembly GCF_035594765.1). Taxonomy (NCBI): domain Eukaryota; kingdom Metazoa; phylum Chordata; class Lepidosauria; order Squamata; family Anolidae; genus Anolis; species Anolis carolinensis. Next base: position 238,980,800 of record NC_085842.1, read on the forward strand.
ATGAACAAGGCTATATGAACAAGGAGTCCAGATGGAAGTCTCACACAGCAGATGATTCTGTTACAATTGTTATCAATTGATCATAGCAGCTTTCTTCCTCAAGCTTTAATGGCAGTGAGAACAATACATAGCCCTTGTGAGCTAGGATATTGGCATCTAAGAACTGTATCCTGTTGAGACATAATTAGGCACATTTCAAACATAAGCGTGGCCATTTCCTGCTCCCCACCCCAAGACAAGATGATGTTTTGGTCATCCATTTCTTTGAAAGAGATAAGAAAAGACCAGCTATAGAGCCATTGTCCTGAATACAGGCAGGATGAACTATATAGGTCAAAACAGTGTTTGTCCTCCATTGCCACCCATTCCACAGATTGTTTTGATTTTTGTCAATAAATGATAACAAGAACAGAAGTTTGACTAACCTCAGCCATAATGACAAAAACGTTTAACTACATTTGTGACGATACGCTTTCTTTCATCTCCTTGCAGCCGCTCTGGAGGAGGAGAGTGTAAAGGGAATTCATGAAGAGTGGAAATTGTACATCTTTTCAATTCTTATTGAACTGCAGCTCCCATCAGATTGTGTCTCTATAGCCAAAGCAATGTTGCAGTTAAACAGCATCTGGAGAATGGTACAATTACTACTCATGGAGAAAACTTTGTACATATTGTTGTGCACTGCCTCTTCAAGATGCAATTTCACAAAGTCCTATTGCTAATAAGCCTTGTAGGTGGACATCAGTGGGAGCAATCTGTATGTGCAACACTACCTCAGAGATTGAGACACTTCTGTGCTCATATTGCTGTACTAAAAATATTTTCAGGTAATTTGCATCCTTACAATCCAGTGGTGATCTGATTTACATTCTGTTTTAACGCTGTGTATTTTCATTTGACCTCTACTCTACTAAGGCTGCTCCAATAGTTTTGATTCCTTCTTGGTACAGGGTGAGCATCCCTTATCCAAAATTTCAAAATCCAAAATACTCCAAAATCCAAAATTGTACACATGGGTGCCTGAAATAATGACACCTTTGCTTTCTGATTGTTCATTGTACACAAACCTTATTTCATGCAGAAAGTTATTTAAAAGGTTGAGTATCAGTTTATTTTCAGGCTATGTACAAGATGGACCAAGAGTTACAAAAGGTTTAAATATTTAGTAACTCATTTTTTTGTTTTAAATTTACAATACCACAGACTCATATACAGTATATATAGGGAATACATTTATATTATGTGTGAAAAATCAAATCTTGTAAATGACGTCCAATACTATAGCATCATGTACAGTATATAGAGGATTCCTTTGTGACTTTTGGCCCACCCTGTATATAATATGTATATGAAACATACGAATTTCTTGTTTAGACTTCAGTAACATTTCCAAAATATCTCATGATGTACCATATGTATATGCAAATATAGACATTCCACAAGCTGAAAAAATTGAAACCCAAGACACTTCTGGTGCCAAGCATGTCAGAAAAGTGATATTCAGCCTGTACCAGTGACCCTGATCCTTACAGCATCTTCAGAACAGCTCCAGAATAGCATTTACATTTTCTATTACTGATCTTAATGCAACAGAAATTTATGTGAGAAAGAGAAGGACATGTTTCCCATTTTGGCGGACATCAGTGTGAGTAATTCTATTGTGCATCAGCACCTTAGAGATTGAAACACTTTTGTACTTATGTGGCGGTATTAGAAAAATATTATCAGGGAAGTTGCATCCTTACAGTCAGATGGTGATCTATATTTCAGGACATTGTACTATCCCCATCCTCCCAATCCTGCGATGTTCCTGTCACATTCCTTGGTGTGATGAGTCCTTTCCATTTCTGTGTCAGCATGCAGTAAAGTGACATCAAGGTCAGGATTCTCCTCCTCTCTGCCCTCCTCCGCCCTCCTCCTTACTGTTCTCAAGCTGTCAATTTTCCTTTTATTTTACATGTTATAGCTATATTTTCATGTTTTTTTCCTTTTCTAAAAGCTAAAATTGGCAAATTGCTCCAAAATTATCATTAAAAAATATGGAACACCCACAACCAAAAGGTACTGAGGTGTTGGAAAGCAGGGTTATGAAGGTATGTGAAAATACAATTTCAGGACCGCAAATTGGCAAACTGGTGCGATTGAAGAGAGGGGTGATATCAAAAGGTGCTTAATCCAGTCTGTATCCACTATAAAGACGGCAGTTCAGGTTCATGCAATAAAGTCCTTAATGACCTGTTAGTTGGAGACAACAGTATATAATGGTCCCTTTACTGCCGTATTCAGAATTTGTGTCACGGAACTATGTTCTTGCTTAAGATGTTGATCTTGGATCACTGTCTATTAATTTTGGGTTTCGATCAAGGGAGAAAAGTGAAATATAAATAACAGCAACTGTACTAACTGAGCTGTTATGAGGCCAGCCTAGAGATGCTGGAAATTCCTTAGCACTATCCTCTGCCTGGCTGAAGCCTGTGCCAGCATTGTGGCACAAGGTCAGATAATATTTGACTCTGACATAGTTTGGCTCCACACTCAACCTATATATTCTGTGCTCCTTTTTGTCAATTCTACCAAGAGACTGTTATATCAAGACATCTCTGAGATCAGCTGGCAAAAGAATGTTCTGATGGTAAAAAGATATTTCTCTTATATGGAGGAGTTTTGCTAGCAGAAGAGACTTGTCCCATTCCTAAATCCCTACATTGGGTATGTTTGCTTGCTTATTTATTTTTGCAATAGAATTGCAACATATTATGTTTTAGAATATCTGGTCACTCTAAGACCAGGTTGCATTCCAGGACCTTCTCTCTGAGTACTAATAGCACTGAGTAGTACTTTTCATTCATGTTGTGAAAAGTAAATTGTAGCCCCATCTACACTGGCCATTAAATGCAGTTTCAAACCAGTATTGAAGGAAATGGTTTCACTGTGCAGATGTTTACATAGGAAATCCTGGAACTAGTTTGAGGCCCAAATGGTGATTATACAAACCACAGAGCACTAATGAGCATTGAGGGCTTTCTTTTGCAGACTTTCCTGAGCATTTGTAGTCTAGTCGCTACAGTTTGAAGGTAGCTTTGAATTTCATTAAATTGTCAGTGTAGATGGGGCCTGTGATAATCAGGACTTAGTACCATCTGTTGAGATTCCTAAAATAGTTTAATATGTTTGCAGTTTAGAACCCACAGGGATTTGAAAGTTGGAATGGGTGAATTTTTGGATTACCAGAGAATTAAACTATGCAACACCATTTTTGTTCCTGGGTTATAAATGTCATTTCCTGATTAGCTCCATCACAAAAACATGGAAAATGTTTATTAAACTTTACATGACATCCTGCAGCACATTTTGCTATAGTTTTTCAGTGAATATCTCATTTAGTCTCAATTCAACATAGTTTGTGGCAGACACAAAAACAAAGTTTCAGGAGTATAACAACTACTTTCAAAGTAAGTACTGCACAATTAAACAGGAGTAATACTTTAAAACCAGGAACAGAAAATTTTTCAAATTTGTTACATAGTGTTATTAAAGCAGACTGAGAAGCAATTAAATAAAAGGAACACGTTTTATTGTCCATCTATATAACAGTTTGACAAATAACCTAATATAGAAGTACACAAGGGAGATATGCCAACAAATATGAGAAAAGTAACACAATATAACGGGATTTAAAATTTTCAGAAGTCCCAATATCTGATTACTCATCCTCCTTCAGTATCTGTTGCAATGAATGTTTCCTGTACTTAATGACCAAGGTAACTCTTCTTCAATGTGTTTCTTAATGAAGTTAGAAAAGTACAATTGTCTCCGATTTCTCAAGTAGCAGACTAAAAGTAAAAAATAAAATGAAAAATGAAAAAAAACTCCAAAACATAATTTTAAACCTCCCAAAACACTTTATAAAATATATCTACATCTCCCAATTGATGACTATTACATTTCCCTAAGATTCCAGATTTAAAATTTGGTTCTTCACAATTTTGTCTTATTTTACCACCAAGGCTTGAGTTAACAACTTGTGAGATGAAAAGGTTACCCAGAAAACCTCCACAGCAGTGGTGCATCATTTTTCAGGTCAACTGCTGATTGATTATAATTTCTGCTTATACACCATAATACAACTGTATCATTTTCCAATGCAGAAGTCAAACTTGTAAATCAGAGGTTAGAATGGATGTTGCAATGTCTCGTGTCAGATTAGTATCCATTTCTCTTCTTGTGAAGAGCCTGCCTTATTTGCCCAATGTAGAGCCATAAGGATTGGCATTGCTGAGAGGGAAAACAATAACAACAACAACAACAACAACAACAACAACAACAACAACAACTTCTTACCCGCCTCTCCCCACAACTCGAGGCGGGTCACAGCACAGTTAAAAACACACAAATACTATAAAGCATACACAAACACATTAAAATTCATTTCCATAAAATAAACATATTAAAGCATTTCTGTAAAGTAAACATTAATCACACAAGTCAGAGACCAAAACACATGACATGAATTCCTGCTTATAGACTGGCTGAGTAGGCCTGCCAGAAGAGATGGGTCTTTACATGCAGCTGGCGTATCATCATAAGCTGATAGTAAGCACTCCTATCCGTTTTATTTATTTATTTATTTATTTACAGTATTTATATTCCGCCCTTCTCACTCCGAAGAGGACTCAGGGCAGATCACATTACACATATAAGGCAAACATTCAATGTCTTAACATAGAACAAAGACAGAGACAAACGCAGCTCCGAGCTGGCCTCGAACTCATGACCTCTTGGTCAGAGTGATTTGTTGCAGCTGGCTGCAGCTGAGTGCTCACCAGCCTGCGCCACAGCCCGGCTGTGGGATGACATTGAGTATCCTTTATCTGAAATGCCTGGAATCAGAAGTATTTTGGATTTTGTGGGTTTTTTATTTTGGAATAGCTGCATTTTAATCTATGCACATAATAAAATATGAAACAATCAATCTGTATTACAAAAGTCACTTGACTAAGTGGGCAGAAAGGATGATATCCAAACCAGCCTATGCACATATCAGGTTGTTGTTTGTACATAGGTTATTTTGTTCCTGTAATACATTCTGGGACCATTCCTTTTGTGTTGTAGCATTTGGCTGAGCAGACAAAAAGTATGCACCTAAGTTCCAATGTGCAGGGTTATGTAATGTATGCTCTAAATAAGCCTTGGCTTCTGCATTGTGGTGGAGGATGATCTCCTGACACCAGTAATAATCAGATTCAAGTCATGTTGAGTTTTGTACATCAGGCAGCAAAATACTTTGTCTTCTCTCATGCTATTGGAAATTACTATAAGAAAGTAAAGAAAGTCACTTTTCGTCTTCTATCATAGTATGTCTTACAGTACATTATTGATAAAAGGGGATAAACAGTATGAAACCAGTTCAAAATAAGTAGTATAAGCCAAGAATAAAAGCTTTTCTGAAGTCATGTTTTGAGACTAGTAGCTCCTGTGGATTTGACAACAAGGAATATTCAATCTGCTATTCCTTTTGTTAGACCAAAATTAAAGGCATAAGAAGGTTCATATTACTGTGTCAGAGATCCGAGAGCAACAAAACCTTTGCAATGCTTTTATTCTTCTTAACAATGAATTCATAGAAATACATTTTTACAAGGGTATGTCTGCCAGGGAAAAATTCCTGTAGATGCCACTGTTGGGAATGGCAGTGCATTAGCATGAACTACTCACCACCATGAAATGATTAGATTAGAGCAAGGAGTCTGTATTCTATGACTGCAGATGCAAGCTGTTGGAAAGCCTCGCTGCAAAGAACAAGGAAATGTAAACAAAACAAAAAACAAGGTGTGTGTTCTTTGTTCGTTTTAGGCTAAGCAAAATAGTGAGCTTAGTGAAGAGGGATGCTAACCGACATCTAAATTCAATTCATTCATTAATTTTGAAAGAAGACCACACTGGCATATACTCATTCAGAGGCTGCCTGATTTGCTTTAGTTGTGGATCCAAATATTTGTTCCTCACATTAATTGTCATTGGTTTTATTTAAATCCAATATATGTCAAATGTGTTCAAATGTTAATCTGTGATCATAAATGGCCATTAAAGAGGGTTCTGTCTGTCAATCTCACCCCATGGTGGTGCAGATGTGCTCTTTGTCTTTAGAGTTTGATTTTTTAATGCAATTACACTTTTTATTTTAAAAGACCAAATTTTCTGATGCAATTTGCAGAAATAGTTATTCCCTCCGAGGAAATCAAGATTTCCAGATTTCAAAAAGAATATAGAGAGTTTGTACTAAAGTAGCCTTTATAATTGGCAGTTTTCCAAAAATGGCTTATCAATTCTGCTAGGGTTTGTTGGCTGAGAGCTAAAAAGAAAATAAATGGCATGGGGTAGTCCAAATTAAGAAAACTATAAAATCTGAAAGAATAAATACAGCATTTTTGTTGAAGGGTAATGTTTGGATTGGTGTAGGATGAATTATCTGTTTTTCTTAACACTCTACCCTCCTTCAATTGTATGAAAATAGAGTATGATACAAATCTGTTCATAGACAAGAAACCTAGACTTTTTCAGAAGGATAGGTGCAGATGGAAATGAGGAAAAGTTTTTCCCCCCAGCACAGCAGGCTCCAAAGTCACAGAAAGTGCAGTAGGAAGGATAAATGATGGATGTCCTCTAACACATTGCTAACCCCAAATGGGGTCTGTTAGTTCAATGTTGGGGTCATGAAAAATTGGCAACAGTAAAATGATTCTAAACACCATCTAGTGGCTGTTAGCAACAACATGCAGTGCTAACAGTGGACTCTGCAGAAAATGCTTCAGCTGTATTTCATTAAAAAGAAAAATCAACCCGTTTAGTAAGCCTTGGAAATGTATTATCAATAAATGTTTGATTTTATAGCTATTTTATATACTGATATATTGGGGTCACATAACAATTTATCGGGCAGAAAGGGATCATGAGTGTAAAAGGTTTAAGGAGCCTTGCTCTATACATTCAGCTTGGAGCACCCTTTTAAAGTTCACTGTGATTAGAAACTACAGCTGTTTCCCCTCTTCTTCTTCCTTCTTCGCTTTACCCTAATATAGTAGTTTAGGGAGAGGTGTATCCATTTTGAGAGACATGCTGTCTGGATCACTATATCACTTTAAATTGAGGATGATAATAAACATTCAGGTTAGCATTTTGTTTTGCTATGTCTTGGAACTGACCTCTTTTTAAAATGCGTGAGAAAACCTAAATCCAGAGTAACACATAAAAGAGGCTTCACACTCCATATCTTAAGGACAGTTGAGGAATTTCTTTGGTCAGCAGTTTTAAGGTGAAATTACCCACGAGAATACCCATGTCCTAGAACTGACCCAAATAAACTTTGTGATTGAAAATTTATACTTTTTAGAGTTGCAAAACAGAAGAATGTGTTCAAAATGCTTGTGTGGGGGGATGCAGCAGAATAAATGTTTCATTTGAGAAACTAAAGAACTTGTGCATTTTTTTTAAGCGACACACAAAAATATACATATATTTCTATGTAGAAAGGAGAGGAGACCTCCTTGTCTGAAGCATATAGCAAAACTAGAATGTTATATAACCAAGCATTAAGAAAATATCAACCCAGATAAAGTCACATCTTCCAAACTGGCCAATCCATCTCAACACAATCTAAGACATTCAGGGTCCATAACCAAGACCACTCTCAATTAGATATGTAAAGCCCTGGTTTGTTCATGTGCACATGTAGAAGAATTTAGGAATCTTTTTAGAATGAGATGAAAATGGGGGGGGGGGCAAGGATTTCCTTAACATTGGTATGCTGGGCAAGAGAGCCGTGCCCTTCAATCTACAAAACTGATAAAAAGAGCTAGGAGCTTCTTAACCTAAATCTGAACTTTGTGCAACTTCAGGTGCTGTGCTTTAGAAGTATGCCAAATATTTTCAACATTATATGATCAATCCGAGACAGTTTTAAATAAGATTCAGAACTTTCCCCATGGTATCTAAAGAACTCTAATATAGAAAACATTACAGAAAGGGATCAGTAAATTGGATCTATTTGGATTCATTCAAAAATGAAAGAGGCATGGTGTGGCTGGTAGCTGGACTAAGAAACAAATGTTGTACATATAAGAATTATTTGTCAATCACAACAAGGGGATCCCAAATAAAATCTTAATTACTGTCACTGACTGATCCTGGCCTTTTTGGTTCCCGGGATTTTAACACAGTTTTAGCTGTAGATTTGAATTCTTTTTACAGTCTAGCTCACCATGTGGCCCTTCAACGTCATTTTTACTATTGGCCTCATTGCCTGACACTAAAGAAAGCATCTTCAGATATTTTAGGCCTTTGTCCTCTTCACTCTTTGTTTGGAAGCCTTCATTAATCTAACTGTGATCTTTGCACTTGTCACTTCAAACTACATTCTCAGTTTCAAGGATGGTGGTGATATTAATCATAGTTGTGCAGGTAGTTGGTTTTGTTTTTGCACAGCTGACTTCAGTGCTCTTCTGCCGTTAGAAAAATATCGTCCTAGCCTTGTCTTCTTACAACAATTTCTTCCAGATGTTGAAATTCAAAAGACAACAGAAAAGATATTGATCTATTAAAATCTCCAGTAGCTTGACCACACTAATTTCAGTGTGGACAAGCACAAAAGTGAATATGCTTGAAGAGTCAGAAGCAATGTTTGGCTTCTTTGAAGTCTTAGGCTGGATCTACACTGCCCTATATCCCAGGATCAGATCCCAGGTTATCTGCTTTGAACTGGATTATAGAAGACTGCCATATAATTTGGGATAAGCACATAATATGGGTTCAGGTCCAGGGATATAGGGCAGTGGGGATCCAGCCTTAGTGGACAACACTGATGTGCATGGGGGAGACACAAAGATTTCAAGTGATTTCCAGGCTCTATTTTAAGCTAAAAAGAGTGACAGGGCTGCATAAAACTGCCCAAGGAACATGTATATTCCAGAATGCACAATTCTTATCCCTAGAACATATCCATACCTCACCTCATTTTCATAGTTTGCCTTTTGTATGTGTGTCATACAGCCAAGTCAAACAAAGCTCTATGGAGTTGGCAGTGTCCACCCACTCACTCACCCATCAAACTATATTTTTGCCCTCCAGGCCAGTTCATTACAGCAGATAAGTGTTTGTTTTGATGTGTAATTAATTTTTCATTACTGGAATCAGTTAGTTTCTTTAAATGTCAGCATCAGACATTTCCTCTGTTTCTATCAGTTGCTATGGTTTATTATTTTAGTGTTCTTTCTTTCTGACCAGCAAGGAAGACTGTCATTTATTAAGTATTCTTAATTCAAATAGTACTATAAATCACACTGTTTAGCAGGCCTTGCTTTAGAGCTTCCTTCTATACACTTCTGATTCTCTTGCTCTACAAAAGAATATCGGTGAAACAGCCAGATAGTCTGCTAATGTTACATTGAGCTGTGATGTTAATAACAAATGATGTAAGGAATGGTGATGCCATTGAAAAATGGCCAGTTTAGGAAAGACAGAATATATTTGAGTTTGATAAACCGTATTATTAAATGAATCAGCATAATTAGAATTATTAATACGTGTTTGTTTTTTTATTAAAATACCTCATCTTTCAAAGTACTGAAGTCTGTTGACATTTTTGTGGTACTGTAGTATGAAGGCACACAACAACAACCAACCGAATTCATTTAACTATCTCATCAGTCAAAAGCAGATCCACACTTCCAATTAAAATAATGGTAACTTTATATTGGTTAAAATTGTTTTTCATTTTAAATAGTTTTGTTTAGTGGGTCATAAATAGTGCAGTGCTTCACAATGGAAAGGGATCTTGTAACATCTTCGAGACTAACAGAAAGAAGTTAGTCTCGAAGATGCTGTAAGCAGGGCTGGCCGGACATATTTTTTTATATAAAGCGGGGAGGGGAAATTGCGCCCCCCCGCCTCCTGCGCCCTGCCGGCGGGCCCCGCCTCCCGCGCCCTGGCCCCGCCTCTCACGCAGCGTGAGAGGCGGGGCCTGCAAGGACCTTTGCTGCAGTCTGGCCCCCTGGAAAAGGCCAGACTGGCAAGCTGAGCTGCGCGGGAGGCGGGGCCAACCCTGGCCCTGCCCCCCACACAGCTCATCCTGGCCCCGCCTCTCACGCTGCGTGAGAGGCGGGGTCAAGGCGCTCAGGCCGGGAGGCGAGGCTCCGCCCAGATGGGGCCTTGCCTCCCTTCCAGCGCGCTCTGACCTTTTCCAGGGGGCCAGACTGCAGCAAAGGTCCTTGCAGGCTGCGATTGCGACCTGCAAGGGCCTTTGCTGCAGTCTGGCCCCCTGGAAAAGGCCAGGCCGGCCAGGCTGAGCTGCGAGGAAGGCGGGGCCAACCCTGGCCGCGCCTCCCTCGCAGCTCATCCTGGCCCCGCCTCTCACGCAACATGAGAGGCGGGGCCAGGGCGCGCAGGCCGGGAGGCGAGGCTCCGCCCAGATGGGGCCTTGCCTCCCTTCCAGCGCGCTCTGACCTTTTCCAGGGGGCCAGACTGCAGCAAAGGTCCTTGCAGGCCGCGATCGCGGCCTGCAAGGACCTTTGCTGCAGTCTGGCCCCCTGGAAAAGGCCAGGCCGGCGAGGCTGAGCTGCGCGGGAGCCTCCCGTGCAGCTCACCCTGACCCCGCCTCTCACGCAGCGTGGGAGGCGGGGCCAGGGCACCTGACGGCGCCCCCCCGGGCCTGCGCCCGAGGCGGCAGCCTCACGTGGCCTCCGTGTTGGGCCGGCCCTGGCTGTAAGATCCCTTAAGTTTATTTAGGTTTCACAGGCTTAGGTTTACTTCATTTGCAGTAAATGACCAGTATACATTCCACTGAAACTAAAGAGAAAAACATTGATTACATAATTGTTTTGAATTGTTTTTGAAAGGGGGTCTATAGCTGACGGATGATATATGAGGACTATGTTGCTTTAAAGACTGAAATTCTATATGTTTCCACAAATTCTGGTAATTTGTGACCACCATCCAAGTATCACACCCAGAACTTATTAAATTACTTTGCTAATGATATACTGTGTTGTTCTTCTTTTGGCCTAAATGGCACAAGGTTAGAGTTACAGCTTCCACAGAAAACACCGATAACTAGAAGTGACAACCTTCTGCTCTCCCATTGCATTACAAACTCATAGGACTGTGAAGAGAGATATGTATCATCATTACAGAAACACATGCTACCAGGGTAATTTTCCAAGACACCTGTCTGAACCTGATGAGACTTTGGTCCCTGTTGCTTTTTCTCTTACTCTCCAGTGCCAATAGGAAGAACGACAGGCTTGCAGTCATGTTTGGGAGCAGATGGCTAAGCCCACGGTTGAGTCCAAATAGACTGGTATGCACACAGCTATGTGATTTATTTTGCAGCTCTGGGTAAGAAGCCAAGCATTTCCCTTTGCTCAACACTTAGGAACACAATCCCAGGAAAGAGAAACCATACCACCTCCCCTGAGTAAATCAAGTGAAAAAAATTAGACACATCCCAATTTTCATCTTGAATTTGTCACTAGCTGTGCTTATGCATTTAAGCAGTATTACAGTTACAAACAGAGCCAGGTGAAAAATAGAGTGTTCATAGTATCTACCACCCTAGGCAAGTGAAAAGGGGTTTGCCTGCTCTATAAATCTTCCTGAAAACAATCCCTGTTTGAACTTCTCAGTATATCTAAAGAGTGAGAAGATCCTAAGGAAGAAAAAATTTTCATAGCCGAACAAGTTCAGATAAGGTGATCTTTCCTTAAAGCAAAGTTGTAGGTAGTAATGAATTCCATGTATAAAATTACGGTATTATTTATTTATATTTAATAGTGATTTAATGTAATAGTGTTAATTGCATTTATTCAAATTTTATGATTTAGTTGACTTGAGTGCCATTTGGATAAAAGAGAGGATTTGCATTTACTGAATAGACACAGATAGTCCGGATCTGTGCAATCCCTAAAACAGGATTTTCTTGCAATATGTTTTTTTCTTCAGTCACAATTATCAGTGAGGAATCAAATTTTTGAATCAGGTGCTGGAAGTGGAAGTAGGAATGGAAAATAAATTAACATTAACTGATTTTTTTTCACAGATCTGTAGGGTTATTACCAGGTACTGTAGACTATATTTCATAAGAAAACTCTATGCAATTCATTAGGTCACCATAAATTATTAGTATGCATCCACACAAAACTATTAACAGAAGTATGCATAGTTTTTGGTTTCTGGTAGGTCAGAAGAAACTGGATGCCAGATACCATCATTCTGTTTTTTTAAGTTGAATACATGTGTATATTTGAAAAATATGTATAAGCAAACTCATACTCCGCATGCAACTTGGATAAGATTAAAATCATAGAAGGAGTCTCAGGAGTTGGCAAAAACAAAATTCACTTGTTTCCATGCTCATGGTCTTAAAGCCCAATGCTCAGGAACTTCTGACTTCCGAGCAAAAACAACCACAAAGAAAAACAACTGCACATTTCTGGGGGGCAGAGTGAATTATGAAAGAGGATTTTCACTCGCTCATCAGGATTTCCCAACATTCAATAAAGCCATTTTGAAAATTTTGCAATATTCCTTCCATAACTTCTATGTCAGGTGAGCAGATGAGCCTTTTCTTTTATTTTCCCTTGTGCAATAATTCTGAAAAATGCATACTGATGTAGTTTGAAAGATCCAACGCCTGGAAAATCCACTTCCCGGGGCAGAAAACTCTACCAGTTCTGGTACTGTAATGGTATAAGAGCTGCTATCTGGGTTGTTTTAATCCTTTCAAATAAAAACCAGACACTGTTGGATTGATCAAAGTGGCCAAAGTTTTACAATGAGAAGTGTCTCCTGGCTGAATAACCGTAGCATGTATCCTTCACAGCCTGCCTATTCTTGTCGGTTTAAAACACAACATAAATCAATTTATGGAACAGTCCCCTCTTAAAGCAGCTCTTCCCAAATTCAGTCCAGTTAATTCCATTTTCTGAAACGCTTACATTTTTTCTCTTTACCATGCTACTTCTAGCCTCTTTTAACATTGCTTTAACCACCACCAATTAATTTGAACTGCAAGAACAGCAGGTTTGATCCCAGTTTTAGATATCAGAGTGACATATACTTTCAATGAGGTGATAATTGGTGTCTGGTTAATTCAATTCATCTTAGCTAAAAAGTATTTTAAAAATAATAATACATCTATTGCACAGCATGTAGTACCCCTGGAGATAGGCATTTTTCTGCAGAAAAGCACAGCACACAATTGTATTCAGATGTGTAACTACAACTTTAATGAAATAATGTGCCTCTACACTTGCCTCTTTAGTGCAGTTGCACATTAAAGTGACAATCCTATTGAATCTACTTTCTCAAATGGGCTCATTGAAGAAAACAGCTGAAAAGGATTACAGAAATGAACCAATAATGATGACCTGAAATAGGGGTAACACTGTATACAGTGTTCCCTCCCTACTTTGCGGTTCGCCTTTTGCTCCCTCACTGCTTTGCGTTTTTTTTTCTGAGAGGTGCGCATGTGCACAAGGTGCCAGTTTCCCTTTTGCGCATGTGCCCTCCCTCTCATCGACGTGTAGCCGGGCCACTCTGGATGCTGACGAGAGGGGGGCCCATGCACAAAAGGAAATCTGGCAGGCACCGGAGAGGAAGAAGTGCAGGAATAAGGCTTGCAAAGGCAAGAAAGGCCACCTAACTACTAATATAATGTGTAAATATTGAAATAAATATAGTGCTCTTACTTTTCCTGGTGGCACAGTGCCTGGTGGCACAGTGTGTTAAAGTGCTGAGCTGCTGAACTTGCAGACTGAAAGGTGCCAGGTTCAAATCCCGGGAACGGAATGAGTGCCCGCCTTTAGCCCCAGCTCCTGCCAACCTAGCAGTTCGAAAACATGCCAATGTGAGTTGATTAATGGGTACCCCTCAGGCGGGAAGGTAACGGGGCTCCATGCAGTCATGCCGGCCACATGACCTGGAGATGTCTATGGACAACGCCGGCTCTTCGGCTTAAAAATGGAGATGAGCACCAACCCCCAGAGTCGATCACGACTGGACTTAACGTCAGGGGAAACCTTTAACTTACTTACTTTTCAGAATTTCACTTATTGTGGATGGTCCTGGAACGTGACAATCACGATAAGTGAGGAAACACTGTATAAGCATAGCAAAAGTTTGCAGCTCCTTTGAGGAATTGCTTTATCACAGTGGTGCCCAAGGAATCAACTAGGTCTAAGTATGCTGCAATTCTGTCTTATTTCTAATAGGACTACATAAGGAAGGCCAACCTTGCTTTAAGACTACAGAGAAGAAATGTGTAAACTTCAATTCACATATGATCCATCAAGGTCTCATCTCACACTGAAAGCCACAAAATGGGCAGTCACAACTACTAACAACTTCTAGGGAAGTTGGTTCATTTTCAGGCTGTAGTGAGTAAAATGTCCTTTTCCCCAGGCCAAACCCCTTTTTATTGCCTTGTCTCTCGGAATGTTTTTATGGGATTATTTTATGTCCACATGCTATGCTCACAGATACCTTGAAACCCCAAATGTATCAACTGCAGTTTCAACATTTTTTGAGTTTAAGGGTATCTACATTCACTATGACTGTATCTACACTTACAGTAGAATCTCGCTTATCCAATCTTCACTTATCCAATGTTCTGGATTATCCAACGCAGTCTGCCTCCTGCCCAGATCCACAGTTCTTTCTCTAGGCAGCAAGGACTGAACTTTTTACGAATTTAACTTCTGACAATGTTGTTACTCTAAGTTCATTTTATGCAATTCTATATTTATTCGTAGTCAATGTTTTCAAAACATTGTGATGTTTTGGTGCTGAAGTCGTAAATACAGTAATTACTATATAATGTTACAGTGTATTGAACTGTTTTTTCTGTCAGTTTGTTGTAAAACATGATATTTTGGTGCTTAATTTGTAAAATCATAACATGATTTGACTTTTAATAAGCTTTTCCTTAACCCCGTTTATGTTGGATAAGTGAGACTCTACTGTACTAGATTAATCTGGGTTAAAGCACTCCAAAGCTGCTCTGCTGCAGCCTGAAAATGTTCCCACGGTCATTTGGCTATTCACATGACTAGCCAGGCCAAGAGCTCATTGGGATCACACCACTGTATAGTCAGCAACAAGCAGCTCCCTCCCAGGGATTGTTGGTGATGTCACATTTATATTTCACATGGCTGGGAGACCTGGAGTGATATGACCATCAAGCCTGTGGGCTCATTGGAAGTGGGATCATTGAATCAGGCCAGATTCAGCCCAATCCAGTTGTCCACACCTCCAAAGTTCCAGGATCACCCCAGAACTTCCAGAAGTAAATCCCATGTTGTCTTGATCCACACAACTGGATGCAGTACTTCTGCTGCAAATCCAATCATATATCTCATGGATACATGAGGTCAGCAGGTTGAAACTGCATTATATAGTAGTTTAGATATGGCCTGTTGTCTTTTCAATTAACACTGAAAAAATTACACAATGCATACTGTATATTGAATTAGTTCCTTTCAAATTAATGGGAATATGATTAAGTAGGGATAAGTAGTTTATGGATTACAGTGTATGCATGTGAACTGTGGAATGTGAATTCATTTATGCCTGACAGAATACATTTTTAATTTACAGAAACAATATCTGAACTAAAATCAAAATGGAGCTTACATTTTCACACACCCTATTGCTTTCCATATCTTATTTGCTGTTTGTACTGAAAACTCGAATCCAACCCAGTGGTTTTGCCTGAATCACTATATTCAAAGTGGCCTGGCTTTCCAGGAAGGTGTTACAAAAATTGGCCACATTAGCATTTCAACCAGAATGGTTATCAAAAAAAACAGTATGTATTGGTCCCAACAGGTTTCCCCACCTTTTTTTTTTCTTGAAAGGACCATCTATTAGAAACTAAAAGCTTGTTGCTAGTGACAGAGAAGCAAAGTTGTCACACATAGATTTGTCCTGAAAAGAAGATATTAGGGCAAGGGTTAATTGCAGAGAAAAAAATTCTGATATATAGAGCAATGATTTTTTTTTAAAAGGAGAGCAGGAAGGATAGTGTTTCTGCAATGTAACAGCACAGAGGGGAAAGGACTAGAACCTTTAGTGCTTCCATCTAGCCATATGACAAGCAAATGGGCAATTATGAATACAAAAATGCTAAAATGTCAAAAATGGAGGTGACCTCATTGAATTGTGGCTCTTTACAAGTGTCCTTGGCCCACACATTAAAGTACAAGTGCTAATGTGGAAATATATTTATCCATTCAAAGCAACAACACAAAACTCAAAAGAAATCAATTAAAGGATCTAAAATGTTTGCAAATGCTTACCGACTGAGCTAACAGCAAACGATCATTTTAAAAGAAAGGGTTCTGCCTCCCTGAAGCAAAGAAATAACTTTTTGCTTTTTGGCATGTTCAAATGAAGTAGCAGCCTCTTAAAACAAGAATTATTATCTCAGACTTCTGTTTGTGAAAAATATTAGAAGTGATTACTCCTATAAAATATTCAGCTCCACTGCCACTTTTCTATAAAAAGCTCTCTTATTTGCCAAGTTTTGATGAAAAGCTACAGTTTGCCTTTCATCCTTTGTACAACAAGGTCATTAATATTTTCATGAGTTTCCTCACACCAGTGCTATGAGCCTTAACACATTTTAAAAGTAAAATTTGGTAATATTGCTTTCTTTACAGAAATCTTTCTCTGCAAGATTAGGGCATTATTGCCATAATACCATCGCAAATGTACTTTTTTTTTCAATTATTGCATTGTGTAATAGTAGTTGAATTTCTCTTTTCTTTCATTTTGAATCCTAAAAATAATTGTACATAATGAGTTAGCAATTAGTCAAAGTTCTAGAACACAGTTTAATTACCTATGAAAAAAAATAGTTACATAATTGTTTAACATCTCTGATAAAACGCAACCTGGATCTTTTCATGAGATAGTGTGCACAACTTTAAAATGACTGAATAGACCTGCTGGAAAAGATAGGTCTTTAGTTGTGTCTTCAATTCTGATAACTGTTTCAGTCATCAGATCTCTTCCAACAGGTCCTTCCACAGTATTGGGGTGGCTGTCTTCTGGGTAACGGTCGCCAATTGGGTTCTGGCTGGTTAGAGTATGTATCCCCAGAGGACCTAAGTGTCCAGTAGGGTTGTCCAAAAAATCGTTTTGGTTCTTATATCGGAATTATTTCGGATTGTTCTCACTTTTTGAAACGCATTCCGAGACGTTGTCTCACGGTGCAACTGGCAATGTAATTCGAACCATTGTTGGCTCATTCTCTAATTGTCTCTTAATGTTTCGTTAAATTTTTTTCCCATTTTTTTTAAAATATATTTTAAAAAATATTTTTAAAAATTATTTTGTTTCTGCAACCTATCTTGAATGGGAGCTTAGCGCAGCCTGACTTGGCTGCCGCTCCCCAACATGGCTGCCACTCCCCGGCCAATCAGAAGCTTCCACAATGGACGCAAAGGTGGGGGCTAGGGTCCTCTGCATCCACATGGAAGATTGGCATGAAGCCTGTTGCGCAGCCCAGGCAAGCCATTCTAGGATGGGTTTTGCACAGAGAGGGTGGTGGTGTGGAAGCGGAGAGCAAGCAAGCCTGTCTTGAGGGGGAGAGGGAGAAGGAGAGCAAGCAAGCCTGTCTTGAGGGAAAGAGGGAGAAGGGGTCCGGTCTGGTCTGGTTTGGAGAAAGGGTTAGGCTTTTGTTGCTGGTTCCTTCTCTTGTGAGTGACTGAGTGTGTTAATTCTGGGTAGCGCTCAGCTATAGAGCTGTAAATTCCAGGGTTTTTTTCCATATTAAAAAAATTATCTAGCTTTCAATTTCATTAAGAATAGTTCTTGCTAGATCACAGCATACCTTTGTTGCAGAATCAGTAGTCTATTTCATTAAGAAGGCATTGCCTTTGAGGCTTGTGACATCACATAGCCAAACAACATTGATTTCCAGTGTCCTTCTTGATTAAAAATATAACAAGGGAATGTATAGTTTTCAAAGTATCTTGTCAGGGCATTGGCCAGCTTGCTCACAGGTACATTACCAAAGGAAGGCAAGGCATTGCCTTTGAGGCTTGTGGGATCACATAGCAAGACACACCATTGATTTTCGGTGTCCTTCTTGCTTAAAAATATAACAAGGGAATTTCTAGTTTTCTAAGTTTCTTTGCACACCTTGCCATTGGCCAGGTTGGTCACTGGTACATTAACAAAGGAAGGCATTGAGTTTGGGGCTTGCGGGAGCACATAGCAAGACATAGCATTGAATTCCAGTGTCCTTTTTCCTAAAAAATATTACAAAGGGAATCTCTAGTTTCCAAAGTTCCTTTGCACACAGTGCCTGAGCATTACCTGGCTTGGTCACAGGTACATTTCCTAATGAAGGCATTGGTTTGGGGCTTCTGGGAGCGCATAGCAAGACATAGCATTGATTTCCAGTGTCCTTTTTCCTTAAAAATATTACAAAGGGAAAATTGGACACAGAAACAAAGTTACACAAGTAGAAGAAGGACTTTCACATTGAAAAAAACGCAATTGAACAGGAAATAAAACTTTCAAACCAGGAACAGGTTTCTTCAATTATTAAAAATAGTTTATTATAAAAGCTATGAAAATTCTCCAAAAATTGGAAACGTTCTGCAATTTGGTGAGCTAGGAGGGTTGAATGTGTTCTCCCTCTGTACTAAATTTGATCAGGATAGCCCAAGAAATGAGGGCAGGAGAGCCCTGTAAATGTCCCCCCCGGGTGCTGTTTTTTTTTTTTTGCAATTGCGCATGCGCATCCGCCATTTTAGAAACATTTAGAAACATTACGAATTTTCAGAAATATCCGAAATTTTTGAGGGAAAAAAATCAGAAATAGTTTCTATATCGAAGCGCCAGCGCCCCCTACTTTAGAAATGAGAATTGAAACATTTTTTTCATCGATTGGACATGCCTAGTGTCCAGGGCTGATTGTACTGGAAAAAGCAATCTTGTAGGTAACCTGGACCCAAACCATGTAGGGCTTTAAAGGTCAAAACCAACACTTCGTACTTTGCCTGGAAATTAATTGACAACCAGTGGAATAACTTTAGTATGAGTGTAATATGCTCACTTCTGGATGTTCCCGTAACTAGTCTGGCTGCCATGTTTTCAACTTGAAATTTCCCAACTTGATACAGAGGTAGCCCGATGTAAAGCACATTGCAGAAGTTAATCTTGAGATTACCAGTGTATGCACCACCATCTTTAGGTCCTACAGTTCTAGGATGGAGTGCGGATGGTGTATCAGCCGAAGCTGGTAGTAAGCAGTCCTGACCATTGCATCTACCTGGACACTTCCAAGCTATGACCTTAGTCTTTCACAGGGAGTGTAACCCCATCCAGAACTGATTGACATACCTCCATCCCCAGATTAGGACCCTTAATGACAAGCACCTCTGTCTTATCTAGACTCAGTTTCAATTTGTTTTTTCTCATCCAGCCCATTACCTCCTCCAGGCATTCATTCAAAGGAGGCATGCTAATTTGGATTTCTGAGGATGAAATTGATGTGATGAGAAGCCTTTAAAATTTATTTGATTAACTGAATTTTTAGGCCCCAAAATGTTTGTTCTGCTTTTCTTCATCCCACCTGCAACTGCACAGAACTGGATCTGCCAATAATACATTAGTTATATCTGGATTTCCCAAGTTAAACCATATACAGCTCCTCAGAATTTTTTTAGTTTACAGCTCCCATCAGTCTTATCCTACAAAATGAAGGTTCAGGGATTATATGAAGTGCAGTTAAAAAGATATGGACAGCCATAGTAGTTCACCTCTTATAAATAGTAATCTATATCTCTCTGTGTCAAATTTCAAGATGTTGTGAGAATTGAGTTAGAATGAAAAACACAAATGTTTCCAAAGGGGTAGAAAATGAACTGTGATCAAGGTAAGTTTTATCTTGCAAGGTGTCTGTTCATATATATTTGTATTCATACAATCTGTTTAGTTCAATGATGCTAACACCTTAGTGTCAACAAAACTGGAACTTTTTGTAACCAGTTTTCTGAAAACATATTGGTTTCCTGTGCTTTCTGTAGGGTTTCATTTTTATGAAAATGATAATCTACATATTAATATACCACATCAAAGTCTGTATGTGGTCAAAATCAGAAAATGTCATGATGAATAAAAGATGTTTGGATGGTGTATTTGGAAACAATACATATTTTTAGCATGCATAAGAACACATAGCTTGTAGCCTTCCTGCATTTGTCCAAGATCTCCGATAAACTGCTTAACCCTCACTACTACTTCTAATTCAAATAACTCAGATATGCTGCTATTTGCTGAGATTGGGATTCTGTTTGTAAATCACAGATAGAACAGAAAATTGAATCCACTGAAGAACTGTGAATCAACCATAGGCAAATCTACTTGATTCAATGGGTCTAAATAGGCATATGGGCCCGGGCTGTGGTGCAGGCTGGTGAG
This sequence comes from Anolis carolinensis, assembly GCF_035594765.1. Taxonomy (NCBI): domain Eukaryota; kingdom Metazoa; phylum Chordata; class Lepidosauria; order Squamata; family Anolidae; genus Anolis; species Anolis carolinensis. The sequence continues at coordinate 239,001,284 of NC_085842.1, forward strand.
CAGCCAGCTGCAGCCAGCTGCAACAAATCACTCTGACCAAGAGGTCATGAGTTCAAGGCCAGCTCGGAGCCTGTGTTTGTCTCTGTCTTTGTTCTATGTTAAGGCATTGAATGTTTGCCTTATATGTGTAATGTGATCCGCCCTGAGTCCCCTTCGGGGTGAGAAGGGTGGAATATAAATACTGTAAATAAATAAATAAATAAATAAATATAGGATACATTTATTATATCTCTTTAAATTAAAATTCTGACCCCATTTTCAATATTAATGGGAATTATGTGTGTTGGGCAAAAACAAGAGGTCTTCAAATTTATCATAAAATAGATTGGATTTTATTTATTTATTGACTATACTTTTATCACATTTTTCTCCCAATATGGGGACTTGAAGCAGCAAACAACAAACATGACACAGTACAATTTTAAAAGAGTAAATACATTAATATAAATATTTTAAAAATTACATTCTCTGTCATCAAATATAAAAATATTAAAATACCTTTAAACTGCACTTAAAACCTGCACAGCCTCCCAAAATCCCACTCACAGTATTCCTGACTCTCATCAGAGTTGGAGAACTTCTCATGCAAAACATCTACATAAACAACAGCAGAGTGTAACAAGTGCTATCTGATATCATTCAGTCATGAACACAGATGTGACTTCCTGCCAACAGGTCATGCAGATGAGGCATGGGGCCACCATGCATTGTAGTAGTTGTAATTAAATGAAAGACAATGTTTAGGACAAATTTTGCTTACTCCATGTACCGTTTCCCCGAAAATAAGACATCCTCTGAAAATAAGACCTAGTAGATTGCTGAATTGCTAAATATAAGACCTCTCCCGAAAGTAAGACCTAGCAAGGTTTTTGTTTGGAAGCATGCCCGCCAAACAGAACACCAGAGCATGCAGGATTGGTAAATGTACGTACCATAGATTGTTGCACATGGAAATAATGGTAATAACAAGACATTCTTGCTAGGATTCAAAGTTTGTCTGTGATGACACCTACTGTACAGTATATCGTAAATGTTCATATTTTTTTTGTTCAACAATAAATGTGAATTCTTCTTCATGGAAAAATAAGACATCCACTGAAAATAAAACCTAGTGCATCTTTGGGAGCAAAAATTAATATAAGACACTGTCTTGTTTTCATGGAAATGTGGTAGTTGTGATCATCAGCAATTTATTACGGTCTATGACCACCAGCATATATGAAAATGGGCACAGGTGCCCGAAAAGGGGAATCGCAGTTCCCATAAAAGTCAAATAAAAGAACAAGTTAAAAACATGTTATAATAAAAACAAATAAAAGCAGACTATTAGCAGGGTCAGCTAATAGTAAATATCGATCCACTAAGAGGCTCTAGAGGGGGATAGAGGGAGCATTTGCAGCATTTCAGTTATAACAAATTGCTCTGGCTACAAGCCCTGCGGAGTCAGCCATTGTCCATGGTAGTTGTGATTGGCTACAGGATTGCTTTATCAGGTTATGTATGGTTGATGTATTTGTATAATGTTTTTACTCTGCTGTTTTTAATTATTTTAATTAGATTGTTTATCTGTTATGTTTTATTGTGTTTTAGCTTGTAATCTTCATTTATGCTGGGCTTGGTCCCCATGTAAGCCACCTCGAGTCATTTCGGGGAGATGGTGGCAAGATATAAAAAGAAAATTATTATTATTATTATATTATCAGTATCAGAACTGGCACTGGGATCACATTGTTTTAATTCAATAGAGGTGTTTACATTTGCATATTTCGAGTGCAGAAAACAGTATTTTCAGTACAGTATACAACATTTTCTGTACAGAAAAATAATATTTGTCCAAGGAAATACTATTTTATGTGCTTAAATTTCCCTGTGCAGGTTTTGGTGCAGGAAAACAACAAATGTGTGGATTTTGTGCAGCTTACATCCTCAACTACAACATTTTCTATGGCTCTATACTTATCTAAACAGCTGTCACAGAGGCAAGGGTACAGGCTTGTTTTCTGTTGCCCAAGAGAACAAAGTTGCTGACATGGTTTTAATTTCCAGGAGAGTAGTCTCTTGACAGTATGAACCATTTGTCAATAGAACCAATTGCATAAATATGAAGTGGGACCTCTTTCTCTGGATGGATTCAAAAAAAGACTAGAAAGATAACTACTGCTGATGGTCTTGCTGGATTTCCTGAACTGAGAAGGGTGCTGGGCTCAATGGCATATGGGACCAATTTCAACTTTACGTTTCTATGATTCTGTACAGGAAACAGCCTTTGTTGTGTAGCAAATTGTATTTCTGTGCATAAATGTTATTTTTGCATAGATAATCCTGTTTCTTAACTAGAAAATTCTGTGTTCTGTGCAGTTTTTGAAGTCTTTCTCACAATCAGGTGAAGATGTGCTCAAACTACTTATTGGTTGCTTTCAGGAATGAAAATAACAAAGAATTGTATCTCTAGTTTCATTATCTTGCTTATTGTGTGAGTTGTTGTCTTATATCACTTTGTATCATGTAAAATATATTTCTTAGGCTTCTCTGGAGGTATTTATTGGATGCCAACTCTATACATCCTTCCAAAAGGTTTGTGGAGTTGGCTAGCATTCTCACTCCTGTTACTGCATATTGTGGAAGAAGGACAGCTCATTAGTTCAGTTCATGCTTTGCAAGCAGAAGATTAGCTGTTTCAGTTAGAACAGAAAAAATATCCTCCTTAAAAATCTGGAGAGCCATTGAGATAGCCAGGCCAGACCACATAATATGACCACTATAAGGCACCTTAAAGGCAGAAAGTTGAGTTCATGATCAAGAAGATATTTGAATCATGGTTTTCTAGGCTCATAATTTATGTGGAAGAAAACTTGAATATCCTCACAATTCTATAGCAATCTGATGTTTGTGTGTGTGTGTGTATAAGCTTAGAAAAACAGTGCAAATACAAAATACATAAAAGGAAGTGAATAAAACTGAGGAAAGAGATTGTGTTACTTGTTGCTTTTTCCATGCCTCAGTTTGATCTCGGAAAAGCAATCAATAGCCAGCTACTCCTTCCTCATGCTTGTACAAAGTTCCCTGATGCAAGACGAACTCAAAGAGAATCACCTTGATTTAAGCTTTTGACAGGTTGGCATCTCTGAATTGAGAAAATTGCTTTTCCAGCCCTTGTGTAAATCTTACTAATCAACTCAAGCCGAGACAGAACCTGGCTAATTTAAGTCATATTTTCATTGTGAATAAATAAAATACTGAAACCTATTACAATCCACTGGCATTCCAAGTTGGGTTGACATGAAATATATTACTGACTCTTCAAGAACTCCCCTGTAAAATAGTCAGTACAGCAAGCTTCTCCTTAAGCAATCTTTTCATTTTAAATATCAAACTATATACTGTCTCAGTGCCCACAACAACATGCAAAAAAAAAATGGAACCAATAGGGATATGGAGAATGCAAGTGCTTACCTAATACTCTTCTTTGTCTTAGAAAAAGAGCAACATTTAAATGTAGAAACTATCACTTACAGACTGCATATTCCAGTTATTTAAGTCAACAAAATGAATATAACTAAAAAACATAGAAAGGCAAGAAGGGTAGTTAGATTTGGATTGGCACGAACTCATGCAACTAAGAGATGAGAAAACAAGAAATCAATTCTCTTTTAAAATAGAGAGAAAACATGTTAAAAGTTTAATCTTAATAAAACCATAGATCCAGGTGCAAAGTCATGTCTGTGAATAGGCAATATGAAATTATAAAAACAGGTTAGGAATACATTTCAAAAATAACTCAAAAACAGAACAACTATAATATAAAAATAAACTGAATGACCTATTGAAAATGCCTGCAGGAGGTGACACTCCCTTTGCCTTTTGGGGGGAAATCTGAAAGAGTAGTGAGGGTGAAGTAACAACCACAAGAACCATGGGCGTTGTTTACACTGGGAATGTGAACATTTCTTTGTTTAGTTATGTTTCTGCAAATGACTTCTGCATTTATATCTCATTTTTATCTGCTGCAGTAAATAATAGCTTGTTTTTTCTTCCTGTGTGGAAATCAATATGTATTTTCCACACAACTTTTCCATAAGTACACACTTAACTGCGCTCCATGCAGTCATGCTAGACACACAACCTTGGAGGCATCTACGGACAACGCCAACTCTTCGGCTCAGAAATGGAGATGAGCACTACCCCCCAGAGTCAGACACAACTAGACGTAATATCAAGGGAAATCTTTACTTTAACTTTACACACTTAACATATAACAAATCGCTCAAGGGTACTATTTTCTGAGGCAATATTTCCTAAAACATGCTTCAGGAAGTTGTGATAGGTAATGTTATGGTTGAGCCTTATGGCTCCGATACTGGGAGACGAGGTCGTAAGACTCCTCAAGAGTCAGACTCTCTTGAGGAGCGCGAAAGGAAACGGCTCCGAGACTTATTTGCAGAACCAACAGACGAAGACTCCTTTGAGGGTTTTACCGAGAGAATGGAGGAAGAGATGGTTAGCTCTGAGGAGGATGACATGGAATGGACTCGTGTGAGGGAGGATTTGGGTGTCACCGGCAATGATAGCATGGGAGGCGACTGGCAGGTTGCAAGATCGGACCCGTGGACGGGCTGGAGGGATGGAATGGGATCCACAGCTGGGGATGCTGTGGGGCGTAGTCAAAGGTGTTTTAGCTCTGATGAGGATGATGATGATGAGGCACCTGGAATTAGGATAGCAGCTGATAGTGATGAGGAGTTATGAACTGGCATAAAATGGGGTTTAGAATCAATGGCTAATTGCGTTGGGCAAGGTAATCTGGACGAACGCTTGGGCTCTTGTTGGGGAAATTCCTGAAGACGGGTGTGATTCGTTTGCTGAATACGTAAGTTACCAAGGACACTGGGCATAGACGGCGGGAGGAACTGTGTGGGCTTTTGTTGTGCAACCTGTGTTTAATCTTGATAGCTTGGACCTCTGTCGTCTTTTTGACGGACATTAATTGCCTACTCTGGATTGACGCTGGACTGACTGACTGACTTCGACCTCGGACTATCCCTTCTGTGGCTATCGGTGGAACTGGTGAACTAAAGATGTCTGTACCTGGCTTTCGACCTTGGACCGGATTGGGACCCTGCTGACCGCTGCTACCCTGATTGATGTGTTTGGACCCGGAGTTCGCTCATTGCACGGAGGAGTAACAACTTAGTTACTCAATCGTAGCTTTTGAGTAGCAGAGAGGAATCTGCTGCCAGTTATTTGTGTTTCATTGAATCTTTGTTTATCAACTTTTGTTTGTTTAAAGTGCCAGGCTGAAGTAAGCATTTTTGATTTAACCCGGATTAAACTCCTGTTTAATCCAGTTTATCTTTTGAACCGTTTTTAGTTCCAGCAAAGTCTTTTTGTATCTTTTCACATCGAAGGCAAGTGTTTGCCTAGCCCTTTGTTTCTTACGGGCATTTTTGGTTCTGTAACTTTAATAAACTGTGTTGAACCTTATTTGGTGACATTCTGTCTGTGACAGGTAATTTTGTTAAAAAATTTAAAAGTAGTGGAAATTGTTTTGCATCTCTAAATTGCTATGTTATCTCATTGGTCCTTGAAAGCCTTTACCCAAAAAGCTGAAAACTGTATGGGACTTAAAGCAACATCTACATTGTCAAGAAATCTGGGGTCAGTCCACAGCATTGCTTCTTCAGACCAGCCCCACATTCCATTGTGATGCTCTGCTCCTAAACCACAGCAAACCATCCAGTCAAGCCAAATGTGGTTCAACACCAATGGACAGTCATCTTTACTTAGACTGTTGTTCCTGTCACCAGATGCCTTTGCTGACACCAAGAGATAATGCTTCATTAGGAGCACAAAGAAAAGGTGATGAATTGCAAGACAGCAACAACAGCAGTCCTAATTAAATTGATTATCTCATCAGTCAAAATCAGGCCCACACTTCCCACTGAAATACTAGTAAGCTTATATTGGTTAAAATTGCTCTTCATTTTAAATATTGTATTGTTATTTCATGATTTTTTTTTCAACTATAGTCCTGTCCCCCCAACAGCCCGGGGGACTGTGAACCAACTTTCTGCTTAAAAGGTTTGAGGGCCCCTGTCCTAATGCAGGATAAATTCAGGTAAACCAGTTTTACCCTGAGAAGTTATTGGAAGTTGTCTGGCCTTCTAGGAGAAATGTCTAGTTGAAAATGGGATCTAGGACTAGTGTAGACAAGCCCTTTGAGAGACATTGCTGAGGGACATACAAAGCACAGCTTAAAAGGGAAATCTTGTTATTGTTGCCACAGAAGTTTTATTGCTTATTCTGGTCTCAAAATTATCTTCTATTTAGTTTTCAGAAACATACTTGATATCAAAGATAATATAAAGCATCACAACTACTATCCAATGACAACCTGATACTCAACCCCCATCCTCACATTTCTTTCCTGTGAAATTTTACCTGTATGATCTATCAGAAGAAGTTGCAAAAAAAAGACACCTCCCTAACAAAGGATTTCAATTGGTCTAAGGACCTTACTCTGCTAACATAAAATAGGTTCAGATATGCATAGCAGATGGATGTAACTGATTGATGCATTGACATAATATTGGTTTTCCTGTGAATTAAGCTATGGGTACTTCTTATTTTATCATTTCCCTCATTTGATGTAGTTTTGAAGACCCTAAATAGTTTGATATACCTCTAGATTATTTTGCTAGCTGACAGTGTTTTTCAAACAGGTTTCTGTTAAATATAAATAGATAACCTATGGCATATGAAAGGAGATTTTAAAACTAGTATTACAGTATATCTTAAATTCTTCCCATTCCTAATAATCTGTCCTATTAACAGTGGCAGGACAACTGGGATTTTTCTAAAATATCTGCACTCCTGTCTACCTCAGTGGTGCCATGGATGCTGCAGAAAAAATAAATAGACTAAGTAGAAGAAGCCTTCAGATATTTCCAGATGACTGGACCTCAAATGAAAGTGTACTGAGAAAATTATGTTGCCTTGGTGCCCACACTGCTGACATTGCATAATCCAAGATGCCAGGAAATAGAACCGCTAGTTTATTTAAATAACCGAATTAAATAAAAGGAAATGATCAGACTGACCATGGATGGGAAGGACTAAGGAACAGGAGTTTTTGTTCAAGGCTAAAAAATAGGTGGAGAAGAGCAGGAAGCGGAGGAGAAATATATTCTCAATGGACACACAATACCCTGATTTAGCTAGATTCTAGACATCCCACTCAGTGCCACTTTGAATAACCATCTACCCCAGATTCCAAGAGGAATTTATTTATTATTATCTAGCACTAGTTGGGGTCATGGTATGGAGTAAAGTATGGAGGCAATCCTCTGGGTTTGTTCTGAAAGAAACAAGTCAGCCCATGCTTTTCAGGCACTAAGGAAGCAGAGTGCAAGAGGAAAGGGAAGAGTGAACTGCAAACATGAGTGAGGTGAGGCAAGATAGGAGAGACAGTATGAGAGAAAGAACAACAAGTGATTTAGGTGATATCGTACAATAAGTAGGAGAGGGGTGCACTGTGAAAGTTAGGAAGATGAAGTGAAGGAGAGAATGGGAGACAAGGGAAATGAGATGAACAAAACGAGCAAAAAGCAAGAAATGTAAGCATTGAGGCAAGGTGATGAAGGATTAGGTAGTAAACAAGAGTGATGAGAGGAAGGGAAAAGAGGGGAATGTGGGTGAGAGGTGCAATGGGACAATGCAACGTGCCACACTGGGAGGCATTGCAAGTGTTTGAAGTGAGGTGAGAAAAAAGAGAATGTGAGAGATGTGAATGAAAGACCACAAGCAGCAAGGAAAAGACCAGTAAGGTAGGCCTTTTCCAGATGTGTTGGTGATCTAAAACCACATGATAAATTCCATGTTAAAGAAGAGATTGGAACATGGGTCTTCTTGATACAAGTCCACCATTCTAAACATTGCTCTGTATTTTTTCTCTCAGTTTAGTTGGAAATGTAAAAAATATATTAACGTTGAAACATAGTGGGGAAAATATCACAATAAGTGTACTGGTTTTGCATTAATTAGAGTAACAAGCAAATATATGAGCCCAGATTTCTGAAAGCAGAGTACGGCAATCCTTCCAATATGGCCAACATCCGATTACACCCATCAAAATGATGAACCATTAGCTATAAATATGTAACAATAGTGTATTTATGAACAGAGAGAGCATCTGTGAGCTGTTTCTAAAGCATACTTATCTCCAGATAGTCTGAGGCAAAGGAATAAAACTAAAATAGATATTACACATTTTCGCTTTTGCCCTCATAGGCCCATAATACATTCCAAATGGGATGCCCTCTTTCTTTGCTGCTCTCCAAGGGAACATTATTTCTGGGAATAACAAAAATTAGGTCAGCACTTACGCCTGGCATATAATGGCCCAAGAAGTAAAACACTACACACATTCCCCAGCCTCTATTCACAAGGGGATTCCTGTAGAGTTTTCATTTACATTTCTCATCTAAACTATTCATGCACACGGCTTGATAAAGAATTGCCCTGTGCCGGCACATCTTTTAATTACATCTCTGAAAACAAATACCCTGGGATGCAATCTTAAAGGAGTTCCCACTGAAGAAATCCCATTGTATTTGAGCATACTACACTAGATGCAATGCCGGCTCTGTGTATATGTGTGTGTGTGTGTTTGTACATACACATACATGTGTCTAAAAAACAAGGGCTTTGTCACTCGTAGAGCTGTCATTTACATCAGCCTTGTTCAAGACATAGACTATAGAAAGACAGGAGTGACAATGCGGAAGTGTGGCAGCAGTGCTCAGTCTGGGAAATTCATTCAAACAAGCCATTCGATGAGCTGCAATATTTATTGAAGGGTACACGAAGGATGTTTTTTTCCTGCTGTGCTAGACAGGGCTATCATTTTGTCACCTTCTTGACTACAAAGCTCTAAGAGTCTCTTCCATTCCCACCCCATGATTATATGATAGGAATTATATGGAGGCTGAAGTCTAAGAGGTCTTGTTTCTACCAATCCTAGGTAGCAAGAAAGGTCCTAAGTGGGAGCTTCATATGCTGGATAATCAGACAGAATTCAAGTCCCCAGATTTAGAGCTACAATGTTTTGTGAAGAGCTTCCTCACTCACATATTCAGGACATAGAAGAAGAACCCAAAGCCTTCCAAATGTGGTCCCCACTAGGTTCAGGGCCCTTCTAAGCCCAAAACCTGTGATGGGTAATGAATTGAAATGAACAATTGAATTAAACTAAAAACAACTATTTACCCAACAAATTTAAGGTTAGATAAGACCAATAAAGACCAGATTGAAATTGCAAAATATATGATAGCAGCTATCCAAACAACAGTTGCCTTTGGATGGAAAGATGGATAATGGGAATTTTAAAAATGGTTTGAATATTTATCAGAGTAAATGCTCCAAGACTACATAACAGAAAGAAGAACAAAATATATGAATGGTCATCCGAAGGAGAACTGGGAGTTGAAGTGGAACTAGCTTATAGCCAGAGCAAAAGGGAAAGAAAAATATAAGGAACTGAACCAAAAAAAAATCTTCATGATCAAGCAAATAATATAAATCAATGAATAGAGTCACATCTGTTCCCAGAAGGATGAGGGTGGGAGGAAGAGGGAGGGGGAAAATAGATAGGTATAAGTAACAGATGTATAGAACTGTAAAAGATAAAATGTAATCAACAGAATTTGTTATATGAGGTAAATAATAATAATAATATATTGTTGTACATATGCAATTGTGACAATGTTACAAATTACTTACATTTAACTAAAAAATCATTTTTTAAAAAAAAGTTAATGGGTTTACCAGAGGCATCCAAACGACACCTCCGGTAAACCCAGATTAATCCAAAGTAAACACCTCAACAGATCTTAGCCTTGCTGAAAGGCCCGGGTTGGTTGAGGTGCTGGGCCTGTGGGGCTGCTTCTGCAGTCCTGGGGGTCACACAGCCATCCCACTTTGTCTGAAAAGCCCAGAGGAGTGGGATCTTAGTCTCCCTGCTCTATAACCCCCCCCATTTCCCCCCCCCCCATTTTGGCCCCAAAACAAGCCTCTCTCTACAATCCTCCTGGCATGAGAAAATCAAAAGATGGGGAAAAATTCCTCCCTCCCCCTCTAGACACGTCATTTTCGAGAGAAGTCTGTGCTGCTAGCAGGTCTCTCTGGTAAGTTTTGGAGCTGATGTGACACCTCAGGGCAGCGTGAGCACTGGGAATCAGACACTAAGGCCAATAAACAATCTAATATCTTTATTAAGGAAATAAAGGAGACAACTAAAAATAAGCAGAGCATATAGTTCAGCAATAGACCTTTCAGGAAAGGTCAAATATAGTCCAGTAATGTGAAAGTAGATATCCAGTATTAGAGTTCAAAGTTTTAAATCCAATAACCAAAACACACTCAAACCTTTAGGCTGTTTGAGTGGGGATTAAGGCAAGATCTGTCAAAGAGTTCCAGGGCTCAAATCCGAGGCTAGGATGCAAGGCAAGGCAAAGTTAGTTGTGGTAAAGCTGAAACGCTGTCCGGACTTGACAGGGAGACGAGATGCAACACCGGTCTACTCAAGAGTAGCACGCTGCAGAACTAGAGTCGATGTGAATTCCTCAACTGATACGTTGAACACCGCAAAGGACAGTTGGCGCCCAGAACTTTTATGGGACTTCGCTCTCCTTTCCAGCCAGGTGTTTGAACACTCTTTCCCAAGGGAAAGTGAACTAAGTCAACAACTTGCCAGATGCAATCCTCCCGGGAAACTCTCAAGGGAACTGGCCCAATTAACGCTTGCTTTCTCTGCTAATCTAGCGCTTCTCCTCAAATTCTGCTTCTCTGTGCGAGATGTTTCCCAAAACAATTTGCGGTCAAACATAGTGTTCTCTGGAGAACCAGGCTGTGAGTCAAGGCCCTTTTTAATTAACTGTGGGCTAAAACTGTCAACAGGGGACATCTGGAAGGGAACAGAATCGTGGGGAAATGGCAGAAACCCCATCTCTTCTTTGGTCTGATCCATAATGACGACGGGGTCACGACTCGGAGATCTCTGAGACACTACAGCTGAAATGGAAGGGCTGAAGGGGGGCTGGATGGCATCCTGAGTCACCCCTCTCAAGTAAGGGGTGAAGACTGAAACTCACTTCCTCTCAGGTTTTTAGTGTATGTAGAAGGACCTTCAATTTCCATAACCAATTCTGACTGGTGTTTTGTGTGTTTATTATTCATTTAAATCCAGTATTTTCCCCATTTAACAGAGCTCAAGGTGACTAACAACATATTTTAAAACTATACAAAGTAATTAATAAAAGTGTAAATAAAAGCATTGTGCAAAAAGCAATTAAACTATGTATCCAATTAAAACTTTAATTATTAAAAATATTAAAAACCATTAAAAGACTGTGTGCAAACCTTTAAAACAGCACTGAACAACATTAAAACTCCTCACCAGTCAATCTCTAAAAGCTTGACCAGATTTAAAAAATTGACCTATTAACAGAAAGATTTACAAGGATGGGACCATCTTGGCCTCTCCAGGGAGTTAAAGAAGTTATGGTTCAGAAATAGTGAGAAAGTATAAGCTCCTTTCCCACCTATGGGTAACACCAAGGCAAACCTAACTTCCTATCCTAATAGGGGACTTTGCATAGATGAAACATTAAGAAGTACTGGTTCTCTTGGAAGCTTGAATATGCTTTAGATCACCATAAGATTCTGCTCTTCCTTTTTGAAGGGCGTTTAGTTGACCCCATACTCTTAACTCTACTGAGTATTCCAGAAGTTAACTAACAGGGACTCCTTTGCAAGGATTTGTCAAGGTGTATTGTGTTCTGGGTTCACATGGTGGTTGAGGACACAAGTTGAAATATACAGTAAAACACATACTTCTATACATTTTTTCAGCTTAAATGGGGATCTCATTGGGTATTGTATGCCTGAATGTACTTTGCAATGCATGTATCTCTATGACTGAGCAAGGGAATCAATACCCAAAACACACATGAATCTATATGACTCCTTTGACAATTTGGGGCATATGTGAATATTTTTAATTAGCTACTACTGTGTTTATCTCTTTGGAAATGTGAATTTGCATGTGCCTTTTTAAAGCCACCAGCTACAATAGTTAAAAATATATTTCATTTTCTCTTGGGGGGAAAAGGAAGATAAAAATAATTGTGAGGGGAAAGCTTGAAAGGTTGTATGCACTGGGATTTGCTTCTTTCACCTTTAAAGGAGAAAACACCCAATGAATAATATTGGTTGCAATATGGTAGAATACATTAAGAAAAATAAATTTTATTTTTACTCTGCTGTTTTCTGTTCTCAGCACGACCCCTTTAAGGCATGAGCATAACAATCAAAACTGGATTAGTTTTACAGACTGTGTGCATAACTGGTTTCATCTCTTCTCAGTGAACAGATCTGAAGGGAGTTTGACTGCATTTTGATTGACAGAATACCTAATAATTTCCCTTACCTAAGTCAGGCAGCTTCACTCAAAACACTTCTGCCCAGCCACAACATCTTGCAGTTTTCACAGCTCTCTGAACTTCAACACCCCCATACACACACGCACTCCCGTCCTGAACGTAAATAAAATTGTTTCCAGGATCTAACATCTGGCACTTGCTGGTTGAAGGAGTGAACAGGAAGACAATGTGTTCACAGGATTACAGAACAGACTGAGAGGGAGAATTTATGCAGAGTTTTATAAGCTTAGTGAGCCAGAAAATAGACTGGGGTGCACAGGGGAAATGATGTGTCAGTCAAGGCTAAGTTTGGAGATGTAAGCTTCCATGACAGAAGAGCAGCCATGGGCTCTCCTCACCCTCATAACTTCAGCTCTTACCTTTGAGCTTGACGTGGAACCTGAACCAGGTGTTTAAGAGAGATCTGATTCTTCAGTGGCCTTTGCCATGTCCCTGGCAAGTACACAGCAGCCGTGCAAGGAACTGGAAAGTGCAGCCAATGGGGTGGAATGCAGCCAAGGAGGATTCCAAAGAACAGAGGTTGCCTGTTAACCGCACGCACATCATTGCAGCCCTTTCATTATATGCCTGAGTTTAGGCTTCTTGCAGTTGTACCCCATCCTGTTAAGACAGCTCTTGGCAGTAATAGTACTTGGAAATCACTAAATTCCTTCTCCTATAATATTTGTACATGACTGTAGTGTCAGAAGCTTTTATATCACCAGAACGTGTATATAAGTAGCTCTGGTTGAGATTGCAGCCATGTGTGATTGGTTATAGTGCTGTACAGAATGCTAAAGTCTCACTAGATTCCACCAGACTTCCTTCAGCAGATATGTGTAGGCTTCTACTATGATCTACATGGCAAACAAGATTGAATACCAATGCACTTCCCCTCTGTCATTTAATCTGTAGGGAGTGAGCTTTTCTTTTGTCCTTCCTGCTCTATATGGTGACAAAGATGGACAGGTTTTACAAGCAAAATGATAGTACAAAGATTCATTGTCTACTATGCAAATTTTCCTGAAGGCAGTCACACTACCATGCTAACGCCTACCTTTGGAAGAATGCCTATTATGATTGTGACACAGAGTAATTAAGGGAACTGCTCAGTTGCATTTTGTATCTTTTTCATTTTTTTCACTTTAAGCATATTTTAGTTCGGCCATATTTTAGTTCGGCCAGAAAGAAAGAACAAAAAAGGGGGAAAAGATTAAAGAAGCTCAAGATAAAATATGAGAGTTGCATTTTAAAAAATCTTACCACAGAAATGGTTAACAGATCACTAGCAGTGTTTTATTCAATCATAAAACTTCACAAATGGATAGGAAATCTAGAGGCAGCAAGGAAACGGGATCCTCCATAATCATATATCTTTTAAACCTATGATAATCTAGTAATGGTTATGATCATGAACATAGCAAAACAAATTGAGCAAATGGTTATCAAGCACAGTTCTTAGTGCTGTCTGGAAACCTCTTCTACATTAACAGGTACCTGCCAGAAAAACATTTTGTGCTTTAGTCCATCCTTGTGATGGGAGTAGTAACTGATTTAATCTCTTTTACCACTATCATGCTCTGGTGATAAGTCAGGTCATTCATTGCTGCTCTGGTCAGAGGTAAGGGCATTGGTTTTCCCTGCTTTTCAACAACTTGCTCTTTCCCTGCTTTTCAACAACTTGCTCTTCAATCACTTAGGCCCCTTCTACACTGCCATATAATCCAGATGATCAAATCATATAATCCAGATTATCTACTTTGAACTGGATTATATGAGTCTATACCAGGCATAAGCAAACTTAGGCCATCCAGATGTTTTGGACTTCAACTCCTACAGTTCCTAATAGCTGGTAGCTGAGTTCCAAAACACCTGGAGGGCCGAAGTTTGCACACGCCTGGTCTACACTGCCATATAACCCAATTCAAAGCATATAATCTAGATTTTATATGGCAGTGTAGATGGGGCCTTACACCTTTGGCTACTCTAAATCTATGATCCCATTTTGACTACCATGGCTGCATCTTTTGGAAGCATACAGTTTATAGTTTGGTGAGGCACTACAGCTTTCTGGCAGAGAGTTCTAAGCTCTAAGAGAAAGATAACCTCTTGTAACTGACAGCATCATATATAATTTGTATTCTGTGCTTTCTTTCAACTGATCCTGAATTGGATAACCTCATTTCTTTTTTTACACATCTGTATTGTTGGTTTTTTAATCAAAATGTATTTTATTATGTTTTGATTATCCTAAAATGCAAATGCTAGGATGCAATGCAATGGAAATGTGACTATTAAAGTGGAAATCATAGCACTATAACTTCACAGTGTGGAAAGGCCCCTAGACTGGATTCCTGGATTGTATGGGACTACAACTCTTTCCAGCTTTGACTAGTGCTCAAGTTGGGTAGGAAAGATGGAAGTTGTCATCCGGCAACATATGGTGACTTATATCTGGAGAAAGGCTGGTGTAGGGAAATAAACTTTAGTGAATCTAGGCTAGGAAGGAACTAGGCAAGTATTTCACATTCCTGGGTCAACAAAGTACAGAGCCTTTATTATGATTTGAAGATCTAGTAACTGTGACTATATCTTTTAAAAAAGCACTTGTAAAAGCAACTTTTCCAGATGTTTTTATCTAGTAATCAACCTATAACACCAATAAACAGAAAGTACTGCACAAACAACATGCCCCCTCACACACACACACACACACACACTAGTAAAATAAAATATTAAACTTCTAGATTTAAAGAAATTACTTTTATGCTTGCTTTCATGCAACAGTTTTTTTTAAATAAATATAAAAATAAATAGCATCACTCACAATTCTGTATAATTCAGAAATGAAGAAAAAGAAATGAATGAAAAGATGGTTTTCCCCACAATTAGCTGAACAGTGTACCGATCTATGCCTATTGCTGTGATATTAAGAATATAATTCTGACAAGTACTTTATATTTCAACAGTTGGAATTTCATTGATTATTTTTGCTCAAGCAACTTACTCCAAGAATAGGAAAATGGGAATGTCATATAATTTCTAAAAAGTTTTTTCTACTTTCTCCCTCCTTTTTTAGGTGAGAGGTCTGCACAACAGCAACACCTAAGAACACCAAAGTAAGAATTTACATCTGCTTTTTTCTTGCTTCTGAAGAATAGATATATGTGCTTAATGCTTAATTTCAAAATGCAGTTTGTGAGACAAACAGCAAATAGAACAGATGAAAATCTTTCTCTGTTTGTTGAGCTGATGTAGGAAGAAACCACACGTGGCATAATAGATTCTGGCTTTTATGTTCTCTTTGTGATATATCTGGACCAATACTTGTACTTGTAGACTGGCAGGAATGTCCTGTAACACACTTTGTTGGCTCCAAGAAATAAGCTTTGTTTGTCATATTTTGCCAAAAAATAAAACTCAAAAATATTGCCAGTGAGGGGGGGGGGGGGGGTGATGAGCTACTGATTAGGTAACAACCAATTTGGGTGACACCAGTGTTTGTGGGGGATGCGGCTTTGATATTGCTGATCAAAATCTGGGTATACAAAAGATCCCTGGGTACACGGAGCTCATGCACCACCTGGCATAAAGTCTATTTGCACTAGCCATTATGTGTACCCTGTGAAAAACATGTCAATACATGTAGGGGATGTACAGACATTCAGGGAGTGGAGCTTGTCATTGTGACTGTAAAGCCCTAAGAGCATGCCTAATGGTAATATACAAGGGTTATCCACAAAGTAGATAACGTTTTGGAATTAAAAATGAAAAAAGTATAGGAGAAAACATTTACCATATGTAGTTGAAAGCCACACTCAAATACCACTTCTCAACATAGTCGCCATTCAAATCTAGGCACTTATCATAGCGATGAATGATCTTGGCAACTCCTTCCCCACAAAACTCTGCCACTTGCATCCTTAACCAGCCGATCACGCATCATCGCCAAAACACTGTGTTGAGGACGCAAGCGACAGAGTTTGGTGGGGAAGGAGTTGCCAAGCTCATTCATCGCTATGATAAGTGCCTAGATTTGAATGGTGACTATGTTGAGAAGTGGTATTTGGGTGTGGCTTTCAACTGCATATGGTAAATGTTTTCTCCTATACTTTGTTCATCTTAAATTCCAAAACGTAATCTACTTTCTGGATAACCCTAGTATCTGCAGGGGCAACTGTTTGATTTAATGTTCTGACTGTGCTTAGTACTAAAGAACAAAAGGCAGAATGAAGAGTAAATGGAAGTAAACAAATTCATTAGTTAGTTTCATTAGGAGGTGAGGGCTCAGCGATGGTTGGGTCTGACAATGGTTTTGAAAGAAGAAAGAGACTCAATTAGAGGTGGACAATTTGTGGCCCTCTATAAGCTGTTTGATTGCAACAAGTATCTGTATTCTACATTTGGTAATTAGTGATCTAGAGTGAGGGTTAAGCAGTATATAGACCAGATTTGCATATAACAAAGTAAAAACAACAGCACATCTAAGAACTCCAAACCAAGTATATGAGGAAAATTCCAAATGCAGTTCAGCGTCAGTGAGCATAAAGTGATGCACATGAATTGACATATACACCTGATTAGCTGACTATGAGTGCCCACAAACAAGATTGTTAAAGGCAAATTCAGTAGCTCAGTGAACAAGTGCATTCTAAGTGAAAAAAATGGTGAGTTCCACATTAGTGATCATTAAGATTGTTATAGAAAAGCTGCCAATATCATAACTTCATAATTGGCAAAATAGGTGCAGTTCTGCTTGTGACTTAGATAACATATTCTAGGGCTAAAGAAGATACAGAATGAGGCATTCAGCTAGACAGGATGACCAGTTATAATTACAAGCAAGACAGAAGTAAAAAAAAATAGACATCTCTGAACTAACAGATAAACACACTTTCAGAGTATGGAACTCAGTCAGAAAGGATGTTAAGAGAAGAATCTTATGTATGTGCAGGAGACAGATTTGAGGCTGCCTGGGAAATACTCATGGAAACAACAGTATGCATATATTCTGAAGTCCATTCTTTCATGTTAGAGGACCTGCCAAAATTCATTGTCCAACCATGTGGAAACTTTATATGCTCAAACTAGACAACCTCAGTGATGAAAGAAGAGGGTCACTGAGTGAGAAAGGTTCAGTATGTGAGGAGCAGGAAGCACATCTGAAAGTATTATGAACAAACATAAATAGAAGACATTATAGCAAGGAGCTTGGATCATATGCATCAGGAAGCATAGTTCTTGATTTTTTACAGTTTTCTATTGAAGGAAGCAACAGCTAAGTTCTTCCAGGTATTTGATGACCAACCTGAGAAATAATGAGCTAAACACAGAAATGAGATATAAAATGGGGCCATGTTATCAAATTATTGTTTTATTTTTGAAGGATGCTATAAAAGGGGGAAGTGATCTGGTGTGGGAAACAATTAGGCAGAGAGTCTCCTACAAAAAAATTCCATGGAAGAGATATAGTAGGAAACCTCTGTGGCATCTGAGCCTTGAGGTGAAACCCCAGTGGCAATTACTCTTCATTCAGTTCACATCTGGAAAACATAACCAGAAGTTTCCTCCTTTCGAAGTCCCTTGACATAACGTTAAACCTGTAGGCCTCAGGATTTCCCCCAAAGAAATCCTCTTTTCCCATCTCCCTAGTTGTGTGACCTAAAGAGCCAGTTCCAGTAGACACTCTTCCACTTAAATGGGTGATGTAGGTGTTCACTGAATATGAATAACTCCCCCACTCCCCACCAGTGACCAGCTATTTAGGACACTACCCAAAGCCAATTGTCCAAGCCCTTTGCAAACAGTATGGGGTAGGCAAAACCTCTTCAACTGGGGAGAAAATTCCCTAGCATGGTTGGAACAGCATGCAAAAGTTTAATTATCACACACAAGTACATGTAGAATGAACGGCATGAAGCAAATCTAATATATAAACAGGTTATACCGCTGTGTTTACCAAAGAGGCCTAAATGCTTTGAAATATCTTTGAAGTTTAAAACCTTAAACAATGCTATGAAATTGATTTTCAAATTGCCAGTTAAATAGTTATATTAGAATCCCAGCTGTTTTTAACTTTTAAAATTGCCAGTTGAGGATAATACGGTAGGCAGGCATTTTCCCACTTTCAGCCTTTTACAGCTAGAGTACATTTCTTTCATAATAAGAACAGACAGAGATTCCGATAGAGTAAAATGGCTTATCTGTAGAAATGGTGAAACAATGAACTCCATGAAAGAGTGCTCATAAAGGTCTAAAGAACTTTGATTATTAGCCACAATCTCTTTAACTAGAATGGGACCATGGGACGCCTTTCAGCTTTTGGCTAGACATCAGTACAGTTTAAAACAGAAAACTCATTGTCTATAACCCTGTTGAAGTACATATAATATAATAAACAAACCTCTTCAACTATTTGATGTGCAATGAAGGAAAGTATTTCCATGATGTAATATATTGATCAGATGTTGGTATGCTACAGAATTAATGCTTTAGTGTTTGCATTTTGGCTTCTGTAGTGCTTGGAAAGACTGCAGAAGTGGTGCTATGGCTGTTGTTTTGATGACTGGATGCAACTACATCACTCCCAGTGACCTCTCTGTCAATTGGAGGTAGTCTTGTGCATTCGGGGTAAACCTTAATCCATTTCATGTCTCAGCTTTTGGTGGAGGCTGTGATCAATTTCTACTGAGCCTCCCGAAATCTGGAGGGCAGATATTTGTTTTCACTTTTTTGGTGCCGAAAAATCCATTTTCTTTCAGCCCATTTGGGGGGGGGGGGCTTCCCACTCAGGCTCCCCACACAGGCTCCCCTTCCCAGCTCGCACTTTAGAATGGGGTTTGCCTCACCATCTGGGGTCGAAGAGCTCCCTGGTTGGGGCTGAAGACCCATTGTGTCCTTGCTCTGCAAACCAAAGCGTAGGCCCAAAGCACCCGGGCCTACAAGGCCCTGCACCCGACCACCAAGTAAGGAGCACTCCTTATTCAGTGGTTGGGTGCAGGGCCTTGCAAGCCCGGGCGCTTTGGGCCTAGGCATGTGACAATCAATCCAAAAAGCAGGCTTGGAACTGGTACCCGCTCCCGCCTGCCTTTTGGATCGAGTTTATTTTCATTACAGGGGGGCCTTCCCATTCCATGCCATCGAAATGGACAGTACGAAATGGAAGCACAAATCAGATGGATGATACAAATGTTGGACCCATGTCTAATTGGAGGACATTTGGGAAGTTATTTCAACGAGAACAAGCTCCCAGAAACAGTATGCCCTGAAAAAAATTGAATCTTTAAAATGTATGGGTATGGTGGCTGAAAAACGGATTTTTTAAACTGAATTGGGGTGGGTGGGTGACAGATTCTTTTAAAAATTGGGTGCCCCACTAAACCTCTCCAAAGGCTGGATGAAACCTCAGAGCTACATACATAGACAATTGAGTGGAAATATTCAATGTATAAATAGAAGTTAAGAATTTCTTTTTTTTCTTTCTTTCTTATATACTGAAGATACTCTATACCATTTAGTTCAAAATATAGGTTCCAATCCTATGTTTTCCTCACTAGAACAGACCCACTGAAATGACAGGACCTTATTTGTGAATAACATGGGTAAATTCATTTAAACAAATCAAAGTTAAGTAGGACCAACACTGGATTTTGCCCATAGGCTTATATGTGTGAAAGAAGGAAGGAAAAATAAATGAAAGAAGATAGTGAGCTGCTTTTAGAATTTTTCCATGTATCATAACAAATTATAAATTATGACTTATTATGGACATGTACACCACACCTTTCAATCAAATTATCAGAGTAGTGTATCAGAAACATCCACTTCATTTGAACTCCTAGACAGCATCCAACAAATGCATTGTATTTTAAAATGTTGAGATGTCTGTATTGCTGATCTGCATAACTTTCTTGTTACCAGGTGTTTGATATAAGGAAGGAGATTTTTGTACAGGTCTACTGTATTATGTCTGTGAATTGTGGGGATGGAAATAATATTAAACATTTTAGAGTGTTAAAAATAAAGTGTATTCATATTGGTGTTACAAAGTCCTGCCAAGTAAAATCTTGGCCTAACAATAATCTTCACACTGCAGGACTTGTTCTGCATAAATTTCACATGGTTGTTTTGCACATATTCTGTATGGTATCTTTCTGTTCTATGTGAATGCCATCCTGTAGATGAAGTTTAGCCATTAAGTGTGGAGTCCAAAAGAAGAGAAATATCAATGAATAATTTCTTTTCTAACTTTCTAACATATAACCTCCATGTTATCTGAAGAAGTTGTGTTTATCTTGCATCTGCTAGAGAAGCCATGGCATTATGCTTTGCCCTTATAAATATGAATGTCTTTCTGGCTCCTGTATATTAAAAATGCATGTAACTAAAACATACTCCTATATTTATCTTACTTTTCAGTTTCAAGTTAGAAACAAATACCAAAACCAAATATCCAGAGGTAGTTGACCTGATTGACAGTGGAAATCAAACGATACTGAACTAGTGAAACTAACAAATAGTTACATATTTGTTTAGGGGTACAACTACCCTTAAATTAAAGAAACCTTAAAAATACAGGTTGGCAACTAATACCTCAAATGACACTACTATTTCCATTTTTTTAAAAGATTACTTAGCTAAATTAATGAGGTTGTTCATTTATGCAGATGGCATGATCTAACTGCATCCAGTCTTACCAATGGAAGTGCACTATTTCTTCTTGTTTGCTGTCTTCAATGAGTAATGAGTTCTATAATTCAGTTTTTTTTAAAAAGACTCCAGGACATGTTTATCTACTGTTGCTGAAATAATAGTTAAATATGTAAGTTAGATGTGGTGCTCCATAAGTAATGTGTTTCCATTTTTCTGCCATCCTAATAATGAATCATATTTTATGCAGGTATTCACCCTCACTGTAGCAATAATGACGTCATTTCCAAAATTGAATTCTCATGAAAGCTGACAAGGATATAAAAACCATCAGTTATATAATAAGCTTCTCATTTTCCCTCTTACCACAGCAAAAAAAAAAGAAAAGAAAAAAGAATTCTCTGTGTGTGTCTGAGGTAGCTTCCTCAGCCACAGGGGAATGCTAAGTCTGCCTGTAATGCATTTCATTGTTATTATTTTTGCAGAGATTTAAATCTTCAGATTTTGCCAAGGAAACAGATAAATCAGAAATACTTAACCATGGGAAGAGTGGATTCTATTCACACTAAGATACAAAGGGAGTAAAGAAGAGGCATTTCTGTTTTCCTGACAAATCTACAATGTCTAATTATTGACTTATCATTCTGTGAAAGCAAATGGGAGGTTTTTAAACACAGCCGTCTGAAAGATAGGTATCAATGGCAAAAAGGCAGTACAAATAATACATCAGATAGCTCGGCACACATTAACAGAAGTACACTTTTTGTGAATTGAAAAGCACCAGCCAGACATCTGTAACGAAACACGGGTTGTGTCTCTACAGTCATCTTATAATACCAGACAAATGAGACAACATAACCAGAATGGACTTTGAAACACTGCTTTTTAGCTTATTTTTTACTGATCTTCTACTACATTCCTCATCCCTGCAACCAATTTTTTCAATCCAGCCCATTTGGTTCATCTACCCAGTTGTCCCTAGACTTTTATTTGGGACTGTAAGGTGCCAATATGTTCTGTGTCTATAAATCCATAAATAAATTCTGCTATGGTCTATTTATCAGATTTTATCCAGAAAATTGATATCAAATCAATCTAAAAATGGTGGCATGTGTTCACTACTTAGTTAAGTATACTCTACTTCTGAAGGGCTGTAACATTTGTAAACAGCCTAGATGAAACAATTCAAAGACTAACAGATAGTTAACTATAGGTCTGGGTCCTTTCCTAGCCTGATGGGACTGCTATTCAGCAATGCTCTGATTGCTAGAGAATTGATGTTTTTCTCCCCATACAGGTAATGTCTCATAATGTGGAAGACAGTCCCCATTATGGAAATAGTGTCAAAATTATAGCAATTGTGAATACAAAACAGTAAGCTAAATTTCCTGTTCACGATTGCTACATGATTTGGACACTATTGCCACAATCAGAACTAGGCCCTAAATCTGTTTTACCAAGTATTGGTTGCATGGGGACAATAATATCCATTGTGCCAGCAATCAGAGTATGGTTGAATGGCATTTTCACCAGGCTTAAGAGGGGGTTAGGCCAGGAATAGGCACTTGATTTTATGCATTTAGGCTGTATGTAAATGGTACAACCCTACATGGATGTCTCAAGATGTCAGGGGTAAAGTACTACAGGCAGTCCCTAAGTTATGAACAAGATAGATTCTTTAGATGTATTTCTAAGTTGAATTTGTAGGTAAGTGTAACAGCTATATTTTAAAATGTAACTCCAGCCATATATATTTGGCTGGAGTTAAGATGGTCCACCCTAGGAGAATGATTAAAATGGTCCGCCCCAGGAGACCGATTAAGATGGTCTGCCCCAGAAGACTTATGGATCCAGTTGGATTCCTGACGTGTCTTGGGGATTTATCTGTCATGGCAGTAGACAATTCTGTTGATGCCTTGGTTGACCTCTATAACACCAAGATGGCCAGGGCAGTTAACAGGATTGCCCCTGAACATCCCCTTCCATCATGTAGGGTCAACCCAGCCCCTTGGTTCACTGAGCAGTTGGCGAAGATGAAACGGGCGAGATGGAGACTAGAGTTCCCCTGGCAGAAAACTATTGAGTATGTCTGACCGAACAATGGGTAGAGCCTCACTTAAGGCTACTCCACGGCTTTGAAGGTAGCCAGGAAGGCTTTCTCGACTGCCTATATTGCGTCTGCAACCAATAGAGCAGCTGAGTTGTTCAGGGTGGTCAGGGAGCTCCTCCATCCTCATGAGGAGGAGGAGACTCCTGACCACCTGGCAACTCGATGTAGCAATTTCACACATGATTTTGCAGACAAAGTCACTCAGATATGTTCCAACTTAAATGCCAGCATTATAGCAGTTCCTGTTGTCTCACCCCCATTCTTAACAATGAGTCATTTGTAAGCCGGATGTTTGGAACTTGGGGACTGCTTGTATACTCCTACTTAGTTAAGTATACTTTACTAACTAGGTGATAGAGAATGCAGGCCACTAAATTGTAAGCATCTAGGCTGTATCACAATGGTACAATCAAGATGTTGAGATGCAAGAAATAATCATGCTTTTCCATGTTTAGAGTCAGATTGTAAACAATCTTTAGCCAATCTCTCATAAGCAGTATATAAATTATGATCCTTAGCACTTGGTAATCATATTCATACTTGCCTGCAGTCTGATTATCAAGCTTGAGCATATTGATTAGGAAATCTTCACCACACATTTTGAATGTATATTCTAAAACTTCAATGTAGGTTTTGGCAGAATGATATAACTCTTTTTGTACCCATATGATCCACATATATGTATTCTGGCACCCCACTTTAGGTGTGCAAGTGCATATATGTAGACATCGTAAGAGCTTTTTTATTGTTGGTAAGTCTAGATATTTTTGGTGAGTTTTTGCCCCTCACCAATGATATCTGACATACACACACTACAGATTCCAGCCTCTGATTTGTGGGGGTACATGTATGTGTGTATTTGGGTGGATGTCATGTATGCCCCACATTGTAAATGTGACTGCTGGGTATAATCTACCAGCCTTTTAAGAATGCAGTATCCAAACTTGACTGACTGTACATGCAGGACCTCTGCACTATCCACCAGTAAGCAAACTTCAGTTTAATGTTGTGTGAATATCATAAAGATCACAATTTATACAGAAGAATGTGTTTTCAAGGTGATATTAACCTCCAGTTTGTGTCATATGTTAATAGAATAAACAAAATAAGTGAGGTTATTTTTTTTCTAAAATAAAAAGTTAAGAATTTAATGGAAGTCCACTGTACACAGCTATTTTTAGAAAGATATATTCAAGGGTTTTGTTTGAATGAGCTGCTTTAAAAGCTTGCTGCCCGAGATGGCCTCAGCTAAAGTCAAATTCTTTGATGATTTGGACCTTGATAAGACATATGGCCTTTTTGGTGTTAAAAGGGCCGTTTTCATGAAAAAGGTTAAAAGGCATCCTAAGAGTGCACCAAAAGACTTTATAATGATTAGTAATGATGTTGTACCAAATGGAAGCAAAGCTAAATGCCTGGAAATGTGATGACTTTCACAGTACAAAGGTTCACTGGTATGTCATCAACAGCTTTCTATTGCATAAGCTTTTCCATAAAAGCAGATCTTTGCGGGTTGTGTTTCAGATGTAAGATGCACACTATAATTGTGACTGCTGGGCAAAGAGTACCCTCCCTGCTTTTGCAGGCCATGCATCGACCACAAAAGTTAGAACTAATAATTTCATTATTGAAGGAAACAAGTATTTTAGTATTTTTTGCCATTTTCTTTTTTCAGCAAAAAGGCTTAAGATAAATGCAGTTTTCAAGATTATTCATGGTTCGAGGCATAATAATATTTAGCTTTTTTGTGCAAAATAAAGCATAATATTTTCTGCACAAAAAAGGCTTTTGCTACTCAAAAATTCATATGCCAGATATTGTGCAGAATAATCCTCAAACAGCAAATGCTATTGTCAGTTTGGAATTTTCCTCAACTGGGTTTCCCAGCACATGTTTAACCATTTTTAAAATACTTTCTAAATATTCTTTCTGTCCCTACACAGTGGTAGGAGAACCTTCTTCAATGCTACAGTGAAGTTTTTTAAAAGGAATGGCATGCTAACCATTAATGTTGATTACTGTGATTAAAAACTGCTGTTACAATGCTACCAATTTAAGCCTCAAAACTCATTTTAATGCTCTCTTGGCAATGTTGCATTCAAAAGCCGGGACCATACGATAGATAGCTATTGATCACTCAGCAAAATAACTGTGAACCTCAGAACATAACTATGCCGATTTGCCACATTTTGAAGTAACTGAAATAACACACATGGGGGCATGAGGGTCTATAAGATGGTTAAATCCAGAACCCAATAGTTTAATTCTGTATATTTATGCTCAAAAGTTAATTCAGTTGTGTTCTGTGGTTTTTACTTTCTACACAAATATGGGTCTGCCACCTAAAATACTTATGATGACTATTAACTGTTTCGGTTGCTGTGAGTTTTCTGGGCTGTATGGCCATGTTCCAGAAGCATTCTCTCCTGACATTTCACCCACATCTATGGAGCCCCCGGTGGCACAATGGGTTAAAGCCTTGTGCCAGGAGGACTGCTGACTTGAAGGTTGGTTGCTGACCTGAAGGTTGCCAGTTCAAATCCAAGGAGAGCACGAATGAGCTCACTCTGTGAGCTCCAGCTCCCTATGCGGGAACATGAGAGAAGCCTCCCACAAGGATGGTAAAACATCAAAACATCCGGGCATCCCCTGGGCAATGTCCTTGCTGATAGCCAATTCTCCCACACCAGAAGCAACTTGCAGTTAATCAAGTCGCTCCTGACACACACAAAAAATTGTAACCATCACACTTGCCTCAGGCAGACAAGAATTCTTTCTCCCACTCTGGACATCCACAGATATATAAACCCCACTTGCCTAGTTTCCAACAGACTTCACAATCTCTGAGGATGCCTGTCACAGATGTGGGTGAAAGGTCAGGAGAGAATGCTTCTGGAACATGGCCATATAGCCTGGAAAACTCTCAGCAACCCAGTGATTCCAGCCATGAAAGTCTTCAACAACATATTAACTGTTTTATTTATTATAGCCAAATGATAGTCATCAGTATTCCTTCATTAATTTATGAAATGCTAAACTGTTGTAAACCACCTCTGTAATCTTGCCTGAAGTTCTGAAACCTAATCATTTGCTCAGGGTTACAACCATGTAGTGGAGCTATTAATGTCAATGATTGTATAGCAAGACAGAAACTCAGCATTGAACCGATGTAAGTTTGGGATTATAACCATGGTGGTTTCATTAAGACATTCATTAATGCACGATTTTCCTCTTTGAATGGTCTAAAGCCTCTAAGGAGTTCAAGGGCAGCGGGGGGGTTGAGGGGAACTAAAGCGCCATAGATACCGGCAATTAAGAACTGTTCTCTTGCTGAGGAATCTGTGTATTTTAATAACATGTTTGAATGTTTGGTTTATTGTTTGCCTTAGTTAGTACTCACATTAGATTCTCCCCGCTCCGCATTATAATCATAGGCATTACATCAGTGAATGTGCCCCAACAATCAATCCTGTGATTATTACACTGCATAATGATATATATTTTAGCAATGATTTTGCCAATTACTTAAAATTCCATTCTTTCTGTTGGCATAGTCCCTTTGTGCAGACTTCTTTAGGAATTTGCATGCACAGTTGTACTGAGGTTGGTCTTAAGTTCTTACACAAAGGGTACTTTAATTCTTAAATTGGTAATATTGGCTAATGTGGTACAGTAGTTAAAGTGTTTGGAGTCAGCAATAGATAGGGAGCTAAAGCCCCATTCTCATTATAAGAGGTGTAGTGAATTTATCCCAACCCCAATGACTTCAGACTCCTTTGAAATAGGTAGAGTTACCATATGTACTCCTTTTTGGAGACATGTCCTCTTTCTCAGAGCTAAAAATTTCTCTTCAGGAAGATTTTGCAAATATCTTGCATATTCTTGACAGAAGGAAGAGGGCAAATAAGTAGTAGAGCACTGAGAAGGAGGAAGAGAGAGATGCCAGGTTAAAGCAGAATGAAGACAGCCCACCAAATGGTCAGCTTCAATCATGTAAGGTATTGAGTGATTCACTAGCTGTGGGAAGACAGAAGAAAGGGAGAAAGGGAAAGTTCCAGCCTAGCGAGCATATGTCCAGTTCTTGACTGACAACAGTCATCTTGCTTCCTAATTTGGCCTCTATCTCTTAAGCACTCAGCATTTTTTGAAAAGGTCAGCTCTACAGAGAAATATACTTGGGCTAATCAATGTGAGGAGAAAGAACAAAGTACACCTGAAAGAGACTGATTTCATGTTAATTGTTTGTATGGTATGACCCCCCTTATCCATGGATCCATGTTTTCATATCCATGCTAAATCCCCCAGTAGTGTTTGTGGGTTTCTCTTGATCTCCCTAGGTATGCATTCAAATATCCACAAAGTATCATGGAACATATCCGCTGTGGATATGTGAGTCATACTGTATTTTTTCAGATAGAGGAGCTTCATTTGTCAATTTGTTTTCCAGGATATTATTTATGATAATGTTAGAATATTCCGTTTTACAATAACTTAAATGTTAAAAACTCAACTGTGACCAAAGTGGTTGTTGACATCAGTCACTACATAATCAATTAAATGTTATTAAGAATAGTGAGGGTTGCTACTGTAGTAGCAAATATCACAGTTTAACCAGTAAAATTATTTAAAGCGAGAGACATAGCATTTGATAGTGTGAAGTAGTCAGTCACTAAGTCTGTCCACTTTCTTGGTTTCAAAACACGATAATACTGTAATAATGACAGGGCAGAGACATGTAGTTCCAAAAGTATTCTGTCAAGGAGAATACTTTTGCTTTTCTTCCTTTCTCTCTCTCTCTCTCTCTCTCTCTCTCTCTCTCTCTCTCTCTCTCTCTCTCTTTCTTTCTTTCTTTCTTTCTTTCTTTCTTTCGTCTTCTTTTTTCTTTTGGCCTAGCCTCCTATGACATTTTATTTTATATAATATTTTCATAGAGAAGGTTGTCAACCCCAGCATGTCACTCCCTAGTTCTTGGAAGAACTATTCCTTAGGAGCAGCAACATGAAGGAGGAGGTGTCAAATGAGGCAGATGGCTTGAGGAACAAGAGACAGAAGATGGAAATGGGTGAGTGGGAAGGCAGAGAAATTATGGAAGTGCGAGATTATGAGAAAGAAAAGCATGGGGGCAAGGGGGAATGTTGATAGAGACTATATGGTAGGATTTGAGTAGAAAAATGTGCTATGTTGCTTGAGTATCCCTTATCCCAAAATGCTTAGAACCAGAAATATTTCATATTCCATATACATAATGAGATATCTTGGAGATGGGACCAATATGTAAACATAAAATTTATGTTTCTTATACACCATATACATTTAGCTTGAAGTAATTTTATACACAATATTTTAATAATTTTGTGCATGAAACAAAGTTTGTGTACACTGAATCATCAGAAAGCAAAGATGTTACTATCTCGTTGACCCATGTGAATAATTTTGGATTTTGGGGTATTTTGGATTCTAAATAAGGAATACTTAATCTATACAAAGCTGTGCTAGAAAAATGAGATGCCTCTGGTTAGGGAAATTAAGGACTAGTGAAGCCATATAAGAGATTGCCTGAAAAAGTTGAGAACATTAAGCAGTACTGGTAAGAAACCAGGATAGTTGTAAGAAAAGGGACAAATAATAATGAACTGAGGTAATGCAAGGGGATTCTAAAAAGAGGGTGGAAATTGCATATGTGACCTGAGACAGAAACAGCATCAGTGTATTTGCCAATTCACAGATTTTCAGTTTGGCTGAACAAAACACTAACCCCAAGTATAAAGAGTTTGTGTGAAGTTCCTTCAGCGTATTCAAATATTAATCACGTTTCAGAGTGTGACTCTGCATCATCTGATCTGAGGACTGAAAAATGGTTCATTAAATAAATATGTGCTTAATAACACCAGAAATATAATTTAGTGACAAATGATCACCAGGAATGTACCAGTCTATTAGCAGAATTATGGGAGTCTTTGGAGCTTGAATGCAAGCACCTCTTTGGTGCCATTATCCTTGCATGGAGAGTTATATTCTGAAATAAAGCCTCTCATATATTGTCAGGACCCAGGCTGCAGAGCACCAATAACCTTACACAGAGGCCAGAATCTATCTAATATCTTTATTATAGAAATATATAAAGTCAATAAAAACAAGTGAAGAATATAGTTCAGAAGCAGACCTTTCAGATGAGGTCAAATATAGTCCAGTAATGTATTGTCCAATATAAGATATAAGAGTTCAAAGTTTTAATCCACTTGACCGAAACACACACTTTGCCAAGCAAAGTGTGGGGAAATGACAGAGTCTTTAAAGTCCAATGTAGCTTGACAACAAGGCAGGAAAATAAACTCGATTCTTGGCTAGATCAAAGACTTGAACGAGGCAAACATGAAGCATGAACAAGGTCCAAGGAAGTCCGTGAAACAAGGCAAGGCTGGAAACTTAATCCGGGAAACAAGGAACTGGGGTTACGAAGTCCACACACGATCTCTCTCCTCAAGCTGAACAATTGACTCCGCAAGGTTCCCCTTGCGGCAAAACCCCTATATAGGGTCTTGTTTTCCCGCCAACAGAACACTTTCTCTGGAGAACAAGAAGCGAAACCCAACTCTGTCCAGATGCATGACTCCTTAGAATTTCCCAAGGGAAGCAGACCTAATCAGCTAATTGTTTGGCTGCGATTCTGAGACTCCGGCGATTTGCCTCCCTGGCTCCTCTATCTCTATTATAATTGTCCTTTCGGGAAAACGGGGGAGAATTCTGCCCAAGGCTTGTTTGGTTAACTTCCTGAGGACAAACATCCTCCAGGTGGAGAGGCTCCGATTCAAGCAGAACCGGTGGAAATCCCATGTTTTCCTCCTCGTCTGCCACAATAGCACTAGGAACGGGACTACAAGGCCCATGAGACATCACATATATATTGAGAGACTCCTCATGTAATTCTGAATCCTGAAAAAAAAAACAGTATTCAAGGAGCTATATACTTCAGACTGTCTGTTATGGTTGAGCCTTCGGGCTCCGGTAATAGAGGAAGGGGGCGTAAGACTCCTCGAGAGTCAGACTCTTTCGAGGAGCGTGAAAGAAAGCGGCTCCGGGATTTGTTTCCAGACCCGACAGATGAGGACTCATTTGAGGGTTTTTCTGAGGGTTTGGAGGAAGAGATGGCCAGCTCGGAGGAGGACAACATGGAATGGACTCATGTGAGGGAGGATTTGGGTGTTGGGGAAACAGGCAATGAAAGCATGGGAGGTGACTGGCGGGTTGCAGGATCAGACCCATGGACTGGCTGGAGGGATGGAGCGGGATCCACAGCTGGGGATGCTGTGGGGCGTAGTCAAAGGTGCTTAAGCTCTGATGAGGATGATGACGTTGGGGCACCTGGAATTGGGATGGCAGCTGACAGCGATGATGAGCTTGAACTGGGATAAATTGGGGTTTGGGACCAATGTCTAATTGCGTTGGGCAAGGTAATCTGGACGGACGCTTGGGCTTTTGTTGGGGAACTTCCTGAAGACGGGTGTGATTCGTTACTGGATACGTAAGTTTACCAAGGACACTGGGCATCGACGGCGGGAGGAACTGTGCGGGGTTTTTCTCTGTGCAACTTGTGTTTAATCTCGATAGCTTGGACCTCCGTCGTCTTTTTGACGGGCAATATCTACTCGCACTGGATTGACGCTGGACTGACTGACTTCGATTCCGGATTATCCCTTCTGCTGGCTATCGGTGAGACCTTTGGATTTCTAGACGACTACGCTTGGCTATTGACCTCTGGACCGGATTGGGACCCTGCTGACTGCCGTTACCCTGACTGCTGTGCCTGGACCTGGATATCGTTGGCCGCTGAACCTTAAACTGAATCCTGACTACGACCACGCTTTTCGTTCGCTGCAGGAAGGAATAAACAAGCCTGGTTTATTCTCCTGCTGTTTCTGAGTAGCAGAGAGGAATCTGCTACCAGTCTGTTGTTTACATTCTGACTCCTGTTGATCCTCTTTTGTTTGCATTGTTTGCCAGGCTGAAGTAAGCACTTTTGATTTAATCCGGATTATACTTCTGTTTAACCCGGTTTATCCCTTTGAACCGTTTAAGCTCAAACTGAGCTGTTTTTTGTTACTTATCACACTGAAGTCAAGTGTTTGCCCTGTTCTTTGTTTCCTACGGGCGTTTTTAGTTCTGTAACCTCAATAAACTGAGGTTTTACTCGCTGGCGTTCTGTCTGTGACAGATTGCCCAACGCCTATAAAATTTCAGTGAGGTACCAACGTCAAGAAGACGATGGAGGAACTCAAGGCTCGTTTTGATCAGCTGCAGGCTGCATTCTATGCTGCACAAGCAGCACAGTCAGCTAAGGGGCATGTAATGACTCCTGAACGTTTTGATGGATCCCGGGACAAATTGCCTACTTTTTTGGCTCAAGTTGAACTTTATTTTTCTCAGATTAGCCCACAAGCTTTTCCTATGGACACCAGCAAGGTGGCATTTATTTTGAGTTTACTGACCGGTTCAGCGGGACAGTGGGCAACTAATTTGATTTTGGGTAATGACCCAGTCAAGGATAATTTGGTTAACTTCAAGAAATTATTGTCGGACACTTTTGGGGATCCCCTCCATACGGAGAATGCTAGCTGGGCTCTTTACCGGTTAAAACAGGGAAAAGGGTCTGTTTTGGACTATTTGAATAAGTTTAATTCTCTTCGCCACCAATTGGACTGGGGGGAGAACGCATTTATGCTTTTGTTTATAGCTGGTTTAAGTGACCATCTTCAAGATGAACTGGCGCGGTTAGAGCCAGCAGAAAACTGGGACGCTTTGGTGGCTAAGGTTTTGCGTTTGGACGCCCGGTTTGAATCTCGTAAACAATCTCGGGCTATGTATGCGCCATCTGTATCTGTATCTAGGGCACCTGTGGCTAAGGGGGAGGAGCCTATGGAACTCGGGGTGTTTAGAAAGTTGTCGACGGCGGAAAAAGATCGTAGAAGGCAATTAGGATTATGTTTGTATTGTGGGACTGCTGGGCACTTTGCTAGGAACTGTAACATCAAGCCTTCTCAGTTTTCGGGAAAAGGCCAGCCCTAGTGCGATGTGAGTCCAACGCACTAGGGCTTACAAGGCAGTCACTAGAGGGAAAGAAACATGTTTTTGTACCCATTTTAGAGATTTGATTGATCAGTTTGTGGTTGTTTATTTGGACGATATATTGGTTTTCTCAAAAGATGAGAAGGAACATCAGCAACATGTGAGGCAGGTGTTGCAACGTTTACGGGATAATGGGCTTTTTGCTAAGGCCTCCAAATGTGTGTTTAACGTGTCAGAGGTGGAATTCTTGGGACATGTAGTTTCAGGAAAAGAACTAAAAATGGACCCGCACAAGGTTGACGCTGTCAACTCCTGGCAGGAACTCAAGTCTAAAAAAGATGTACAGCGTTTTTTGGGGTTTGCTAATTACTATCGAGAGTTTATTCCAAACTTTGCTAAACTTACTGTACCTTTAACACAGCTATTACGTAAGAAGCAACCGTTTGTGTGGGGAAGGGAGGCTCGAGATGCGTTTGAACAGTTGAAATCTAGTTTCCAGGCTGAAGTAAGCACTTTTGATTTAATCCGGATTATACTTCTGTTTAACCCGGTTTATCCCTTTGAACCGTTTAAGCTCAAACTGAGCTGTTTTTTGTTACTTATCACACTGAAGTCAAGTGTTTGCCCTGTTCTTTGTTTCCTACGGGCGTTTTTAGTTCTGTAACCTCAATAAACTGAGTTTTGTTTTACTCGCTGGCGTTCTGTCTGTGACACTGTCACTATCTACATCTGAGAAGAGTGTTGTTAAAGGAAGATAAGTCTTCAGAGTCCCACTTCTTTGGTGACCATTTTTCCTACTTTAAAAAGAGAGTTAAATGTAGACAGAATCAAGAATTTGAAAATCTTACAGAATGTAAGTAAGGGTAGTGGGAGGAAACAGTTTCATAATATGTGGACCCGTAAATCACAAGGCAAAGTAGCAACAGAGTTTGTGTGAAGTTCCTTCAAAGTATTCAAATATTAATCACATTTCAACCATCTCATCATTTACCTCATATTTAAGACATGGAAAGATGACCAGATCAATAAAATTAGGATGTATAGGATGTATGCACATATAGGTTCTAGATATTCATATGGGCGATCAATTTGGATGTGCAAATTGAGGTCCATTTATGGTCTTTAATTTAGCAGGTATGTTCCATTTCTCAAGTCTTGGGCACAGATGTACATTAATTCTGATTTTATCTAACTCACCAC
Organism: Anolis carolinensis; assembly: GCF_035594765.1. Lineage (NCBI taxonomy): Eukaryota > Metazoa > Chordata > Lepidosauria > Squamata > Anolidae > Anolis > Anolis carolinensis. Next base: position 239,034,782 of record NC_085842.1, read on the forward strand.
ATGTATCACTTGGGGGATTTATATGCCTCACATCAGATTATTCCAGGTCACACTTGTTAAGGAAAGGCTTTGATGTAGATGTTAACATGTCTTGTCAAACTATCTTTCCCTCTATAGTGTTCTGATCAAGGTCCTCTAGTCATCGAGCTTTGATAAAACAGGATATCCCTAGAGAAAGCCATGGAAGAGGAAGAAGATTTTTATAGAGTTTCTTTCATCAGTGCATTTGGCCTCGTTTTGCTACTAGGAGGTAACATTCATAAGCATTTAGTGAGATTTAGTCAGGTCAGTTTGGAATCAGAGGGAAATAAAATAGTGTATCCACTAGTCAGGCAACTGGTCAAATATTGCTCCGTTTTTATCACTTCCACATACTGTTCCATAGACTCTATTCAGATAAGAAAACCTACAAATGAAAGCAGTTTCATAAGTTGTGTATCCACAAATTAAGAGCAATCTTACATGTGACATTTCTTCAAAATCTTCATACATGAGTCACATTTTAACTATTTCATCATATGAAATATGAGACTTGTATGGTTACTTCATTGTGGTTTTTCTTAACGTAATGGTTACCTCATATGATTATATTGAATAGAAATGGCAGAAGTCAATGCCCTTTGCTCTCAATTGCCACAAGCATAAGGGTCACTAACACCTTCTTTAGAAGTTTGTACATATGCATTTAAATACATGCACACAACCTCTGCTTCATCTTTCGCCATGTAAGATAGATGGAATAGACTAATGTTTCTATTAATATGCCATATTCTCAGACATTTCTGTGTGGGGAAGAAATAATGAATTCATGCAAATAGTTATCAAGCTACACAAGTTTGGCATTGTCATTTCTATAATGAAATGCTCTTTTCTTGGGAGGTTACCAGAACTAGAGGATACAAGCATGACACCAAAAAGTGATTCTTCCCTGTAATACACATGCACTTGCTACCACAAATCACTATATCTGTTGTGCAGATGAAAGGATTATATTTGATCTAAAAAGAGGTCTTGAAATTTTCTGTCTTATGTTTGCTGCCTGAGATGGAGTCATGCAGAGGACTGGTGTGGTACCATGTGAAAAACTAGGGTGCGGATGTGCATACATGTGCCCTCCAGTTGACTGTGCTTAATGGCACATACATGTCACTGGGTTTTCTAAGACAAGGAATCCTCAGAAATGGTTTTGCTAGTTCCTTCCTTTGAACCATAACCTACAGCATCTGGTATTCATTTGCGGTCTCCCATAGAACTATTGACCAGGTCTGATTCTGTTAAGCTTCCAAGCTCAGTCAGGCTCTGGTGTCTTTCTTTAGGGTATTTAGAATCACTAAAGACTATGAAATAAGAAATTAACTGAAATTAAAATAAGCCTCTTCCATTCGTATTCTAGTGCCCACCCCAACCCAAAACCCAGGCCTTCCCTGCAGGGATGACTACATACTATTCTGATTGAAATCAGGATAGCATCAGGCCACCCCAAAACCCCAATTTTCCTCCCTAAAACTTACTGTAAAGGGTCCCTGGCAGCCATCGAGCTTCTTCCCATGTCCTCTTGATGGAGGAAATGATGCCTGAGGTAATGGGAGGTGGGAGGAGGAAAATCCCTCCCCCCCCCCCCCCAATCTCTTCACATGTCATTTCCTCCATCGGGAGAGCATGAGGGAAGGCTCCATGGCTGATAGGAACCCTTTTCAGTAAGTTTTAGGGGGGAAATTGGGGGCTTGAGTAGAAGGAGTGGGTGCACTCTCACACCTTTGGGCTCCAGAAGCCGAAAGGTGTGGGATGGCTGTGTGGATTGACCCCTGGGAAACATGTGACATGTCCCGAGAGTGAATCCACACAGGCCTAATACTTCATTAGACCTGGAACTTTCATTAAAATCTGCAATATTTCGCTTTTATTGTAGGCGTCATTTGGACAGTAAAAGTGAGACAGGTTTTGAATTAAAGGTCTGACTGGAAGGGCCCTAAGGCACCAAAAGACTCTGTTTGGGCTATTCTCTTGAGTTATCTTGGGAAGCAACAGCTAATATATGCTTGTTAGAGTTCAGATCTTGGGATAACATTAAAATCTATACTACTGTAATATTTATGCCAAAGAAGTTTCCGACTTCAAAACGAAAGCTTTTGGCAGTCAGCTTCTGCCCTTACAAGAACTGGGGGCCAACCTGCAAAAATCTACTGTTGCATTCAGAAAACTCAAAGAGAACAATTCAGCCCAGATAGAAATTGAATCCAAGATACCATTGACAAATGAAATGATATTATTTTGTGATACTTTAAGGAGAAAAAAGTATAAAGTAAAGGCCATTAGGACATATATTCTATGTATTATTTATATATAAATTAAAAGCTATAATAAAGCTTTTATGTGTCAGTTTTGTCAATCTCAAATTGTGTTTTTAATGGGACCAGGAGAATAGAACATCAATTACTTAGGTTATGTTTTCCTAGGATGCACTTTTCCTATTTATAGAGATGCAGTATTTGGAGGGTAGGAATAATAATGATAGGTCTTACTAAATGTAGCTAATCTAACAAAGCTGATTTCAGGTGAAACAGGTTGAAGGCAGATTGGGATGTCACAGCATGTGCTTCTGTGACAGATTTAAGAGAATCAAAGCAGAAAGAACTGAACAAGAATCCATTAAGAAGTTCAGTGTTGTCTCCTGCAGCTTGAATAGGGACAAAAGCTTTTTTCCTCTCGCCATATGTGTTAAGTATCTCATCTATGCGGGGATGTCAGCATTCTCTCCTAATTACTGTTTGGTAAATGCAATTTTCCAGGCATTTTTCATGGTCTGTATTTTGAACTAAAACCTGCTCTGGCCTTAAACACACCCCACCACCCCACCCACGAGGATTGATCTAGAAGTTTAGTTAGTAATTTGCATCCTCAAAAACATTTAATCAGAATGCAAGTATTAATGTATGCCTCCCAACTACTGTATTTATGTTTAAAGTTTGAATTTCAGTTCTTTACTTTCCACAACCAAATAACTATCCACCAACTTAGACAATATCCTATGACCCTGGTGACGTGGATTGTGGTCTATGGATTCTTACTACAGAAAAAGCTTCTTGTTTTTTCTGCTGCTTTCATTTTACATTATTACAGTTCTGCTTCCCTACTCTCTCTGTGTGCCCATAATTTGTTTAGCCTTTTACCTATTGTTATAATTTTGTTAATTTTTTTAAATATTGCAGAAGGAACATTGAAAACTCTCCAGAACTATATTTTAGCATAAAATATAGCACAGATTTAATTGCTGAAGTAGTAAACAGTTCTGAGACATTAAGGAAGGTAGGAGCTTTATATAATAATTTGCACATCTTGTTGTCCTATGAAACACTTCTATTCAGTATTCCAGACAGACAGCCATGCTTACCTCCCTCTTACCATTCAGTGGGAACTATTGGTTTGTTATCCGTAGGAGTGATAAAATGGATTTTTTTCCAGACAATTTGGAAGGGTGTACTTCACTATCATAGTGTTGCTACAAGCCAGCTGATGCCTTCTTCTTGGACATGGGTTTTGTCATCTTAGCTGTATAAAAAATTACCCTCACCTCTACACTTTGAAAATAGGGGGGGATCCAATTCTGTAAACAAATGCAAATGGGGAGTTTAAATACACCCCATTTGTCCCCATGCAAGATAAAAGAAAGTCTAATTGGGTAACCATAACTAGTCCTAGAGCAGTATTTTCTCAGAACTACGGAAAATCCAGGTATTTGCTAGAACGACTTGACTTTGCTTTATTTTGAGTACCTATTTGATGGCTAGAGTTCTTCATCACTTTTTAACCTTGCTGTAAAGAACCTTCCTCCACACAGATCATTTGTGAAAATCAATCACTGATTTAAATCTTCAGTGTGTTGTTTTTGGATGATGTCTGGAACCACCCAAACCATTCAGGAAAATGAAACAGACACCTCAAGCATCTGATTTTACATCTTATGAAAGGTCATTAGCCATTTCATGTATCATTGTTGCATTTTAATGCCATCTGAATTAACCAGCTAAAATTTTACTAGCTAAAATATTTAAATGGATCACTGTATCCAAAGCAAGATTTTCTTTAGTTATTGATATTGAATACAGAACTAGTCTGAAGAAGTACTTACACTGAAATTTACAGTTGCGAAAATTTGTGATACACACTCAATTGATGTTGTACTTTATATGAAGATTCGTGTTAAGGACCATGGAGGTGCCCAAATATTCCTACATTTTTACACACAACAGATAATGTCCTACATTTTTAAATCTAGTCATATTTGATCTTTTTAATCTGAATATCAATTTATTTCTGAATAGACCATGTCTATCATTTGCCCAGCAAAATATATATTGTATGAGAGGGAAAGGTGATTTTTCAGGAATTAAAAAAACCTCTGTGTTTGGTGTTTCTCAGAGACATAAGAGACCAGTTGCTCTATAGACTCAGACCCATGTAAAAATTATTACTAGATAATATAATATGCAATGTAGATAATAAAATATGCAGTCTTGTTAAAACTATATCCTTCTTTGCATCAACACCTCACCCCCATATGATAGGTGGAGAAGAAACAAACACCTCAGACCATTCATAATTCTATTCATGCTGTGTTTTGTAAAGGAAAGGCTGGCTCAAGTAATTTCGCTGCTAGAAGAAAAGAATGAAAGTAGTTTGTTATAGTACCTGACGTTCTTCAACTACGTATGTTGCACTTAGCATGATTTCTTTCACAATTTGGAAAACAAACCTAGGCTTATGTTTGTCTGACTGATGCAGCACATACCTCTGATCTGCTATTGTCAGAAAGGAAATTAAATATACATCATCGGATATGCAGAAGCCAACTAGAGAAATCGCACTTCAAACCTTGTAACAGGACAACAGCTATCAACCCATGCACCTGCAAGCAACAGGCTCAGCCTAGAGTTAGGAAGCATGTTGTGTAGAACATTCTTTCTCTGACTCATCCAGTACCTGCTATCTGAGACTGCTAACTCACTCTGCCTGCAAATACAGATAGCCCTGTGTAAAGATAAAAATAAATGGTTTGATAGTGCAAGATTATTTCTGTTCACTAGTTTGGTAAGACCAGCCTTGTATCTGCTGCAGATACAAGGCTGGAAAAAGACAATGGGCTCTTCTACTTGAGAACTATCTGTAAGCCTGTAAGTAGCCAAAGTAGACTGAAGGGTTTTTGAGAGCCCTGCATCCAACAAGTTATACTCATTGAGAAATGTTGTGACTGCGCCTTCGGGGATTATGGTTGATGGGGATGGAATTCGAAGAGGAAGAAAAAACCCTCGTGATGAGGGTTCACTGGAGGAGTTGCGCAGGAAGCGACTTAGAGAGCTATATGGGGGATCTTCTGAGGAAGATTCAGATGGGGAGATGGATGCTGAGGAACAGGTGGTGGCTGGGGAAGCGGGCACTGAATGGGCACAGCCACCGGAGATGTCTGGGGATTTGGGGTCTATGGATACTTCTGAACCTGGGGTTTCTGCAGGAGCTGATCCCAATTGGGATGCTTGGAGAAGGGAGGATGGTTCTTTAAGTGTTCATGGGGCTAAGTGTGGGCAGGATGACTGGGACTCCGACGAATTGCTAGGTACTCCAGATCCACGAGCTCTAGCTGTGTGGAGCTCAGACTCTGAGTAGATTTGGGACACCTGGTGTTTGGGTGTGAGTGTTTGGTCACCCAGGAGGAAGGGGAATAAAATGGGAATGTTTGGCCACTGCACTTTGCGTGTGGCAAGGTGTTGCTGAGGCGCCATTGGGATCTCTGTGTTTCCATGAAGACTGGACTTGGACTATGATTTGAATCTGCTGTTATCACCTAGCTTGGCTCTCGCTGTGTCTTATCGTGGACCTGTTTTGGATGACTGCACCCTCTTCAGACCTTGGATCGGAATTTGACCTTGCTACTGCCTTCGCCCTGTGATTGATGACTACTATCGACTTTTGACTCCTGGCTTGCTCTTTGGACACCGCTGTTATCTCCTGACCTGACCTTGGAATCCCGGACGACGTCTTTTCACCATCCTTTTGGAGCCTTCGGCTTTATCCACATTGTGGAAGCAGTCTACTGCATTCTTAGTTTGTTTGTTTGTTTCCTGACAATTTGGTGTTTTCTTTTGGGAACTGTTCCTTTGAAAACTACAGAGCCGGCTGGCAGGGCTTGGACTCAGAAAGTGCAGTTTGCACTAAGTTTGTTTAGCTTTGTTTTTACCTGCTTGTGTTGCTGAATTATATTTTTGTTTGAACTGCTCTTGAAGCACTGATAGTGAAGTGTTTCAAGGTTTTTTCTGTGTTAACATTACTTTTTGGCTTATCTGCTGAATAATCTGCTCTTGACAAGAAAAGTGTTTTTGCCCCCTAACAGTGATTTCCACCTTGGTGGAAGATTTCCACCTTAGTGTCTTATATAAGAATATGCCAAGGCAACTCATTCCAACCCTCAAGGAAAGGTTATATGATACGATCAAGATTTGACTCCTTCTATCCTGCTTTCTAGTTCTTATTTTTCTCCAATTCAAAAATCTTAATGAGTTCTGAAATAACTATTCAGATTTTTGTCCCTGAGTTCATCCCTCCTTAACTGATCCTTTGGAGATTACACAGAATGATATAACATAGGTTTCCAGTAAGTGATACTTATGGCCCATACCCAGTAATGAGCCTAAATCCTTCCAGATGATGTAAATAGATCCTTAAATTATCTCATCTTGGCACTTTCCTTCCATTTGCCTCAAAATAAGATTTCAGTTCAAACTTAAACTGAATTCCAAAAAGCCCATTCTATTTGCTCACACATGTTTTAAATCTGACACTCAGTTTCCACAGTCAAGTTCTCATAAGAGAAGAATGTCTCCAGTTCTGCTGTGCTGTGAAAATTTCAGTACATAAACTTTTTTCCTCTCCTAATAGTGGATTGTCACCTTCACTTCTTACTTCATGCTTTGACACAACTTCTGCCCACTCATTTCTACCATTGTGTCAGAAAGCTAAATCCTTTCCAGACAAGACCAATATTTTTTCTTCTCTTCTCTATGAATTCTAAAAACATAAAAATATTAAGTGTGTAAGAATGTATATTTGTGTGCTTTCAAAACAATTTTGAAAAAAACTGTGTTTTGCACAATATTTTTAAGTTGTTATATATGCTATGGAAAGGCTAAGGTGTGGGTCTATTTTGTGGAAATTTGTAATTCTAATTTTAATCAGTTAGTTTGGTTCTGGAATGAGAAGTTCTCTTTCTAATCTAGTTCAGAGTTGACTTTAGGATTTGGGATAGTGCTGAAAGTCAAAAGCAGGAGGAAGTTCATTGTTACAGGCAGAGATGGGTTATCTGAACAAAACTTAAAAGTCACAGATGTGCCAAGTTTGAGCCTGGAGACATCTCTCTATAATGGATCAAATGGTCCCACTTATAAGAGAAATGTGTGATCTGTTCTGTCTACTTTGGGTAGTATAAGTTTCTCCCTTAGATGCTGTGGATAATTTCATTGCAAGTCAATCAGGCCTATGGGCTCAAGCTCTTGTAGACTTAATTTACAGCCCAGCAGGACTTCACAGCTTGCATTTGAGAATTAAAAATTTCTCAGTATTGATTCTTCATCAGCATTAGCAGGAATTCTCAGTTCCTTTAAGAAAGGTTCCTTTGTCTAGCAGCTGAGTTTAAGCTACAGATTTTCTTTCTACAAGCATAGTTCCAACTCATTGCATTATTATAGCATGACCACTTCTGCTTCTGGATTCAGACAACAAAATTATGTACCAGAGGGAGGAAGCATTATGGAATAGCACAGCAATTTAATGCCCCAGAAAACATAGATTTCACAGTGCTGCTTTCCCAAAGTGAGGTAAAACCAACATTTGTAGAAAAGAAGCAGACAGAAGCCACAGTTATTATGGAATAGGGAAACTGCTGAGCAAGTGGGAATTTTGACCATGAATAAATATTAAACACCAAAGAGCTCACAGTAAATACTAGAAAGGGTTCAGTGAAAACATGGTGGATGCATGTAAAACCTTACGTACCTGTATTTTTCTATCTGTCAATAAAGGTGAGAGAAAAAGCATGAATTGCTAGTTAGAATTTCTAAGGACTTTTCCACTCATTCTGTAAGAAGTTTCATTGTATTTAAACATAGTTTCTGGTATTTAATATCCTTGGTGGTTTTTGTAAAGTAAATCTTTCATGGAAGGCTCTACAATTATTGTATTATTTATCAGGAGCTCTTCTCCCAAGCTGGTCTTTTGACTGAATATGTAATTAGGCAGTATTTTAAAACAGAACTTTTATTAAAATGTTTTATTTCCCCTTAAGATTGTAGTCTCTTGGGTGAATCATTAAGCAGATCTTTAAAATCTGCGCTATTGACCCAAGTGAGCATGTATTATGTACACTTATGAAAATGCGTAATTAGGCATTTAAGGATGGGGGAGCGCAATTTAACCTTGCGGATTCAACTGGCTCATAATATTATTAAAGGCTTTTCTCTTTAGCTGCAGAACAATTAGAATTATTATTGTCAGAGTATCCTGAATGCATTTTCTCCAAAGTATATCTAATTATTACTTGCTTTTATTTGAGTGATTGTCTGCTGATAACAATTTTGAACTAATTCTATGTACTTAAGTAGCAGAGCTAAGAAAAAGTAGGTTATAATTTTTTTACCCACAATGTAGTACTTTTTTATGACACCCTAAATCTACTTCCTGATGCCGCTAACTTCTCTTTCCTAATGATAGAGCCACCAGGTAACTTTTCAGAATTGGTCTGGCCAATAGCCAGACCAATTTCTATATATTGCCCTCTGCTAGTTCTTCTCAGCATTGTCTGGACCACAAAAATATTTTTTCTATTTAATGCATCTCAAAACTCACATAAACAAGGGAGTTCTATATTGACAGAGCAGCAGGATTCATAGAACCAATTTGTTTTTGTAGGGATTGTGTATTTAATTCAAACTTTTATGTTAGGGAGAAGGCTGTAGGAAATTGTTTTACTTCCCATTTGTTGAACTGCTTATTTAAATGGTTTCTTAGTAGCCTTATTAAGAGATCAAATGACCAAAAAGATCTAGTTAGTTGGTTATATTGACAAACAGATATAACCATATTATTCTATATTAGATACATTTTCTGCAAAATATATATATGAAAAGCCTTTCCTATGCATGTAGATGATTTTCTTTGATGCTTACTGACTAGTTATGTTGACATTTGATGGAGCAGAATGGTATTAATAAACATATCTCTTTGTGGAGGGGAACTTTGAGATGACTTTTTAAAATAGTGCTCTAACTTTCTTAGCTGATATTTATCTCTAATTAAGACATAGTATGTGGGTGTATTCTCTCACTTGTATCATAGTTAGATTACAATGAAAATTCTAGTAAGAAAAGTCAGCAATTACATGCTTATCATACGCAAGTCTGCAAATAGATCAGTTATCTTTATTTTCAGAAAGATTTAGAAATCTGATCATGGGTGAGTCTACCAAATTTGTATTAAAATAAATGGCATAAGCAGTAATATTTGTGTAGACTTTTCAAGCACTTTTGTTTTTCTCAGTTTAAGATTACAGTTCTCACTTATTTATTTATTTTGTGCCAAAAGCATTGCATAAATAAATGTTTAAAACTGATCAAAAGGGATCACAAGCAGCTAAATAATTTTAGACCAAAAATGGGCAACAACTGCATTATCTGTAGCTTTAAACAGTGCATGAGGCAGGTCATTGTGGGCAAGCATACAGATGTTGAGTTATTTGTTCTGCTCCACAGTCGCACAAGGTGGGGGATTTTTCTAGGTAATGGCATTTTGCCAGGTTGTCTTCTGAGTCTGTTCAGGGACTTCAAAGTTGCCCATACTTGGTTTGCCCCTGGAGGAAGACCCTCGTGGGGGCCATCCAGTTGTTAGATTAGGGACCAGAAAGCTGTCAGAAAGTGAAATTGGTTTAAGCACGGAAGTGTCTTATTTTAGCTTGCAAATGCAAGACACCATCAGAGTGGATTGATGGAGGGAAAGTCTGCATGCTGGCTAAAATGAAATGTGTCCTGAGTGAGAAAAAATGCCCCATCAATATTGCCTATTTGTGCTTAAAAAACAGTAGTGGTTGAAAGACCAGACTAGTGGTCAAAACAGTGATACATGGCTATAATTTTGATCTGTCAAAACAGTGGAACATAGAAGAACAAGCCATCCGAAGTGAATGGTGCTTGCATTGTGTGTCTTGTGTGCATTTTATTATGTGTTTTACATAATAAAATGTTTTATTTTACATTGTGTTGGTTTTGTGTGCATTTTTATCTTGTCTGTTTTAATCATATTGCACCTCACCTCAAGCAGTCAGAAAAAAATATTATTATTATTACTCTTATTAGTCTTGAAAGGATGATGCAGTAAATTGTTGACTGTAGCATTCTTAATAAAAAATATCTATGTGGAAATTTATTTTAACCATCTCACTAGTGGTTGAAAAAAATCAACCTATTTCTAAGTATCATGATGTAACGGCTATAGAACTACATGTTTCACAAGATAGGCAGTCCTTGACAACTCATCTCAGATGAATACTCTTGACTTCTTTCAAATCTTCTCTTCAGACAAGTGATGGCTTTAAAATGGCCACTCTGGGACTGCTGATTGTTCAGAAAATGTGAGGAAGGAAATGTGAGGAAGGAGAAACTGGCTGATGTGATAGATATGGAGCAGGGGTGCCATTTTGAAATGCTGGACAAGCTATGAATTATGTTCCCCTTTTATGACTAGAATGTTACTTAAAAACAAAAATCAAAAGTCAGCATCTCATGACATATAGGCAAAGCCACTGAAGAATTTGCAAGCCAATAATATTGGAAATTCCATTACCTATTGGACATAACCTATTTCATAACCTTTTGGAAAATAACTGCACTGAGTCTCTGGGCACATATCCTTTCGGCAAATGCGAATCTCCATGAATATGTGGAGACTACCTTTTGAAAACCACTAGTCAAGAAAAGCATGACCTTGTTAGAAGTCAACTCTTTGAACAAGTGATATTCACAAGCATTCATGTATAATGGCAGACAGGTAACTCAGCTGTTTAACTGAAGAACCATGTCTTTAAACTGCCAAGGATATATGCCACCTCAAAAATATATTTGGTTAACAGAGTTTTAAAGATGATTCTTTGCAGTTGTAATTGTAATTGCCCAAAACATATACACTCCCTTGAAACCTCTTTGTTTTTATCTCTGAGTGCATACTTTAAACTAAGTCTTCTTTGAAAAATAACATATCTTGTTTACTCATGAACATATTGTATTAATTCACCATACAGGCACATTTCTTATTGAAGTTCAGTTATGGATAAGATATAGCTTCTTTTCTGTGTTGTGTGCACAGGGTATAATTCTTAATCAATAGTCCAGAGTCTTTAATACAGCTGTACTCACTGAAGTTCACAAAGCATACATGCATCAATTGAAGTCTCTAAACAGGAACATTCACCCACCTCCACTGAGATCTGGATACATACATCTGCTTACAGTGAAGACCAAACACATACTGAAGACAAAATGGAGTCTTGAGTCTGAACATGCTCAGTATAATCACATGTACTGTACAATCACATGTACAGGGCCAGGCTGTAGCACAGCTGGTTAACTGCCAGCAGCAATAGATCACTGCCGACCAGAAAGTGGCAAGTTCGAAGCCCGAGGCAGATTGAGCATTCAATTGTTAAGCCAAGCTTACTGTGCACCTATGCAGTTCGAAAACAGCTGAGCTGTAAGTAGAGAAATTAGGCACTGCTTTAAAAAAGCAGGGAGGTATTTTACGACACTATAAAAATGCTGGCAATCAAAGAACATGGAGGAAATACTACAATCAAAAAGAGCTCAGTGTCATAGTCGATGGATGAAGCGACAGCACCCCCTGTGGCCAGAATTGAGCATAACCTCCAGGCGCCAAAATTGGAAGATACCAAAATACCTCTATCTGTCTGTCTGTCTCTATTGTATGTCTAAAAACAGCGTTGAATGTTTGTTGTGTATGAGTGCATTGTGATCTGCCCCGAGTCCCCTTTGGGGTGAGAAGGGCGGAATATAAATACTATTAAATAAATAAATGCCTATAACCCCTCCCACATCAAAGATGTACAAACTGGCAAATCAACATACACACAGAATACAGGTTAGCAAATATATACATTAAAATAGTGAAAGGCTTGAGTGGTTGCTATTCAGAACAAATAAAGATATTATCTTGTGTTAAAAATAGGCAAATTTCAATTTTACTGCCTCCCACTAACTCATGTTTTCTATTAAATGTGTATAGAAGTGTGCAAACTTAGGTAAATTCTTATATAAAACAGCCTGGATATTTTTTACCATCTGCATTGATCATATTCACTAGGTACATTTCTTCCCACTACAGCTGGAAAATAAATCTGCATCAAGATTTTTTCTTATATGAATCTAATTCATGGCTGTGAGATTATTGACAACTAAATCCACATGATTTTTGGTTTCTTATAATCATGCAAAAACAAACCTTAATTTTAAAAAATCAAATATAAAAAGAAATGCTTATATTTCTTGAAATTCTATCAATGTGGAAAGTTAATAAAATGCATACATTAAGAGATACATAATAATCAATAACAACAAAAGAAATTATACTGGTCTGTGCACTGGGCCTGATCTACACAACCACTCACATGCATAAAAAGGGACCCCCCGATGTAACATTTTCTGCTGTTCAAAGATGCAGGATGTTCAAAACGGGTTGAACATTATGGGTGTTTTTTCTCAAGAGTGTTTTTATGACACTTTGGTTTTCCCCTCTTGTTATTTTTCTCTAGACTTCTTTTGGTTTAATTTCATTCTAAGGCCCCATCTACAGTCCAGATTAACTGCTTTGAACTTGATTGTATGGCAGTGTAGACTCATATAATCCAGTTCAAAGCAGATACTCTGGATTTTATATAGCACTGTAGATCCAGCCTAAGGCCCCTCCTACACTGCGCTATATGCCAGGATTTGATCCCAGATTATCTGCTCTGAACTGGATTATATAAATCCATACTGCCAGATACTCTGGGATAAGAAGATAATCTGGGATCAGATATTGGGATATATGGCAGTGTAGATCCATCTTAAAACAGTTGTAGTTACTATACTGGGGTTTTTCAGGTATCTTTCTTCCAATAAGTATAGAGAAGAAATGTTTTCTCCTTGCAACTCATCTTAATACATATCATTCTGAACGTTCCTTCAACAAACAAAACAAACCCAGAATGTTCATGTTAAAATAAAATATGTTCAGTTTCCTTAAAGAATTGCCTCAAATCATACTATGTGACTGCAGAGTAACAGTCACTACTCTATACCTTTAGCAGTTGTATCACATCACATGAATTTTCTCTTTGACACAGTGAAGACAGTCTAACATAATGCAATTTGATTAGCTGCAGACAAGGTTAATTGATAATCTGCTTCTCAAATGAGAAATGTCAGTATTGCAGTGAGTCTTATCCAAAAGCACATCCAGGAAGCTATTGTCAAGCATTTTTTTATCACCACACTATTGTGAGCTCCTCCCCAACCCATAATGCCCATAGATTGCAATTTATATGTAAATTGAACTCGTCAGAGGACCATACTGTTCACAGACAAAAGTCCTAAACACTGAAAATGTCAAGAAGAGGAGTGGGGATATTGACAGAAGATTGAGTAGTCAATTGGAATGTATGCTGATAAATACGAGAGATGAATAATGTGATGCTAGGAAAGTGGAGTGAATGTATTGACAAAGTGGGTGAGTGAGAATCCATGAAGTCGGCAGAAAAACCTAGCTGCAAACACTTCAGTCGCCTGAAGTGGGAAACCATATTTATTTTGCAAAATTAGCAATATTGTATTGGGGCTAAACAATGTCGTCAGAAAGCTTGGCAGTAACTTGTTAAAACTAATATCATTACTAAGTTGTTCCACCTTGTTTTAATGACATGAGCATTGTTGATTTTTTTTCCTCACAGTTACATTCTCCATTCTTTTGAAATATTAATCTGAGAATCATTTAGGAATATTTTTAATTTTTTAGAGAAAACAGAGTATGTTATTAACATGTGACATGCTAATGCTAACATCATAGTTTCATGTTAACACTTCAACATTGTGGCTGGAATCCATGTCTTGACTTTTTTTATGAAACATTCTCAGTTTATACTCCATCATCCCAATTTTTCTGATGCTTATTAAATATCCTGATTTCTGTCTCCTCCTTCTATTTTCCCCTTTGTCCTCAGCATACTTCAATGGCTGCAAGCTGGATTCAAACTGTAAATTAGTTTTGAATCTTACCAGGAGAGGAATAGGAGGGAAGGTGGCAAAGCCTTGCCTTTCCCAACTGGTCAAGGCAAAAGCAAGCGGCTACTCTCTGTCTGTCCTTTGCCATTAATAATTGCAGCTTCCTTAATTATACTCTGATGTTGCTGGAAAATATTGGAATTATATATGTGAAAGATCCATTCACCTAAGTTGTCCCGAAAACTCCAATCCCAAGGAATCCCCCACTCACTTTGCCCCTTTCCCTTGCTTGATTGAGATACCGGGCTCAGAGTAACTCCTTGAATGTAGATTTGTGGCTGTGTTGTTGTGTGGGTTCTTCATTTTTGACATGTGTGGACTGATTCCAATTCTAATTTGATAGAGAGGGTGGTTTAAAGCAACAAGTATATATTTATTAAATATAATAGAAAAATATAATTAATAACCTCTAATAATCTGTTCATTGAACTCTCCCAAACTCCCCTCTTTCTCATACCTAAATGCCTTTCTGCTTCATCCCTGTTCCTATCAGTTCAAAACACTGTCTGTGCCAACCTCACCCCGTTTAAAACCCTTTCTCTATCTCACAGAGGCAAACCTTTGTCTTTTGATGCATTTTGTTCACCTCACAGCCCCCTTCAACGCCCTCCTGAGCCTTCATGCCAAGTCTGTCTTTCATCGTATGTACCTCTGAGGCTGTAATAATATGCACACATAATGTGTAACCAAATCTCATTGAACACAGTGGACCTATTCCTGAATAAACATTAATAGAATAGGACTGCATTTGCATAGGAGGTCTAGCATTGAGTGAAAATATTATGCGCAATTTTTTTTTCATTCTTAGCATTATAACTCAAAAGCAAGAATCAGAAATTTGGAGAAGGTAGCTGGCCAACAGCATCCCCTTTTGGGTTCTCTCAATAACAGAAAATAGTATTGTCTACCTCACTGCTTCTTAGGACTTCATCAGACAGAGCTGGGTAAAATGAGGGGAAACGAGGGAAATTGTCTTACCCCATCAAACAAGATCACCTCCTCCCACCTCAATTATCTGCTTAGAGGAGACACAAGGCATCATTCTTAAGACACCACTTCTATGGGCTCCTTTACTTTTCCTCTCAATCCCATTCCTCTACAGGAGACCTACGGCACCTTTTTTAAGACAGACACCACTTCCATGGCTCCTTTGCTTTCCCTCTCAACCTTGTTACTCTAAAGCAGACCCAATGCACTATTCTTAAGACAGACACAACTTCTGGGATACTTTCCTTTCCTCAATCCTGTTACTCTAAAGGAGACTCAAAGCACCATTCTAAATTCCTATAGTTGGTTTTTTTAAAAGGAAGAAAAAAGCTAAAATATCGCAGTTTTGAAAGCCTAGATTACTGTGAATGAGAAAATGCAACGAAAGCAAAGTAGTGATATCTTACAATTGTGCTATTCCTTAGGATTGCAGTAATTAAAAAAAAATACTGTTCCAGGCTCATGCATACAGATTTTGTAAAAAGAAGTAGATCATAGGAGACTGCCCATAGGAATGCCCATTCCTCCACATCACTGAAACAATTCAACACAGACGAATCTGACATATCCCATCCCATGTGTTTTTCAGGGCTTTCTCCTGTTTCCAGGTGTATCATGTGATCAGAAGAAGATTTCTTCTTCTCGTCTTCCCCTTGTTCTCCACACTTCTGACACAGTTCACTGATAAAATACCACGGATGACAGCCAGATGTCTGTGGTACTTCTTCTATGAACTGCTTTAGAAGTGGGTGAAAATGGAAGGCAGTTACTTACATGTGATGATGTCTTTAAACTGTGATTCCCAACCCCAAATGGGTTCCCCTTAGCTCAATGTTGGGGTCACGAAAGATTTGGCAACAGTAAAAGTTTCTGAATGCCACCCACTTACACAAATCTTTTAGTAACATCATGCCGTGTTTACAGTGAACTCTACAGAAAACAATTCAGCTGTACTCCACAAAAAGCAAAAGCTTTGCCATTTTTATTTATTATCAATAAATGTTTGATTTTTCTACCTACATATCTGGGGTTACATAAAAATTCTCAGGCAGAAAGGAGTCACAAGTGGAAAAAATTACGAACCCCTTTGCTAGACCACATTTTACATGTTTTCTGTGGTGACATTCTCACAACTAGTCCTCTCACACTAATCATACCTATTTTTTGGAAGTTATAAAAAAACTCTTCAATTCTCTTACTATATAAAAAAGAGAAATATTAGTGTAAGAGGACTTGTTGTTAAAGAATACATGCTGACTGTTAGTGAAACACAGCACTCTTTCCTAAGTGCTCACTAATGGACTATTTAATTATCATTTATGATCTTTCCTGGTATCAATGTCAACTTGATCAGTCTGTAGTTGCCCATGTCATCTTCTCTCCTTTTTCTTTGAGGATTGAAAAAAAGATTGTCTGTCACCAATTTCCAGGAACCTTGTTTTACAGAAATTCCCAACGATTATAAAAAGAGTATCTGATATTTCATCTGCACGTTTCTTTAGCATGCTTGGATGTTGGTTACAGAAAAACAAATTTGTTTAAAGCAGCTAGTTCTTTGTGTGCTTGTTTACTTGTTTTGGACTGCAATCACATCACTGCATACTTGTTTTCTATTTTTCACCAATTTAAAATAGCCTTTGTTTTGGGAAAAGACAGAAGCAAAATAGTTACTGAATAAGCCTGCCTTCTCTCTGTCACCAGTTGTTTGCCTTCCCCACATAAAAGACATACTTTCTTATTTTTCTTTCTCTGAACACACACAGAGAAAATACATATTTCAAAAAATTGTCTTTAACTTCTCTTACAAGACAGAATTCACTATAGCCATTAGCCTTCCTAACCTTCTGTCTAAAAGTACTTGTTCCGTCCCCCAGGACGATGGTTTGCCTTACCTATTGGTCGTTTGTTTGTTTTCCCTCCTTTACATTTTGTTTGAGCCTCTGGCTGCAATAGCCTAGGAAAAGTGGCTTGGAATCTGCAAGAGCTGGCTGCAGTTTTCTTTGCAGTGATTGGTCAAAGAATGCAACATCTTAGGACCGCCCTTTTTACCAGGGTCTAGTCTCCATTTTGGAGCTTCATTCTGGCTATAGTCTTCCAACGTGCTGGAGCTGTGCAAGGCTAACTGGGACAAATCATCCTCAAAACCAGGCCAATCTAAGCCTATCCAAATTAGATAAGTATTGAATTATATTGATCTGGAATAGGAAATCTAGTTAGAGGAGCAGGGCTATTCTGTCGCTTCTAGAACTAATCTTTGCTGTAAAGATAGGGAAGGAAAGAGTTTCTCCTTCTAATATAGGCAGCGTGATTAGGGTATAGTGGTTTTATAATCACCTTTGCTTTCTGGAACCAGGGATAATTCTGTACCTAAAACCTATAGAAATTTGTTTCATTTTCTGCAACTTTAAGATCTGTGCCAGGTTTACAACCTTGTATGAATAAACATCCTTTTTGAAGTTATCCAGACTCAGTCGTTCAATATCTATAGGACAGCTTATAGGGATTTGCAGTTCGCCCGGATAAAGGACAGCACGTTTCAGTTTTATAGTTTTTTATTGTCCGGCGGACGGCACAGTACTGGCTATTGAATATCCTTGGGGATGTGCCCCCTCCTTCACTTCTTATATATGCCTCTTTTAAATCTTAGTTCCTTCAAAACTACATATGCACCCATCCTGGTTTCCTTAGGTGCTTTTTATTTTTTCTTATTCACTAGAACACAGCTCGACCAAACAAAGTGGGTGAGTTAGTTTCTAGGCCTTTTCCTGGGGTTATTTAGGGTGCTGATTCAGAAAATTACATTGGATAGGCTGCATCAGCTCCAATTTCTTAGATATGCCCTGCCTGACTTACCAGGCAGGGACATTACGGTGGCTGCTGTGCCCCACCTGAAATCCTCTCCGAGGGGTTTTCCTTCCCAGGAGCCCCTGCGCCCTGTGCATGTTGTCACGCTTGGCCAGGCGGCCAATGAGAGCCTTGTTCTGGCATGTGCTGACCCTGCTTCAATCTGCCAGCATGGATAAAAGTGGGGGCAGGCCAGCGTTAGGGGCCAGTCACCTCTCAGCTGTCCCCTCCCTCCCACCCTGTAATTGTATCATTGTATGTGGTTATTTTTCTATTTATTAGCATATTCTCTTGTCACAACTTGTGGGCGTGTGGCATGGGCCCTGGATCCGGTTTGCATACCTCCCTCTTTATTGGTGAGGGGTGTTCTGGTGGTGTAGGAGTGCAGCAGTACTGGTGTCCCAGGTTGGAACTGGTTGGCTCACTGCCTGCAGTTTCTACTGGTGTGAAGTGGCATTGGTCAGCAACAGACTGTCCAATTCATGATCCAGGACCCATGATGGCTGTCTGTTTTTATTGTAAACAATAAACAAGTTGTGGTCTTTGGTTATCCCAACTCTTTGTATTTGTCTTTCTTTTGGATTTCCTGGGGGGGGAGGTTGGTTGCCACTCCCCATGCAAATGGTTATTGTGGTTCTTTATGGGTGAGCAGATGGCAACTAAACTCAAAATGTTCTATATCTCAAAAACTAGAGCTGTTAGGACTAACCATTGAATGAAGCCTTATCACCTTTCACTGTTGCAGCCCATGGCATAAAACAGTTATTTATAACACTTTAACGTTGATAACATGTTCATATTTTCTTTAAATATAATATACACACATGACTGGAAAACTTATTTTAACACTAATTAAAAGTTAGATTAAATCATGAACTATGCAGTGAAATAATACCCAATAAATAGTAGTGCACTGTGACAAGTTCATGGTGATAAGTTTGGTAGCCCACAGTTGCTGAAACCTAAGACAGAATGTAAAAATTGTGCTCCTTTTTTTAAAAAAAAAGTTAGATTTTTCCCCCTGAAGATCCACAGGAAATATAGTAAATAACAGTGCCATTAGAAGTGAAAGAATGCTCTCAAAGAAATATGATCACTATTAAGAAAGACATTATAGATGAAAGATCTGTGAAATATGGATAAAAGCTGTTGTGTATGGGTAGAAAGAATATTCAAAAGATTTGAAAAAACTTGTTTCATGAGTCTTAGAAACCCATGAGCAGAAGCATGGACTGATTAGAATCTTTGCAGATTTGTCTTAATCTTTGCAAAATATGCACATCAAAGCAATGGTATTTCTCCAAACAATATGCTGTTTTCTGCAAAGAAAGTGTTTAAAAAGATTGAATTGTGTGCAGAATTAATTCTAACTGCTAATTATTTTCAAAAAGTGCAGAGGAAAGAAAATAGCTAAAATTATAGATTACTGGAAATCATTTCAAAAATGAAATTAGAGAGAAAGGGCTTGCCTACAGTGTTTTTTAAAGACCAATTAAGAGCCCGGAAGGCTAGTCTTTACACTCTTTAGCATAAAATTATTTGGAATATATACAGTTGGTCCTCCATATCTGCAGATTTGACATTTGCAGATGTGATTATCTATGGGTTGATTAAAATGTTCTCTCTAGGACTCTCTAGAACCTGCCAAAAGTTGATCATAGAGTCATGCTAGAGGTACTCCAGTACAATCAATTGGATGTTAATCATAGAGTCATGCTGGAGAAAATAAATATTCCGAGATAGATGTTCACTCAGGTTAAAAGATGAGAAATTTTATTATTGCATTTTTTCACTTTTGTGAAGGTCTTGTGCTCTTAACCCAGCAAAAGTGGAAAGCTGACTACATATTATAGTCTTATGTAATGTTGGTCTGAAAGACTTTTGAAAGAAAATGGAATCCATAAATAATGTTCACATAGAATCCCAAAAACGTCTCCAGGAACTATTAGAACTGACAGATGGTATGGCTTGTCTATTTAAAAGATGCTGGTATTAATCAAGTATGTGTTTTGGCCCAGAGTACAGAGACATTAGTTTTGGGGACTACAACCCACCAGAATCTCGAACTCTGATTTTGCCCATCTTCAAAGCACTCAGTTTTTGAATGTTAAAAGGAATAACACCATGGGATTAAACCATTTTTTTTCTTCCAGCAAGGCTCCTGTGCATGTAACAGATGTGTAACTTGCAGTTCTAAAAGGGACACGTTTTTCCCAATACAGTAATGCTCAAACTGGACAGATCTGCATGTCTGCTAAGGCATATCAGTTATAGGAAAGAGGAAGAGGAATTTAAACATATTTTTTTCAGCAGGGCATCAGGAAATTATAATGCATATTGAGGACACGGTTTATTTCCTTCTTCCATTTTTCTTTTCTTATCTTTTTCTGAGAACAAACATTTCCAATGCATGTAACATATCATCATTGGCATGGTAAGTTGTCTAAGAGGAAGGAGGGAAAGGCAGTGATGTTATCAGCTAAGGCACTGTCAAAGAAACCAATATATTATGATTAGAAATACAGCCAGTGTTCTTAAAGTTTAATGATAAATTAAAGAGATTGGGTACTACAGCTAAATTCCATTATTATAATATTTCTAATACTTCTAAAAAGGGTTCACATAATCTAAGTGGCCTTATTTTTCAGATGTGCCCTTTTTATTTTTCTTCTGCAAAATAATTAGGACTTTCCAATTAGTCTTGAGCATGCGGGGGAAGGCATGGAATGAACAACTAAATGTAGACTGTTGAAAAATTCAAAACGGGACCCTAATGAAATGTGAGGTGATGCATCAGATAAAAGTTAATAATAATTATAGCATATTAGAGTGAAGGCCAACCATGACACTGCTTCCTTTCCGCATTCATTTCAAAATTCATTACTTTTTCTTGCCAATAAAACAAAAAAAAAGTAGAAAAAATGTTGTGGACTCAAAGTCACCTTGAGATATCACCTATTCTGAAGACAGAAACTGATTAATTATTTCTGTAAACTAATACAGCATCACAGGTGAAACAGTAATCTGTGAAGCAACCTTTACTGTTTCAGCTTCTGTTTCCTTTACCTCCTACAATATGTGCTAACTGGGCTCTTTAGACCATTGCTAGGCAAGGAAAAGCCAAAGGGTGGATTGAAAGGCAAACAGACAATGCCAAATTTTTCTCACCAGAAATCAGATTAACAGATACTCCAGTCCCTTAGAACTCGAAGGTAAGAAGTAAACAAGTCTATAGGTATCTTTTGTTTGAATAAACTCTTTCATGTCACCCCATAAACAGTCTTCCAAAGCGGTGTCTTTGGAGAAGAAATCTTAACAACATGTTTCTCTTTCGCCTATCTATTAAATCCCAATTTTGGGATTAAAAATGAATGGTGATGGACAGTATTCTGTATCAACTATTTAGTTAAGGATATTTAACTAAGTAACCATTCCTAGCAGAAGATGAGCTAATGAAATATTTAGAACACTGAATTTCCTCTTTTGACTGATTTAGTTTTAAATTGGGAGATTTTTTTATGTTGGTTTGATTTGTTACATTACTTATGAGCCACACTGGGATAAATTGTATTGAAGGGAAAGGTACTGTTTTAAATTAAATCTATAATTAAATACATACATTGAAAAAATTGAAAATGGCCTCGAAATATGTATTAAACTATGACTTTTTCTCCTGCTTGGAAGTATCTATATTTTATTGGTTGACCACACCAAAGGGTTGTATTATGTAGGGGCTTCTAAACAATTTGACAAGTATTTGTAGATTTTTTTTCTTTCTTTCTTCTAGAATAGTCATAAGCAGACTGTTTACATTACTGTCCCAAATGATAAAGCAAGTTTCACTGTCTATGTTTAAGTCATTGTGGGTTTTCTTCTACTTTAATAAATGCTTAGTCGCCATTCAAATCTAGGCACTTATCATAGCGATGAATGAGTTTGGCAATTCCTTCCCCACAAAACTCTGCTGCTTGCATCCTCAACGCAGCGTTTTGGCGACGATGCGCAGCTGCGAGAAGGGGTGACCGGCTGGTTGAGGACTTTCTGGATAACCCTCGTACTATGGGTTTAAGCTATAATTATAAATGCTGCTAAGGACTGGCATCACAGAAAGAGTTAAATGGCAAATAACTATGTTGTATATATATAAAATCAAGGCAGCAATGACCACTGTGGTAGGCCTTTGCCTAATGAATAGTATTTCTGCCACAACAGCCAAAGAGGTTATGATTTGCAATTATGTTTTGCTACCAAATACAGTATTATAATTCCCAGAAAATCTGTCACTATGATGCCCAGCAAAGAATGGAAATGCAGTTTCCCAATTTCTATGAGCCACTTTGAAAAGATTTAATTGATCAGTTTGTCATACAAAAACATGACAAAACACTGAGCAATAACATATACTGATGCCAATAAGAGAACCTAAGACCAAGTTAAACAATCTAGAATGCTAAGTAAATAATAATACCCCAACATCTTAGGTTTTACAAGCAGAAAACCCCACTCATTTTACACTCTCATGTGTTACTTCTAATCTTTCTCAAGCCAACTATGCAGACTCCAGTTATGTCTTAACTAAATAATGGAGAAAACAATGAGGTGGCCTCTAGACAGTTTACAAAATGAGAAAATGGGAAAAAGGGAAGGAAGAAAGGCTGGAGAAATATTCGCTTTTGAATTGGCCAATACTTCAGATTTAGTTCTGTTTTTGGCTCTGCAGATTAGTTGAACATTTATCATTATGTTCAGATTTCTCTGTCTGATCTAAGAATAGTACATAACAAAGGTTATTGAATGGAAGGAAGAATGATAAAAGCAAATAAATGAATTTTAGTTTAATATTAGTCCCTCCGTTCTCATTTGTTCAAGACTTCTGGTTTTGGAAATATTTTCTAAAGATATATATGAAGTATTAGCTCTGTAAATATCACAACACAGGAGTAACTATTCCTAATTTTCCTTGTCCTTTCTGTGCATTGGGCAGAGGTTTTTTAATTTCATACATCATTTACAACTTGCTGGGCCAATACCAGAATTCTAATATGAGCTATCCCTTTTCAGAAGAGAAAAATGCTGATTAATGTATTTGATAATACCATCCAAAAAACGGAGAAGAAGAATAGGGCTACAAATCAAGCCAAAAATTGAGTGTTCCCCAGAATTTCAATACAATTAAAAGTTTTTAAATCTCATGTCTATAGCACTTTTCTTCTAACACGTTTAGGATGAAAAATTATAAAATAATAGTCACAAAATCAGGGCATTCAGAAAACTTAATGAATTACAGTTAGACCCCAGTAACCATGGTTTTACTTATCCATACCAGAGGAAAAGGCTCTTTAGAAGATCCTCTGAGTGATTCTATGATATGTTTTCCCTGGATGTTACTACAGGGTTATGTTGGAGGACATGACAAATTCCTAAAGAGACTATCTCTCTATGAAACTATAGGACCTACAACACAACATAGCCTCTGTGGATCCTGTGGGTCTTCCTATAATTCCTGGACCCATAACAAGTTGTCCAAAATGTAATGGAGCTGACACCAAGCACAGGACTTTCTGACATGGCCACCCCATCCCATTCAAATTCAGGAATAATACAAGCAAAGAGAAGACTGGTGACAGATGTTTACTAATGTTCCCAGGGTAAATTGCAAGAGCAATTGTTCTTAAACTTTTGAGGTATCATTGACCTATTCAAAAGTCCAGTGAAAGCTATGGTACCTCTCCACAGAAAAAAAAATCCATAATCATATCACACACAATTATTTATATGTGTACACACACCTAAACAGAATTTTGCTTCTAAGTTATTTTTTAAAATAAATATGCAAAAATTATAGTGTACACTTGAAAATACTGATTATTAACCCCTTTAACAGCCACCATGACAGATAGAATTCAAAGTAACAGGAAACAAATTTGGAAATAGGCTATTTTTGCAGATTGCACTCAGGCAAATTGCAGATTGCACTAAGACAATCCATGGTTCCCAAAATGAGAACCTAGGGTTTAAAGCTACCACCATGAAACAAACAGCCAATGGGCTGAAATGAAGTGATTGATAGTCCTAGAAAATGGTGGCTGCAATGCCACAGCTAATGGCACAGCTGTGATGCCCCAGAGAAGCTAGTATCTGCAATATGTGTCTGTATTTTAGGAAATACAGCTAAACACATCTAAACTTTCTGAGGTGTCTCTTATGCTCTTCTACACTACCATATAAAATCCAGAATATCTACTTTGAACTGGATTATATGGTAGTGTAGACTCATATAATCCAGTTCAAAGCAGATAATGTGGATTATTTGCATTGATAATCTGTATTATATGGCTGTGTGGAAGGGGCCTTAGTGAGAAAGTGCAGTGTCAACTGAAAAATGAAAACACTGAAACACAAGGAAGTCATAAGGTAGATTTTAAAAGGATAATGTATGCATGACATATGAACAAATCCTGATTTCTTCCTTCTGTGTTCCAAGCTATATTTGGGTTTCATTACACACGGAATGTGTTGGAAGCAATGAGTTAATCATTTCCTGCAGGGAGTAGTGATTTCTAGGAACAAATTATGCCAATTGCATTTCATTTTCATAGCTATTCCATGAAATACACTAATGCATCCTTGTAATAAACATGAGAAAAATCTGGTTATTACTTAGGGAAATATCATTTCCAAATGTTTTGATCTGCATGCTGCATAAATCATACTGTGCTTTTATTTTATCCTAGAAATCCTGTATGTGTTTCTGTCACTCCTTCTTCTCTGAATAAATCCCAGTATAGGCAGGCTGGCAGTGTATAACAGGTAGCACAAACACAACTGATGAAGCAAGTAACGGACGTGTTGACATTACCTCGACCAGCAGAAGTGGCAACCACCTGGTGATATGTGTGTTCTATTTTGGGAAAACAGCAGAGCAGATGGCCAGCTAGAAATCTTTTTCATGTCACTTTGGCGTTAGTTCTGTCTGGGCAAGCTCAGACTGCTTTACGATCAGTTGAAGATTTTCTACCCCCTGTGATGAAATAGCTCCAGGTATGTTTGGCTAAGGAAAGGGGGAAAGTAATCCTTTGATGTATAAGGAACAGTAGTGGCACAGGTTCCTGCCAAAACAACTTTTCTTTCATTCTGTTGTCCACCAGCCAAGATATCTGTAGCGGGTGACTTTGGAGCTGTTGTCATTATCAGAGACAGAAAACTTTGCTTTACACAGCTTCTAAGTGGAGTGTCTCACTTTAAAAAAGAACAAATGAATTGGCAAAATATTTTAGATTATATATCTGCTCTTCCGATTCAAGCTGTTGTCTTTCCCATTCTGCTACTAAACAAAGTATATACAGTATGCAGTCCTGGAATATAATCATAACCTTTATATTAGCACAATTAATAGGAAAACACCTTCTCAAACACAAAGCTGGCTTCAAGACCCATTGAAATGAAGGGGTTACATAGCTGATGTGCTTTCAAGGGCAAGAATGTAAGCAATCTCTGATAACTGCATTGTTATTACTGGAGAATAATTTTGTGGCACCAAGCTTGCCAGGAGATGAATTTAGCCGTAGATACCAGACATGCCATCCCTTCTGAAACCAGAGCTCCACTTCCTAGGCTCTTAAATGCCTCAAAGGCTGTTCTTTTCCCATAAGAACAGATATATCTGTCTGGTTGTTCTGAATGTAATGGTAGTTGCTGGGCCTAACTGGAATTGAGCCACACAATCTATGGGATTTATATAAGTGTTGAATCATTCAGCAGGGAGGTCAGTGAATATGCTCTAATTCTAACTAGCCACTGTGATATGTAACAGTGCTAGCATACACTGAACTCATCATGTCATGTACTTATTTTATTCCTTAAAATAAATATATTAATCTTCATACATTTTGTGATTGCATGCAGTTTTCTCCTCACTGTGAGAAAGACACTAAAAGCTATACACTTTTTGAAAGTAATCTGTGCTTTATTTCCAGCCCCAGCCCTATTGCTCTGCGTTTTGCACAAGCCTTGTCCTTCATTCTCTTATCTGAACATGCCCACTTTTCCAGCACTGGATGTCATGTTGATTGATTTTTGTATCATGTTGTTACTTTCTTGTTTTTAATTGTTTTAATTATATTGCTTGTTTGTTTTATGTTTTGATTATGTAACTTTGAATTCCTTGTTTATGCCGGGCTTGGTCCCCATGTAAGGCTCACCGAGTTCCTTCCAGCAGATGGTGGCGGGTTATATTTTCATTGATATGTTCCTGGTGTAACAGGATTGGCTACCTTTACAGAGCATTTTACATATATGCTGGTTGATCATCCCTTACCTAAAATTGAGGATAGCTGAGATAATAACACCTTTGCTTTCTAATGGTTTAATTCACATAAATTTTGTGCCACAAACAAAGGTATTAGAATATTGTATGAAATTACCTTCAGGTTGTGTGCCTAAGGGATATGGGAGATAACAATAAAATTCATGTTTAGACTTGGGCCCCGTCTCCAAGATATCTCATTACAGACAACCCCCACATTATGAACAAGATAGGATCTCTAGATTTGTTCTTAAGTTGAATTGGTATGTAAGTCAGAACACGTACAGTTTTAAAATGTAACTCAAGCCAAAAATAGATAGTTTTTAACTTTAGCTAGCATAGGGAGAGTTCAGCACTCCTGTGGTGTTTGTTTTGCTGTCTGTGCCCTTGTTCACCTCACTTTCTGTCCCTGTGATAATTGGATTTTGAAAAAAAAATGGCTTGCTGTGGAAACAAGGATAGTGGAGACACATTTCCCTTTGATAACTATATCAGGAGCTAATTTTCATTCCTAGGGGTAGATTTCTCCCACATCTTGTTGTCTAAACTCTGTTCTTAACAATGAGTTGTTTTTAAGTCAGATGTTTTAACTTGGGGGACTGCCTGTATTTATATGCAAACATTCCAAAATCTGAACTCTAAAACACTTCTGGCCCCAAAAGTTTTGGATGAGAGGTGTACTCAGCCTGTACTATTTTACCCTATACATTTTATTCAAGTCAGAATAGAACTTCAATATACAGTATAGCAGGGGTCCCAAAACTAAGGCCCGGGGGCCAGATGCGGCTCTCCAAGGTCATTGACCTGGCCCCTGCCCTAAACCTTAGACTTAGGATTGACCTAAATCTACCTGGTCTTTGGAGGTCTTTTTGCTTACCTATGGTCTTATGAGATCGTCTAGATGGTCTTTGAAGGTCTCTTTGCTTAGCTATGGCCTTATGAAACCATCTAGATGGCTTTTAGAGGTCACTTTCCTTATCTATGGTCCTATGAGACCATCTAGATGGCCTTTGAGGGTCCTTTTCCTTACCTATGGTTCTATGAGATTATCTAGATGGCCTTTGGGGGCCCCTTTCCTTACCTATGGTCTTATGATTATCTAGATCAGGGGTCCCCAAACTAAGGCCCATGGGCTTCCAAGGTGATTGACCTGGCCTCTGTCCTAAACTTTAGACTTAGGGTTGACCTAAGTCTGAAATGACTTGAAGGCACACAACAACAACAATCTTAATTTTGGACTATTTCATCCTAGTCCGGCCACCTAACAGTCTGAAGGACTGTGAATCGGCCCTCCACTTAAAAAGTTTGGGGACCCCTGCAGTATAGAATGAAATACCTTATTGTAAGTCAAAGCAATGGAGCAAGATAGGAGTGTGAGGCTTATGTTTGTTAATATTGGTTGTATTATTATACTGTACTTTATTATTTTAAAGTATTTGATGGATTTTTAAGGATACATTTTTACTCTCAAGTTTCATAGCTTTCCTTCTTTCTAGCACAATGGCAGCACTCTGTAATCTATATCTACATTTACCTATCCTTCAGTTTCATTGTTTTCCTATGTAAAACATCTATGTATGAGTATTCTATGGTACATATTGCTTAGCATTCTTCAGGTGACCAAATGTGTTTCCTTCTTGTTTTAGCCCTTTCTTACTGGTGTAAGGGAGGAGAAGAAAATGGAGAGCTTTCAAAAAGACTCTACATTCTCCTTCTCCTTTAGCGGGTGGCTAGTCGTGAGCAGCCAATCAGAACTTCAGGATAGCCACAACTGACATTGATTAATGGACACCTTGCAGATCCACTTAATGATTAGCCCTATCAGAGAAAGAGAAAGGGAAGTTTGGAAACACATCAAGTGCTTCTTTTCAGAATCCTGTTTTTAACTATTTGCATGCCTCTTTATATTGTAAGGGGAAAATAATATTGATAATGTCAACACAGAAGTTTTCTTAATAGTCAGCGTTCTTTTTAAAATTACTTTAGGGAAATGAGGTTTCAGGTATATAAAATGGAAGAAATTACACACTACTAATCAGGCCCGTAGCCAGGATTTTGCTTCGGGGGGGGGGGGGTGGCTGAGTCTGGGTGGGAGAGAATCTACCCTAGCAAACCTTTTGTATCGTTATCCCAATACCTCCATGCATATGGGATATATTGAGCATGGTGATCAGATCATGATATGAATAAACATAACAGTTTAAATAATAAATGTAAGGCCTTCTTGCAGACCACTCTGAAGCCCCTCAAGCCCCCCCCCAGCTACA
Source organism: Anolis carolinensis (assembly GCF_035594765.1). Lineage (NCBI taxonomy): Eukaryota > Metazoa > Chordata > Lepidosauria > Squamata > Anolidae > Anolis > Anolis carolinensis. The sequence goes on from NC_085842.1 coordinate 239,063,551, forward strand.
TGCCTGCTACTAATGAAAATAAGCATGTCCTAGAAGACATATTGTCTTCTGCTGTATACCATCTTAGCCCCAATAATTTTAGTTTAATTTTAAGAGTTTTTAACAATGTAATATGTTAAAAGTGTGATTGTTTATTTAAGTTGTTTTTTATTTGTTATCAGTACCTTCAGCATTGAATATTTGCCAATATGTTTTACTTTGCTGTAAGCTGCCCAGAGTCCCCTCAGGGAAATAGGATGGGCTATAAATACAGTATTTGTTGTTGTTGTTGTTGTTTATTAAAATCACCAACAAACGTACTGCACTCGTAAGGCAAAAGATGCTATGAATGTCAGATTGCTTAAGCATTTTCTGGGATGTTGGGTTTGAATTTTACTTCTTGCTTCAGTGAGTCAAGCAAAGGAATCCAGAAATCATGCTAACAAAGAGTTCTTACAAACGGGAAAATGAAGGCTGCCAAGTTGGGTGAGCACTGCTTAGGGCTAAGAATCTATATTGCCAAAGCTGTTAAGAAACTGCTCAATTCTATTTCCTAAGTCTCATAATAACTTAGGAAAGCCTAGGCCATATCCACAAATCTCTTCCCTGAATCCACTTTCTGAAAAAAAAATCACATGAGATCCACTACTACCCTAGAAAAGTTGGCAGCTTCAGCTCAGGAGAATGAGTGCAGAATAAAAAGTATTGATATGGCCAAATACATACCATATTCTGTTTTTCCTGCTTAGAGACATATATGCCAGTAAAAACTGGAATTCTTTTAAACAGTGAATCTACTAATCAAATGACAGAACAAGGTTTAAAAACAGGTTTCTACTCTTAAGCTAACTTGTTGCTTTCTGTTTCATCTATCACAAAAACTCAAAATGAAATATCACTGTATTTCTTTCGAAGGACACTCCTCATTCCATGTTCTCCTGTATTGTAATAGTATAGTCCCGGATGGTGCTTTAGATAGCATGGGTTGTAGAATGTCCCCTTGCCTCATTAATCTCTTGTGCAGCTTATCAGGGAAATAAGTGGTAGCGTTGGAAGAAAAGCAATTAGCAAAACATGATTGATGGATCTTGGAATCATGGTGGGTAGAAAGTGAGCAGTTCTGGAAAAATGCCAACTCCAAAATAGACAGTATTTTGTTCTCAGACTTGAATATATAAGTACAGTGATATTACTTTGACTTTTAAAATGGACCTATTGCATTCATTATGTAATAATTACACGACATAATTCTAAATTGTGTGCACATAAGCACACAAATGTGCATGCGCACTCACACATGACACTTGAAACAAAACCAAGGTCAAATTATAGTGTACCATAGGCAAAGGCAAACTTTTGAATACCTTGTCCAGTATTGTATTACATCTCTTGGATGGATAGCCTTTATAAAGTGGCCCAATGCACATTATAGCTTTTTCTGTAGAGAAATATAATAGCTTTCTTGAAAACAAAACACATCATTGCCATATAGCCTTTAGAATTCCCAGAAGGGATTGGGAATGACCACAAAGAATGAAAAAGCATGATTACAGGAGTGTTTTTCTGGGAAGGGGTCATTTAGCTGGATGACAACATAAACACCCTGTAACCAAGTTCTATCACAAACATAGACTTGAGTCATGACAAATATAAATGGATGTGTAGGAGGGTAAATCTCTTTGATTGATAGATCCTAGCATTTTCTTCAGAAGTTTTGATGCGCACGTACCTTGGACCTCTTTGAAAATTACATTCCTGTTTTCTTTCCTTTCCCCTTTTTTTCTTGTTGCATTCACTGTATTGGGTCTGTATTAAAATTAATGCTGTGTGTATTAGTATATGTACATGAAGCTAGTATTGCATGTTCAATATTATTCAATATATGCTTACATTTGCAAATAATTAATACATTATTACAGCATAATTTTCCAGTTGTGTTTATCTTAAAATTTTACAATGTTTTAAAGCCTCAGGATTTCATTTTATGTGTGTAAACAGAATTAATTTAACCAAATAACTAAACCTCAACTAAGGACTTAGAACTTTATACACAGAATACAGTAAGAATATTATTAGTGTTACAGCAGTTTATATATATATGTGTGTGTGTGTGTGTGTGTGTGTGTGTGTGTGTGTGTGTGTGAATGCAAAATACAGTATCCTTGCAGTAGAAAAGAGAAGGGGGGAGAGCTCCATAATATATGTGTGTCCAGAAACAGATCACATTTTTGTACTTTATTTAGATAATTCAGTGCTTAATGCCTTGTTATTCAATGCAATGAGCATAAATTGGATTTGTCTTAAGGGGAATGTTATATATATATATATGGGGACAACCTCTTCTGGTTACTCTTGGCTTTTATTTGGCTCCTACTTACTACACTTTGTTCTTTTCCCTTAACCCTTGTATACAACATTCAGTTCTTACATTGACTTACACTAAATTTGGTATCAAATAGATGGCAGATTGTTGTTGTTGTTGTTGCTTCTGCTGGATTGTTGATCATGGTTCATAGCTAATGTTTAGGAAAGCTGCTTGAAAATGGTCCTAACTGGTTTCTCAATGTTTTCTCATTATGTAGCGATATCATGGATGAGTCAGAAGTTAGCATAGCAAGAAGCTAGTGCCAGGCAAGTGGTCAAAACTGAATCTAAAGCAAAGTACTTTACTGCTGTATCCAGAGTGAAAAAAAAAACAAATTGAGATGGTAGAGGAGATGTTCCTACTCTAGAGTTATCCTAGTATGAAGAATGTCATATAACCATATACAACTGTCTTCTTCGTTACTTTACCTATGTGGAGTTAGCAAAAACTGATTCACCCAACCACCTAAAAACTGCCTGAGACTCAGGAGTGGTTCTCCTGGATTGGCAGCACAGTATTGGCTTAATACACTTCAATTTAATTTATCTTCTTAATCTAGGAAATATAGTTCATGGAGCCCACTCAACTGTATCTTCTGGGATGGGATGAGTCCTGGCTTTGGAATTTAGCCACAAATCAAAGCACCAAAAGATTGTGTTTTGGTACCCCAGTTTTGCTTCTGCATAGGGAAGGAAAAAGGAGAGCAAAACTGGATCCCTAATCATACCAGTGCTTGACTCTTGTCCCACAGCTCCCTTTCGTGGGATATAGTTTCAGGAAATCACCAAAGAAGAATTCAAACGTATAGCCAACACCTGTAGGGAAAAGGTTCGCAAGGCTAAAGCGCAAAATGAGCTCAGGCTTGCCAGGGACATAAAAAACAACAAAAAAGGTTTTTTTTGCTTACGTTGGTAGAAATAGGAAGAAAAAGGAGGCGATAGGGCCACTGCAAGGAGAAGATGGGGTGATGGCGACAGGGGACAGGGAAGGCAGAACTGCTTAATGCCTTCTTTGCCTCGGTCTTCTCACAAAAAGAAAGCCATCTTCAACCTCAGCAACATGGAATGGACGAAGGATTGGGGGAAATCCAACCCCAAATAGGGAAACAAGTTGTCCAGGAACACCTGGCCACTCTAAACGAATTCAAGTTGCCAGGGCCAGATCAGCTACATCCAAGAGTATTGAAGGAACTAGCGGAAGTTATTTCAGAACCACTGGCAATAATCTTCGAGAGTTCTTGGAGAACGGGAGAAGTCCCAGCAGATTGGAGGAGGGCGAATGTGGTCCCTATCTTCAAGAAGGGAAAAAAGAACGACCCAAACAATTACCGTCCGGTCAGCCTCACGTCGATACCAGGCAAGATTCTGGAAAAGATCATTAAGGAAGTGGTCTGCAAACACTTAGAAACAAATGCGGTCATTGCTAATAGTCAACACGGATTTACCAAAAACAAGTCATGCCAGACTAATCTGATCTCTTTTTTCGATAGAGTTACGAGTTGGGTCGATACAGGGAATGCTGTGGATGTAGCGTACCTGGATTTCAGTAAGGCCTTCGACAAAGTCCCCCATGACCTTCTGGCAAACAAACTAGTTAAATGTGGACTAGACAAAACTACGGTTAGGTGGATCTGTAATTGGCTAAGCGAACGAACCCAAAGGGTGCTCACCAATGCGTCATCTTCATCATGGAAAGAAGTGACAAGTGGAGTGCCGCAGGGTTCGTCCTGGCCCGGTTCTGTTCAACATCTTTATTAACGACTTAGACGAAGGGTTAGAAGGCACGATCATCAAGTTTGCAGACGACACCAAACTGGGAGGGATAGCTAACACTCCAGAAGACAGGAGCAGTATTCAAAACGATCTTGACAGACTAGAGAGATGGGCCGAAACTAACAAAATGAAGTTCAACAGGGACAAATGCAAGATACTTCACTTCGGCAGAAAAAATGGAAATCAAAGATACAGAATGGGGGACGCCTGGCTTGACAGCAGTGTGTGCGAAAAAGACCTTGGAGTCCTTGTGGACAACAAGTTAAACATGAGCCTACAATGTGATGCGGCAGCTAAAAAAGCCAATGGGATTCTGGCCTGCATCAATAGGGGAATAGCGTCTAGATCCAGGGAAGTCATGCTCCCCCTCTATTCTGCCTTGGTCAGACCACACCTGGAATACTGTGTCCAATTTTGGGCACCGCAGATGAAGGGAGATGTTGACAAGCTGGAAAGCGTCCAGAGGAGGGCGACTAAAATGATTAAGGGTCTGGAGAACAAGCCCTATGAGGAGCGGCTTAAAGAGCTTGGCATGTTTAGCCTGCAGAAGAGAAGGCTGAGAGGAGACATGATAGCCATGTACAAATACGTGAAGGGAAGTCATAGGGAGGAGGGAGCAAGCTTGTTTTCTGCTGCCCTGCAGACTAGGACACGGAACAATGGCTTCAAACTACAGGAAAGGAGATTCCACCTGAACATCAGGAAGAACTTCCTCACTGTGAGGGCTGTTCGGCAGTGGAACTCTCTCCCCCGGACTGTGGTGGAGGCTCCTTCTTTGGAAGCTTTTAAGCAGAGGCTGGATGGCCATCTGTTGGGGGTGCTTTGAATGCGATTTCCTGCTTCTTAGCGGGGGGTTGGACTAGATGGCCCATGAGGTCTCTTCCAACTCTACTATTCTATGATTCTATGATTCTATGAAGTTGGAGTGGCAATTGAAGAACTCCATCAAGCTGAATTAGGGAGGTGGACTCGACCCTACTCAGCCAAATGTAGTCCCACAACTAAGTAAATTAGAGATTGTGTGGAATGGGCAACAAAGCATTGCTTGTTTCCCTAAAAAGTGTTGTGTGTGCTTTCAAAAAAAGGTTCTTAAATACAACTACAGTAGAGTCTCGCTTATCCAACATAAACGTGCCGGCAGAACGTTGGATAAGTGAAAATGTTGGATAATAAGGAGGGATTAAGGAAAAGTCTATTAAACATCAAATTACGTTATGATTTTGCAAATTAAGCACCAAAACGTCACATTTTACAACAAGTTGACAGAAAAAGCAGTTTAATACATGGCAACGTTATGTAGTAATTACTGTATTTATGTGTTTTGCACCAAAACATTGCAATGTATTGAAAACATTGACTACAAAAACATTGACTACTAAAAGGCAGACAGTATTGGATAATACAGAACGTTGGATAAGCAAAGGTTGGATAAGCAAGACTCTACTGTATAACCAGGAAATTGTGACTGAAAAATAAATGAAGAAGGGTTAAACATTAAATCAAAGAGACTAAAAGGAAATAGAAAAAAGCTGTTAACTTCTTTTGTAATATTTGATGTTTAGACAATCACAGCAGCCAAGCTTAATCTTGCAGCAAGCAACACACAAAGGCTGCAAAAATACTAGCTATAGATTTTCTCTGTGCCATGGGCAGGGATTTTTCATTTCATACATCATTTGCAACTCAGTGCAGTGATTCTGCAATGTCAGTGTTGAACTCACAAGCACAAAGTTGGAGAGAGAGTTTTCCTTCCTTGCTGCTATTCTTTTCACTTCTAATACTGTTATATGGCTTTTGCTATCACAGAGGTCTATCTGTATCTCCATTCACATGAGAAAATCAGCCCAAGCAAGGCAACAGTTTGCTAGCAAATACCCCAGAAATTTCACAAGGAGGTCAGGAAAAAGGAACCCATCCTGGCTTTGGTCTGCTCCAGAAGGATGTCATGGAGAACAGGAAGGTTATGGGCACAAATCATGTGTTACTCTACTAAACTATTTTTATGAACTTTTCCTTCTAGAGATGTTAATCCATGTTTATCTCATTAATACAAGAGTATTTTTGTAAACTATACACATTTGTAATAGAACCTATTGCACAATTTGTAGAATTTTTAATGTGAATTATAGCTTTTTCAGTTGTTTAGTAGGCTGTTGAAAAATGAATGCATTGAGTGGTCCATCTACATGTTTTAATAGCAATAACCTTGTCGTTGTTCTCATTTCCACCCACCCACCCATTAATAAAGTGGGGGAGACAGTTTTGTGCAAGGGTTCCCTATGCAAATTGTAGTGAAATGGGTCTCCTCCTACTACAACTGAAAAGCGCTTGCAAGCCCTGGCCGATCCTGGCTGCTTCTCCTCAGGAGCCTATGCCGCTCTCCCCCAGGCCTCTTTCCGGAGCTTGCTCAACAGCCAGGCCGAGCAGGCCTTCTTAGGCCCACACCTTTTCCTTGAGCTGGCGGGAAGGGAAGGGAAGCCACAATGTTTTGATTCTCTCTTGAGATCTCCTTGCAAAAGAAGCGAGAGCGGGATTCTTCCTTGCTTGCTTTTGTTCCTCTCTTCCTGGTGCATTCTTTGTTCAGACTGGCTGTGTTTCAGCATTGCAATAATTCAGGGATTTTGCTGTTTCATGGGGACACCCGGCCCCACGTGGCAGGTCACACACTGTTGAGGACCCAAGCAGCAGAATTTCGTGGGGAAGGAGTTGCAAAGCTTATTCATCGCTATAAGTGCCTAGATTTGAATGGCGACTATGTTGAGAAGTGGTATTTGGGAGTGGCTTTCAACTGCATATGGTAAATGTTTTCTCCTATACTTTGTTCATTTTTAATTCCAAAACGTGATCTACTCTCTGGATAACCCTCGTATATCCCATGTCCAGGGTGATATCTGCTCTACAAAATGCAGGGCACATTATAGACACCCACAATTGCTGAATTGCAGTAAAAAATGGGGGCTGCCAAGAAACACCCCAAGGGCGTGATTAGGCAGCACGATGTTAATTGACCCCCTTGGGTGGGGTGATTGACTACTTTTGCTCTTAACTGTCACTTTCTCATTTTTTAATCCTGTGTGTCCCTGATGCGCTGATGTGCATCTCTGCAGAAAATGTGAAAAAAAACCCTGCACAGTAGTTTGAGACCATATTCCATGTTCAATGTCATCTCTGTCTTGGCCTCAAGCTAATTCCAGGCATGGCAATCTAATCACCCATGCAGCGAAACCAATTCCAAGGTGCATGACAGTGTCAATGTACATGTGCCCATAGAAGTCTTTTTAAAAAACAGTATGGAACCCAAAATCAGTGTTTCAAACATTACCTTTTATTTCTTTTTTAAAAATACTTCTCCGAATAAAAATATTTGTAAAGACCTTGCCTGGGCTTAAAATGTCCTAAAGTACCCCTAAATGGTGCAATTGTTTCCATACATAGGGTGTTGAGTGGCCCTGGGGGCTTCAAATATGGCCCTGCAACTCCATACAACCTGCAGTTTTTTCCCACCTCTGCTAGAAACATTTTCTGTGTTGTCATTTTTGTTGAATTCCAAATATGATGAACTTCCAAGTAAACTTTTATGAGATTAGGTTGCATGTGTTCCAGGAAGGACTAAATTGCTTTGATAAAAACACACACACAATATAATAGGACAATCAGAACTCTTAAAAATAGAACAATTTGCAAAGACACAGGCACTTTACTCTGGGTATTTATTGCCTCAGCATGCTTGTTTCATTATCCTATCCTCTACCACCAGCACCAAACAAACCATTCAATTGCGACTTGTGGTTTGGCACTCAAGCAGCTGAATTGCAAAGCAATTGTTACCACCATTCCAAACATTTGCATGCAATTCTGATTTAATCATTCCTTATTCTTTTTGTTTTGTCACTCCAAAACCCACTCCTGTTGCTTTGCTTCTCATCTAATTGTTCTCCCTGCTTCACCATGGAGGTTTTTTTTTTTTTTTAAAGTACAATCAAGTACTCAATTTCTTCCTAATCTTCCGTTTGGATTGCTACAAAAATAAAACAGCTTGTATGACCAATTGAGCACCAAGTACTAAGTTCAACTTCTGCCATCTTTTCATACTTTTTCATACTTTTCATTCTCCATTTCTTCTACTATGCAGAAATTACTAGAAGCCAGCAGATCTGTGTTTTATTCTGTCCTTTTCTGAAGTCATACGAGTTCTGAGCATTCATTTAAATAGAAATACATATGAGAAGCTGGACTTAGCAGATGTAGCCTTCTCGGCATAGGGATTAGGACATATATTAATTTTAAATAAATTTTAAATCGTAAGCTAAAGCCCAGAGAGATTGCTACAGCAATGAATGATTTTCAGTCATCAGGTTGTTTTCATCAAAATTATTCAGTTGATCTTAAAGAGTTGTTATGATTGATTTCATCTTTTCCTTGGTCAACTTTCTTCCATATTTACTTCATAACCCACCTTTCTTCCAATACAGAACTCAAGACAGCTTGCAGCTTGGATGAAAATAAAATAAAACTAGAAATATCGTAAATCTCCCCTCCCCCACCCCCCCCAAAAAACCATTTATGCAACAGATTCCTTTCCCACCAACTGTCCTGGTCTGTTTCTTGTCTTGGCACTACAACAGTTCACTCAGATTTTCAATATCTGCCTCCCTATGATATTGAAGCTGATTTGTCAAGGGTGAGTGGCTGATTTGCCGCTACTATAGTGGCTAAAATTGGCTTCGATGCTGTGGGAAGCAGAAAGGTTTTGAAAATCTGGCTGAGGCATTATGGTGCCAAAGTGGAAAAGGGAGGTACAAGCTAGAGATGGGAGGAGTCACTTAAGCAGCAGCTCCAAGCTCACAAATAGTCAACAATGTGAATGGTAAACCCGTATATGTGGAAAGCTGACTGTACTATCCTATTACAATCAAGCACTGGACTAAAATAGATTTAAATATGTAATAACATAACAAAAAAGATGAGGGGAGTACCACATTGCCACCCATTAAACCACCATGTCTTCTTTGTGGGTTGTCTCCATGTACTGGTAAAGTGCTGAATGTGGGTATGTTTTCATTTCACATTAGGAAAAGAAACAATATTATTAATAATGCATTTCCAGGTCAAAAACAGATTTCTTCAAGCTTGGGAAATGCTGTCAATAGGAATAACAAACCAGCAAGAAATTTCTACAAAATTTTCCAATACCCAAAAGTATTGTGGAGGAATTATTCTGAGGAGAAAAACGATTTGGTTTTGTGTCTATGTGTGCAAAGCAGTGTTTCCTATATAGAAAAACACTGCTTCCTGTACAGAAAACATTTTGGAGAACAACCATACGCTCTTTTTGAAAGAATATGTCCTCTGCAATACTTTGGGGCATTTTACATACAGGGAGAACATGGCAGCAAGAAAACTCCTATAAATATTTTTTATTTCTAATGCATGAACAAAATAGTCAAAGGATATCCCATATTCTTGCCAATGTTGTCTCAAGTTTCATATCTCATGGAGGAATGCAAAAGGGGTATTGAGTCTCTTCGAATATATCGTGTTTCCCCGAAAATAAGACAGTGTCTTATATTAATTTTTGCTCCCAAAGATGCTCTAGGTCTTATTTTCAGGGGATGTCTAATTTTTCCATGAAGAAGAATTCATATTTATTATTGAACAAAAAAAATAAATATTTATTATATGCTGTACAGTAGTTGTCATCACAAACCAGCATAACCAGACAAACTGTGAATCCTATCAAGAATTTCTTGTTACTGCCAATATTTCTATGTACAACAATCAATGGTATGTACATTTTCCAAACCTGCATTCTCTGGTGTTCTGTTCGGTGGGCATGCTTCCAAACACTAACGGTGCTAGGTCTTACTTTCAGGGGAGGCCTTATATTTAGCAATTCAGCAAAACCTCTACTAGGTCTTATTTTCTGTGGATGTCTTATTTTAGGAGAAACAGGGTAGGACCCAATGAATGGGCAGTGATGGAGTGGATTGGAATAGTATCTAGGAAGTCAGGTTTAACTTTCTCCTTCAGTCTTTCTTCTCCAGCCAGCTGCCCAGCTGATACTGGCCTTGGTAAAACAGTTTTCCATTCAAGGCAAACACCAGTTTTTGGGGATCGGAGATTGATCAGTTGCTATTATTACAAGAACAAAATGGAAATGCTAAAAATGAGTTTCGATAGTGGGGAGCTCGCATAGCAAAAGTAGCAGCAGCAGCAAACCCTGACTAATCAGAAATACTGACCTGTCATCCAGAAGTGCCCAGAGTTAATAGGGCCAGTGATCACATGGAAAACTTGATAATACCAGTAGAGCTTCTTGCAAGCCACTTAGTGCTTTTTGATTTTTTTGTGTTAAGAAAATTGGTTCCATTGATTATTTGTTAGCTGAATGTTTTTCCCCCCAGAAATGTTATCATTGCTTAGATGCTTTGGGGGACCCACCAATTAATCAAATATTTGTGTTACCAAGTTCTTCCTTACCACCATCGGGCAGACAAGAATATTTAACACAAAATTGGAAATGTTGCTTCTTGGAGAGAAATTAAATGGGATTCAGTTGAAACATTGTGGCTCAAACTCCACAATGAATTCTCACTCGCAAAATATCCCTTGCTCTCTCTTGCTCTCTCTCATACCCATCCCTTGATATGTTCATGCAATGAAAAATATAGCAGAATGACCTGCTCCTTTATTTTACTGAACTGATAGCTTCTCATTATTGATATTCCTGAACCTGACAAATTCCCATAAATCGTATTCCTGGAGGGAAAGTCAGAAGTAAAAACATAATCTCTTCTCTTGACACTGAGATAAGCCCTAAACCCGTACTTCACTATATATTTAATACTCTTGACAGTTGCCTTCACTCAAGGCTGGTTTCATTCACACTGCTATGGTTCCAGAACTGCAGGATGATTGTTTTCAGTACAAACTGTATTGCAGAGCAAAATGACCAGTCCATCTTTTACTTCTTTTTTAGCTGCTGAAATGGCGAAAATTGCCATATCCTTGCACAAGCAGGCTCACAGTAATGTTTCATGAATGACCAAGTAGCACCTGTGTCCGTTTACATGTAGGAAAAACTCTTAAGTTTGAATCCACCTAATATGTCTTAGAAGAATGTGTGCTTGCAAAAATCCCAGACCTAAGAAGAACTTTTATTTTGCACATTATACTGTAAAGTTGCAACTACTGTGAGCTCACAAGAATCAGGAAAGTTTAGGAAGATCATAGAGAAAGCTATCTATCAGAAATTCCCAGGTGTCCAGTGCAGTAGTTCCCTGTTCCACAATGCAACTGGATGCTGGATGTCATGGTATTTTGGGAAGGCACTTTGAGGCTGATCCAGCCATTTCAAAATGTAGTGTATCACTCTTGTTCTTCTTGAGGCCCATTTATCTATTCTACTGAGTGAGTTTTTCTGTGTCCATCTCAACATCTGTTTATGAATACTGAGAGAAAATATGTCAAGGAAAACTCTGGAGCTTTGTGGAAGCCCCCTCACTCATGTCTTTCAGGAAACAGCTGAAGACCTGGCTGTGGGATCAAGCATTTGGCCCATCCTAAGATATGAGCTGATATGACCTGATGGATTAATATTAATTCGAACACAGACTGGTTCTGACTTTGGCTTGAAACTTCCCCTTTTGTAATGGTCACATGGTTTTATTTGTTTTAATTTGATTTGGATACCGGCTTTTATTGTGTTTTATGTTAGGTATAGGACCTTTGCTAGCAAGTATACTTCTAGGACACTAAACATAGGAGCAATACTATAACATAGCACTCCTTTCAGATTTCTTGGCTTCTTCAAACTTAAGCTGTGATCCTCACTGTACCCTGGGCACAGGAAATTAATTTTACCAGCAATGATGTGTTATTTGTAAGCTATCCCTATTGCTAAACCAAGTACAGTAGAGTCTCACTTATCCAACACTCGCTTATCCAACATTCTGGATTATCCAACACATTTTTGTAGTCAATGTTTTCAATATATCGTGATATTTTGGTGCTAAATTCATAAATACAGTAATTACTACATAGCATTACTGCATATTGAACTACTTTTTCTGCCAAATTTGTTGTCTAACATGATGTTTTGCTGCTTCATTTGTAAAACCATAACCTAATTTGATGTTTAATAGGCTTTTCCTTAATGTCTCCTTATTATCCAACATATTCACTTATCCAACATTCTGCTGGCCCGTTTATGTTGGATAAGTGAGACTCTACTGTATTGGGTTTGGAGCTTTGGATGGGTAACAGAGGCCTTAGAAAACATCTAATGGAGAGGAAAACGGCTTGATTTTGACAAACAGGCAGACAGACCAAGACAATCGCTGGCATTTATTTAATCCCCTTAAGTGTGTGATGGGGCAGGGTCATGATGATCACCTTTACTTAGCAATGTAGTACTACTCCATGGTTAGAATCTTAAGATTAACTAGAGGAGAACAACCTTTCAAAATCTTTTTTTTTTTTTTTTTTTTGCATTTTGCTCCATTGTCAGGCTGATTATCTAGATTTCCTAACCAACAGTTCTGTCTCTAGGGATCCCCTTCCTACTACATGGTGCTAAAGATGTCACTGGTCCAGCAATTCTTCCTTTTCTTCTTAATGTGAGATTAGTAAGAAAAGCAAATTTCCATTAGAATCTTTACTACAGTTCTTTTCCCAGCCAAGATTCAATCAAAATGTGTGTGTTCCAGAAAATTGTGAGCATACAGTATTTGTTGTCTCTGGAGAAAGACATTTTCAAGTATATGAAGCTCTTGCCATTCACCAATCAGCAGCAGGAAAGGGTTTTTTCTCATGCAGATGCACAAACTAGCTACATGCAGCCAACAATGTTTAATATTTATGCTTGGACTATACCATGTTCAAGCCTCACACACAAATGCATCATCTTGATAGGCATTTATATTTGGTTTATGGCACCAGTTTCTGGGAAGAGTTCAGGAAGCTGTCATGTATCAATACAGTTATTTTGTAGCAATTCACAGAAACGAAAGCTGCGCTCTTTGTGTTGTGCTCAGCAAAATTAAAACGTTCTCTTAGCAGCATGAAAAAGACAGTGCTAATAAGCCACTTTCATGGAACAGTATGGGAGCTCTGTCTTATTATAATCTGATCATTAAGGAAAGTAATTACGCTGGCAAAATCATTCCTTGTACTTGCTGCCAGGGCACAGCTGAGATGACTGGGTCACAGGCTGCTGTTTGAAAATAGCCTTGCAAAATGGAGAAGAACCGATCTCTGCTCTGAAACTATTGGCGTTCTCCGAGATGCAGGGCTAAGTGCTGTCAAGTACTTAATGTGAACAGGCAAGCAAGAAAGCCAATCAGCTTAGCAGAAAGCAGGTGGGGAGGCATGAAAGTGAAAGGCTGGGGACCTTTGCAGTGAAGAGTTGCCCATATTTTATCAAGCACTGGCACAGCACTAGCACTTCAGAACCACCCAAGTCATATAACCAGAAGGATATTCAGTCATACTGATCAGATAGTACCCCAGCTCAAAACTCCTAGCAATTGTATTGTCAAAGGCTTTCATGGCCGGAATCAATGGGTTGCTGTGAGTCTTTTGGGCTGTATGGCCATGTTCCTAGCAATTCCTTCTTTCAGCCAGAGTTTAAGCATTAAAAATACTATAATTCTCAGGGTCCCCCCCAGGCATCATAGTCAGTGCAATAGTCGTTCTGGGGGTTGTAGTCCAAAAGGCCTATCAACGTGCTGCTTCTGGCTAATGGATTTTGGTGGTTCTGGAAACAAAAATCAGAGCCTAATCCTTCACATTCAAGTTCCTGAAAAAGATATTTTGAACACATAACCATTAGCAGAAGTGATACAAAGTTTGGACCCCAGTTTGCTAGAAGTTTGTTGTTGTTGTTGTGTGTCTAAGTAGTTTCTGACCTATGTTGATCATATGCAAACCTGACATGTTTTTTTTTTTTTACTTAGCTACAGTCACACAGAGAGGGTTCCTCGGCTGGGTGAACTCTAGCCTCCAAAGTTGTAGTCTAGTAGTTGTAGTCTATGCAGTTAGCAGTTATGCCTTTTTATAACTGCAGTTTTGCTTAATTTAGAAACAGAGAATCATATCATAGAATTGGAATGGTAGCTCAATTCCCTACTGTTCAGGAAGACACTGCTAATGCACTCTTGAGAAATGGTCCTCTAATCATAATAAATAATAAACTTTATTTTTATATCCCGCCCCATCTCCCCGAAGGGACTTGGGGCGGCTCACAACAGGGACAAGCCCGAAACAACAGCACAACATATTTGACAAAAACTTAAATCATTTCAATGATACACAAAATAAAATAATGGACAATACATTAAAATCCAAGCAGATAAAATCAGAGTAATTAAAAGCAAACCAGCGGGGACAGGTTTCATAAAGTGCGGTATCATGGAAATGAGTAACAGTGATAAAGTGCCATATGCTTTTCAAACATAAAGAAGTATTCTGATGACAGCTCTATTGGGCCTATTCATCCAAATGTGCTCTGGAACAACCATGTTTTCAATTCTCTAAACTTTATTTAAGACTTTTAGTGAAAGATAGCCCACCAACCTTCAGAGAAGTTCAGTCAATTGTCAAAAGAGCTGTTATATCAGGAATGTGTTCCTAACATTTTGGTGAAATTTCTTGTAATTTCTTGTAATTTGAATTTATTTGCCTTGTTATATTTATGCCCTGCCTTTCTCCCATCATGGGACCTAAGGCAGTTTATGAAGGTCAAAAGCAAGCTAAGCTAAAAGCCTGATAAAAACAATAATAAAACCACACACAATCAAACAATCAGTTAAAATACCAATACATTTGAAAACTTAGAGAAACATTTTAAAATACTAAGCAGTAGCACCATGTCAATAATATAGTACATGCACATATACATCATAAATGGTTCCCTATAATTAACCCTTTAAAAGACTCTTTTAATTGTCTGCTAATGAAAGAAGAACAGAGAGGAAGCCAACCTAGCCTAATATGGAAAGGAATTCCATCTTAAGTTGGCTTTGAATCCATTAGTTCATATATAAGGCCACAAGTCTACACTGACTATTTAGTGCAGTTCAAAGCTATCTTAAAGCTGTCGCTGGACAACAAATCCCCACAAAAGTGCAGAAAAGAAAGAGTTTAATACACATCAGTAACCTGTGGTTTGTGTAATCACCATCTGAGCCTCAAATTTGTTCCAGGATTTCCTATATAATCATCTGCACAATGAAACAATGTTCTTCAATACTTAATCTGCATTAAATGGCTAGTGTAGATGGGGCCTGGTCTCTGAAGTAGCAGAAAACAACCTTGTTCCATTTTCTATATGACATGTAGAAAATGGCTATCATGTTACATCTCAGTCTTCTCTTTTGCATGTTAACATACCCAACTCTCTTAGACATTCCTCATTGGGCTTTTGCCATCTTGGTTGCCCTCCTCTGGACATGTTCTGTCTTGTCCATATCCAAAATTCATGTTCATTGCTCTTGAAATCACTAGCTGAATAATTTATATCCCAAATCACAAATTACTAGCAGTTTAAAAGTGTAGAAATTGTCAGCCAGTGTTGAGTGCCTAGCTTACTCTGATGTATCAATGTCGAAAGGACATTTAATGTTTGCATAATAAATAATATACACATATTCTATATGTGGTGTTAATGGCAGTAGTGTTTTCTCTGTGGTCCATTGCCAAGTTTTGATCTTTTAATGTAAAGAAACTGGTGGCAAATGTTTTTGTTTTTGTTTTTATACTGGTTTTTCTTCTTTTACTATTTAATATATTAAGCTATCCTATTTCACATAGGAAAATGTCGTAAAACATGTTGAATTATTCCCTAAGGTGTAATTGGAGCTGAAACTAAGAATAGCAGACATACCAATATAAAACTTATTTATACTGTGGAACTCCACCATTACAATTTTGGAATGCCAGGCTTCTCCAAGCAGTCTTGAGAAATCAGCATGCCTTGCCAGGGATTCCCATCCATAACAATTCTGGGTTTAGAGCCATGTATGCATTGAAAAAGATGTATGCAGCTGTTCTGGATATTGAAATGAATCTGGAAGCCCTTGTAGAAGCGGGAGCGCTATATTGAAAATATATTCACACAATCTATTTCTAGCCTTTGCCAGTTTGGAATATATTCACATCTAAGTACATTCCTTTCTGTTTCCCCATCAGTCTCCAATAGATGCATTTTATTATATACACCAAATGACCTTTATACACAGTATTATAAAATACATGTTTTGTACATGTTTTATTGGGAAATAGGCATTTTTCATGTAAATTTTGATTTTAGACTGAGAATTATGCAGCAAAATTTAGAGCAATGTGAATACAGGCTGTGTAGATTTGTTCTTAATCTTAATTTGTATGTAAGTTGGAATAAGTACATTTTTTAAGTGTAACTCCAGCCAATTTTTTTTAGTTTTGGATAGCACAGGGAAGCGTTAACAACCATATGGTGTTTGTTTTGCTATCTGTTCCCCTCTTCAGAAAATTTCACCTCACTTTCTGGGCGCTTCCAGACAGCCCAGAAATCCGCATCAAAGTGAGTTTTAAAAACCTGCTTTGGTGCGGATTTCTGTCCCCACTCCAATAAAAAAAAATGGACTTTCCCAAGGAGTGGTGGCTACATGCCATCCCGATAACAGTTGGGATGGCATGCAGCCACCCCTAAGCACTCCCCCCCCCAAAAAAAATTTCCAGTAAAAAGTAAATAAAACTTACCCGGCCACCAAAACATTCCACCTCGTGTCAGGAGAGTGCAAGGAAATGACACACCAGGAGATGGGGGGGAGGGCAAGGAGAAAAATCCCTCCTCCTCTCATCTCCCGGCATGACATTTCCTTGTGCCAGTAGTGTCCAAGAGAGAGATAATGGTGGCCAGATAAGTTTTATTTATATTTTACAGGGAAATTTGGAGTTTGGGTGGTGGAGGTAGGCACCCTCTTGGTTTTTCAAGTTCCTGGAGCCTGAAAAACTGAGATGACTGTGTGGATTGGGCCTGGGAATCGCGTGACATGGTCCCTGGGTCCAATCCACACAGGGCCTACACTTGGTAAGACCCGGATCTTACCATAAGGTCCGGATCTTACCAGGTATTTAATGAATTTGGGACAAATTGTTTCTAATTTATTTCGTTTTACCAGAAGCATTCTTTGGACCCCTCTGGTAAAACCTAGACAGGTCCTGGTTTTTGGGCCTGTCTTTGTGACAATTGGATTTTGAAAATGTTGGCTTTTTGTGGATACAAGGATTGGTAATAAAGTTTCAGTGAAGACACCTTTTCCCATGATAACTCCTATAGGACTGAATTTCCCTTCCTGCTGGCTCACTCCCATTTGTAACAAAGAGTAATTTGTAAGTAGGATGTTTGTAATTCGGGGACTGCCCATACTGATGGGGAACTTGATTCAAATTGTGTATTAGTTTGGGGTAGTGCTGATTATTAGATCGATTTGTTTTTTAAAACTACAGGTTGAACTCTTTCAGCATTCCTAATTCACAGTTGTATTCCACAGATGTTAGGATGACATACAAGCAGCATGTTCTGACTGAATGGAAAGTCTACCATGGACTTGAAAGCTGCAGTAAATATTTATGTCCTAAAACCTATGCACACAGCTCCCCCCTGCCCACAATCCCCTGTCATGCTTACACCCACAAAGCTCACTTCAGGGTGTCTGCTTTATTTCTGTCCCCAAAACAGCTGCCCTGTCAAGGCAAATGCCTCATATGATTGCCTTGAGCAAAAGAGTGGGGTTCAATTTCTTAGTCATTATGGAGCATCGTAGGACTTGGATGAGCATCTCTAATATAGGAGATGAGACAGGCATACAGTCTAATTCTAACAAATTCCTAACATATTCTCTTGTCTGCTTAGAGAGAACCATGTTTACTTTATACATTGCATTTTCTGCCACGCTTCATACTGAATCTCAGCAGCTTACTCTCCCAGAAAGAGACCTTTCAGGGAGTTTAAAAAGATTCTCTACATGCAATTAGCATAGTAATTACAAGAACTGGAATTCAGTCTAAGGAAAACAATAGAACTATCCCTCTACAGTCACATATGATTTAGGTGTTAAATGTTCCCGTTTAAAATAGCTCACTTCATTCAAAATATATAAATCAGTGTAAGAAGAAACTACAGGGGGCAGCAAATATTAACCATGTTCACATGAATGCTAAGCTACAGAACTGAGATAGTTTGGCAATTGCTCTCTGCTTTTTTCATGTCCATAGATTTCTGAATCAAACAGAATTTAAGGGAGGGATGTATGGCATTATTTTAAAATAATTAACTATACTGATCGATCAACACTCCTAGTATTAAGAAAGGTGTTACAGAACAAGGTCTTTAATGTCAGCCACACCTTTTAAAGCCCAGACTGTTCCTTGTCTGAGACTTTTTAAAACCAATCTTTTAAACACCTTCAGTTTGCCAAGGTTTAAATGCCCTAAGTGATTACCAACCATGTGTTTTTAAATGTGATCTCACCACTTTTGAATCCTAGTTATGGAACTGAAAACAGAGACTAAACTGAATCTTTGCAATAGAGAGCTTTAGACAGCAGGGTCCCCTGTGGATCTATATTGAAATAATCACTTTTTAATTTGCTTCCAAATGATCTGATGTAAGGCATAAGCCATTTTAGTACATCAAAAGAAATATTTAAGGGTTTTTTCAATATTTTAATTAAAAAATGACAATCAAAACACACAAAAAGAGTACATAAACATAGACATACTTACACAATGATTGCTTAATAAACATGCATCTCTACCTTTAAATCTAAAACTAACAACATATATAAAATTATCTATATGTTGATAGTTTTAGAGTTATAGATATAGTTGTTACATGTATGTTTGTTAAGCAAATTAAAAATTAGTTTTGAAAGTGGACTTCCAGCTTTTGTTTTGTCTGTTTCTCTATGAATGTAATATTTTTTCTTCCACCTTATATCCAGCAACTTTTTTTCTGTTTGTTTTAACATTTTATGTCTCCAGGCCTGTGCATAAAGTTTTTCCCTCTCCCTCATATGTATATTGATAAAATGATATCCATTCTTCTAAAAATGTGTCCAATGACCTATCATTCAATAACATTAATTTGTCAACTTCTATTATTTTCCACATCTTGACTATCCAATCTTTTACAATTGGAATCTCTGTCATTTTCCATTTTTAAGCATATAAAATTCTTGCAGCTATTAACATGTGCTGCATTATTCTCTCATGTTGCTTTTTAATTTGATTATCCAATGGTTCTAGTAATGCACGTTCTGGCTCAAAGTTGATTCTTGTTTTAAGAATTTATTGGATTACTTCATGAATTTGTTTCCACAATTTTTTGGCCTTTTTACAAGTCCACCACATATGGTAGTAAGAGTCATGAACTACTTCAGTTCAAGAAATATTTAATGTTAAAAAACTAAAGAGAAATTTGAAAAGCTCCAAAAGGATCTATCCCAACTGAGGGAATAGGGATGAATATAAAAAAAGGAATTCTGCATACTGAATGGGGAAATTGTGCATATTGGGATCAACAATCCTAAAGGATGGATTTCTAAGCCAATCAAACTTTTTCTTGACTTTACCCATGGAAGATCCCAACCTTTTTTCTCTTCATCCACCACAATCCTCCAAACTGGCTTCCCTCTTAAATCGGATTTACCAGGCTGTGATTCACATGATGGCAATTAGCCACAAACTCACAACTCTTCCTTTTGGGTGTCTGATACACTGATGCATAGTGTCATGCTATACAGGATCTCAATAGCTCCTGCAAATCTTCATTATCACATGACCTGATATCATTTGAGAAAACTATAGTTTCTAAAAACTGGGTGAGGAAAGCCTTCTCCTTTGCTATACAATTTTAACATGTGCGGAAAAGGGAGAGACAAAGAGACCACTCTCTCTTTTCCTTCATCTGGTTGTTGCCATCAGCTGTTTAGAATGAGAGGATGGACCTTTGAGGGACATGGGGTAGCTGATGTGTGGGACAAAAGTGGTTTTGAGTGCTGCATCAGAGAAGGGTGTTTGGGCAGGAATTTTTCTCTGCTCTAGATTTTAATATAAGTTCAGAAAAAGAATCTGGGGCTCTGAAATGAATCTCTTCTGATGTGAGCATTAGAAGTCTTTAATATAGCAGGATTTAAGACCAAAGGCTGAATTCAATTTTAGAGAACTTATCAGTGGAGCGCTTTTGTTGTATAAGGTCAAAAGGAACATGGATACAATCAAAAAGGACCAGTGTATTTAGTGCCAATTATTAACCTTAGAAGAGACATTTCAAACTTTTTTTTTCAAATAAGAAAATAATAAGTGCAGAACTAGGAAACTCACAAATAATGCTATCAGAGAGAAGATGGTATGACCAAAATACCATCAATATAGTTCAAATATTTAGTGGACCAGATTGGGGTGACAGAAGGGCCAGATTTGGTCCAAAGTTCCCTAAACTTGCCTTAAAACTTGTATACGAGCCTAGAAAATGCTCCCATTGCTAATAATATCTCCCATTGCCAATAATAAGCTGCAACATTGCCAGTACTGGAATGTCCTGGAACAGGCTGACATTTGCTGGGTGTGTTTTATAAATGCCTTGAGAAACAACTCGCCTATAAATACTGCAAAAAAGTTAGCAAGATTAAAAGTTTCTGGGCTGTAGTGCTACTTTAATTTTGGGAGTTACTCAGAAGAGCTGAACTATTGATAGTCGGATTCTTTAAAAACAAAATTATAAGAGGTGTTTTAGTTTTTTAAAACAGTAATCACAGTCGGGCCTTTTTATATTTATGAAAGATGTGGATTAGTTTGAAATGTCTAATTTATTTTTAAACAATCTAGTTTCAAGCTAGTCCCAGTTTTTACAGTCTCTAGCACATTACTTTGAATGCATGACAAGTTTTTGATGACAAACCAGTGCCACAGTATAACTTAATGTACCCGTTCTCAATTATGGTGCAATCAGTACATAGTGCCATAGAAGCGATTTTGCTTGCATTTTTGCCTAGCAAACAATATCTGCATTTTGCAGTAATGATTGTTTTGTTAATATTATTCAAGTTGTTGAAACTATTTTCATTTCTAACATATTTTTGGAATAAATCCCTCCAGTGCTCTGCTCAGCAATTCCTGCTGCACTCTGGTCCACTTCTTTTCTATAACCTATTGCAGGGTTTGAGAAACATCAATATAAAGACAGACACATAACCAAAATGTAACCTTGGTTCTTGAAAGCTAAGAGCACTTTCACAAGTGATATAGGGACTCTCTTTAATATAGGAAATATCATTTCTAGCTGTTGTTAATATTGGGTAGTATGGAAAAGAGTAATTTTAAAATCAAATGGACATTTTAGCCAGGGCTGATTTTATATTTTGATTACAGACAGGGAACAAAAACTGAACATTGATATAAAAACCACTTACATTAGGTATTTTTTCCATTATATCTTGTAGCTGACATTTTAAAGACATGAGCTGAGTTTTTGTCTGATGAATAAATGCATCATACTGGGTTGCCAACTTTTGGTTTAGAAACGAAAAGTTTCCCAACTAAGAATATATTAGTCAAAGCCTGGTAGGATTTTAGATCCCATACTAATTGCCTCACAGAACATGATGTTAGTGATAAAATATTAAGATGGACAATTTATATCTGAACCTATAAAAATAACTTCTGATTGAGATTATTTTCTATACTGAAAACTGTGTTTTATCAGCATTTTGCATTCTTTATTCCATTCTCTGTTCCTTCCAAATAAGGCTAGCCATTAACTGGAACAGCTTAGGGATCAAATCATAGAGAAAGAATGGGATCTAATCTCATTATCTCTTGAAGAAAGGCTTGATTTTTATCTATTGTATCACTTCAATATAAGAAAAAGAGTAATTTTCTAATTAAACCAAGTGCTTGAAAATACATTTTTAAGTTTAAATACATGTACACACATAGGATGTGAGGAAAGATTTCAATCAAAAATTAATAGATACTACAAAAAGACTGAATATGGCGGGGTATGTTCTTTTGAAAAGGCTTAGATACCACACATATATCCAGAATCCTTCTTTAATTAGGCTGAGGTTGGTACTATGTGGGAAACTATGACATCTGATCAACTCTGACTTCTCAAACAGATTGAAAATATACCTCATCAGCCACAAAATATTATGGAAATAATCCTTGCCTAGTGAGAGCACTATAGATCTAAACCTGTACATTTAATGTCTCTCTACTGAAAACTTTCTGTTCTGAAGCTTCTAATGTTTCCTCCATCACTTTTTATTGGGCATCTAAATTCATATTCTCTCAGTCTGAAACCAATTGTTAAATAATTACATTTGATGCTGCCAACGTGAAATAAAATTTTGCCTGACATGGTATTTATGAAACAAGAACAGAAAGGCTTCCTTTGTGATACTGTGTTTGAAAAATTATATTATTAAAATACTACCTGCAACTAATAATACTACTGAAATTATATGAAGGTTTCACTCTTCACCCACAGCATTGATGCCTATTTTTTTCAGCTTCTTGAAACTGTCTTCTGGCCATGTCTTTGCAATACAGTATGACCCCCATATCTGTGTGGAATACATTCCTCAACTTTACATGAATAATTGTGAACCCAATTGGAATGAAGGATGTTTGGCCCAATAATACCATAAAATTATGCTGGAGGACCTAGGAAATGCCTAGCAGGACATATATTGTTGGAATACAGATGCCATTTCCACTGATATGAGAGTCATACTGTATAGCAACCCAAAGATCATTTCTGTCTGCACATTTGTGCTCAAAGGAAGGGTGAAAAATGTCCACACTCAGTGCTAACTGTTTTACTACTAACTCTTCAAGACATATATAGGTGTCAAAGAGGAAGAGTGTTGAAACTTTTTACTTTTGCCAATTTTTTTGTGACCTCAGCATTGAGCTAAGTGGACCTCATTTGGGACTACAATCATAGAATCATAGAAAGTGAATAGACCATCTACTCCAGCTCCCACCATGCTAAATGTCTTTTGTTTTAACCATGCTTGTGTTTACTTGCATATGGTGAATGCCACTTTATGTCATTAACCTGGAATTGTTTGCCTTGGCCTAGTACATTTATGACTAATTGCAGAGGCGGTTTGCAAGCACCATAATCTACCAGGTTATTCCTATGAGAGACTTGCTATGAAGGGGGAAGGCGAGGTATTTGTGAGATGTTTTGGATAAATGGACAAACATGGGGAACCGATTGCAAGAAGGGATGGTGATGCTCATTGACAAATCGGATGAAAGCCTGCAAATTATTTGAATTGCTTTACTTGTAAATGTAATGTACAATTATTCACTCCTCAGACCTAACACCACATGTGATACTATGATTAACACTATTTTCTAAAATAAAGTTTCCAGACTTTGAGGATTTTTATTTACTAATTGGAATTTGGTTGTGCATGCCGGGCTGGCAACTGGTAGCTGTAATGTGCAAGCAGTCAACATTAGGATAGTCATTGTAACAGATTTATTGTTGCATCTCTACCTATGTATTTCTACTTATATTTGTAAATAAGAACACACAACAAAAGACAGTAAGCTCCCAGTGACCCCATTCCAAAGGTAATTAGCCCTGGTCAAGGACTGTGTTCATTAATCTTGAAGAAGTTAAATGCATATAACAATACATGTCACTAGCTTATTTTGTAATCTTTATAATCTATTCACAGTTTGGGGAGGGTTTTTTTTAGACTATAGGTCCCAGAATTTGTATTCACTAGGAAATTCCAAGAGTTGTAATGAGAGAGAAATTGAATGGAAAGTGAAGCTATTTTTAGTTACAAGTTGGTCTGACACTCATTTGTGTGTATTACCTAATGTTTGTGTCCTCAAACCATCCTGCACAGTTGAGTTCCTCGAGGTCATTTCCCAGAGCAAATGGTTTAAGTAGTGTAGCTCAAATTGACTAGGGGATTATCTTTTAAACAGTTTATTCAAGGAGAGAAAACAAAAGAGTATAAAGCTGCCAGTATTGCAGAGCTACTTCGCTGCTGATTTTCACAGGTTGGCAGTGTACTGATTAATTTATTCTTGATGATACCTGAAGGCAGATGTGCCACAGTGAGTTACAGTCTTGTCATACCTTGCTATTTTATTATGTGATCTGACCAAGTGATTTATGTGTGTCCATTAAATCAAGGCTGAAGAAGTTCCCCTGTGAAATGCTGGATTTTTGTAAACTTTTCCATCTGCTTTTTACATTCAGATGTTACTGTTCATTGATGATGGCATTATTTCCTAAATCACAATAATCAATAGGAGGTTAGTCCCAACAAGTGTTTTTCCGGAATCTGGTATCTTCCTTCACCTTCCCTGGTGAGAAAAATCTCAAGAATTTATGGAAATTGCTTATTATACATCACTGTCACTAGGTTGCATAATGGCTTCTTATCCTGTTCTACTCCTGTCCAGGCCCTTGTGTAAATTGCTGTACAGTTTTAGATTATTGGCAGAAAAGATGTATTTTAACATTATTTTAATATTAATTGATGCAATATCTATTTCCAGTTCTTACTTTTCTGCTTGTTATTCCAGTCAATTCAATAAAAAGGTATGTTTTACTCCCTCTGCCCCAACTTAACTCAATAGCTGCAATCATGTTTTAAATTTTAATTATGCGCTTAGCAAGAATACCAAGTACTATAGTCTACATTTCAGAAAACCAACTCTGAATATTCCTTGTCTAGAAAAACCCTTTGAAATTAATGGAGTTGCCATAGGTTGACAGGCAATGTGAAGACATGTACAGTCCACTTACAAGAAAAATAAGAAAGAAATCGTATCATGAATTAATAAAAGAAAAATGCTGTGAGAAATTAATGTTTGAATCAGAGTGAAAGTTAAATTGCCCAGAGTATAGATCTCAATGTAACCATTCAATCCTCCCATTTTCAATAGCAATAGGAATAATGAGGCACAGCCTCTGAGAACACAGTTGAAGAGTACAGTGGCTGACAGAGACAGGAACCTTGGAAGAAAAAAGTTAATGTGTACAGTTTATAATCCTAAAATCTAATTCAACTATATTTATATTGAAAAGCGCAGAATGGATATTGGGTTTGTGATAAGTTCTAAGAAAACATTAATTTAGATGCCTTCAATAAAAGCTTTACCACAATGAACTTTGAAAGTGCCAGCAGTGATTTGACTCTTTCTATCCATGTTTTGAGCTTTGGAGAGAACAAAACAGTGGCATGAAAGTTTGGAAGCTCCATGTCTCGTCTATCCCACCAAGGCATGTAGCCGGGGGGGGGGGGGGGGTTGAGGGGCTTCAGCCCCCCCCCCCCCCAAATTCTCAGAGTGGTCCACGAGAAGGCCTTACTGGTAGGTGGCACGTGGTATGTGTGATCTGTGATCATATCGTGATCTGATCACCATGCTCAATATATCCCATATGCATGGGGGTATTGGGATAACAATACAAAAGGTTTGCTAGTAGATCCTCTCTCACTCAGACTCACACACACACACCCCAATCAAAATCCTGGCTATGGGCCTGCCCACCTAAATAAATAAATAAATAAATATTATGTATCCCTCCCTTATAATTTTATTTCCATATTCACCCTTTTCTAACATTCTCCAGATATCAAGTGCATAAAGCAATATCTAGTTTCAGTAATATGGATTATTTATTAGTTTTAGAAATGGAGTAAAGTTGGGGGAGGATCATGTACTGTGATTGCTAACCTCAAAAGCCCTTAACAATATTCATCCCAATGCAATTACTCTTGAGTTAGTAATAGACTCTTATGACCTAAATATTGTAATTCCCCGGTCCTAAAGTATTAAGAAAAAGCAAGACAGTTTTGTAAAAATCCATGACAACTAGACTCTGGGTAAAGAACCTCCTGGGAATTGTAAAATCTATTGGCACTTTAGCATTCTCTCTCATTTAATTATTTTAAAACTTAATAAGTTAATTCTGCAATTGAGTTAAGGCTCAAATCCCAATACAACTCAATCGCTATTGTAGCACAGCTGATTTATTTATTTATATCCACAGCACCTTTGTCTCACTTCGCAGCCACAATGGCTGGCTGCATTATATGCAATCAGTACAAGAAAGACAATCCATGGATGCAAACTCACAGTCTAAAAAGAAAAGAGATGGGGAGGAAGTAGTCATTTTCCATTGCTGGTAGAATAGTCCTCTATTCCACCCCCCACCTCCCGGGCTTTCTCTGCTCCAGCATGTTGGAACTACTACTTTGTGATCATAATTGAGGAAGATCCAAATATTGGAACATTGATCTTTTATGGATTATAGCTCACAACATTCTGAGGCAGTGTGGGAAAGGTAAAAAGGAAGCGCAAATAAAAAGTAAGAAAAAAGTGAAAAAGCAGCAGAATAAAAGCAGGATTTTTAAAATAAAAGTTTAATAATTAAAAATAACATAGTTTTAAAAATGATCTTCAGACTGGAATTAGCACAAGAAAGGCCTTCTAGGAAAAAACATATTGAAGCCAGTGGCAGGGACAAATCATTCCTCCATTACTTAACTGCTTCATTCCAGACACTGGTGGCATCCATAGCTTGCCTTCGTTATGAGATAAGCAGTCCTTTAGGTAGGCCATGGGCCAGAGGCGGCCCTAGGTTTTTTCACTATGTAAGCAAACCTAGGGCCGCCCCCCCCCACACACACACACACACATACTGGCGGCGGCACTTTCTTCAGCCGCAGAACTACGAAGGTCTCCAGGAAGGCCTCGCTTTCTCGCGAGATTTCATGAAATCTCGCAGAAATCTTGCGATATTTCGCGAAATCTCACAGATATCTCACAGAAATCTTGTGATATTTCACGAGATCTTGCAGAAATCTCGCGAGAAGAGCGGGGACTTCCTCGTTCCGCAGCAAGCGACCCAATGGTCGCCGCCACCACTGCCGCCGCTGCCTAGAGAGCGCCCCCCCCAAGGGCTGTGTCCAAGCGGCAGCTTCAACAGCCTCCATGATGAACCGGCCCTGTCGTGGGCTTATGGCTGAAGTATAGCACAGAATCACAGTGGAAGATTTAGTAGTGCCTAGAGAAGTATTGTCTCTTGGCCTTTAGTACAATTGTTTGGTCAACTTTTGGAGGACCTTCTTGTGGAAATTAATCACAGTATCAAACTGGAGACCTAGAGAAAACATTTTTAGCATCACTAGTTCATTCAATGTGTTTCTATGATATTCAACACTCTCCATATATAACTGAAATCATGTTACACAAGATCATACAATACGGACCTTATCACTTTAACATATGGATTCTGCACACATGGTGGTGAATCCATGGAGATCAGCAGGGGGCAGGGGGAACCTGTCGCCCCGCATCGCCTGAGTTATCCTTGGCTGTATCCCATGGGGGAAGGATCCACCACCCGGCTTCTCCCCATTGTTGAGCCCCACCAAAAGTAGATGTACATTGTAGGATGGACCCCGTGGCAAAAGATGGGAGGAATTAGCATACAACAGGCAAATTAGCCCAAATAATGAGCTTGTAAATAGGTCTACTGTACAGGCAGTCCCCTAAGTTATGAACAAAATAACTTCTGTAGGTTTGTTCTTAAATTTAATTTGTATGTAAGTCAGAATAGGTATATTTTAAGTGGAACTGTAGTGTCTCTTTCCCTCTCCCTTTCTCTCTCTCTCTCTCTTTTAAAAAACCGTTATTTGTAATCCATGGATGAATGCAATGTTTTGAAACTTGATGGGTTAACAGTGTTAAATGTGTTCTATAATTATAGCAAGTTTCATGCCAATAGCTCTAACAATGAGGGAGAAAGGTGACCCTGAAGTTTCCCAATTGGCACAATTAATTACTTAACAAAAAGTAACGCAAAAGTAGTTAACTCGTTATAGTTACAATACGGACCCCATCCAATTTAGGAAACACTTTCAAAACGATTCTCCCCCCACCCCCTAATTTCCTAATGAGTATCAAAACTTTTTTTTCATTGATCTCACAAGCTTAATAATACACAAATCCTGGCTGATTTTTGTCTTCATACTCTCCAGGGAGGCTAAAACTAAAAGCTTTGTTTGTTCCCATCCTCACCCCCAAGTTTAACCATCTTTTTCAAGGATAGCAAATCACAAGTTATCTGAACTATACACCTTCCACAGTTCCTTAGCTTGCATTACCCTGTCTTTGTCAGATGAGAATTGAACATTCAAAAGATCAGAGGCTCTCCACCCAATTTTACCCAATATAACTTTAGAGATTGCACATAATTAAGTGAGAATGCAGTGCTAATTTTATGCAAGTTTACGTTAAATATTCTGTGCTTTGATCTGGTTATTAATTTTAATGAATTCTGTCTTTTATATAGAATTGTGACTTCTTTCTTATGTATGGTATCATCCTTTGTCTGACAATTGTATGTAATAATATTTAAAAGAACAGAATACAAACATATATAGTACTTTGGGGCATTTTTGCAGTATAGCTGTGATGTTCTAGATAGCATGCAACACGGAGGTGAGAATATTCATTTGGTGATGTTCTTTTGATGGACTGTAACCTAGTAACCATGGGAGGAGGTGCAGTTGCAGTGTTTACATGCTTCAGTAACTTAGGCTGGACCATTGACCCAGAAGAACCTTTTGAGTTTTGAGAAGAGAGAAGTGGAAATAATATCTGCAACCTTTCCCACTCCATTTGTTTATGTTTTCTTTCTTGTTTGAGTGTACCATCTCGTTCTTCCTCTCTTGTTCTCTTCCTTTTCCCTCCCCCCCCCCTTGTTTTTTTTCCTTTTTAGAGATCAGCAAATTTGGAACAAAACAACCATCTGAATTTTAATAGTACACTGGGCTAAATTCAGATAGATTTCTGATTGTTGAAATCAATAAGGCTTAGAATTGGTAACCCAAAAGTCTGATGTGCTTCAATGTGCTGGGATTAAAATTAGATTAGGCCCATAATAAATCAGGTTTTTTGTATGATTTGGATTGATAATTTACAACAATTATTGACAAGCTTTCATTCTTCTTTCCTTAAAAATTGTCACGTAGTGAAAGAAACACTGTAAGAAGATGTATAAAAACATATAAAAACACAAAGATAGCTGTACTTGTTTGTATGCGAGAAAAAAACACAACTGGGTACTACTAGTCAACATGTCACAAAACTACTCAATTATTTGAACTGTCTTGGAGACTTCTTCAAGCAACTAGAATTTGTACCAGAAGAATGGTGAACTACTAGAAGTTCCTATATCAGAGCTGATCAAAGTGATGGTGCTAGTACATAAGCCATCAATTGCTAGTCCTTAGAGAGTTTCAAGAAAAGAAAGACACAAAAATATGGCATTGGTTTTGGGTACATTGGGCATTGCTGACCCTCCACATCAGGTAGCTTTTAAGCACTTCCTTACCCTAGAACAGCCAAATGTGGTAGTTGTTGCTCAGCTTAAAGGTTAGGCCTCTTACATAGCTTAGCTGATAGCATCTTGAGGACACCTGATACTGTCTCCCTCCTGCTTCATACTTAGATAAGACTTGTTCCAGCTATGCCCCAGGAAGATGCTGCTCCTATTTCATGAGGAAGGTTTTTTAAAGCCTCTAATCTCTCGGAGAGAAAATATCATTCTCCATCTGTGCTTCTTATGACAGCTTTAACAGTATAGGAAGATAACTATACAAAATGTTAGCAGGAGCATGACCCTTTGTTCTAAGCTTCTGAGGTGAAGGCTTACTGGCTCTTGTGATCCCATGTTATCCCAACATTCTTGTAGCCTGAGGAACCAGTGTCACTGTCATTCGAGAGGACTTTGAGCTTCTATCATCTAATAGGGATTGCCTGTTAACTTTCTTTGCATTTATCAATCACACTCGGCATCCATAAATCAACCAGGAATAATCAATAGGAAATAGCATAGAATACGGTTTGAGTGTTGGATTAGGATCCTAGCTAAGAACAAGGCATGGCAAACCTTCCCTAATACCTTGCCAAGAAAAGTCTATGATAATGAGAGTTACAGTTCAAGAGCACCTGAATTAGACTCAAGACATAAATATATCCCTGAATATATGACTGAATATATCCCTGGTAGGTGTGAAAGTATCAAATTACACATATCAATGATGACTCCTGGGACAAAGAAGAACCAATAGATCTTTCTGATAAGAGAAAGGCCAACTTCCAGCTTTGGAAGAGATTTTTGAAGGAAAACTACCTTCCTGAACCCACTGTCAATTTTGACCTTCCTTCCAGAATCTGCAATTCTTTGAGAGTAAAAATATGATGAATTGTTTTTGCATGGGATGGGAGTATGGCAACCATAAAGGCTATAGTAGTGTGGAAACCTGTATTGCCCTTGATGGCGAAGCCAGCAGATGGATGATGTCACAGACAGTGGGGCTCCATCCCAGGCTCGTTCATCTCCTTTGATGTCCCTGTCCATTTCCACAGTACCTTCCCCATTGTGCAGGCAACAGATTGGAATTCCATGCCTCCATCTGCACAAAGAATATGCCAATATTATCTAATCATTATCTCCAATCACTGATTAGAGATGTCAAAGCTATTTCCCTAGAGACCTAATCATGTTCACTATGTGAATAGCAGTGGGACTGATGGACTTGCAACTAAAGATCAATGAGACCGTGGGGTCACTCCTCAGCCAATATAATAGCAACAAATGTTTTTTGACATATTGTTAGAGAAAGCCTGCAATGTAGTATTTACTTCTTATACTACTCTCTGTCTTGATATTCATGCTTGGTAATCCAGTCTCATCCAGAACCTAACAACCAGGGCTGTAGCCGGGGGGGTGTGGGTATGGGGTTCAACCCCCTCCCTTAAATTTTTCAGGTTTAAAAAATAACCTGGTTTACTCATGAATTTTAACTGATTAATCAAATCCCTATGAGTGTCCACTGAAGTTTATCTGTCTTGAGTGTTCACTGAGGTTTATCGATGGAACCTGATTTCTAAATTATTTTGCGTTGGTGATTTGCTAAAAAAAAAAAAAGTTTCACCCCCCACCCCCGAATTTTTTTTCTGGCTATGGCCCTGCTAACAGCAATAATTAAACACCCATCAATGTCAGTAATATGACTTGGTTTTTCTATGTAGGGATTCATTTTGCAAACTAATTAAAACTGCTCCTGGCTCCCATCATTGGTTGAGTAATTCAGATGCTGATCTACACAGCTCCAGGAGCATGCCTAAACTATGTGTGTACCTAATGTGGCAGTGCAACCCCAACTAGAACAGATCATTGGAGTTGCCCATGTCAGTGCAAGACAGAATCCACCTTCAACAGACACAGTTGAAGATGTTGAAACGGTTTTTGAAATAGAGTTCAGCACTTTAGATAGGTCCTTTAAAGTTAATGCCATAATGAATCCATCAACCCACCATCACTGTACACTGTATGTACTATTATGTGATATATAGTCATTGCTGTACATTGTGTGTACTATAATATATGTCATTTATAATAAAATATGTGGAATGTATACACACACAGTGCATACTGTCAGCCCATATCCATTGATTCAACCATTTTATTGGTTTGAAAAAATATATTTTTAAATGCTAAAAACCCATGTTTTTTGCTCTTTTTTTAGGTAAGGGGCACTGTATGAAATGGAAATTGAGCATTCACTGATTTTGGTATCCATGGAGGGATACCAAATCCCAGTGGATGTCAAGAGTCCACTGTACTGGATTAATCAAATGCACCATCAATAGCATCTCCACACTGAATTAGTACAGTCACCAACAAATTCAGTAAACAAAATAAGCAGCAATAAAATACGGAGGAAGATGAACTGCAGAAATGAATAACAAGCTTTATGTATGCACACATTTTAAAAAGTGTTGGTCTTCCTATTTTGCTTCTGCGGTTGTGATAAATCTTCACAACACTGTATTGCTGACCATGGCTTTTGGACTAATAGTGCAGGTTTTCTTTCCATCTTTCTAACTCTGCATTTCAAACTCAGCCAACACATGGGTGGGTGGAACAGAACTCTTTAAAATAAAATAATTGGCTTTCTGTAGAGGAGGGATGGTGTTAGAAGATGCAGAGATGAGAGTATAGCCAGCTTTATGGAGGAACATTTGTGTTGCTTCCCCTTTCTTTGTTGGACTCATATCAATCTACCATTGGATTGTAACAAGCTGGAGAAAATGGCAATTGCAGTCTTTCATCATTAAACCACCCTGTCTCCCACCTCTCAGAGATTATGTTAGGCTATTTTCTCACAGGGCTACCTTTGGCTGAACTTCAAGAATATAATGGTTTAAATTGAAATGGCTTTGTTTAATATATATATATATATATATATATATATATATATATATAGAGAGAGAGAGAGAGAGAGAGAGAGAGAGAGAGAGAGAGAGAGCGCTTAAATGGAGCTTCATTCCACTCCCACCCCAGCTTATTCTATGTTGAATCTATGACCAAAATCCCTAATGTCCATATCACAGAATAGATGTTGGAAAAACAGGGACTGTCCTGAGATCCACCGGCAGAAATATGTTTCATATTTCACAGTGAGGGAGTGATGATCAATGGTATTGAAAGCTTGAGGACATTAGTAGAGGCAGTGGATGCAAATAAGATTGGTGGGTACAAGTGAAAAGACCGTTTCAGTGATGGCTTAATCCTAGAGAATCAGCTTCTGAAAATAATTTACTCTGTCCAATCCTTACAGTTCTAGAAGAAAATCTTAGAATAACTGCTTTTTTAATATGACCCTTGTCTTAGCATTTGAGGCTGCTGGTTTTATTGGTAATTTTCTTTGTTGAATTTTGATGCTATTGTATTTATTTTCTGAGACTCACAGCGTAATGTAGTGGTTTGAACATTGGACTATAACACCCCACTCAGACATGAAATCCATTATCAGCCTCAGAGGAAGGTAATGGTAAACTCCATCTGGACAAAACCTGGCATGAAAACTCTTAGATCATCATAGGTTGGAAACATCTTGAAGGCACAAAACAACAATATCACAGGCTGCTTCATCAGCTAAAATAATATTTAGGGAAAGCGTGATACTGTTGTGCGTATGGTGTTTATATTTTGGATGCTGAAAGAAGCACAAGTAGATGTATATTAGCCCTTAAGCTGAATGGGAACTTAGGTAAAAAAAGATATTGGTTTCTCTATTCAAATTTACTAAGCAGCCCTGAAAAGTGTGACGGTAGACTGCACCTAGTGTCTTTTGTTTCCCTAAATGCTCGTTTAACATCTTTGTCTAATAAGAGCTGTGATGCTTAAAAAATAGAGTGATGTGGTTTACATTTTTTTGTACCCAATAATGGTATAATTGCTTTTTCTGAATTCATTTTTTCAAACAAATATGTTTTTGCACAATTCACCTATGATTAAATTGTGTTTGTGTACCTTTTCACAAACCCGGTGGCACAGAGGATTAAACCGCTGAGCTGCTGAATTTACTGACCAAAAGGTCAATGGTTCAAATCCAGGAGTGGGGTGAGCTCCAGCTGACAGCCCCAGCTTCTGCCAACCTAGCAGTTTGAAAACATGTAAATGTGAGTAGATCAATAGGTACCGTTTCGGCAGAAAGGTAACAGTGCTCCATGCAATCATGCCAGCCACATGACCCTGGAGGTGTCTACGGACAATGCTGGCTTAGAAATGGAGATAAGCACCAACCCCCACAGTTGGACACGACTAGAATTAATGTCAGGGGAAAAACTTTACCTTCACCTACCTTTTCAATGAACACATTTTTGAAATGTACACAGTTTTATCACACTCGTCGAAAGTGTGTATGAAAGAACTGTTTTGCAAGTTCACAATATATGGATTTATGACCTCAAATCATATTTAGATCTTTGGTCCTAAAAGGTATGATTTGGATAATACTAACCAACATACATTCTGGTGCCCCAAATATTAGTCCTGTTTCTGGGTATATTTGATCTGCTGGTGCCAAAAATTATACCAGTGTTCCCCTATTGGCTCTAGTTGTTGAGATATAAAATATGTGCCATCATCTACCAGTTGTCCATAGAAAACCATGATATCCACATCTAAGAAACTAAAGCTGACAGAGTCTACCCAATCCAATTTTCTGAATCAGTGCCCCAAATAACCCCAGGAGCCAAAAGCCAAGACACCTAGATTCTAGATGAAAGCAATCTTGGAACATTTCACATTAAAAGAAGAGGAGAGGGGAAAATAAAAGTATCACAGTTATAGTTAGGGTTGCTCAAAGAACATAGAAGAAAGTCCAGAATTATATGATTAATAGCAGAATAAGAGGAGGAACATTTTTTGTTGTCAATTCCTGGCTTGTGAAATGTAAATAGTTTCAGGGTGTTTTAAGAAAAAACAGATAAAAATTGTGTTACTCAGATCCTTTGGAGCCTGCACCACTGCTAATCAAGATCTTTTACAGTTATCTTTTAAATATTTTTTTCTAATTGAATGCATTTTAAAGAGCCCCACAATTTATTGCCATTTATGCAATATAAAATATTAGCAGTTAATTGTTATATTTCTCATTACATTCCTTGAACTTAGTTCTGTTTAGTTTTGTTACCTTTTATGCTGAGGGAGAAAATCCTTAAGACAGAAAAGACAGAGGCATAAAAGTTGAGAAAGTGCACTCAACATGCATCTAACTGTACATTAAAATGTTTTATATAACAACTTTTAAAGTAACTTATAAAGGTTACTCATTATGCTTTGCAAAGGTGATGCAGTTTCTGCTTATATTACTTTTGAACTTTCTTACTTTTGGTGACCTACGTCCAAGGGTAGAGTGGAGAGAGGAATGAGTGTATTGACTCCAAAATAAAAATTCTGCCCTTCACTATGAATTTTCCTTCAGTCAACAAATGTACAGCATTTCAGTCACACATTAAGCATTTAAGAAATACAGTTTGGGCATCCAGAGAAAACTAACGGGCAAAGTAACTGGGGAAAACAAACACAACAAATGGTTCGTGGTGTCAATCATTTCCAATGCCTCATTCACAGCAATGCCAAAAATTTAGGTACT
Source organism: Anolis carolinensis (assembly GCF_035594765.1). Classification (NCBI taxonomy): domain Eukaryota; kingdom Metazoa; phylum Chordata; class Lepidosauria; order Squamata; family Anolidae; genus Anolis; species Anolis carolinensis. The sequence goes on from NC_085842.1 coordinate 239,098,713, forward strand.
GAAGGAAATTTCACTGGATGGTAGAATTCCTATGGAGTGGAATATCTTCAGTGGATGCACCCTCTGCTTTCCCCTTCAACCATGACATATGGGCTCGGGCTGTGGCGCAGGCTGGAGAGCAGCTGCAATGAATCACTGCAATGAATCACTCTGACCAGGAGGTCATGAGTTCGAGGCCTGCTCGGAGCCTATGTTTGTCTTGTCTTTGTTCTATGTTAAAAGGCATTGAATGTTTGCCTATATGTGTAATGTGATCCGCCCTGAGTCCCCTTCGGGGTGAGAAGGGCGGAATATAAATGCTGTAAATAAAATATGTTACTTCCAAGTTCTTGTGATAACATGAAGACTGATTCACCCAGGAAATAGCATTTGATATTGCAGGCTCCTAGGTTTGAGAGGTTTGTTTGCCAGTGGTTTGGACAGTTTGTTACGACAGTTAAGTACAAATAGAACTGGAATGAACTCTATCTGTGACCTACAAAGACATCTGCTGCAGTTTACATTCATAGTTTCTGCCTTAAGAGAACTCTGAGGATTTGTTTCAATTATTCAAAAATAATCTCCAATTGAGAAACTGGGGACTTTTTCAAATGAAGCAAATGTGTCTGGAGTTCTGTGAAGGAAGCAAGAAAAAGATTCAACCACAGTGTACCAGCCACAGTATTTTTTTTCCTACTTTCCCTCCTTGTCCATAATATTCAGAACTATTTTGATGCTACCTAAAAGATTAGCTTTTTTAAATGAAGAAAAAATCTATTTGGTCACTGTTTACATTGTAACAATTGGACTAAGACTGCAAACCAAGGCTCAAAACGCAACTCAGCTCCTTCAAGGTCAAGCCAATCACTTCAAGGATACTATCCATGCATCTTGCCCTTGGCCGGCCCCTTTCCTTCAATTTTCTCCAGCATCATTCTCTTCTCCAAGCTTTCTTATCTTCTCATTATGTGGCCAAAGTACTTCATATATACGTGTATGTATACACATTCATATAAATAACATCTTACTGGAGTATTAGAAAAGCAGAAGACTCCTCTGCTGGAAAAGATCACCCTGTCCCCAGACAGACGCACACACGCACGCACACGCGCACACACACACACACACACACACACACAGATCAAGTTCAACTTGAAGCTGCAAGACTGGTAAAAGAGGAAATACCGCTAGAAACCTTCCTCGGGTTGATTAGCGTACATGCATTTGGTCTTTTCAAACACAAGGATGTGATATGACAGTAAAGATTTTTCATTGAAAAAAAAAAAACCCTGTAATGTTATGGTACAAAAGTGGTAAACTTTAGTTGTGTTCCCATTTTTCCTTTCTTCAAATAAGATCATTACAAGTTGGTGGGGGAGAAATTGACTAAGCATTTGCTCTCAATTTGATTTGAAGCAGATTATTATACTTGGAAAGCAGTTGGAATCTTGCTCTAGTGAAAGAAACATGTAAATAATCCTTGATTTTTTGTTGCATATGTAAGGCTGGAAAGTCACAGAAATTTGTACACATCAGTTTGGGTCTTATGGTTCTCTGTAGGTTGATAAATTGTTGGGGTAATTGTACTGTGGGTGGCAGGTTGTCTATGTATGTGTATGTGTATATGTTTGTAATGTGGATTGTGGGTATTGTATAATTTTAAAAGAAAACTTTATTTAATTTTTTTTAAAGATAAATTGTTGGCTGCATTTGCAGGAGTTGATGGGAACTAGGGTCCACAGGCTTTCTAACCCTGATTTATCCATGACCAGTTGTGCTGCTCAGACCCCATCACAGACCTGAACATTAAAATACATATTTTAAAAGACATACTTTATAAACCATTGGAGAGCAGTGAACTGAATGTGCAGCAGTCTGAAATTAATAGTGATTTGCCTGCTCTCTACAACCTATGCACACTGTTAACATTAAACTTATACTCTCATTAGACATTCCTTTGTCAGTAATGATTAGGAATATTAAGATACATTTCAGGATTGTAGTTTTTTTTAACCAAGAGACTTTCAAGGAAGCATATGTACACACACGCACAAAAATCCAACATTCATAAAACTATATGCCCTTTTATAGTGCATAAAATAACATTGCAGCAGCAGTGTTTTTTTCTGCTTTATCAGGTTACTCTAAATCAATGTAAAACTCAAGCAGATTTAGCCAGCAACTCGTCTACAGCCTATGCAAAATGAAAACATCAAGGATGTGGTGGAGATCTGAACTCTCTTTTCATTGGTTTGGCTGAAGGGATGTCACAGAAAACTGAAGCAGGAATGGTGGGCAAAGTTTTTTTGTTTTGTTTTTTTCGTGTCAGGAGCAACTTGAGAAACAGCAAGTTGCTTCTGGTGTGAGAGAATTCGCTGTCTGCAAGGACATTGCCCAGAGGGTGCCCAGATGTTTTACCATCCTGTGGGAGGCTTCTCTTATGTCCCTGCATGGGAAGCTAGAGCTGACAGACAGGAGCTCACCCCGCTCCCCGGATTCGAACCGCTGATCTTTTGGCCAGCAGTCCTGCTGGCACAATGGTTTAATCCACTGCACCACTGGGAGTGGGCAAAGTGATCGCAGGACTCAGGAAAAGGCAGAAATAGGCAGAAGTACCACCTCTGAGAATTCCTTGCCTGAAAAAAACCCTATGAAGCTCAAGGAGGTCACCATAACATAATAGGCAACTTGAAGGCACACAAGGGGATAGATTGAAAATATAATATGTGAGATGAAAATGTACCTTAGCATAAGAACAAAGTAAGAAGCAGAGGAGAAAGGAAAATACTGTATTCATTTCATTCTAAGACACCCACTCCCCATATAAGCATCTCTAAAAATTGGGTTTGTCTTAGAATCATAGGTGTGCGTGTGTATACACATACACATACATGCACCTTTTTTGTTGATGGTACTGAAATTAGTATGTGTCTTACAATTGATGGTGTCTTAGAATAGAATTAATAGAGTAAGTGGAGCTACAGAAGAAAGATTAAGGATGAAGTGGATGTGCAGTGATTTAATGTATGGAGGGGACGGAGGGCTCTGAAAAAAACGAATGACATAGGATCACAAAATATGAGGTGGAAAGGGAAGCCCGGAGAAGAGAAAAGACACGAAGAGATTGATGGAAGAGGGGACTAGAGAATTCCTGTCCTTTTCTGTGGCCCCTCTGATAGTACCTCTTCCCCCAAATATACCTGAGACGATTATCTAAAAGTTTTTGATAGTGCTTAAAGGTTGGCGCTTCAGTGGCTGAGTTTCCCACTAAAACAAATTGTGCCAGTGATGAAAGGATCAATCTATTTCAAAATGTTGCTGCTTGTTGGTTCATGACCCGCAGTGGAGTCATAAACCAATAAGTCAAGAAGTCATGATGTGTCATTGGAGTCAGCCTAAGAAAATTGTACACTAATTTTCAGATTTTGTATGTCATTATCAGTGTTTACTGTAAGCAGGGCAGGTTTTAAGAACAGGAACTATGCCAGATCAAAATAAAATTCTGGGATACCTTCTATCACTATATTTATTTGTAGTGTGCATTATGATATTCCTGTATCTCATTATTTACAGTTACAATATGATGAACTGTCAGCTAAATTCTAACAGGCGATTAGTTATAAAGCTCCATTAACACATATATTAAGCCTTGGATTTTTTTTAACTGACTAGGCAAAACAGACCACAGTTGCTTAATTTACGCTCTTAAAATTCTCATTTGTAATCCACAAGGCGTTCTCAATATTCCTAGTGAATACTAAAATTTACTTGGCTAATAAGTATACACATTGCTGGTAAACAAAAATAATAAACTCTGCAAATACCTTGGATATGCATATGTTTTAAGTGCTAATTTGGTATCTCTAGGGGCTCATTCAATGATTTATCCTTATCTTTTCAACTTGCATAATTCTTATAAATCTTTCAAGTGATAAACCTTCGGTACTTAAAGGGAAGGATGTCTGAAGAAGAAAGAGATTCAGAGTACATTTACTTTTTTTACTATTTTTTTGCCTCGCTTGCTATTTTTATCTTGGTTCTTTGTATTAAAGGAATTGAAGAGAAGAAAAAAGACTTCAGGAAGCTAGTAATTAATCACACGATAAAAATCCATGGAGATTTGAGACTGATGAAGTCGGATCAAGGTTTATTAGACTGCAGTAGAGTATGGGCTATGAACTGGATGTACACTGAAAGCTGTAAATACCTTTTTCCTTTTTTGACATATAATGAATGATCATACAAAATGATAATGTTCAGAATCCTGATGAACTAATTTAAAAGAGTGGAAACCATGCTTTTGACAAGTAATGTGTAAACAACAAGAAAATCAAGAGACTCTAGCAACACTTTAAAGTCTCACAGATTTTATGTGGCATACATTTTGCTGGACTGCAGCCCCTTTCATCTTATGAAAATGAGCCGCTGTCTACAAAAGCTTATGCCAAATAAATCATGAGAGTCTTTAAGGTGACACTAAATTCTTTGTTGCTTGTATTGCAATGGGCTACTATGGTTATACCTGAGGAAATGTATGCAAATGTATTTCCATATATAGATTAGATGTGGGTGGAGCCCCCAATGGCGCAGCGGATTAAACCATTGAGCTGCTGAACTTGCTGACTAAAAGGTCGGCGGTTCAAATCTGGGGAGCGGGGTGAGCTCCAGCTATTAGTCCCAGCTTCTGCCAACCTAACAGTTTGAAAACATGCAAATGGGAGTACTGTAGATCAATAGGTACCGCTCCGGCAGGAAGGTAATGATGCTCCATGCAGTCATGCCAGATACATGACCTTGGAGATGTCTACAGACAACGCTAGCTCTTTGGCTTAGAAATGGAGATGAGCACCAACCCCCATAGTCGAACACAACTAGACTTAATGTCAGAGGAAAACCTTTACCTTTACCTTATTAGATGTGGACTGATTTTGAGGACATATGTTTAATTTACATGAATGTGCAACATAGAACAGCTTAATAGAAAGCGCAAGAGTTGTACCAGCAGCAATGAGTTTCTTAGTATCCATGGTCAGGTTGTGCCATCTTCCTAACCATGAGTTTTGCATCATTGAGGCATCTCATTTACCATGCAGCAAATGAACAAATAAATATGTTCAGTCCCATGGTGATGATGTCCTTTCCAGACTCTCACATCTTACATGTAAGATTATAAATCAATGAAATGCGGTAGATTATTGAACTGGTCTTCTTCGACACCACTGGCATCACTAGGAATATGTGAATTATATCAAATTATGCCACCAGAGTGGGTTTTATTATTTCGTGTCAAAAGCATTGCATAATAAATAAGTTTAAAAGCGATAAAATAAAGGAATCACAAACAGCTAAATAGTTTTGGATCAAAAGCGGGCAACAGCAATTGCATTGTCCGTAGCTTTAAACAACTCCTCCTCCATGCATGAGGCAGGGCATTGTGGGCAAGCATACATATGAGGAGTTGTTTGTTCAGCTCCATAGTCACACAAGGTGGAAGATTCCTCCAGGTAGTGCCATCTTACCAGGTTGTCTTTTGATCTGCCCACTCTGCTTCTCAGTCTGTTTAGGGATTTCCAAATTGCCAATTCTTGGTTTGCCCCTGGAGGCAGACCCTCATGGGGGGCCATCCAGTTGGGATTGCCTGGTTTAGCTGCCCAGAGGGATACTCTTACTGTTGTTGGAGGAACATCAAGAGGAGTGATGGTTCTCCTGAAGCTTTTCCTTGATTTGAGTCTATTGGGAGGGGGCTTATAGTCATGCAGTGGATTGCTTTCACAATGTACAACTTTATTTCTCTCACAGTTAGCAGTAACTTCCCGTCGCACATCGGGGGGGGGGGGGGCAATGCCATCTAGCTTATAGAGTTTATCAACAGGTGTAGGTTTAAGGCATCCTGTGATTATTTTACATGTTTTGTTCAGTGCTATGTCCACCTGCTTCGCATGGGCAGACTTGTGCCAAACAGGACAGGCGTATTCTGCAGTTGAGAAAGACACGGAAAGAGCCTCCTCGAAGACTGAGTAAATCCAGTTGGGCTTCCCCTGGGCAACGTTTCTTGTAAACGGCAAATCTTTCCAACCCAAAAGCATTGCATTGCTTTTAAACCAGAGTGGGTGACACCAAATAACTATAACTTTTTTTGGTATGGTGTTTCAGCATAAATGTGTTTTTTTATATACATTTCCCTTCAATTAGATATAAGCACATAAACATTTTTTGTAAACCCAGCTTACATTCAGGACATCAGTATATCTACAAGACTAAAACTTTATGTCAGTTTATTTGTTGAACCTTTTAATGCACGTTGGGCAGAGCTATCATGGTCACCCAATTATAATGACAATTCAAATCACTCGGTTTCCCCTGCACATGCTGTTATTTTCGTTGCTAGTGGATTTTTTACAGTTGCTGATTCTCTCACATTTTCTGGTATTTTAGCTGCAATATTGTTGTGTAATCTAATATGGGAGGAGGTCCATGAGTTACCACATTAGGTGACACTAGCCCTCCTACTAGAACCAGGTACTAGTCTATGTCATGCAATGAAATGCATGGGATGGCCTTGTCTCTTTCATATCAAGTTAACTCAAAGAAATGTTACACAGATAAAATGCAGTGGAAGAGAGTTACACCTGCTATTTTTGGTTTATTGGAGGAAAACATTCCAGTTAACCAACTCTTTAAATGTTTTGAACACAATGGCATGGAAAACAGGAAGACAGTAACTCTAGTGTTTCCTACCTAGAGACAGTCTACCAAATGTTGATTGTTTTCTAGAAACGTGCACATTCTGCATCAAGATGTGCAATATTTATGTCTGTATTTGCATAAACATTAAACAGTTAATTAAAGAGCAAAACAAACTTGCTGGCTAACCAAAGCCAGAATTCAAATTTATGTAGCTTTTATGATGACTGAAGAAGACAAATCCAAATTAAAAAACTGAGGACTTTATGGTCAAAATCCACATTATGGTTTGCATCAAGGGAGAGAAACATGTTGCTCTCAATATTCCCCACCATTCAATATGTTGGACATCTAAAAGGCTGCATAAATATCACTGACAGAATCATAGAATCAGAGCACTATAGGGTTGGATGAGACCACAAGGGCCATACAATACAATCCCTTTCCTCTCATCCCCTATAATATAAACTAATGTTAGTTTTTATCATAACCTCTTATCTTTTTACAACATTAGCATTTATGAATTTACTGCTGAACTTTAGAAAAAAAATTGTGTTCAAAGATAAATGAACATTGGCACAGGATACCCTAGCAAAACAAAATACTTTTCCAGTGCTCGATTTGTTCAGCCAAGAAACAACCATTGCTCGGTATGATATATTACTAAGCACAAGTTACATGATATTGTTTGAAGCTGAATAAGCAAGATAAATGGAAAATAATACCTCAAGACTTTCTGGTAGGTTTGTTTTATGCTTCTATTTTACTTTTCTCCTTAGGGACAAGTTCAGATGTGATCTCACTGACATTCAGGCACTTTCTAAATTCTTCACTAAAATGTATTGCTATTGCATAATTGTAATATTATACATCCATGCAAGTTGATGGGACATCTGCATATAGAAACCATGATGGGAAAGCCCACTATATATGTTTTATTCGTCATGTGGACTATGGTTGTGGGGAATCTATAAGGAGCAAAGGGAAGCTAATCATCTTTTAGCAGGGTGCTGGTTAAGTATATTAATGATATTTTGATGACACAATGTAATTGTGATGCAATATGGTTTCAGCACAATCAGTACCATTGATTTCACGAGGTGCTAAATATTACCAAGTGCAGTTTTGAACCATTCATGATTTGGATTCCATCAATGTATATAGAGTTCAGTGAGATATTGTTGGATAATTTCACACATTTCAAGTAGTGCCCATTTTTATAATTGTGCTAGTGTGATCCCATGTATGGCAATTTTAGTCCGATATTTTGTCAGTCCATTTTGTATTGCTCTCAGGGCACTTCTCACTACCAGAACCACAATTATTTTATTTTACCATTCATTTTCTGAATGATTGATAGTCCAACACTTTTGTAGATCACATCAAGTAAATTCTCTGCTGTTATTTTTCCCTACTTTCCCCCGGAACTGTGATATCAGATAAGTTACAAAACTTGAAACAGATACAGATAAAACATATATGAATGAAAACAAAGCACCACTGTCTTTATTACATCTGTCTGAATGGGTTTGAACATAGGCAAAGTGTACGTTTAGAGGCACTAAGAAATTAAAGACATTAGGAACACTGGAGGCTAGTCATGCACCTGGTGTAGACAGATAGCTTTCTGAGGCTGAAAGGGAAAAACAAGCATACAGTAAGTCCTGTACGCCTGGTTCCTGGGGCCGCCATGGATACCAAAATCTGTGGATGCCCAAATCCCATTATACACAATGGCCTAGTAAAATGGTATTCTTATATAAAATGGCAAAATCAAGGCTTGCTTTTTTGGAATCTTAAAAAAATTATTTTCAAGTTGTGGATGATTGAATCTATGGATACAGAATCCATAAATATGGAGAACTGACTGTACAAATAAACGTGCGGGCATTTGGCTATAGCCCAGTGCATACCAAGAAAGGTAGCTAAATACTTTTTCTTTGCTATTTGTTCTGCAATTTCATGTAAGGGCAGAAGAAAGAAGGAACAAATCAACACGTTTTATCATACAATAGTCTCACTTATCCAACCTTCGCTTATCCAATGTTCTGTATTATCCAACGCAGTCTGTTTTTTAGTAGTAAATGTTTTTGTAGTCAATGTTTTGAATGTGCTAAAATCTTAAATACAGCAATTACTACATAACGTTACTATGTATTGAACTGCTTTTTCTATCAGTTTGTTGTAAAACATGACATTTTGGTTCTTAATTTGTAAAATCATAATGTAATTTGATGTTTAATAGGCTTTTCCTTAATCCCTCCTTATTATCCAACATTTTTGATTATCCAACGTTCTGCCGGCCCGTTTATGTTGGATAAGTGAGACTCTACTGTATTTGCTTCATATATCCACACAGGCAATGAATATATAGGGCAGGTCATCAGTAAAGCAAGAAATAGGGAAATTCTACAAGTGTTACTCTTTGGGAATTCTTTTACATAACAGTTGGACTTTAACCTTTGAAGAATCTGGTATTACTATAGTAGTATCCCAACCGACATATCTTATTATGGTTTATGAAAACTGTAGAACCTGAAGTGGTAATGGAGAGCAAACATTTTTCTTCTCTATAATTCTGCTGATAGGATTTTTTAAAATGCAATTTGCACGCTGTGTAACATTTTCTTTTGCAGAACCTTGAAGTTTGAATCATAGTTTCTTTTGAGAAAGCTCACATTTTGCAACTAGTAGTAGATGACTGTAATTTTATTTTTAATTGCACAGTCCAATGTGTTTTTTTCTTGGTGACTTGGTTTTTAGGCCTCCTTCTGGGATTACCTGGGGCACTGATTCTGAAAATTGCATTGAATAGACCACATAACCTCTACGTTTTTTAGATATAGTTATCATGATTTTCTATGGGAAAGCAGATGGTGACTGGTATATGACATATGTTCTGTATCTCAAAAATTAGAGTTGATAGGGGAAAAACGGTGTAAATTTTGGAACCAGGAAGTCAAATATACCCAGAAACAAGTCTAACAGTCAAGGCACCAAAATATGTTGGCCAGTGCACAAACCCCTGCTTGTTTATTTGAAGTGCATTCAAAATAGATGGCACTGGGTGCACCATTTATGTAAACAGAGATAACAAATGGAGCACTTTCCTGGAAGTGTGCAACCTTGACATTTTATTGGGTTCCATAGCTCAGATTTCAAAGAGAAAACAGGGATTTTTGGGTGCCTCTTTTGTGGCTCTCAGTCAGACTTTTTGGTCTTTCCCTTTTCCAATGCACTTGATATTCTCTTACTTCCCCCAGTAGACCAGCAAGAGAATGACATTTGAGCTGAAAAAGAAAACAACTTGATAATAGACATTTCTTCTAGTCATTTAACCACACTCTCACTTGATGACAGTGTAGTAAGAAGATTAGACAACACAGCAAAGCTTTCCACACATTTTGTGTTGGTGACATACTTTTATTATTTTCAAAAATATATGCTATGCAAGGTGATTACAGACATTTCCAAGATTTTTGTCATATCCCCTTATGTTTGCCGGACACACCTACACACTGCAGCCCACACGAAGTTTGAAAAGCTCTGCCATAGAGGGTACTTTATTAATAAGGAGATTGGGTTGCTGTGAGTTTTCCGGGCTGTATGGCCATATTCCAGAGGCATTATCTCCTGACGTTTTGCCCACATTTATGGCAGTTATCCTCAGAGGTTGTGAGGTTTGTTGGAAACTAGGCAAGTGGAGTTTATATATCTGTGGAAGGTCCAGGGTGGAAGAAAGAACTTTTATCTGTTGGAGGCAATTGTGACTGTTGCAATTAATCACCTTGATTAGCATTTAATAGCATTGCAGTTTCAAAGTCTGGCTGCTTCTTCCTTGGGGGAATCCTTTGTTAGGAGGTGTTAGCTGGCCCTGATTGTTTCATGTCTGGAATTCCCCTATTTTGTTCTTTATTTACTGTCCTGGTTTTAGAGGGTTTTTTTTAATACTGGTAGCCAGAGTTTGTTCATTTTCATGTTTTCCTCCTTTCTGTTGAAATTGTCCACATGCTTGTGGATTTCAGTGGCTTCTCTGTGTAGTCTGACATGGTGGTTGTTAGAGTGGTCCAGCATTTCTGTGTTCTCAAATAATATGCCGTGTTCAGGTTGGTTCATCAATGCTCTGCTATGGTCGACTTCTCATGTTGAATTAGGCATGTTCTCATGCCTTTCATGTTCCTGGATTGGTGTTTGGGCAATGCTGCTGCGTTTGGAGGTCCCTATGTAGATTTGTCCACAGCTGCCTGGTATCCGATAGACTCCTGCAGAGGTGAGAGGATCCCTCTTGTCCTTTGCTGAACGTAGCATTTATTGGATTTTCTTGGTGGGTCTGTAGATAGTTTGTAGGTTGTGTTTCTTCATCAGCTTCGCTATGCAGTCAGTAGTTCCCTTGAACACTTTTCCTCTGGGTGGATCTTTGTCTTTACTCTCATGGCCTGTTCTTGGTGTTGCAGCTCTTCTGATATCTGTGGTGGAGTATCCATTGGCCTGTAGAGCCCAGTTTAGGTGATTCATGTTGCGATATGTAAGAAATAATTTAATGTGTGTGTGTCAATTGCAAAATAAGATGCATGAAGCTGATTGGTTGAGCCATGTCTGGAAAGCTGGTAAGCCTGGGAGTTTTTGATACGGTTGCAATTTTGTTCAGGTTTCAGCTAAACAGGATCAATGACAGTTGGAAGAGAGAAGCTAGAGGGAGACAGAGTTTGGAGTGTGCCTTTGCTTCATGAGCTGCTTGAAGGAATTTATCCACATGGACAAAGGAAAGACTATTTTAAATCTCTCATAAAAGAACATTATGTGAGTTAGTGCCACTGAGCAGTTCGATCTTGAGGTCCTGATAATGACTGAGTTTTTCCTGTTTTTCATCAATTCGACTGTCACCTGGTATGATGACATCAATAATCCAAACTTTTTTCTTTTCCATAACCATAAGGTCTGGTGTTGTATTATTATTATTATTATTATTATTATTATTATTATTATTATTATTATTATTTTATTATTATGACAAAGCAAACAAGATAGATATGCTGGATTTCATATCACAAAATCACAAGTTGAACACTTCCCATGTGTCTAGGACTGTGTGATGTATTATTATTATTATTATTATTATTATTATTATTATTATTATTATGGTGCTGTTTCCAAGCTTTGTTTGGCCAACACGCCAATTGCAACATCCACACTTGCCGCAAACAGACAGTGGTTCCCTTGATGTAGGGTAAGAACAATGAGATTGATAGGGAAGTTGTCTGTAAACCGCCATGACTTGGGGAGGGAACTGATGGAAAATTTAAAACAGAAACAAGACAAAATAAACAAAAGGGAATGCCTGAATAGTAAGCATCTCCCACTCTTTTTTCTTCTTGTTAAGTTTATTATTATCATTTTCTTTTTAAACAGGGTTGGTAGCATGGCGTGTTCTTGGAGATGTAAGGTGGGGAGGAAGGAAGGGAGCCAAGGCTGCTGCTTCTTTTTTGCAAACCCATTGGCTGACAGGCAGGGACGAGGCGGAGTGTGTCACAGAGAGAGAGAAAGAGCTTGTCTTGGGAAAAGTGTGCTTTCTCTGGAGGGGGGGGAAGCACGAGCGCAGCGTCTCTCTCTCGCGACGTCTGGGAAACATGTAATGAGATAAATCCCTCCCAACAATAAATAAAGAAAAAAAAGAGGAGAAGAGATGGGGGTGGGGGGAGAGAGAGAGTGTCAGAAAGAGAAGAGGGAGGTCCTTCCTGGGGCGGGTGGTCCAGTTGGAGAGAGAGAGAGAAAGAAAGGAGTGACGTCACCGGACAAGCCCCCCCCCCTCCTCCTTTACACAAGAACGCAGAGGGAGATTGCAAACCGGGCTCCGCGCGCTCTGGCTCGTGCGTAACGCGCGCGCGCGCGGGGGAGAGCGCGTCTTTTCCCTCACGGGTCTCTCCTCTTCCTCTTCTTCCTTTCTCTTTAGTCTGTGGTCTAAATTGCGAGGGAAAGCAATGCGGAGCGGAGGCTGGCTGCTCCCTTAAATTTCCCTCAAGGGCTCCTCTTGCCCCGATAGAACTCTCAACCTGCTCACTTCTCCTTTACCTTTTATTCCATAGCCAAAAGCCTTTTTTTTTTCCGCGCGCGCGCACACACACGGAACACTTCTTCTCTCCGGGCCAGGCTTCCAAGAGGATTTGGGTTCCTGTGAGTTTTTCGGGATGTATGGCCATTTTCCATAAGCATTATCTCCTCACGTTTTGTCTACAACTGTGGCAGGCATCCTCAGACGTTGTTGAGATCTGTTGAAAACTAGGCAAGTGAGGTTTATATATCTGTGGAAGGTCCAGGATGGGAGAAAGAACTCTTGCCTATTTGAGGCAAGTGTGAATGTTGCATTTAGCCACCTTGATTAGCATTGAATTGCATTACAGCTTCAAAGCCTGGCTGTTTCCTGCCTCGGGGGGATCCTTTGATACGAGGTGTTAACTGGCCATGGCTGTTTCGTGTCTGGAATTCCCCGGTTTCCAGAGCATTGTTCTTTATTTGCTGTCGTTTTAGGAGTTTCCCCCCCACTTTTATTAGCATTGAAAAGCCTTGTAGCTTCAAGGCCTGGCTGATTCCTGCATGGGGGAATCCTTTGTTGGGAGGTCATTTTCATACTAATCAAGGTGATTAATTGCAACGCTCATACTGGCCTTCAACAGACAAGAGTTCTTTATCCCACCCTGAACCTGGGCCTTCCGCAGATATATAAACCTCCTTTGCCAAGTTTTCCAGTATACCTCACAACCTCCGAAAATGCCTGCCATAGATGTGGCCAAAACGTCAGGAGAGAATGCTTTTGGAACATGGCCATGCAGCCCGCAACACTCACAGCAACCCAGTGATTCTGGCCATGAAAGTCTTCAACAACACATTGAAGAGGATTGAACCATAACACTAGTCCTCATAAATAATAATGCATTGTAATAAAAAGCAAACGCCATACACGGGGCAGAGATTAGGAGGAGGCAGCAGAAGGATGAGCATCCCTCTTAGTTTCAGCCAGCCATGCCAAAAGGAGACCCTACTGCTCTTCTTCCAGGGAAGAGCTTCCTCCCCTTCTTTCTTTTTGTTCCCTTTTCCATTTCCCCCTTCTCCCAACTTGCCCTTTGGTGTTGCACTGTGTGGGGAAGCAAAAAAAGTGGGTTGCTCTGAGTTTTCCGGGCTGTATGGCCATGTTCCAGAAGCATTCTCTCCTGACATTTCGCCCACATCTATGGCAGGCGTCCTCAGAGGTTGTTGAGGAAGCTATGCAAGGGAGATTTATATATCTGTGGAAGGTCCAGGGTTGGAGAAAGAACTCTCGTCTGTTGGAGGCAAGTGTGAATGTTGTAATTAATCACCTTGATTAGCATTTAATGGCCTTACCAGCTTCAAGACCTGGCTGATTCCTGCCTGACGGAACCCTTTGTTGGGAGGTGTTAGCTGGCCCTGATTGATTCATGTCTGGAATTCCTGTTTTCAGAGTGTTGTTCCTTATTTACTGTTCTCATTTTCCAGTTTTTTAAATACTGGTAGCCAGTTGTTGTTCATTTCCATGGTTTCTTCCTTTCTGTTGGAATTGTCCACATGCTTGTGGATTTCAGTGGCTTCTCGGTATAGTTTGACGTGGTTGTTAGAGTGATCCAGCATTTCTGTGTTCTCAAATAATATGCTGTGTTAAAGAGGATTGAACCATAACGCCACTCCTCATTATAATCATCATCATCATCATATATCTATCTTTTCTATACACATAATCAGAGTGGAAATCCATGCGTGCATGTGGCACAGGTGTCCATTTACACAGACATGCTCCCGCCTCCACAAACAGCTACAACTCCCAGTGCTGCGGAGCCACCAAAGGCATTCCCTCCATTACAGGTTATTGCGAGTGCCATGAACATGTCCAAGAATCCTGCCAATGTCCTTCACAAACACCATACTGCCCCCCACCCAAGTGAAGGCTTTTATGTGGGGACAATTTCAGCCTAGATTTTCTGTTTGTCCTCCACCAAAGACACCTCCTAGTGTTCCTTTCTCTCTCCATTGGTGTGGAATTTGCATGACCCCACCCACTGCCTCTCCCTTAACCCTTCCTTACTCTTTTCTATGGCACACAGTGAACAGAGGAATCGTTCTGCAACTGAACATACTGGAGGGGTTTGGGGGACTGACTCAACACGATGGAAGTTGTAGTTCACCCTGCATCAAGAAACAGCACTGTGACCCCCACCAACAGTAGACCTGGACCACATTTGGCACACACAACCCCCCATGACCGACTGAACATACTGAAGGGATTTGGGAGGAATAAGCCTTGAAATTTGGGAGTTGTAGGTACCAGGATTGATAGTTCACCTGCCGTCATAGAGCACTCTGATCCACACCAACAATGGACCTAACTTGGCACACAGAACCCCCATGGGAAACTGAACATATGGAGGGATTTTGGGGTGTGTGGAACTGACCTGCATTTCTGGGAGTTGTAGCTCACGCACAACTTTATGCATTTCGTAAAATATAGAAATGACTGTTTCAGATAACCCGGGTACCCAAGCTAGTACATAAGGCCTGGGCAAACTTGGGCTGTTAGGAATTGTGGGAGTTGAAGTCCAAAACACCTGGAGGGCTGAAGTTTGCCCATGCCTGGTCTAGATCCAGGGAAGTCATGCTACCCCTCTATTCCACAACTGGAATACAGTGTCCAGGGAAATGTTGACAAGCTGGAAGGTGTCCAGAGGAGGGCGACTAAAATGATCAAGGGTCTGGAGAACAAACCCTACGAGGAGCGGCTGAAAGAGCAGGGCATGTTTAGCCTGCAGAAGAGAAGGGTGAGAGGAGACATGATAAAAGGTAAAGGTATGACTTTTTACCTAGTCATAATTAGGAGAGAGCAAGCTTGTTTTCTGCTGCCCTGGAGACTAGGGCACGGAACAATGGCTTCAAACTACAAGAAAGGAGATTCCACCTGAATATTAGGAAGAACTTCCTCACTGTGAGAGAGAGCTGTTCAGCAGTGGAACTCTCTGCGGCTGAGTGTGGTGGAGGCTCCTCCTTTGGAGGCTTTTAAGCAGAGGCTGGATGGCCACCTGGGGGGGTGCTTTGAATGAGATTTTCCTTTTCGTGGCAGGGGGTTGAACTGGATGGCCCATGAGGTCTCTTCCAACTCTACGATTCTATGGTTTTAAGCAGAGGCTGGATGCGATTTGAATGCGGTTTTCCTGCTTCTCAGCAGGGGTTGGACTGGATGGCCCATGAGGTCTCTTCCAACTCTAGGATTCTATGATTGTGTGAGTGAGCGCGGCTTGCTGAGCAGCCTCCAGACCAGAGTTGCAATTGCAAAGGGGGCAAGAAGAGGAGCGAGGAAAAGGAGGAGGAGGGGAGGGGAGCAGAGAGCAGAGCGAGAGGCAGCCAGAGAAGCAGCGGCAGCAGCAGCCTCCAGGAGAGCGGAGGAGAAGAAGAGGGAAGAAGAAGAGCCGGCGAGAGGAGAAAGGAGTAGGAGAAAGCAAGCAAGCAAGCGGCGGCTCTGGCTCTCCGTGCGAATGCCGCGGACTCTTCTCTCCCACTTTCCCGCCTCCGGGGGAGCCGGACCCGTCTGTACAGCTTGGGTTTTGGATTAAATCCGGCGCCCGAGAGGCGAGCGACAAAAGCAGCAGCAGCAGGAGCAGGAGGAGAAGAAGAAGAAGGGAGAAGCAGGAGAGAGAGGAAGCCAAGGCGGCGGTGGCAGCACTTGCAAGAGGAGGGAAAGAAGGAGACGAAAAAGGCGGCAGGAATCACAACAATAATAGTAACAATCCCGCTGAGACGAAGGACTTGGTCAGCGGCGGCGTTGAGGCTGCTGCTGCTACTGGGAATAAAGGGCTGCCAGCATGACCAGGTAATAATCGCCTCCCGCCTCGTCCTCTCGTTTTTGACCCATTTCTCCCCTCCTTGCATGCAGAGGTGTCTCAGGGACAGCCGTAGGCTTTGCTCCCCTCCAAACATCCTCCAGGCTCCTTTCACCAAGGATGGGGCGACTCGGGCTTTCTTATCCCACAGTAAAGCCCAGCCTTTGAGGAGGCTTTGGGTGCATCTCCGCTGTGGGAAATGGATGCAGTTTGGGCGCCGCTTGGACTGTCCTTGCTCTGTGTTATGGCATCAGGGATTGTTGTAGTTTTAGTTTGACAAGCCCTTGAGCCTCCTCTCTCAGCCTCACCAAACTACACAATTTCCATTATTCCATAGAGTCCATTCAACGCTGCATGAATTCAGCAGCGTGGATGCACTCTTAAGAAAAAGGGAATTGGATGGTTTGGAGTATTATCCTTTGCTTAGTGTCCAGAGTGAGAGGAGTCTATATATAACTGGGTTGCTGTTGAGTTTTCCGGGCTGTACGGCCATGTTCCAGAAGCATTCTCTCCTGACGTTTCACCCACATCTATGGCAGGCATCCTCAAAGGTTGTGAGGTTTGTTGGAAACAAAGCAAGGGAGGTTGATATATCTGTGAAAGGTCCAAGGTGGGAGAAAGAAGTTTTGTCTGTTGGAAGTGTGAATGTGGCAATTAATCACCTTGATTAGCATTGAAAAGCCTTGCACCTTCAAATCCTGGCTGATTTCTGCCTGGGGGGAATTCTTTGTTGGGAAGTGTTAGCTGGCCTTGATTGTTTCATGTCTGGAATTCCATGTTGTTCTTTATTTACTGTCTTGATTTTAGAGTTTTTTTAAAATACTGGTAGCCAGTATTCCGCCTTTCTGTTGAAATTGTCCACGTGTTTGTGGATTTCAGTGCCTTCTCTGTGTAGTCTGACATATGGTTGTTAAAGTGGTCCAGAATTTTTGTATTCTCAAATAATATGCTGTGTCCAGGTTGGTTCATCAAGTGCTCTGCTATGGCTGACTTTTCTGGTTAGATTAGTCTGCAGAGCCTTTAATGTTCCTTGATTCGTGTTCGGGCAATGGTAGCCAGATTTTGTTCATTTTCATGGTTTCCTCCTTTCTATATATACTTCATGGATGTGCAAAAAGGCAGTGATGTTGTTGATGGTTGAGCCCCCAGTGATGCTGATCATCCCACAGGGAAGCAAAGGAGAGAGGAATCCTACTGAATAAAGCTGTTGATACTGGTGTCTGGATCCCCACAAAGAGCCCACAAGTCCAAAGGGAAAGGGCTCATTTGTATTATTTCTAGAGGAATCAAGGGAAGGACTTATGCTCCTGGGTCTGCAGGATCTGCAGGGTATTTGTGGCAAACTTCTTTGATCTTTGCTCTCTCCTCTTAGAAGGCAGCGCTGCTGACTCCTTTCATGCAGCTTTCTTGGATTTCCAGATTGCTTCCTAAACATTTTGTGCTGGGTTTTATTTTGACTGTTTGCTCAGCTTATCTCCTCATAATCCGGCTGCCCTATAAGTCAAGATCACTATAGATAGACAGCTCTTTTTGCCCTGGTTTTGTTCTTTCTGTGGTTTGGTTTCCCTACAGGTTACTTTGGAGGAGAACTGTGTCACTGCCATTCATCCGTCCAAGATCTTGTGTATGTTTTCTAATCCCTTCAGAAGTATATTTATTTATTACTAACTTCTATGCGGCTTGATTTTACATATTTGATGGGTTTTGGGGGAGAGTGTTCATCTCAGTGGCATCCCTTGAGAGTTGGTGCAGTATTTCAGCATGGGATGAGCACTGGTTTTGTGTTGGGATTTATTCCTATGTTCATGGTTAAGGTGGTTTTTTTGGTGCCTGTAATTTTGTAAATAACATGGGAAGTTGTGATAGTGACCTTTGGGTCAGCTGCTTTTGGGAAGTCCTCAGCATGGACAAAATCGTGTTTTTGTTTTTAAACAAGGGCATCCTCTTCCCCCTTAACCTTGGCATTATGTTAACGGGCAGAAAGTGTTTGTTTTTGATGTCTGCTAGAAGGCTTTTGGTGTTTGATGTTCTCAGTTTGAGATGTAAATTAAACTTTAAAGAGGTAGTAGAAGGTTGTTTTTTTTTTTTTGTGGGAAGGAATACAGCTTTGTCACGACAAGTATAAACCTTAGAAGGGAACCCAACTAAAGGTCTGCTCTGAAAATAATTGATCAGATGTACCTGCTTTTAAGGAAAGCTGCTTATTGTTTCATCGTAGCTTGCTTAAATTAACTCTCATGAGATCTACTGTACTGCTATTTCAAACATGAAATTGATAGTCTGGTCAGTGCAGTAAGTTCAGCTGTCGAATTCTGCCCTACTAGATTGTTTTAAACATCGGATTTGTTTCCTACACGGTATGTTGAAGATCTGGGTCTTGTAGTCTTTTACAGAGAAGGAAGAGAGATAGATGTAATTGGATATTCTTTCCAACAGTATACCGTCACTTGTAGAGGCAAGAAAGAATATATTTATAGGCGCTTTAAATTCAGAATGTTATATGGTTTGTGTACTTCCTATTTAAATACAGAGATTTTTAGCGAAGTAGAATACTTTTGTTTTTAAGATGGTGCTAAGAAATGTTTGTGGTTTGTATGTGCTTTGCCAGGAATTCCACTTAGACATAACTATAACATGAAGATGTAGCACTGAGATTTTAAATTGCAGGCAGTGTTTTTAAAAGACTTGCCTTTTTATTTGTCCAACCTATTAAACCTGAAAGATTAATAAATAGTGGCATGAGGTAAACATTGTATTGTGGTTGTTAAATTTGTAAAGATGGTGCTAGGAGAGTGGAGTGTATGTGTGCATTTATATACAGGGAGATAATGTGTGTCATGATTTTATTTTCAGTGCAATCTAATAGCTGTAAGTTGCACATATCATCAGCATGTACTTTCCATTTTTTTAAAGGCCACCCACAATTTGCACACTTGAATAGTGTCTGTAGTAGAACTTCAGAAGCTGAGAAAAGTAGGAATCACCCTTTTTGTCTGTTATTGTGAGCACTAAACCACTAGGGGCCTGTATAAACTGCTCTTCTTACACAGCAAATACCATTGTAGAAAATGCTCATGCTTTTGGTAGGAGGACATTTTTGTGCTGATACCTCAAACCCTAAAGGCTTAGTTAAGATTCGTTATGAATTGGTTAGGCTAACATTCCTGTAATGAAAAATAATTTTGATGTTGTTTCCCATTAGGAAATTTGGGGCATTAGTTTTCTTTGCTTTCCTTTGGAGTCAAGGAATAGTTTTGTTAAATGGAATCATGTTGAGGTCTATACATTTCTCATCTTTGGTCTCAGCACTATTAGCCAGTTACAAAAAAAGAAGGAAAGATACGGAATAGAGTGTGGCAGTGTAGGGTTAAAAAAAAAAGCAGATGAGGTCTGTCCTTCAGAAAGGATGGGTGTAGATTGATGGTATATTTAAATTAGTATTGTAAGTGTAGAAATGCCAAACTTGGGTCTGGAGTGTAGTTAGCATTTGTAGGACCAGGGCCGAAAGTACGGTACTCTATTTTTGAAAATTTGCACCAATTTAAAATGGATCATCCATGCCATTCTTGACAGATGTTAGACAATAGGGTCAAACATTCGTTCTCTGATTATCAGTTTTCAAACTGATAAGGGAGACCATTTGCACTGTGAAGCAGCTGATGCTTTTATGTATTCTCTTTGAACATGATATATGAAGTTAAAGGATTGCTATTTTTTGACAAAAGATAAATTAGAAGATTGTAAAGTGATTCATTGAAATTATAAGTCCAGTTTATTATTTATTTACAAGCACAGTTTCAAACTAGTAATAGATGGTCAGTTGCATTGTGAATCTTGCTAATGTGCCAAAAACGATTACCAGAAATCGATATATTATTTGAAAAAAAAATGTGCAGTATTTGTCTTTGTTTCTAAAATTCCTACTCTCTAGAAACATTTCCTCATTTTGTTAAATGCAAATATCTATTAATTTGGGGTACAAGAGCAAAAAACAGATAGAAACATATTTGCAGTTCAGAATATTTGAGGACTAATTCTGCTTGAACACAGATGACAAGGGCTATAGTTATTAGGCTTGACTAGTGCACAAAGACTTTTGAAGGCTTTTAAAAATTTTTATTTTCCAAGTAAAAGGAAATAGTAGTTTAAACAGGCTGATTTGGTGACAGTTAAAATACCAGCTTCCTGGCTTGTGCTTACTTCATCAGACTTCTTTATTGTCTTTTAAATTATGCTGCTGGCAAAACATAACTTTAAATTGGAAATGAAGTTTGAATTTCACATATGGAAGCAGTTCTTGATTTATTTGGGTTATATTTTATCGGAGACTCCTTAGAAATGTGAGCGACTGATCTTCATATGCTATCAGTGGAAAAAAAGGAGAAGGAATTATTTTTCTCTGATCTATTATATCAAGAGTTTCTGTAGAATACATGTGAGGAAATCTGGTGATGTGAAAGATCGTATGAGGGTACATTGACTGTAAATTCCTTTCCAACAAGGTACACTTGTTTGAGCTGAAGTTCATTTATAAGGTTTTGTCTGTACTAACTTAGTGGAAGATATTTTATCATAAACATATTGTCTCCCTGATAATGCCACTCAAGCTATGACTGATCACTGGCATCTCATAAAAAATGATCAATTGTTCACAGCTTACTCTTTAGAGTAAGGTGAGATATAGTAAAATCTATTCAAAAATTACTACGGTTTAGCAATGAAAAATAATATTACTTCATTTGCTACTTTTTACATGTACAAAATACCACAGATGTAAATTGAGTTCTGTTTTATCAAGAATGATAGAATTAGAGTCATCCATGGGCCATCTGTTTTAACCCTGTACTTCAGGGCAGGATATTCTATACTTAATGTACCCTAACAGATGCCTGTCCATCTTTCTGTTGGACTTCTCCAACAAAAATACCTATGCAGGTTATAATTTTTAAAGTATAAATTCCCTATTGGGTTCAGAAGGTAATAAGTCCATATCAAACCCTAGCATAAATATATATAAAATGTACAATTGTTCCAGAGTAAAATAGTGAATCGTGCACACAATTAACTCAAGTAAGCAGTTGAGTACTAAATATGAATAATTATAGAAAATTAAGGGTAGATTAGTATCCAAGTTTTATTCTAGAAAGCTGATACATATTTCACATACTTGCAAAAATCATTTCTGCTCTTACCAGTTCACTAAAAGAAATGAAAAGTTTTGATTTTAGAGATTGACAAATTTCTTCTTCCTGTGGTCAAACATGGTTAGTTTGTTTTATATTGATACTGTCAGTTAATACTTAAATTCTGGACTTTGAATAAAAGCAAAAGATGTTGCTTTGCAGATAAAGAAGTGCAGATCTCTTAACCAGTAGCTCAGCAAACACTCCTCTGACATGGTTAAAGTCGCTTGGTACACATTTTGGCCATAAATAATATATTAAATGTATTATATGAAATAGAGCAAGAAAATGTAGTAATCCCCAGATTATATCCTTTAATGCTCAGGGAAACATGTTTAAAAGTTCAGTAACTGGTGTGTATAATATGATTTTGTAGTTGGCCACATTTACTATCTTCTCACGCTAACTAATGACCCAGTATTGTGATAGTAAGAATTCAAATTTTAGGAAGGAGATAGTCACCATTTTCATTTACAGAATTTGAGATTCCTTCTGATGAAATCATAAATTGACTTTTGATTCATTAATGAGTCTTTGATTTTTGACATAATATTAGAATATAGATTATTAAAGTATTCTTCATCGGTAGACAATGTGAACGGGCTTGCAAAATTTGGAAAAATTGGCTACAGTCCAGTGAAATCAATAAGAGTTAAGGCATTTAACAGTGCAATTTATAACCCAATCTTACCATACTTACTCTGAAATAAGTCCTAGTGCAAAGTGCAATTTCATGTTTTTAACTTGTCAATATTAGAATTTTTGGCTCAACAAATTTGAAAGGTGAGTATTAATTTAAAAAGCAAACAATACAGATGAAAACAAAGAGCAGAAATTAAAATGGAAGTTTCTGAGATTCATTTTTAATTGTTTGAATACTGTGAATAAAGCTTAGAAAGCTGCTTAACTGTTGTCCAGTGCAGCTGTCTTTCCCCGAAAGATTAGATTTCAGGAGCAATGATGGATGTTGGATGCCTGTAGCCAGTTGTGGGGTTTGCTCTGAGGTCAATGGTACTGATGGAAGATAGGAATTTGCAGCCTTCTGTCTCAATGCCAACTCAACCAGTAGCATTTCTTAGAGATGAAAAAAATTAGAGTAGACACATGCAGTGCCGAGCTTATTTCAGTTTAATTCGGGAAGCCATTCATTTCACAAGCAAAAATACTGAACATAGCTGTGGATATACAGACCAGTGTTATTCTCTGATTCTGAAATGCTTAGTTTTCCTTCTGAATAAAATGATTACATGTCATTAAATTTTTATGGGTGTAATTATTATGAATATAGTTTCAACATAGCGTTCAGTTTTAGATGTGTGTAACTTCTTTCAAATTGTGTATTAATACAAATATTGATCTTTATTGTTGATGCTTTTAACTTAGCGGCAAAATGGAATTATGCATTACCAAAAGAACACATTTATTTCAATTATACAAGGTGCAAGTGGAACAACATATAGTAGATATTTAAAATACAAACGCACATCAGATATCTTAGGAAAGATACAGATTTTCCTCTTGTTACTCCATAGCCAAAGTCAATGTTAATGTGGTATGGTTACTAAGATCTGTGAACTGTGATTTGACTAAAGCATTGTTATTGCATAAAATGTGAAGGTAATCCTTTGAAGCTGAAGGGGACTCACAGCAAATGATGTAAGTGGTTCAAAGTAAACATTTCTGCATTAAAGAGAGCATTCAGTAAACCATTTGACATGTTGATAGTTAGTACCCCACAAATAAATAGATCAGCAACTTAATTTTCGTAAAGCTACATCATCTGAGGTCTGGTCCATTAAGAATATGGAACAGTGCCAAGTAGAAATGTATTCTGCTTTGTCAATGGCAGTTTTTCAAAAGATATGCATTGATGCATGTGTGTCTATAGATACTGCACTGTACCGCAGTGTGTATAATTGAGTACTTGTCACTTCAACAGGGACAACTTTGGATTTGGTCTTTAGTAAAGTGGTCTTTCATGCTGTTGCTATGGGATAGTGATAATTAATATTGTCTTCCAACATTAAGGACAGAGTCAGTGTTAGCCATCTTCAAGGAAACAAGATGGGAGCAAGGGCTTGGAGTTTGTGTTCGTGGTGCCCAAGGATGAGGGGTGCTGACACCAACCGTGCATCCAAGTTTCTTCTTACTATATAAGAATTTTTCCCTGGAGGGGAGTTAATTCCAAATAATTCCTAGAAAGTGAATATGTACCCTAAATTCCCTTCTAGAAGAGAAAAAGTATTTGAAAGTTCAAGGTTTTTGTTCCTATGTTAACTTATTTTACTTTGGAGATCTACATGACATGTTCTTCATCCTGAGTTATTTCCCAGGAACTCTTTCTATTACCCAGGATTTTCCATTCCTACTCCCCAGGTCAGTTTAAATTAATCCGGTGTTTTCCAAACTGAAATGTATCTCTACTTGGATGTTTGTCTGTATTACCCCGGAGGTAGTTAAGATGGCTTGTTACCAATAAATGCAACTGTTTTTTCCAGGTCACAGATTGATCAGATATCAAGCAGGGAAAAGAGAAATGTTTGTGCCCAAAGTGATCCTAATACTTAACTAGTGTAATATTGCTTAAGGCACTTATGTTCTTCAGACATATAACTCCTGAATTATAATAAGGAAGGGTCAATGGAAATCAAAGTCAGAAATTTTGTATGAATCTAGTTGTGACGTGATAAGTGGGAGAGGAAAGAAGAAAAACACAGGGGAGGGTAATGAGGGAAACATTCCAAGTCTTTTCCCCTTTCAAACAAACCCAAAGATAGTTGTGTGGTGAAAGTAAAATCAGCTCCTGTTGTTCTCAGTTATTAAAATTCAAGCCTGCTTATGCGTTCTTCATGGTTCTATCTTGGGCTCTATCTCTTAGTTACCCTGGAGTAGGTGGCATAATAAGGGGAACAAGGCTGTGTATGTAAATATATCCGTCTACATTATTCTGTAATGCATAAGCAAGTCAAGTCCTTGATGCAATTACAATATGAACCATTTTTCCATGGCATCTATGTTTCTTGATGTGTTACCATATTTTTATCAGTAACTGTGCAGGACAGAAAGGAGGTCTCTGAAAATATTAGTGCTGATCTAAGGATTTTTTTCAAGAAGCGAATTAAATGCTGAAACTGTGTGAGACTGTAAAGGCATTTTCTTGTTCAGTTTTGCTTATGTGGATTCAGTAATATATATCCACAAGGCAAGTCCTTGGTGCAGTCCTTGTCTTTCCTACAGTATCAGTAGGACTTCTTTTGGTGAGTTTAAAAAGTGGAACTGATGCATGGATTCCTTGTATAGGAAACAAATTTTTGTTTAGTGATTACATCTCAACCTTTTTGAGTTGTTAAATGCTTTTTAAGTGTTAAACAATTTCTGTATCTGAACTGTGACAGAAGATGAGCAACAGTGTTGTTGATTAGAATTTACAAAAAATCAACTTTGTATTAGTGACAAAAAGGAGTTGAGATTTTAAACAAAATGGAATGTGGGAGAAATAAAAAACTGTTGAGTTTGCTTCCTCAGGCCCAGAACGATGAGTATTTAATTCTTAAGTGTCCGAATATTGTTTCCTCTGCATGCAGTCACATTAATTGTGAATTTGCATTTTCGCCTCTTTCTTCATTCTGAGAGGTTCCCAACTGTTAACACCCATATGGCAAGGAGATATAACATAAACTTCTTCATTCTTTGTATACCTGTGTCTGTTCTTTTGGGGCAGTGCAGATGGGTGTGTGGGTTGGAGATTTCATTAGAATTCATTTTTTGACAACGTAAAGTTCATAAATTCTTTGTTTGTACTTAGGACCCAAAAAACATCAGGTTTATCCAAGGACAATAAAAACAAAGAAGGGATATATTTTACTCATCTTTCACTGTGGCGACATAGATTCTCAACTAATAAAAGTCTGATTTGGTCCAAGATCCAACAGTGTGTTTCCAACGACAGAAGCATCTCCATCGTCTAAAATGGAAGGGGAGTGAATCCTCCCAGGCTTGTAACAATTATGCAGATTTGGATCCTCATGAGGAAAGAATAAAGATATTCATAAAAAATAACTGAGAAAAGGAAACTAGGATCAGAAGCGGCAATTCTATGAGCTACCGTACATAGTTTTACCTAAGTCTACCAGAACGTACCAGATCCTATTTAATCTTGGAAGCTGAACAGGATCAGACTTGATTAGTACTTGGATGGGAGACCACCAATCAATATCAAGTGTTGCAGGTTATATTCCAGAGGAAAGAACTGGCAAAACCACCTCTACTGGAGAGTCCTGTTCTAAAACAATTCATCTTTTGCTCTTGTGCCAACGCTGTTAGTGCCCACATCATATTTACATCACAGACTACACGTCTGTATAGTCCTTACCTAAGAAATCCCTGCCAACAGGTGACTTGAAGGCACATACACAGAT
Source organism: Anolis carolinensis (assembly GCF_035594765.1). Lineage (NCBI taxonomy): Eukaryota > Metazoa > Chordata > Lepidosauria > Squamata > Anolidae > Anolis > Anolis carolinensis. The sequence continues at coordinate 239,124,855 of NC_085842.1, forward strand.
ACCGGTTACATTTTCCAAACATTTTGTCTTAACTATTTCATTTATCATTGAAAAAGAAATTGTTCTATAATGTATTTTGCCCAGTTTTACTGAAGAAAAAAGAGCTTCAGATGAAACTCATAAAACATGCTACTCCCACCTTTCCTAGTTTTGTCTTAGTTTTTAACATCTCAAATCCTTCCTGTGTCATCCTCAGCACAGTTTCAGACGAGTGGAAGAGCCTCTACAGCAGTGTTTGGGTGGCATGAAGGGAAGTTAAGGAGAAAGTCCTTGAGGGTGCATGAGGAGAGAGAATTATCCTCTCTCAATGCTGCTGACAAAGCTGATTTCATCAGTGGCTATACACTGTTGGATTGGCACTGGTGTCCTGAATTATGGTACAGTAATTTAAAGTGTTTCTTAGAACACATGCACATACACAATCACACAAATGGATCTACAAATACATTCATGGAATGGACTGTTAAAAATACTATATAATCAAAAGCATTTTTGCTCTTTATTTATTATTACTATTTGTTTTGTTCTTGTTAGGAATGTCCGGTTTGTACTTGTTTTTCTAATTTTTTGTAAGTTATTGGCAAGGTGTCAGAGATGTTAACTGTGATGTCTTGCACCTTTAATTGAAAGGACTAGTTGCTGAATCTCTAACAAAGGCTTTTTGTGTCTTCAAAATGTTAATTAATGATTGACATGAAAAGCTGTACAAGAAATGGAGCATTTTCGATGTTTAACAGTATCTTCTCTCATTTTAGCGGTGGACTTGTGTCAAGTCTAATCGGCTGACAAGGATCAGCAATAAGGAAAGAATGTGATGTGGGCACTAACAGCGTTGGTGGAAGAGCAAAATATGGATTATTTTAGATCAGGAACACGTTACTCTCCAGATACTGGTTTGCAACTACCATCTACTGTAGCCAGCATAGCAAGTGTTGGGAGCTGTAGCCCAATAAAACCATGTAACGTATAGATGCTATAAGCTTCTATATAATTTCATGTGTCATTTTGCATATGGATCTGGGAAAATTTGTTGGACCATAATTATCTGGTACTGTAAATGTGAGTTTCACAATGCAGAAAGGACCAGTGTAATATCAGAGGATTTTATGATAATTGTAACATAATATGTTGATAGAGGATTTTACATTTGATAATAATTGACTGATGTGGCCAAGAACAATGAATGACAAGAGTGACAGCATACTGCACAGGTGAATTTGACCATGTTTTCACATTTGGAATAATACTTATTATTTATGTTGAGTTTATGGAGCATTACTGAAAGGAATGCCACTCTTATGATTGCATTTAACTGAGTTCCCCCCTGAACAAAACATCTGGGACAATTGAAGTAAATTTGTCCCATATTGCTCCCCCTGGCCTGTTTTAGACCACTCAGGTGTGCTAGCCCCTTGCTTTTCCTGTCTCATTAAAATGGCTGGCGAGGACCAGCTGAATGGTTAATGGAATTGATTGATGTTATTTTACAACAATTATGGAACCTGGAGCTCATCTACATTGACCACTTAGGTTGGTGTTTCTTTGCCGCATGGGGCTGATCCAGTTTAGCCTGGGGCAAGGTGGTTCCTGACTGAAATCAGCAGCAACTGTCTTTACTGCCATCCTGCATTCCCAGGCTGAGCTGGCCTGGGGATACAGAATCATAGTCCCTAGTTGCCCCATACCCCCTGTGTCACAGCTGTCATCAGCTGTGACTGGTTTTTGGTGGCCTGGAAGATGTCAGCCAGAACACCAAATACCAGGTAGAGTCCATAGGTAGCTTTTGATTGCTTTAGTGAATGACCTAAGCAGGGAACTAGACAGGACCTGCTGGACCATTCAGCGGCATCAACTATGGTGTCCTAAGCCACCTCTCTGGGATGGGACTTGGAGCTACTGTTCTGCAGTGGCTCCATTCTTTTGTGAATAGGTGTTCTCAGTGGTGGAGAATTCCTACTTGACTCCTGGCTACAGGACTGTAGAGTTCCTCAGGGTTCCGTCTTGCCCCCTATGCTATTTAACATCTACATGAAAGTATTGGAAGAAGTTGTCTGGCATTTTGAAGTTAGGTGTTGCCAGTATTCTAATGACACCCCGCTCATTTACTCTGTTCCTCTACCTGGTAGTTGTAATGGACTGGACGAGAGGAAACAAATTGAAGCTTAATTCAGACTAGACAGAGGTGTTCCTGGTGATTCAAAATAGCATAGGTAACAAGACGGAACCCCGAGGAACTCCACAGGCCTGTAGCAAGGAATCAAGTAGGAATCCTCCAGCACAACCCACTGAGAACACCCATTCAAGAAAGAATGGAGCCACTGTAGAACAATATCTCTAAGTCCCATCCCAGAGAGGTGGCTTAGAAGGACACCGTAGTTAATGATGTTGCTGAATGATCCAGCAGAACCAACGGGGACACACACCCCTGTCTAGTTCCCTGCTTATGTCATTCGCTAAGGCAACCAAAATTATGTGAATATATATGCAGTGTGTTCAAATAATTTTAACTGACATCTCTTCAGCGTAGATTGTCCCTGTTTACTTTAAATAATTGTTTTATCACATCGTTCATCAAGTATTTCAGCAAAGTTTAATAAAAAGAGTCCTTTTATATTTGCTATAATTTGTTTAATTAGGTTGACTACAAAAATATCTCCTGAAAGGTACTTATCTGGAAAGTGAATGAAATACTGTACTTTACAAAAGGTTTTCAGAATATTAATTACTGTACATTGTCACGAGATTTTAGACAGTGATATCAAATAAGCAAGAGGCTGTATTTACCCATTCAGTGTCTGTGCTATAAACATTGTTATAGTGATAATGAAATAAAAACATTTAGATTAATATTTTAATAATAAAACAAAAGGATTAATTATTATGCTTCTGAGCACTAGTTTGAGTTGCTGGGTAGTGAGCAAGCTCTACTTTTTTCAACTTGACTAATGGGATTGTTAGATGGCTTGAGTCCCCACAGGGAGAAAGGCAGGGTATAAATAAAGTTATTGATTAATAATAATAATAATACTTTTTTGACTTTGCTGTTGGTCTATTAGAGCAAACCAAGACTCACAGAAGCACGAAATCTTAGAGTTGGAAGAGACCACATGGGCCATCTAGACCAACCCCCTGCAATGCAGGAAAAGAGTGTGATCTGGCAAGGGTAGCCCTTATAGCTCCACATGGTACTGTGGGAAAGATATAGTTCAAATAATCTTGCTATTTCTGTAAATATTCTCAGTGAGAAGTGCATGCTGAGATGCTGGGGAACCCATGGTTTTCCAGAGCACTCTATGAAACTCACAGATTCTCAACTGCAACAGCATAATCACAGTTCACTTCATCTTTTCAGCCATGGTTTTTCATCATCCAAAAAATGAATTACAGCATCTTTCTGACACTACCTGACTGTGTATAAATTAGGATAAAGAAGCCATGAACGTAGATAGTGTGATGATTGTAAAAAGCTCATACATAATTTAAACTGTTTTCATCAGGACAGTCTTTCCTATTCTAGAGTTGATCCATTGGCTTTCTGAAGTTTGTGCTGAAAAATCACTGCTTCTGGGTAATCTATGACAGTAAAAGAAGACACTTGGACATTTGGAAAGATCATTTTGAGTACATGATATAATCCTCTCTGTATGTGAGTGTGCGTGCGTATACACACACTCACATAGCTTACACTATGTTTGATTATATTTATTTATTTACCATCTTTATATCCTGCCTTTCTCTACGCTAAGGGCAACTCAGGGTATTTATTTATTTTTTCACACCTTTCACAGTCACAATCGTTCATACATTTGATATATAATGATTAGAAATGAAAACTGTTCTTTATTTTTTTTTAAATCAAGCAAATTCTATTTTCATAATAACTAGCAAAACATGCTTGAGTGAGGTACTTCATTTATCTCACGGTAAATGATTTTGTACATGTTGAAAAGTCACCCGTCCTGCTTTTCCCCTAAAAAACACCCAGAACTCCTCACCACTCATGGCAGACGAGAGCTGCAGTCCAACATGTGAAGGGCACATGATTCCCATCCCTGCCCTAAACCAGCAATCCCAAGACATTAAATTCATATTCAAAGGTTGTATTACAGAGATGTGTGGGAGCAAGAATTTTGCTTCTAATATTTATTTAAAATTCTACTTCAATTTTTCACACACCAATTTTGATGATTTTCACTTTAAAAATAATAGTACTTTTTAGGGGAAAAATGGAAATACTGTGTACACAATGTTATACTAATTTCTGATAAAACTTCTCTTTATTGCATATTTTATCTTAGTTAAAAAGTATACCCAAAATTGTAGCATTTAACTATCTGATAGAGATTTATAATATTTTAAATGTACTAAACACAAGCTAATAATTGGCATACATTTTGCCTTTATCAATGGAATGAAGTCTCAGTAGTAATGAGTCAGCAAAAAAAGAATTTATGTTTTCCACCAAACAACATGTTATTTGGCCATTAAATGAATATTTTATTAATTATAGGATTCAACTGTTTATCCTTTATATCTGTTCTATTCTGTAATACTTGTAATCATGTGATGTTCTTGCTAACAACGATGTTAGCATTTATGCAAAACATTATAATTATTCATAGAACCTCACATATATTATCTCAATAATCCTTATAATAACCCTATAAGGAAGACCAATACTAATATGTATCTCAGTAATTCAAAGTAGATTGGAGAGGTGTAATGCTAAGGGAATCAGTTGCCTAGGGAAATAGTTCGTGGCTGTAATGAGATTTGAAGTGACAACTTTCCAACTCATATTCTTTAACATTAAGCTACAATGCTTGATGACATTTTGGACCTAGACAATTAATATTAGACCTTTCTGTTGAAAACAGCATATTCCACTGAATAATATGCAAGTCCTATCATGTTTACTTGAGATCTGAAACTAAATCTATCTGCAAACTTCTTCTCAGGGAATTAGCCATCTCAGAACATGAATGTAGGAGGAATTTTATTCCAAAGGTAATGTTGAGAGAATCCTAACTCTATACTTATATAGTTGCCACCTAGTAAATTATCTAATAATCCAAATTAACACTTTTAATGAGAATAAGCATGGGAAGGTGTCCTCCCAAATTCCCCAAATGTGGATTGAATGAATGGTTTCCTAGAAAAATAGGCTTCTGTTTGATCAGTGCAATAACCCATCTATTAAGTGGTTAACTACAAGCTCTTCTAAAAGAAACAAGAAAAGGATGACTTATATATACGACCTTTGATCTCTATCACAGTTTTGAAGTTGGGTAGCTTAAGCTACAAAATTTTCCACTTTAATTCAGAATGCTGAACGTGCAAGATACTATTCCACAAAAGGGTCAATGCATTTATGACATGCTATTTGCTACAGCTGTATTCAACCCTACAGATACAAGTAATGGGCCAGAGCAGTTTCCTACCTCCACTATTGCTAACCCCTGTGGAAAGTGGACAAACAATGACAGTATGGTTGAAATTTTCCTTGGGTTGGAGACCCTCTCTGAGAAGATTCCTTTTATTATATGTATTATAACTGGGGCGGCATACAGGGAGCGTACTACTCCCTTGTTAGGCCAGCACCACTGGTTGCCAGTATGCTACCGAGCCCAATTCAAAGTGCTGGTCTTGGCCTACAAAGCCCCAAACGGTTCTGGTCCAATTTACCTGTCCGAACGTATCTTCCCATGAGAACCTTAAGATCATCTGGAGAGGCCCTGCTCTCGGTCCCACCCGCCTCACAGACACGACTGGTGGGGACGAGAGACAGGGCCTTCTCATTGGTGGCTCCCCGGCTGTGGAACTCCCTCCCCAGTGATATTTGGCAGGCTCCATCCCTTCTGGGGTTCAGAAAAAAACTGAAGACCTGGCTATGTACGCAGGTGTTTGAAGAATAAGTATGTGTTGGCTTCAACACGATCTGAATTAAGGCTCTTGTATAAGGTCTGGTGGATGAATGGCCTAAGCATTTTGCATTGTTTTAAACTTTGTATATTGTATTTTATGACTGTTTTAACGTTTTAGTTCATTGTATAACGGTGTAACGGCATCAATTGCCACTTGTAAGCCGCCCTGAGTCCCCTAGAGTGAGAAGGGAGGGGTATAAATAATTGAAGTAAATAAATAAATAAATAATGAGGATTCTTGTATTAATATATGTAGTGTACCCATTGTCTTTTTAATACAATGGCTTCATGACTAACTAGCTAAATATATTAATATAATTAAAAAGGGAATCTTCTCAGGGAAGATTTTGAATTCAAGGAAACTTACTTTAGTTAATAGATTTATTGCTTTCACACCTTAACTGGACTGACCCCTGTAAAGATCTGGAAGACCTGTATCACCCCATGCAGTATGTATGTAATGCTTGTCTGTATTTAGTAATTAACAACAGAATGCACTAATAGATATTTTTTATCCAGGCAGCAGTCGAAAAATCGAACCGCCGGGAGTCTCTTCATGATTTGAGAGCAGCAGTTGATATCTCATTGTCTTCACTTACAAAATAAAGATTTATAAGCAAAACTTGAAAAGTAGAGATTTCCTCTAAAACCTGTTTTCACTTGGAAGCAAGCTAATCCTCTAGGGACTATGAGCTATCTCTGCATTTCAACCTGCATTTTTTTAATTCTATGTCAGTTTTAAACTTGTGGGTGTATGCTTGGAGACCAGAAATCACAATTTAGAGGTGAATACAAATCACAATATATCTCAACAGGAGACACTTTAAACACAAAGGTACCGTTTTTAGAAGAGGCACATATTAATTATCCTGCCAACTCTTTCTTCCCTTGGACAATTTCCTTTCTGAAGATACCTGTCAGAGACATTTCCCAGACTTTTTAAAAAGCAGTCTGGTAATTTGGTCCAATTCTCCAAAAATTAAACATGTGCATTATAGTTCTATTCTGTTCTCATCTACTCAGAAGCAGGTACCATTCAGTTTAATGTGATTTATTCACATTAAAGTACGGACAGCAATGCAGGTTTTGTGGACTTTTTAGATTCCTAGTCCAGTCTTCAAACCACTACACTACACTTGCTGTATTTTAAGTATCCAGCAATGAAAATGTTCTGTAAATCAACATGCAGTTATCTGGCAGATTCAAAACCCTTCAGGCTCAACAAGACTGGAAAATAGTCTAGATATATAGGAGGCTATTCTGGTAACATGCCTGATAATGGGTATTTCACTCTCTGCATAGACATCTCTTCAACATTTTTGGGCTTCATCCTTTATTTTTGGTTTGATGTGAAGTGTCATGTGAGCTGAATTTCCTCCTATGTACATGTATTGAAGGAATGATGATTAGAGAAAAACCTCTTTGGAAAAGGATACCATTTAATGTGTCATCAAAGTGATTGACAAGACAATGAAGCTGGAAATTAGCCCATCTTTTTCATCATCTCCCAGAAAAACCTTAATTTCTGCCAAGTTTTAAAAGTTGTGGCTTATCCCAAGAATTCACCTTCTATGGACAGGAGGAACATCATTTTAAAAATCTGATTAATACAGGAACCTCTCCTATCAAATCGCAAGGCTTTAGCTCATTCTGGCAAAACCATAGGGTCCTTCTATACCTGCATTAAAACCCGAGAGGAAGTGGTTTAAAAGGTGTGTGTGTGTAGCTAACGACTTTTACTCTTCGCTCCCAATTCCAGTTTGGCTCCTGGTTCTGCAGTTACGCTCTGTTACCGACCACTGGCTTCGTTCCTGACTCTGCAATTACGCTTTGCTCCCAATTCTGGTTTGACTCCTGGTTCTTCAATTACGTTCCGTTACTGACCACTGGCTTGGCTTCTGACCCTGCAGTAACTCTTTGCCCTTCGTTACTTTGTTTCCGGCACCGGGTTGTTTGCGCTGCCTCCGGCGGCAAAGTTCAGCCTAGTTTGGGACATTGTTTGTTTTGAGCCTTAAAACTCTATTTTGTAACCCAGTTGGAATTCTGTTTATTTTGAACCCTTGGGAATTCGGCCCACAGTTTGTTTTGCCTTCTCCGAGTTATCCTGCAATTTTGAGCTGAATCTAAGCAGTTTTGTTTTAATCCGGATTATATCTCTGGATAATCCAGATTATACTCCAGTTTGGTTTTTTGGAGTTTTTTCAGTTTAAATTTCTTTTTCACACTGAAGTTTAAGTGTTACAGGCTCCTGTGTTTGTTTTAAGAGCTTTTTTGAGTTGTTTATACAATAAACTGTATTTTCATCCATTGGCTGGCGTCTGACCTTGACATGGAACAATCAATTGTTAGTAACTGTCATGGTTAGAGGTTCTTCCAGAAAGGTTATTTCAGAAAACAAAGCTGTGAGAAGAACTTCAGACTGCTTCAAGTGAAATGCTCCATGATGAAAAGAAAAAGGCAAGGAAGATATTCCTGGATGTATTTTGGAAGAACCCTTCATGTGGTCTATAGAAGGCTCAATGTGCTTTTGATTACTTCTTAAAGGTTTACCTGAATGGTTGTTCAATGTCACACCTGTATTTTGTTAAATCTGAATAATAAGTCTATGCAGACTTCTTCTTTATTGTGGTGTAGTAATCTATCCATATTAATTCCATGTTATTTCTGCCTCTGGCACCACATTTCTGTTAAATCTACCTTGTTAACTGAAACTAATTTATTACATGTGCTTGTAATTTACTATAGGTTGTTCAGATTCTTTAAAACTTTCCATGGGAGAATGTGCCCATGGCTAAATCGAATCAGTGAAACAACTATAGTTTCGCTTTCAAGAGGGATTGAAGATTCTTTGCCTCTTACTTGTCAATCTCTGTCTGTCTGTCTGTCTGTCTATCTAGAATTCCTTTGAGTTTGTTGTTGGTTTATTTCATTGTTTGCTACCTTTCTCCGGGATTGGGACCCAAGGCAGCTTCCAGAAAAAGAGCCAATTAAGAAATAAACTATAAAAATTTAAAACAGTTAAAACAACAACTTTTAATTGTTTCCCAGTAAAAAGCTTTCCTGCTTATACATTAAAAGCTAGCTTAAAAAAGAATTTTGCAAATAATTTCATTATCTAACAAGCAAATCAACACCATTCTCTTTAACAGCCTTAGATTTGCTGGAGTTTTTTTTACAGGAATATTAAAAAGTTGCTTATCTGTTTTACATATTTATTAATTGAACAATTACCCTTTATGCAGTTACTGGTAGATACTCCAGGGGTAGATCACCATCTTCCTATATATTACCAGTCTAGCCACTATATTTTCTTACAGACATTGCAGGATCTAAGCATGTTATTTGTGTTGACATTACACAGTCTCTAGGCATATATCTTTTCTTATAAGGAGCATTCCTCATATTTAGAAGAAATATGATACTTGGACATGAATGTAATACTAGTGGTGCACTGCTGTGATAAGGATGTCAGTTTACACAATACTTGTAATACATGAGCACTACATATTTCACATTTCATCTCTTTAGGAAATTTTTACATTTCATACAGAACATTCACATGTATTTCAGCGTTTGGTAACATGTCAATATTTTTAATACATTGCATTAGTTCTAGCATAGCTTTAATAACTTGTTCAGAGAGTGTTTGATAATTCTGTCTGTACTGAATTTCAATCAGTATTTTAAATTCAATTTGCTCTTATCCATTCTGGGAATTGTATTAGCATACAGTCTCTGCAGTTATGGTGTGGTTGCACTGGGCCAAGTGGTCCTTACCTGCTTTGTTCCAACAGTTTATTTGTTGCTGCAGGTAGTTGTTTGTCTGTGTATCTAAGGAAAGGGATTATTTTCTATAAAAGTTCAAATTGCTTCCTACTCAGATTTCTTCTATCCTTTAATGGTATTTCCTTATTTACTGTGTCTGCTCAGTTGTGTGTCTTCTGAGGGTTATGTTCAAGAAATCAAGAGTCAGGTTTGTTTATTAGCCTAGTTGTGGGATCTCTAGAAGTCTCTTTCTCCTTCCCTCTTGTTTTAGCCAACTCTTCAAGAGGGCTCTTTTGGTGTTCCCCTCTCTTTTACATAGAATGCTTTTTTGTTTGATTTCAAGCATGCAGAGCTTGAAATGGCAAAAGATTTCCCTTTACATTAAATGGCTAGGGTCTGCTTCTTGCGGATGATTTCTGTGAGATCAGTGCATTAGGAATGGGCCACCATCCTCTATCTGAGTTTTTGACAGAGTGATGGTGCCAGTCTCCAATATTATTTTAATTATGTGAAAGCATTTATCAGTTTATCCCTTGTGGAGGGTTATAGAACATTTAAACTGTATCTATACCACATGCTTAAATCAAAACTGAAAATAGCCCTGAAGTTGAATGCCAAAAGTCTAATTTGACCCAGAATCTCGAGGAGTGTGGATATAGTTACTTTCTTTTCTGAGCCATTCTCAGAAAAGTCCTGGAAAAGAACTAAAGTCCTGGAAAAGAACTCTTTCTGTATGTCATAAATTCCTTTACATATTGCAGGATCCACATATCAAAGTGATTGGTTTAAAGGTATAAGCAGTAACTGAGAGTACTTATAAATAAATGATTTAGTCCATAAATAGGAATGTTATGTCTGAGTCTGATGGGAATGGGTGGGACAGATATTCAGTTGCATTTTGATCATTTCATTGTATCTACTTACACTTGTGTATTTTAAAAGGCCTGTGATGGCAGAGAAGGAGAAAGTAGATAAATATTCAAATTATTTATATTCATACTTCACATGCTTTGGAGAGCTTTTAAAAAACTGTAGTATTCATTGGCTCCTAAAAGCAGTGCTTGTAATAGAAGCCTGATTGAAATCTTAGCAATGAAGCACTGCCCATTACACCATTTTTCAGGCATCTCAGAATTTGGGAGAAAGGCTTTCCCAGGGGTGAATTACATCACTAAGAGATCTACGCTCATAAATCTGACAAATGCATGTGTTAGCAGTATTTTTGCACTGCTGATGTCCTACCATTTTGTATATGGATTATTTTCAATGACATGTTTTAGCTATTTTTGTTTGAGCATTTCTATCATGTCAAATGGTAAATCATCATACTTTTTTATTTAGTTGTAAAAGAAATATATCTTACACAAGTCTACAAGATATTTATAGCAAAACAAGCCATAAATTTCATTTGGCTTTCAAGCCATATTTTTACACTGCCAACACAGAGAGGCTTCACATTGTTCAAGCCATTCAAAAACTGACTGCTTCATTATTATTTTTAATATTTGACTCTATGCTTTCCCACATGATATCTCTAGCTCAGTTCATCTGTTCCTACAGAATTCGGCAGAACACAAGTTTGGATCACACCCAGTGTGCTCAAATGTTCTGAAAGATAACTGCTCCTTGCTTTATCTCTGCATAAATGGAGGGTCCTAGAACCAAACCTCAGTAGATAGTAAGGGCCTACTCTACTTATTTGTCAACACCAATCTTGAAGGACTATTGTTTGCGAGAATGAGTTGAACTCTGACTTTTAAAAAAGACTATGGGATCCAATATGTTGATTTACTACTTCTGTTTTGATCTGATATCAAAGGTTAGTGACAGTGCCTCAGTGTGAGGGATCCAAGAAACTGCATGTTTAGAAGCACTGAAACAGTTATGTCAAACCTGACCCTTTTCAACGAGTGAGCTTGTAGTATTGATTTGATTTCCTTGGATTAATTTGAATTAATTACATCTCTTTTGGTGGCTAAAGAGGTTAAATTGATCAGGTAGGACCTGCTGTTGGTATCACAAAACAGCATTTTGGGTACCTGGAAAATTTTGTAAGACTTTAACTATGTTCTCTGAGACAGAGATCTTGCCATTGAGGTAGTTTTTCCAAGGCAACAAACTTCATACGTCATTGTAGGATTTGTTGTGACCAAGATGGAAAAATGTTTCCAAAATCACATTTGAAATATTTTGAATCCTGCTTATTTTACCTATATATGACATCTACCAATGAGAGAGAGAATTGGTCCGGCGAGTGAAGTTCCAAATCTACAGTGTATTTTTTAAAGAATAAAGATGAAATTGCTTCCTAAACACATAATTGATGCAAATAATATAAATTAGCATATTGCTATTAGCATTATTATTGCTATTATTGTAACAGCTTATTTTGTTGCTCCAGGGTATTATACTAAACATTATGAAAATATATAAATTTGAAGTTGCAACTCTATGTAATTTCAAGCCTATTATTTTAAATGGATGCCTTTCAAGTTAATTTAGCCATGGTTTAATTGGGTTAGCTATGTGTTCAGCTTAGTACTATATTCAGAATGCACTATAGTAAGTGCAGAATTCAAAATGAAGCTGTATGTATAATATGTCAGATGGGTGTTTCATAGAAATACTAATTTTCTTTATAATTGCCTGAGTAAGCACAATAGCTGTTTCTGTCTGATTGTCCTATTTTAAAAAAGCTTTTCCAACATATACTTTGTGTTAGTATTCTCATAAATGTAATTCATGTATGCCTTGAATCTGGGAAGACAGTTTATGTAGGAAAGCTGTTAAAATGACAGAGGCCCCCATTCGGACTAGATATATTTAGGTATTGTGTTTATACATATATTTGTGCAGAGCACTGGCATCAGGAATCTGCCTGATCAGTCATTTGCTTATGGACCCCAGAGTTCTTGTTAACTTTGTGCTTTTTCCAGGTTGCTTCTACCATCCCATCAAGGATCTTTTGACAACTATTGTTGTGGCTGGTGATTCTGCCACAAGTAATTTATCTCTTCTCTACCCTGTTTCCCCTAAAATAAGACATCCCAAGAAAATAAGACCTAGTAGAGGTTTTGCTGAATTGCTCAATATAAGGCCTCCCCCGAAAGTAAGATCTAGCAAAGTTTTGGTTTGGAAGCATGCCCAACGAACAGAACACCAGAGCATGCAGGATTGGTAAATGTACGTACCATAGATTGTTGTACATGGAAATATTGGTAGTAACAAGAAATTGTTGATAGAATTCACAGTTTGTCTGGTTATGCTGGTTTGTGATGACAACTACTGTACAGTATATAATGAATGTTCATTTTTTTGTTCAACAATAAATGTGATTTTTTCTTCATGGAAAAATAAGACATCCCCTGAAAATAAAACCTAGCGCATCTTTGGGAGCAAAAATTAATATAAGACACTGTCTTATTTTTGGAGAAACACTATGTGTGTTTGTGTGGTGGTAGCAGTTTTGAGATATTACAAATGTGAGTTTCTTCAAATGAAATGCTTAATGTTAGGTGTTTTGAACACCTTAAGATAGTAAGCGCCAAAACAGCTTGAAATTGGCATGTGGATTGGCTTCCACTCAGAGGCGTCACCATCCTTTAGGGGAACATATTAGGCTCTCCTAAAGGAGGAAGCAGTAGTTTCAAGCAGGAGTCTTCCTTGACATCAAGTGGAGATCATTGACAGCATCGTGCTGAGGTCTCACTGTAGTCTATAGATATGTAGATTCCCAAGAAATTATTTTGTATGGATCCCTATTCTGTTATGTGAATCAGAAGATTCTCTAGTGTGCAGTGGCAATTTCTGATTTAATGCAAAGAACATTTAACTATCCAAGGACATAAAGTATAACTCCTGTGTACATAAGTTATATCTCAGCTTCTATAAACATAAACTCTGAATTAGCAGTAGAGTTCCAAGAAGTTGATAATATGTCTCATATAAAGTGCAATATATTTTTCTATATTAATAACTACACATACCATTTTGGCATTATTCTGTAGTAAGGGGAAATATATATTTGTTGTCATGGCACATGTATTCTGTTTAGATACCTCTTGACATTTTTAGATAGAGCTGAGAAAGAACCAATGTCTGCGGCTCCAGAGAAGCATTGACAGTGAGTAGGGGCAATGATAAGCGAAGGGACCCATTGTTTGAGCCAGTTTAAGCCCAAATTTGTGTCCTTTGGGAAAATGATGAAATGGAAATAATTTGTTTCAGGGCATATGTTTTAAGTAACAATATGGCCTATATGAGAGGGTTTATCTTAAAAAGGCAGCTTATAATGTTTTAAACAAATAGATACAAGAAGCAAGGAAGTGATAGAATAGTTTGTTCTGATAATAACATCTCTCATCTTGATAATTCTTGATTTTTTTTTTGCTTTTATTCCTATTTGGCTAATTATCATTCTTTAGTTTCTCTTCAGTCATTGCTCATTTTAATTTGTAGCAACACATATTTAATACCAAGAAATTAGGCTCTTAAAGCCTCATACATAATATATAAATACATAATAAAATGTAAGGAAGACAAAATGCTAGAGGCCCCTTCCACACTGTCCTATATCCCAGGATTTGATCTCAGATGATCTGGTTATCTCAGATTATCTGGCCATGTAGACTCATAAATCCAGTTCAAAGCAAATAATCTGGGATCAGATCATGGGATATAAGGACAGTGTAGAAGGGGCCAGAGAGCACTGGTGAAAACATTTATCTGAACATTTTGAAATAATAAATAATCTGCTCTTTAAACTGAACCATCTATGCCGCATATTCTTTTCAGTGGTGTGAATCAATACTGAATTGGGCATGTTCCCCTAAATAGGGAGATACAAATGAAGTGACACCTGTTACATTTTTATCAGCTAGTACTTTTTATTTTAATAATATTCATATTATATAGTATATATTTTGTCAGTGGTAGATTTCTTCTTTTTCAAACTTTATGTCCATTGTGCTTTCCCTCTCATATTTTCCATGCATTAGTTTATTTTTCATAATTAATGGTGAAACATATTTCACTATGAAATACCTTTTCTCAATGTTGTTAAAAATCACAATATTATCATAGATTCTAATATTAATAAATCTGTTTCTGTATATGTGTGTGTGTAATATAAAAATATTTTAATATGATTATTCTGGTTTTTCCACTTCAGAAAGGTAGGTCAAGTAGGGATAGACCTTTGTCCACAGATTTTGTGGAGGATTTTATTGCAAGGGATTAAGAAATATATGATTAAATTCAGAGATGGAGAACTATGCACTGTCCATGATCAATTTGAGAAAATAATATTTCCCAATGCAAACAGAATATTAACATTAAAAATAGTAGGGGTTTCTCCAAACATACCAAAAAAGAGTCTGTTTACTGCTGTTTAATGATGATGTTAATAGTGGGTGGAACAATCATATTTATCATTGGGTGAAATAATGTCTAGGTTTGAAGAAGCGAATCTCTTATGGTATATGGTATGGATTCAGAACAACCATCCGGGGTTATATAGTTTTTTTATTTTATAAATATTTTTTTATTTGATTAGATGTTTGTAATTTGTAACATCGTTACATTTTAATACATATAAAAATATATTATTTTTACCCCATATGACACATTCTATTCATTACATTCCTTTACAATTCCATACATCTATTATTTATACGTGTCAATTTTCCCGCCTTCCTCTTCCTCCATCCCCCCTGCCTCCAGGAATAGTTTTGACTCTACTCAGTGGTTTATATTATTTGTTTGATCATGAAGATTTTTTGGTTCAGTTCCTTATATTTTTCTTTCCCTTTCGATCTGGCTATAAGCTCTTTCCACTTCAACTCCCAGTCTTCTTTTGGATGTCCATTCATATTTTTTGTTATCCTCTGATAAATATACTCTGATAAATATTCGAGACATTTTTAAAATTCCAGTTTCTTTTCATCTTTCCATCCTAAGGCAACTGTTGCTTGGGTATCTTGATGGTATTTTTGCAATTTCGACCTGGACCTTATTCCTCCTGTTGTCTACAATTTGTTGGGTAAAGAATTGTTTTTTGTTTACTTCGATTCTTCTCTGTAGTAATTCTTCCATCTCATCCTTAATATTTTAATAGAAATTTTGTAACTTTTCACAGTCTCACCACATATGAATAAACCCTCTAATTCCCCCGCATTTATGCCAACAAAATTTTGATTTTTTTCCCCTGAAATGTGGGCCAGTTGGTGTGGGGTTTGATACCATTTTGACCATCTTTTTTACATTGTGTTTCTTTCATCCTCAAATGTTTAATTTCCTGTGGTTATATAGTAATTACTATAGCAGGGCCCCCAAACTCAGCCTGCAGCCCTCCAACATCATTTCCTTCCTTACCTAACTTTAGACTTAGGGTTGCCCTAAGTCTGAAACAATTTGAAGGCACACAACAATCCTAATTAACTTTACTGTCTCATCAGCCAAAGGCAGGCCCACACTTCCCATTGGTAAGTTTATTTTTGTTAAAATTCTTCTTCATTTTAAATATTGTATTGTTCTTTCTTGTTTTTTGCACTATGAATAAGATATCTGCAGTGTGAACAGGAATTCATTCATTTTTTCTCAAACTATAGTCCTGCCCCACAACAGTCTGAGGGGCCGTGAACTGGTCCTCTGCTTTAAAGGTTTGAGGACCTTTGTACTAGAGTATAGGAACAGAAGAACTCTTATTTGAGTCATTCCTCATACAACAGTAGCCCCTTTCACAGTCGAAGATATCACGGCCCAAAATTGAACCTGGTCACCAAACTCTATCCCTCCACTCCTTATAAACTGAGAAAATGTCTTCAAGGAGACCCAGCTCTAGAGGAGCAAACTGGCATCCGCAATATACCAAATACGTAATAGCTATATTATGGTCCAGTGAGCCATCATCCTCAAATGCTCTAGCTAGTACATGCCCAACAAATTAATATTTGAAATATTCTCCAATGGCAGTTCTCTATAGAAGATATCGACACAAGTCAACCTGCACCATCAAATCTCCTGAATTAGAATCTTAGAAAGAATATTTTCTGCTGAACTCCACATTTTTTCTTAAAACAGCTGTTCTTACATTATCTGATGTAATGGACAAGTAATCCCCTATTAACTATCAAGGCCTGGTGCGCATTGGCTACAACTGTTCTTCTCTTGCCTAGGAACTTATTGCAGACATATAGTGGGTAACTCATGAACAGCACTCATCCATAGATCACAACTTGGAGCAGTACTGGCTTAAAAAAATAGGTTTTGTAGGTTATTGTAGCTACTGTCAATACTTCAGAGGTAAAACTTCAATGACAAACCACTAAGGGTGCATCTCCACTGTAGAATTAACACAATGTGACACCAGTTTAACTGCCAGGATTCAATTTTGTGGAATCATGGGGGATGTAGTTTGGTGAAGCACCAGCACTCTTGGGCAGAGGAGGATCAAGACATTGTAAAATTACAACTCCCAGGATTCCTCAACATTGAGCCGTGGGATTTCAAATGGTGTCAAAGTGCATTAATTCTGCAATGGAGATACACCCATAATATGCTAAAAAGGACACAGTAGTAAACAGCAATCTCCACAGACTGCAACAAAATAGTAATTGCTAATAGATACACAGTTAATAATAACATTAATGGGTTGATGAGAAACTTAAATTTTCAGCGATTGCCATGTGAACCGTTCTTGGTATTCCCTTAATTGTAGGGTGGGAATCCTTTGTTTGCCAAGGGACCTGCCTTTTACCTGCCTTAATAGTTTAATGACTGTAGTGTTAATTTAGTTTTGAATTCCATTTTTATATATATTTGAGTTTGCTAACAGAATGTGACATAAAAGCCTTTGTGGGGAAGCTTGATTGGTTCTGTTGTCATAGCAACATGGCTGAATGGAAGAATGATTTCCTTTCCAAACTCTCCTAGCAATCTGTTTTGTACCCTGTAACGATATCGCTAGATTGCTGTCCCTCCTGAGAGGTGGACAGAGATCAAATCAAGGGTCAACTTTATTCCTTGTGTCTATAGATTATCCCCAGCAGTTCAGAGACCACAGTGTTCATCTTTTTCTCTGAGCTAATTCCACTCCTATACATATATCTATGTTTATGTTTATATCTATATGAAACTTTATGAGATCTTTGTGTGTTTTAAACTTAGGGAGAATAGATCTTTGTCAACTATCACATGTATTCTAAATTAACATGGTCTTCTACATTAGTTTATATTAGTTTTTTTAATATTCCAGATAATCTTTTATTTGTATTTATGTTAAAAAGGACTGTATGCTTTTGCAATGTCATGGATATCCAATTATCATTGATAACTGCCTCCATTCTAGCACCAAGTTAAAACGTGGCTTTACCAGAAACATTATCATATAGTATTTCCAAATCTGTGTGAGTATCTGGCTTTTAAATTGCTATAAACTGTTTTTCGATATGGTCAAGAATAGCGTGAGAACCTTGAGTTTTAGCATAAACCTTCATCCCTCACAGATGCATCTGATGAAGTGGAGTGGAGTCCAGAATAAGATTTATTATTGTGCAATTGCCTTTTCTCAAGCTTAGGAATTCTATTGGGAGAAGGAAGCCAAAAATACATTGCCTTCCATTTATAACTCTCCAATTTTATTCATTGTTTCTTCTATTTTCTTTCATGCCACAATTACAAAAAAAAAATCCATTACGGATGAGAAAAGAGAATATCCATATAGTATTTTTTGATTGACAATGCAGGAGCGATCTGTCCAAAGAAGTGTTTCTTAAATACCAAGAAAATTTCAACAGTTGCTTAAATACATACCAAGGAATTATTTTTAACATATTTTTAAAAATCAAATTATTTATTTAAGTGCTGTTGAGTATTCTGGCATTCTGTCATTTTCTTTAAAATTGTTCTGATGGAAGTTTGGCCAGAGTCTTATCTTAAATATACAATGTGCTGGTGAATAGCAATATAAGCAGGCATCTTTCCAAAAATATGTATGCATTGTCTTTCTGTGTGATGTGAGTAACATGTATAAGATTGTAGTAATTGCAGTGCAACAGAAAAATAAAGTAGTTCTCTGTGTTGTCAAAGGCTTTTGTGGCCAGAATCACTGGGTTGCTGCCAGTTTTCTGGGCTGTACGTTCTAGTCCTCTGCTTCATGATTGAGGGGTGGTAAGAGTGGCAATGTTTTTAAAAATAATTTTAAGTGCTTAGGCAGTATACAATTCTTGAGGAAATTATTGCTGTTGTTTAAGCACTGCATCTAACTAATTAGAAAACTTATAAGGACTCTATAATATTGAGCAGCTCATAATTATTTGCTTTCCCCCTACAATTGCACTGTCATGTTCACACAAAAGAATAGGCCAAGATTTTGAATAATTAGATTATTTTCTAAACATGCTAACATCAGGAAGCATCCAGTAAAGAACAGGCATATGTTTGCCATATTCATTTGGGACACAGATAAATCAGCCTCTATTGTCTTGCTAGCCAGCTGTCATTTTAGTACTGATAGCAGGTGATACCATTGCAAGTGTGTGTCAAATCTGGGCTTATCTGTTTTGACATCTGTTGATGGAAAGTCTCTTTTTCTGTTTGATCCAGACAATGACCTTGATATTCCGTATGAACAGTTAGGACTCACAATTGTTTTTAAAAGGAGTGAGTTGTAACTTGTGACTTGCACCTGTCATATCAAATTATCAGTCAGCAACTGGTAATACAACTAACATTGGCACATTTAAAGCTGATCTTCTGTCAGTATTAAACTTCTTGGCTGCATGCCTTTTGAAGCTGTGCTCTGCTACCATTATTGGAATCCATTCAGATAATATAATCAATTGCTAAGCTTTCTTTTCATGTTTCTGAGAGACATTTGTCCAGTGGCAAAAATGATCTTAGGAAAAGATCTTAGAAAACAAATTCACAAAAGAAACTGTTTAAAGGATGCCAGTATGGTTAAACAGAATAGTCAAAAGAGTTGATGACTTCTGAGTTTGATGTCAGTAGACAGTTAGATGGCTTGGTTTTTTGTTTTTTGTTTTTGTTTTTTTTTAAAAAAAAACCTGAAGATTGTACATGCATTTTTCTTTTTAACAAAAGAGAAATGCATGTACAGTCTTTGGCACATCCAATATTTCTTGCTAGACCGTTCTTTCTTAAAGTCAGGCCTTCTTTTCTAGTTTGGACTTAGTGTCTTCTGACCTCATACCTGAGTATAGTAAGAATATAAATGCAATGTATTGTTGAAGGCTTTCACAGCCAAAATCACTGGATGTTGTGTGGTTTCTTAGCTGGACCCATGGTTTCCTAATGAGGACAAGCAAAAGGAAGCACTTTAACATAAAGTACATGCAAAACTTAGAGTTTCCTACCACAAGATGCAGATGCTCTCCAAATTAGGAATACAGTGATACCTTGACTTATAAGTATTATTGATTCCATGACTGATTTCTTATCTCAAAACGCTAATATGTCAAGTCAAACCTCCCATTGAAATCCACTGAAATGCTATTAACCCATTCTTGCCCTCCAAAAACACGCCAATTATTAAAAGATAGCAATTTTTACTTAGTTTCCCTCCTTCATGGGGGCCTGCACCCTCAGGGTGGCCTGACACGTGCCGCACGCGCAGGGCTCCGGCCCAGAAAGAGCGAGGGAAGGGGCTCATTGCATCAAGCCACTGCTCACAGCAGCAGCCACAGAGGCAGGCTCAATGCAAGTTGGCTTTCCGTGAGATGGCGGGAAACGCCGTTGCTGCGGAGAGGGGTGGTGTGGACACAGTGGCAGGCACTGGGCCCGAGACAGGAGAAGCAAATTCTGTGGAGGAGGCAGGAGGGAGATGGCAGTGGCAGTTTCAACATGGTGGACTGTAGGGTTGTGCATTTGTATGAAATTACTTGCCGTTACTGTTTGTTCCATTTGTATGACCCCATTTCTGTTTCCGTCTGCCATTGATGGAAATGGGCGCCTATAAGGAATGGGCTTTTCCGTCCAAAAAAACTTTTTTTTTCAGGCCTTGAGCAGCAAAGTATCAGGCCCTGCAAGCCAGGCCTACAAGCATTGAGCGCTTGATGGCTCGTAGGCCCTGTCTGCCGGGCCTACCATCAAGTGCTTGACCATAGGCCTGGCACCCAGGGCCTACGAGCATCAAGCGCTCAATATCTCCTAGGCTCGGCTCACAAGGCCTACAGGCAAGCACTGAACGCTCAATGCTCGTAAGTCCTGCAAGCCAGGCCTATGAGACATTGAGTGCTCAATGCTCGTAGGCCTGGCAGGTAGAGCCTATGAGCACTTAGCACCCGAATCTTAGCTGAAGACCCTGCGAGCCAGGGACTATGGCCAAGCGACAAAAATCAGCAGAGGGGGACGGCTACCGTTCCCCTCTGCCATTCGTTTCACTGTTTCTGTTGTTCCAATGGGGTTGTACCATTCTGTGCAATCCGAATGGATAAAACGGTACAAAGGCACGAATGAAACAGGTGAAACAGGATTCGAGCCCAACCCTAGTGGACTGTATTTCCACTGTATTTCAAAGTAGTGTAAAGAATTTATGGAAGAAAAATCTTTCAAGACTCTTCACTCAGTAACTGGTTAAATTATGGGATTTCCCCCCACAAAGTGAAGCTGTTGTGTGTTTTTTAAAAAAGAGGGATTGCACAAGGAGCAAAAGAGGCAAAAAGAGGTGTATGATTGGAGAAAAAAAATCTAAACAGTTTTATAAGCATGCGGATGAAAGAATTGAAGCTTTCTAATTTCATGGAAGAATGTGAAGCCTAAACAGAAGCAGAACTTTCAAGAAGAAATTTAGAAATTTAAATATTTATCTTCAGTAGAATCATAAGACGCAATACTGTACTGAACTGTAAGTTGTTTAAATGATAGAAATAAGATCCAGCAATTATGTGTTCAGAAATGTAGACAAGCCACTGCTACTTTGTTACAGCGGAGATTGCTAGACATATTGTGATACCTCCCCAGCTAAAGTTGCAAGTCTGCACCAAGTGAGTCTGTCTCAAATGATTCAAACTGCAAACCCTGCAACAATTGTATCTAGTCTAATTTTGGACATGTCCAATTTATTTATTTATTTTTATTTCAATCATTTATACCCCGCCCTTCTCACCCGGGGGGACTCAGGGCGGCTTACAAGTGGCAATTGATGCCGTTACACTGATATACAATGAACTAAATCCAATCTCCCCCTTAACTACTTTTTTCTCCCTTCCATTGTTATATCATCTAGAGAATTCTAGATAACTTGAACAGTTATATTCATATGGCGTAGTGTTATCCAGCTACTGATTTATTCTCTCCTAGAGATGGATATAGCT
The DNA here is from genome assembly GCF_035594765.1 of Anolis carolinensis. Classification (NCBI taxonomy): domain Eukaryota; kingdom Metazoa; phylum Chordata; class Lepidosauria; order Squamata; family Anolidae; genus Anolis; species Anolis carolinensis. The sequence continues at coordinate 239,146,876 of NC_085842.1, forward strand.
CTCTTTCCATAGTAGTGGTAGTAATAATAATAATTGCTATTTTAACAATGAAATTATCTCCTCCTCTTTCCTCAGGGCAAATTCGAGTTCATTTTCCTTTTGTGAATATAATTGATCATTCGGAAACATTCTCATGCTTTCAAAATAGTAGTGTGCGGAATTACTTCCTTTAGGTGATAATAGTGATTAGGGTGCTCATTAGTATTGACTGGTTAGGTACAGTACTTTATATCATCAAACAACTGCTGTCTAAAATGTTCATGGTGTATCTTTTAATCTTTACATTCACAGTTGTTTTAGAAGAGCTTTTCCCTCTTATGTGACCTGCTTTTGTGACAGAATTAGGCTTATGTTCCTTTTTCTAAAAATAAAATAAAATAAACGCTTCATGCATAGTGAATCAGGCTGCAGTCCTGTACATATTTAATCAGGAGTAATCCTACTGAATCTAGTAGGACTTGCTCTGAAGAATCAGGCATAGTATTAAGTTGGAAGCATACCAAATAACTATCTACCTTTCATGACACTGATTTTTAATTTTCTTACTGGTAATTATACTTCAGAATTTCAGCTTGCAACTTCAGACCTGTTATTTGGTGTCTGATTGCTGATTAGACTTGTTTTGTCGATGCCTGTCTGCTGATGCTAATGGCTTGCATTTGCACCTATATGTTTATGTGTGTCTCCGTCTCTTTGGGTGGGATCAAACAATATTGCTCAAGCAACTTCTGTCAGCGGGGTCTGGAGGGGGGTAATTCCCCCTCTTTCTTGCAATTTGCTGTACATAACCTCAAAACCTGATCAAGAGGAAGCAGGGTTTTCGGTTGCACAGAGGGCTGCCAGTGGGACAGGGAAAGGAGCTGCTCTTGCATGTGTGTCATCCACTATTACAATCCTGGATTTACCTGTACCTATCTCTTGTGATTCCTATAGAATTTCCTTTCCATGAATTAAATAGGCAAAAGGGTTTTTACCCCAATTCGTCGAGGTTGGCCTTAGGGCTACATGGGAAATGGTTGTCTTGTGATGTCTGTCTGCATTTTCTGCCAACAATTGGGCTGCTACTGAGTATTTTATACATTAGAAAAAATGCTTTAATCCAGCAAGTAAGAATACTCTCAAGACTCAGATCTGCCAGTGGACCAAGTCTTGTCTGAGTAGGAAGGTTTTGTCATTAAGTGTACAGGGGGTATTTCAGTAAATTGTATATCAGAATATGCAAAATCACCTGCTGCTTTGACATTTTTACTTTATAGAGGTATACAAGTACTGAGAATTATATTGAAGTCTGTGCAAATATCATATTTGTTGGATACATCCTTGTCAACATCATGCTACCCAAAAAAATCCAGTTTCCAAATGAGGTGGTATCTAGAACATTAGATGGTCCCTCCCTCCCTCCCTCCCTCCTGTGCATTCGTATGTATATGCCTATACATTGTTTTCTGGTCTGTACTGTGGTGTTTATGTACCTTTCTAAGATCCATCCCTTTGTAGTGCCATATTTAAATTTCTCTGGAGCCTAAATGCATTGTTTGAAATTTCCTGTTTGCATTGTGGGTCATAATATCACAGAACCATAGTGAAAGTGTTGGAATCCATTACTAGAACATTTCTGAAAGTGGCCATCTGACCTTATTAATTTTCCCTTACTATCATGTACTGACTTGGAAGTAGAGAGCAATGCCAACAGATCTATAGGTGCGCAGCCCTGACTATTCAAGCTTAGGAACTCAGAAAAGTGAAGCACTGGACGGAATTGGAAGGAGAGTCTAGTCTCCTAGATTTACTTTACTCGTCCCCTTGGAAAAATGACCAACAATTTTCTAGAAGTTTGGAGGGGATGGGACTACCAATGCTCTTAGAAACATAACCCTGAATTTGTGTTACTTTTTAGAAACTAATATCTGTGTTTTTTTTGTTTGCCATCCTTTGGGCAATGCCATGACACTCTGCAGCTAAGTTCCTGAGAAGAAGAAAAAATATTTTATGAAACCGAGATCCATTACTGTCCACACTGTATATGTTCTAATGACACTAGTTTCTACAATCATTTCTAAAAGCTTCTCAAGAAACTGGAAATGGTGTAAGCTACATTACGCGTCTGGGGGATACAAAACTTGGAATGTAATTACACAATGGTCATTTTCCACTGGTGAACTTTAAAAGAAAATGGGGTAGACAAATACTGATTATAAAGTGCTTTTGAAACATTAAACAAAAAAGGTTAAATGTTAATTTAAACTACTTGATTCAATACTTGGTATTGAAAACAGTGTGTTACTGGCAAGTACTAACAGGTTTTATTTGCTGTGGATGTGTGAAAACATTGGTGTTTTATGGTACCATTTAACATGTGTTTATGAGCACATATGTAAACAAACTATTGTGGGACATAGACTCTTACAACTTGCAGCATAGCTTGGATCAAACGCCTTCTAGCTGCAGCCCAAGGATGCTAAAGTACAAGCTTCTGACTTTCCAAGCCTTCTGTAGTCTTATCACTGCTTATCTGTTATACCTCCACATGGAAATGGAAAAAAATGCTCTATTATTCATTTCCAAATTGAAAAATGGGTTTCCTAAATTAGGAAGATCTATGAGAAACAATAACAGAGTAGTGAGATGCAGTATGACACCCCCCCCCCCCCCCCCCAAATTCATGGTTTTGCTTACCCATGCTCTGAAGGAGCATGTGGGTCTTTCCAGGTCCTCCAGTATGGCTCTACAATATTCTTCCAGCCTGAGTATAGTCAAAATATAAGATTCGTTGTTATCCATGATGTCATGTATCCACAGGTGATCTTGGAACCTATGCTCTGTAGATACAGGGGTTATACTGTATTTCTTTATAGTTTTCTTATAGCTTGTGACATATTGAAGAGGAATTTTCTGTGCATACAGACATGGGGGTTTGTGCAAACAAACAAAAACCCTACATAGAAAATTTGCACAAAATGCCATAGTTATTTGTATAGTTGTTGAATACTGGGAGAATACCTTGCTGAAATGGAATCTTTTTCCCCACAGTATTACAGTAATTGTTTGTCCTTTCCTGCAGGGATAACATAGTCTAGGATTTACACCCCTACTCTGTAGTGGTATCCCAAGAACGTTTAACTCTTGAAGTATGGGCCAGATGGTGTACCTCTTCAATGCCAATAGTTGAAAAACTCTTCACTTTGCTTATGTATGAATTCCTCATCTGTCTCTCTGAAACCTTCTGATCCTGCACTAGAAAGCTGAAAATCTGGTATGGGCTCCTCCTCTTTTTGGAGTAGAGATAAGGAAGTTTTTTTTCCCCTGAAGCTTTATTTATTCTTGAGTTTGCCTCAATTTCACCAATCACAACTATGTTGCAGTCTCCCCAAATGACTGACGTTCTCACTTACATGTTCAAATCTATCTCCAAAACACTTCTCACTTCTTCAAAATACTTTCTAAAAAGTAACTTTGTCTATTAAGCCTTTGGCTCATTTCCGTAACATTCACTGCATACAATTAGGCATGTAAATATGCCCAAATATGTGTAACTGATGTAATTTTATTATTTTATTTTATGACACAGCAAACTAGATAGATATGCTGGATTATTTTTATTATTATTATTATCCCCAGCCTCCTTTCCTCACGTTCTTCAGTATTGAATTTCAGACTATAATTCGCTTAGTTCAGTGAGATAAGTGTGTCTTTTTCTCTAGCTGTCATGGACATGGAAGGCCCTATGTGAGTACATCATCATTGTCATTAGTCATCTTTATCTAACAACTCATGGCTCTGTGACTCTTGTAAAAATTTAAATTTAACCTGACAACTTCTACTTATCTTTACTGCACTCCCTGAATGTGGTGACATTCCATAGACAGGAGAAAGATCTCAGACCATTGCTATATTTTATGTATTTATATTTATTTATACATTGTCTATACATTCAATTTTATTCTGTTATTCCCAGAGGTCTTGTGAAAAGTATCTTTCTCAAGGTCCTTTATATTATGTCATGCTGTTAGAAAATGTATCATAATAATAGGATGGAAGGAGTTTATTCCATTCTCCTAGTTTCAACTACTGCAAGGAAGGGGATTTAAGCAAAACTTCAGAGTGCTTCTCATGTATGATTTGATTATTATTACTATTAGTGTGTGTTACGATTTCCATCATTAATATTTTTTTCTTCACAAGCCTGATGCTGCTTGTTATCAGCACCCTTGCCCCTACTTTTTTTTTAAAAAAAAAAGGCTATGCATTAAATGGATTGTGTTGTTACTTTTTAATGAGTTTAGATATGCAAAGAAAACAGTGGAGGTTCTGTTAGACAGACAACAACCCTGTGATTCCGGCCATGAAAGCCTTCGACAACATATTTATAAATAGGTGTTTCCATTGGTACTGGCAGATTTTCTTTTGTTTTTTAAATCATAATGCAAACATAGCAAATTGGTTTTGACCTTTCAAAATGTATGTAATTGTTGTATTTCTTAATAACTACAGTCCAGGGGACCTCCCCTTTCCATTGTTGAGCTGTAACTAAAGCAAGCACCATTACTATGTTTATATACTTACCTGTAACTACCTTACACATTAGCACATTTGGAGTGTAAATCTAATTATAAGCTTTCAGCAATGTGATCACTGGGATTATGGTTACTGTACCATTGAAGAATGGAACTTTAAATGTCAATGACCAGACTAAGAATGGTATCAAGAGTGTTGAATGGAAAGAAAAAAATCTGTATTCTTTCAGTAATATGCAAAGGCCACATTATATATAAAAGATGATAAAAGCAGTATGCATATTCCCCAGACAAAGATATCACCTCCTAATTGTGGTGATATGCAAGTCATGCCCAGAAAAAAAAAACCCCTATGATATTGAGAATATATGATCTTAACAGAACTTCATACATAATTGTCTAATACGTAGTGCTATGAACCCTTCAGTGGATGAGTTACACATTACAACAAAAAGGTGCTGCCAATGGGATTGACTACTTTGTGGGGTGCTCTTCTTATTCTGTTTTCTAGACGCAACCAGTCATATAAAGAAGACAAAAGAAAATGTATGTCATAGTGATATAAGAACATGGGTTCAGTTGAAGTTCAAATTGCAAAGTAACTCAATACAGTAGCTCAATACAGGGCTGGCATTTTTGTAGCATGGATGACCATCTCTGTCACTTCTGTTGTGTACAGAATTTGGGGGACTTGAGGATACCACTCCCATTTGTACATTTACTTTCTTGCAATTGTGTCATTTTACTTTTTGTTTTAAATGATTCTCTACTACTATTGGGCATTTTACTTGACAACACTCAGCCTGATATTGGATGCTATCCATCTTCTGTACAGGAAATTAATCTTCGTGTTGTCCAGAATTGAACTGATTTCGCTAGGATTAAATCTGTAGAGAATAATACTATGCAATGTTTGTAACTCTAATAAAAGAGTCGCACTGGTGCTTATGGACAAATTAAGAGATAAATGTCTTTGAAATGAGGTACTTCCTTATTTAAAGAGTTTTCAACACAAATTGTTTTAAGGGTATGGGTTTAAGTTAATTATGCAGTTTCAGAGTCAGATCAATACCAACTAAATCTCATTTTCTATTGTCAGGTTTATAGAGTAGCAATTAAGGCAATAATTATCAAACTCATTAGAGGAATGTAGAGTTATGCACTCTTAATAGACTGTTGATATTTGAGGAAATATTTGGAAAAAAAATCAGGAGTTGGTAGGAAAAGCAGATAATAAGGCAGTAAAAATACTGAATTATTACATATAATTCCTCACACCATCAAAGCAAATGGTGAATAAAATTTCCAAAACATCTAATGGAGTCATGTTTATGACAGATGCCCATAGTAATTAGAAGCTTCAAGTATTACGAGTAGATCATTTGGTCCATTTTCATGCTATCATATGGGTATTTCTGCAGTTACATTCACTAGGTCTTTAAAAATCTACTTTTAAAATGGGAAATCATACGCATTCTTTAGATACCATCAGGTGTTTCTTGGTAGATTATTATATAGCTTCTCCTTTATTTGATATCTATAACCCTCTCAGAAATAGTTGACATTTAAATTAAATTTGCATGTCCATATGTTTGCTTGTACAACTGCAAATATCATGTGGTTTGCTGCCTTGATGGATAGTGTTTTGCTTTATGTGTTATTATAGCAGATACCTCTGGAGGCAGTAGCTAAGTAATTACTTCTTGATGTGATGATATGAATTGATTGAAGCATAGAATTTGGAGTGTCTGTCAGGTCTATACTTGGGATTTGTATCAAATTATAAACAGAAAAAGTAAAGCTTGTAGATTGTTTGCGGAATATATCAATGGCATAGCACTGTACTATTCCCAATTTAGTTGTTATCTAAGCTACAGATAAACACATTTTCATTTACCTTTTTAATGGTTGAACGTTTTGCTGTAGTAGTTGAAGAGATAAGCAAGTGTACATTTTAAACAGTGGTTCCCCTTTTTAGCAGTTAGAATAGCTGCACACAAAATTCTGGAGAATTTCTGTGTGTCCTCACGTTTCCTTTCTTTTTCTATATAGTTTTTGGATCATGTAGTATGTAAATAGTTATCCAGCAATGCTTTCCCAAAAGCATATAGCATTTCATTTTAGGGGAAAAGCCCTTTTCACTCCTCTTTGTCACAACTTCACATTTCTAAGTCATTTCTGATACATTATTACAGTACAAGTCAAATATCATGGGACATATAAGGTCTCATGAAAGCATCAGTAGGCTTCCTGTCCTCCTTCCACTTCAATTAAATTTTGTGAATGCTTATTTTATGGCTCAAGGCTGCTAATGAGTATACAGAGGAAATGCAAGCAATATATAGTTGACTCTTGTAAGCAATGATAGATTAATATGTGTATATGTTTAGTTTATTTCCCTTAAAGATTTTTAACAAACAAAATAAGATATGTGTTTCTTTAATTAATGTAATTTTTTATAAAAAGAATCATGAATGTTAAGCTGAATGTAAAACAAAGAAAGGATACACTCAGGCTTTAGTGTGGCCTGCTTCTTATTTTTTTAAAACATAAATAAAACATATATGCAGTAGGTATACTCTGGTTCAAACTAGTTTATAAGGTCTGTCAGGCAGCAACTTTTAAATGGCTATGACAGGTTGGTGGGGAATTTTGTTACCTTGATCTAGGTCTAAGATTTTGTTCTTAATATTGTTGGGTTGTGTATTTCCCTCTCTAAAGATCCTGGGAAATTTTATTCCTTCCTTTACTACTTTTTCTCCTTCTTTCCCCATAATTAGTTACTTACAGTGCGGTGAGTACTAAATACACATATAGTTGTCCTTCCGCATTTAATTTTTGTGTGGTTGATTAATTGCAGATTTGATTTGTATATTCTCCAGGAAGCTCAACATTCCTCCAGGATGACTGTGGTCAATTTACACTGGAAATTGACCACAGAGATTCCAGGGACGTATTTTCTCAGGTTTAAAATTAGCTTTTTATTTTCTAATCTTTCCACTTTTGTGCAGGTCTTGTGCCTGTAACTCCCATAAAAGTGGAGGACTTGCTATATTTTTGTACCCACTTTAAATGTCTGTGAGGGATATTTTGGACAGCATTCAGTTCTTGCTATGTTTGGGTTCATTTATTGGTTGATTATAAACATGAGCTTTTCTGTGAACTGTTTTTCAATTTAGTGAAAAAAACTGGGTTTTTTTGTAAAGTCCATGGGAGTTTTTTTGTTGCTTTTGTTTGTAAAGGCATTGGCAGGTGTATGACGTACAAATATTATGAAAACATAGATCATTTTGGTTGCCTCACACCTTTCTCAGAAAGAATTAATGTTTCTTTAAAAATGGTTCTAATATTAAGATGGTTGACATGTCCGTGAGATATCTGATTTTGTATTTTTTAATATTTGATTGATAGCTAATAAAATTTGATAGATAGCTGATTTAAAACTTGGTGAGGATACTGCCTTGGTATATGACTGGGTTGATTTGTGTGTGAGAGACAGATCTGGGCTAATGATTCTGAGAAACCACATTCATTCAGATACTATCCGCTGCTTGGTCATGTCTTCAGCATCAGGAGAGGAAATGGGAAGTGTGAGAGGTTGTTATCTGCAAAGAAAAATAATGGTTTTTTGTGTACAATTATAGCAAATCACTTAGACTGTTTAGGACTGGTCTATTGGTTGAAAAAAACCCATTAATGAATTCTTTTACACACTGCACATATTTTATTTGTAGTACAAAAAATAATAATGAAAGAATAATGCAATATTTAAAATGAAGAACCAAGTATTACCAGTATTTCAACGGGAAGTGTGGGTCTGCTTTTGGCTAATGAGATAGTCAAGTTAATTAGGTTTGTTGTTGTTTTGTGCCTTCAAGTCGTTTCAGACTTAGAGTGACCCTAAGTCTTAAGTTTAGGGCAGTGCTGGGTAAACAACCTTGAAGGGCTTTAGGTTGAGGACCCCTGGTGTATTCTATGTCTTTGAGCTTATCGTGGATTTCCTCCCATGTGGCAATATTTTTTTGAACTACCTCAGAATGAGTTGATGTCCAAATATGGTTGATTTTCCACTTTTCAAACATTATTTGATAAGGAGCCAAGATCTGTTTCCAAAAAAACTTGCCAGTCTATTTTTCACTAGAGTGATAAAATTTTAAACTGTTACTGTAAATAATGCATTCCAAATAGATGAAGTCTAAAAAGAAAAGAATGAAGTGTAACATCTGATATTACTTTTCTTTACCCCTTTATTGAACATTTATATAGGAAATTGGCCAATCAGTACTATAGAGATCTATATTTGTAATGGATAAATGCTGAGGTGTGACTTAAGACACAGGAAATGACAAGTTATTCCAAATGCAATTTTTTTTATTTTAGCAGAATTAAGAGTACTTGTATACAGAATAGAGTAAGATCAGGACACAGAATCAAATAAGAGTTCAGGGGCAACCATATATTTTATGTAATGTGTAGTAGGTCTATTGAAAAAAAGTACATTAGTAGCACTTCATATCAAAGTAGAAACAAGTAACCAAAGAAATTGTGCATAGTAGACCTATGTCAATCTCCAGTTTTGAACAAGCTTTTCTAAATTGCCTTTGCTTAGTCAAGTGCAAATGCATCAGTTGCTAGAACAAGTGCAATAGCTGAAACGATCAACCATGTCTACTTTTCAGAAATCCATTCCATGCTTTTGCAACTTACCTTTTTCCTCTTTAAGGAAGTAGGAACATCATTTTGGAATAGAGATTATCTTTTCCTTTAGAAAATATAAACTATGGCACATTTGGGAATGTCCTCGTTGTACAGAAGAGCAAATTTCTAAATGTATCTCTTTACTTGGGAACCAGGCCCATTTGTTTCTCTGGTTTTGGGCTTGTGGTGTATTGCGGCTGAAGAAAGACTGATGTGAGATTTTCTGAATAGGAGCAGAAAAAGGATTAGATCACTTCTTGGTCTGTTCAGCATGAATCTTTTCACTTTGTACTTTTCTGTGTGACAAATACTGTTCTTGTCTACATTGTACTGGCCCTTACTATTTATTTCTCTTTGGCTCATGTGTATAGCTGTTAGCGGTCATTTACTTGTGTCCACTGACATTTACATTGCGAATGGAGCCATTGTAACTTGCCTACAGTAGCCTCTAAACAGCAACACAGACTGTTTGTTGTAGTTGGGCCAGTGGGCAATACTACTACTACTAGTAGAACTGCTAGCAGGAGGAAAAGGGCTAATGGTGAGCAGGTGTTGGATAAGGAACAGCAAGCAAAGCGGGTCCTGGAAATACTTATGGCTCCTTCTGAGGAAGAAACGTTTGAAGTGTTCTCTAGCGATGAGGAGTCAATGCTGGAAGAAGATGGGTTAACAGAGAGTAGAGGAACTAAAAGGACAACTCAGGAGCAAGAGTCAGATGAGGAAAAGGAAAGGAAGAAGATCCGGGATCTACTCACTGCTCCCACGGAAGATGAAACATTTGAGGGTTTTTCTGGGAATGATGGGTCTGGGAGTGAGATGGAAAGTGCTGCAGATTGGACTCAAGTAAACATGTATGCAGAGCCAGTTTCTGGGGGTGCATCGGGATTGGCAAACTACTGATACACCAGGGACATGGGGAGATCTAAGTCTTGAACAAAGATGATGGGCGAGGTTCACGTATGGGATCAAGATCAGCTGTGGATAATGATGACAGGGCGGAGGCCTCATCATCGTCGGATAATGATGCATAAGTTAAAAGTGGAGTTGGAAGTAAAGACTCTTTGCAGAAGGCAAGGTGTCATTTTGGACATTGGGTTGTCGCTGCCAACCCTACTGTTGGGCTTGGGTCCTGGCTGTACAGCTTCGTGTTCCTGAATTCGGTTTGGCTCTTGATGACGGCAACGTTCGTTCCTGGCTTGGCGTTTCCTGGCTTTCCCTTCAGCTCCTGAATTCGGCTTGGCTCCTGACGACGGCATCGCTACTCCCGGTTGGCTCTCCTTTTGGTTCCTGAATTTGGCTTGGCTTTTGACGGCGGCATCGCTACTCCCGGTTGGCTTCCTTTTGGTTTCTGGATCTGGCTTGGCTTTTGGACAATGGCGTCGCCTGCTCTCGCTACAGGTGTGCGTTTGGCCCTCTCCTGGCTTTCTGTGCCGTAGTTGGGCGTGACAATAGTTTTATTGAACACTTGGCTGGAGTTAAGACGGATTATCAGGCAGGATAATCCAGATTATTTTCTGTTCCTTCATTTTTGCATTTCTTGAAGCAAAGACATTTACTTTTACCAGGAACACTGAAGTTAAGTGTTCCTAGGTTCAGAATATCATTTAATAAACATTTGTTGTCCTTACTCCTTGTGTGTGGCCTTTTAAGAGGGGTCTGTGTTCTGACAGTGTTCTACTTTTGATCCCCCTGGTTTTGGATTACCATCCCAAACTAAGCCTTTGATTTTTCTCTCCACAATATGTGTGTGTGTGTGTGTGTGTGTATGTATATGTGTGTGTATATGCAATATTTTGTGCCCCCCAAGGGTGTTTTCCATAAATATCCCTTGATTCTCTTATTGATAATTTGACATTTCAGTTTATTAATTATTCCTACCAACAGCTGCAACAAATACACATTGACCTAGATTGTTTTTGTAATTTATATAGGAAAAGAAATTACTGTCTGCTAATTAGCAGGGGGAAAAAAATCACATTTACATGTAGAAATATCCATTTTACACCATTCGAGATTGATAGCAGAATCAAGAGCATATTTCTTTGATAATCCTGAAATTTTGAAAGCCTGAGATGCCTTTAAGTTGGGCAAATACACATAAAATTGTGTCTGTATCTTTAGAATTATGCATAATTAGAAGTATATACATTGAAAAATGTGTATATTTTAAGCAATTAATATTTTAAATGGAAGTAAAAATGTGCAACAGATTACTTAGGCGCCATCTTCATTACCGTATAATCCAGTTTGGATTGTATTATAATGGTCAGTGTAGACTTGTATAATGCAGATTGAACTGCACTGAACTGGATTATAAGAGTTTACAATGCTATATAATTCAATGCAGTTGATCTGCATTCTGAATGGATTATATGGCAGGGTAGATGGGGCTTTAGTGATAGTAGAACTTACCTTCATTTTCTCTGTGATTCTAATTTTTTCATCTTGACCTGCATTTTTTTTATCTGCAGAGTCACTTTACCAACCAAAGTATAGATTTATTGGCCATTGCATATTTAGCTGCCCTAAGCGTGTGCACCACTGTCAGAGATATTACTTTCATCTTTTGATGTTTTGTAGGGGTTTTTTTTGGGTGGCTATCCTCCCATACTGTTTCCCGTATTGGGAGAACATTGTGATATAATATGTATAAATATTTGTAGAATAAATATATTAAGACATTATTTTAAAGTTATGCATAATTTTGCAAGTTATGTCCTTATTATTTCACAATAAAATAACAAGTTATCACATTTTATTCCATGAGGCTATGTTTTAAAAAAATTCTGGAAATATTTATTAAGGGCCTAAAACATGTTTAGTCATCAGCCCTGTTAGTAGTCAGTATAAATGGAACATATTCTACCATGGGATTAGGCATGTTTAAGAACAGCTCATTCCAAATCAGTCCATTTAATTCAGTGGCAGGAACTTGCAGACTATGGAAAATGTGAACATTGCTGATGTTCTGGTAAAAATACTAGCAATGTGATCAAAACCTTTTTAGTTTAAAAAATATAGTCTTCACTAATGGTAACATAATTATATTTTAGCAGTGGTGCATGACTTTTTAAACCTCTATTGAAATGACTAAATACATTTGGGTAGCATTAGTGCTTGTCACAATTAATTTAAAGCACTGGAATATTTGACATTCATATTTTTTAAATGTATTAATCCTGTTTAATCACTCAGATTTACGCACAATTTATATCACCATTAAAAATCCCCGAAGAAACAAAAACAACTGTTCAAAATAAAGAGGAAAAACATCCCTTATGCCTAGATTTTTAAGAAGTTAAAATTAATTATGAACTCATTAAATTGTTACTTTATTTGATGTTTCAGTGATTTCAACTGATTTTTAGATTATCCAATTAATGATTAAAATGAATTAGATCATTAGAATTCACTAGAATTTGTTATAGATTGCTGTTCTCCCTCTGCCACATTCAGGAAAGCAGGGAAGTGTGCTCCCTCGGTAGAATACATTTTAGAATTGGTAGAAAATTATATTATGGATCTGGTGTAAGGCTGGCCATTTATGTGATTTCTTTGAGAAGACAGAATAATGGAGAAGTAGAAGAAAACACGGTGAGGGTGGGGTGAAGGGAGTTATTTGTTTGCTTAGCAACCTTAAGACCTTAAGAGGACCGAACACTCGCAAAATCTCAGGCCATTTCTCACCCTTCTAGTTAGACTGTATGAAAGCAGTTTTGGAGTTATTTCGAGGTCTGACATTGCATTGTTTCATCCTCTACTGATTATATTTTGGACTGGTTTATGTTTTATGTCTGGCAACAAAGGTCCGCATAGTCAAAGCAATGGTATTCCCCATAGTAACCTATGGATGTGAGAGCTGGACCATAAGGAAGGTTGAGCGAAGGAAGATAGACGCTTTTGAACTCTGGTGTTGGAGGAAAATCCTGAGAGTGCCTCAGACCGCAAGAAGATCCAACCAGTCCATCCTCCAGGAAATAATGCCCGGCTGCTCACTGGAGGGAAGGATATTAGAGGCAAAGTTGAAGTATTTTGGCCACATCATGAGGAGACAGGAAAGATTGGAAAAGATCACGATGCTGGGGAAAATGGAAGGAAAAAGGAAGAGGCCGACCAAGGGCGAGATGGATGGATGGTATCCTTGAAGTGACTGGCTTGACCTTGAGGGAACTGGGGGTGGCGACGGCCGACAGGGAGCTCTGGCATGGACTGGTCCATGAGGTCACGAAGAGTTGGAAACGACTAAACGACTGAGCAGCAGCAGCATGTTTTATGTTATTGAATAATATGTAGTTATTATATAACATTATTTAAGGGAAACTGCAATTAAGGCAGTTCTTCAGTTTCTGGGTCACACAGTGATAGGCTCTTGAATATTTATGGAATGAATTTTCCATAAATCCTTTCCCAATTTCCTGCCTTCTGGGCTCCCGTCTTTCTCTCACCATTCCCATTCGACTTTTTAACTTCTTTCTTCAAGGGGTTTGGTAAGGTCTGTTCTTGGAGCAAAAAGATGATGCTATCAAAATTCATGTCCTACCACCTCTGCCCTCATGTTTTTTTTAAACACTCAACTCAGTTGAAGTAAGCCTTCATAAGACTTAATTTCAGTTAAGTGACAGTCTCGGATAAGTAGGATGGGATTGCTCTGACTACTTGGATGCAGAAAATAATGGGGTTCTTAGATATGTTGTCTTCTATAACTGAGATGCTACAAATTGAATTTCGGACCCCAGGCTGTTCCATGCAAAACACTTGTTCTTCGATTGATCTTTGCACTCCAGCCTCCTGAATTGGAAATGGAGAGGCAGAAAGGATTCAGTTGCACAGAAAATTGTTTTGCATTTGCTCAGATCCTCTCAAACCATTTCTGATTAAGAATGCTTTGCCCTTGAGCCAATAATTGACCCTTATAGCTGGCCATTTATTGCTGCACTAGTGATGGATCAATGTCATCTGACAGATATCTGTTGCCTGGAAAAGAAGTTATGACTCTTTTCAGAAGATTTTTTCTTGCTCCTTCTGATTCTTTTTCCTTTTTGGCATATTTAGATAAGGATGGTGCCTTCCAATTGATGTGGACTCCAGTGTTCAGCACTCTCAGCCCTGAATAGGGCTAATGGGTATTTCAGTCTTGCAACTTTGGAGGGCAACACATTTTGCATCCTTGAATGTGTGTTCCCTTTTCTCATTTCTCCCCTGTGATCAACTTGAACTGATCAATTGCTGAGTGTTTTGTCCATCTTTCCACTTTGGCTTTCCCCACATTTCCCCCTGAACATCCTTCTTTTCCCCCTTTTATTTCCCCCAATTGGAATTTGGCCAGAGGTCCTGCAACTATTTAGAAATGACCTGTTCTTTATTGCTGTTAGATTTTCATTTTAGTGCTTTCGATTGCTTTTTAGAATGCTTACAGAGAATTACCACATCTATTCTTGAAAAGGCCTGATGTAGATCTAAAAGATGTTAGAAAGGAGAAAGTGACTCCATACCAAATATATTAGCATTTACAAAACGTAACTTAACTATAACCAGGAACTTTGTGAAAAATGCTTGGCTGCAATTGAGTCATTACCCAGTTAAAAATAACCTTTCCAGGTCATGTCATTTTGTTTGCCGCAGTGAAATAAGTTTATTTCAGCAGAATGAAGTCATTATTAGCTTGGCAGAGTCCACTTGTCAGAATTTTATGGAGCAGAACACCGTTTGGCTGGGAAATTCAATAAATACTGTAATGTGAGAGGAGTTGAACTCCAGAGGCTGAAGGGGCATAGTGTGGGGGATTTGTCACTAATGCAGTGTTTTACCGTTCTACTAAGAAGGTATTGCTTGATAAGAAGAGTCATCAGTAAAGGTCAGACAGGCACGCCAGCCATAACATACTGTGGCAGTAAAATATGTGGATTAATTATCTATGCTTTGACATACCAACTTGCTGTAGTACAAAGAGAATTACATATTGCTTTTCTTTTGATTTTTGTATTTTGTTACGTGTCCTCTACACTCTTACCTCCCTCCAGTACCCTATAGTTAGGAAAGAAATTTTCTGGAGCAGACCTGCCATGTAATTAATCACATTTTTACATTGTTTAAATTGTCTGTCTTGTTCAGATAATGAAAAATATAAGAGACCAGTGTTAACATTTCTCCGGGGGGAAAGAATAGCCATAAAGACAAGTTTCTCTTGAATATTTTGAGTTTAGTGCAGAATATCTGATCATTATCAGAAGGCAAAGCGAGAGACAGTTTCAGAAAATTTAGCCTTTCTATCTGTAGATATGAAGAAACTTTATAAAAACATTTTATGAGCTCCTTCCACACTGTAATGCCCCTGGGAGTGTCACTGAATTACCAGTTCAGTCTGTCTTATGTGTAACTAAAGTTTAGTGACAGGGTTTATAAAAAAGGTGGTTATTTCTAGTAGGGAACAAACTATAAAAAGATATCTGTTCCTCTCGCCATTTATACATTTTCTTTACAGACAGGTATTAGATTTTTTTCATTATGTTTTCTTACAGATTGCTTCTTTGTCTTTTAAGAATGATGCCTCTCGTATCATGCATTCTATTACAGAGTCATGGCAATCTTAATGTGAAGAAAAAAAGAACAATAAATCATTTGAAGATGTTAAGGGAATGATTTAAGTATCTACTAGGAAATTACTGAAGCTGCTTTATCATTTAGGAAAGATTTTTGATTTGATCTTCATCCTCAATGTATTCATGTTCTGAGTTTTTCAAAATACTTTTTCATTCAGCTAAAATGCCACGCTTAGTAAATTATTTGTAATACACTGTCACTTGTACTCTGAATGAATTTGAAGTGTTTTTTTGCTAAATGTAGGAGTGCAGATAAGAATGACAGCAGTGCACATAGTGATATCTCTCCTTAGGCTTTCCTCTCCCTGTTTCAGAGTGTGCAAACCTCTGATTGTTCTAAAAATATCTTTGCTGCAATCTTATTAGAAGAACCATGAATGTAAAAATGGGATCCAAAAACACCAAAAACAGTTCATCAGTTTTTAAGATGGGACCTAATTAAAGAAGTTATTTAATTCAATTCCTGAAATATACCATGTGTTTTGATATTGTCTATATGATTAGCTATTTCTAAGAGGACTTTATAGCAAAAGAAGCTCTTCAAAAGAGTTTGGTACTAAAAGTCAAAGAAGGGTGTAGATTGTAATGTTTTTAGAGTAATTCTCTTCAAAGTGGTAATCCATAGACCAATGTCAGTGTCCAAGCTTTTAGGTGCAGGTCCCTCTTGAATTCCTGGAAAGGAAAATAATAATAATGAATGGACACAAATATGTTACAGGTCCCTGATAAACTGGAAAAAAGTGCACGTCTCCCATATGAGCTAGCTTTAGATAAGAAATTCAGTGTTTTGAACCATATAACAGTCTCATTATCAGGTGATTTCATGTATTTTCAGGACCCAGTCTTAGAATATGAAATGTTATTTTTTTAAATGAAAAAGTACTGAATTACTTAGATAAGGACAGGGAAATGATAACTAGACTTTCGGTTTGTAGCACTGGCTTTGTTGCACTTATTTTTTATGCTGTGTGTAAGACTGAATGAGAGCCATCATGGTGTAGTGATTTGGATGTTGAACTAAGACTCTAAAGACCAACATTCAAATCCCCACTCAATTGTAGAAGCCCACTGGAATATTTTTGGCAAGATGCATTCCCTCATCTTCAGAGGAAGACAATGACAGTAATTAGGACCATGGTAAGGGAACTATAGTCCCACACTATTAAAAGGTTGAATATTTTTTTCTAAATATTGCTCCTGCAACATCTACATTGACCACCAAAGCATATGTTCAAATAACATGCATTAGAGGCTTCAAATTGGGGTAAGCAAAATTGGGGGCTATTCTGAAATAGGGCTCATAATGTATATCAGCATGATTAGGTGTTAGCCATATTTATATATTTATTTACTTTCTTTTATATCTCGCCCTCTCCCTTGTAGAAGGACTCAGAATGGCTAACAATCAGCAACAATTCAATGCAATTCAAACATAAGACAATATCAACTCAAAATATTACTGGCAAACCCAATTAAGAAATGGGTGAATTGGGTTGCTGTGAGTTTTCTGGGTGGTATGGTCATGTTCCAGAAGCATTCTCTCCTGACGTTTTGCCCATATCTATGACAGCCATCCTCAGAGGTTATGAGGTCTATTGGAAACGAGGCAAGTGGGGTCTATATATCTGGAATGTCCAGGGTGTGTGAAATAACTCTTGTCTGTTTGAGGCAAGTGTGAATGTTGCAGTTGACGACCTTGATCAGCATTTAATAATCTTGTAGCTTCACAGCCTGGCTGCTTCCTGCCTGGGGGAATCCTTAGTTGGGATGTGATTAGCTGGCCCTGATTGTTTCTTGTCTGGAATTCCCCTGTTTTTGAGTGTTGTTCTTTATTTACTGTCCTAGTTTTAGAGGTTTTAAACACTAGTAGCCAGATTTTGTTGATTTTCATGGTTATTATGGTGAATTATTCACAGCTGTAAAGTCATGGATACTTCATATCCTGGAACTGGGTTGGAGCTGAACTATTTAGTGCAGAGCTTTGTAAACTGTGTGTCGTGACATGTTAGTGTGTCATTTTTCATGTATAGGTGTTGTCATGCCCCATGAAGACCCTCACTGTTTACCCCTAGTTAAGCCCTTTTTACTTAAAGGGATTAATTTTTTATGTACAGTTTTTTTTGGGGGGGGGGGAGGGGTCAGTCTAGACAGCCTCTTTGCATTTGAAGCTTCCATTGCCCTGCCCCTTTAAGAATCCCCTCAGGGGTGGAGTCTCAGGCAAGTCACTTCTGACTCTTGGAAGAGTCATCCTTTTTGTGACTGGAAGGTGAATAGAGATGAAGGCCGGAAAGTCTACAAAATAGCACGTCCAGTCAGAGCTGTATTCAAGTCCAGTCAGAGTTAAATATTGGGATATATTAGAGATATTTGAACACTATACAAGAAAGAGACAGTAAGAAGAAATAAAGATTCAAGAGCCTCAGTTTGGTCGGTCAGAACTGTATCTCTCAAAGACTTTACCTCTCTTCATAAAGACTTTGTAATGAGACTCAGAAGGAGAGAAAGTCTAAAATATTTGTCAGTTAATAAATTCTTGTTTGATTCAACTATATAGTCTCTGATCTGTTCCCTGTGCAGCCAGTTCACCTTCCAAGTAATTAAGATGGCATGGGGGCAGAACAGGTGTTGCTTGACTGTACTCATAAATGACAAAATCTTGCAAATGTATGTTATACTCTTACAAATCAGATAAGTTTTGTCCTCATATATTTTATTACAATTTATGTATATATTTGTATCTCTTATAAGGGGTAGGTTTAATTTCCGGTTTCCTAATAAAACTGAATTACTGTGTTCCAAAATGATGCATGTCTAAAAAGTGTTTCACCAACATGAAATGTTTGGGAAGTTCTGCTGTAGTGTATTGTCAGCACCGCCCAAGCTTTGACCCAGTTCCTGCAGTTGAGATATAATCAGTTCCATGTCCAAATTACATTCTGCTCACTTTCATTATGTGGTTGGTGTAAATGTGCCCTTTGAGAATCTGCCGTAGGCACACCTGCATTGGCTTTTGGTGCTGTGCCCATGAGACAAGCTATTTTAAAAATAGTTGTTAGCTTTCTTGATTATTTTCACATGGAATATGAATTTATTAAATATATAAATATGTTTATGCTATTCTTTCCCCATAATTACAGAAGTTAAAGATATTTCAAAAGATTTCTACTTGATGCTTTCAAAAGCATTTATCTATAGCAATTATTGAAGAAAATAGATAATAGATATCAGTAATATTTGTGCAACACTGCATTTCTCTGTGAAATTTAAGATGCTATAGCCCCCTAGACAATACTGTTTACACTTGCTTTTCAAATCTGTTTTTTTAATGTGGAGTATGAATCAGCCTGTCATTAACCATGTTTATGAGAAGCGAGAGGGAGAGTGCATATGTGTAAATATGTAATATACATTTTCTGTGTGTTGCTTAGTTTGGTCTTCTGTAATAAATATTAAAGATTTTGCCTGAGGGGCTTCCAAAAGTGTATACTGTGAATTGCTTTAGTCACAAGCATCAGTTGTGAACATCTTTAAAAGGAGCACTGAAGGATATTGCTGCTAACAGGGAAATTCTTCATTTCACTTAACATCATAATCATGTATGCTTATGCACTTGGCTTTTTCACATCTATATTGGAACATTTCATAGAATCTGAGAACCATCTAGAACACATGAGAATTTCGTTTTCTCTGGAGAACACCACCTCCTCCAAAAATAAACAAATTGGTCTCAAAATCATGGAAGAGACCAGAAGAGCAATCCAGTCCACACACTCCTCTCGCCCTGCAGGGACACCCAATCAAAGAACTCTGGAAAGATGGTCATTGAGCTTCTCCTTAAAAATCTCCATAGAAGACGACTCAGTCACACTCCGAGGCAGAATATTCCACTGTTGAACAGCCTTTACTGGCAGGAAGATTTTCCTAATGTTTTTCAGGCACACATATTCAGTACATTCAACACAAAAATGAACAAGAATTGACTGTTAACATACCACAAGGATTGTGAGTATACGCCACATTGTAAGGTGAAATCGGTTCTGCAGAATATGAAATGCTTTACAGACACCCACCTGTGCTGGAGTATATTTTAAAAGTCAGAATGGAAATATGTGTGTGTGTGAGGGGGGCGGGGGTTGCTGCTGAATATTGTAAAATCATGTTGTTCTAGGATTCTAGGAGTTCCACTTCGGCCACTCCCTGCAAAAAAAAAAAAAGTTGTTTTGTTTTGGTGGGCCAAGGTAAAGGAGAACAGGTGGTATCCTGCAAGTTTGAACTAAGCTGCAAATAGGGAATTTGTCCAAGCTTCTTCCAGTGCCCCATTTCAAGATGCTTGTGACAATTTCCCCTCTGTTCTGCTGTTCAAGCCTTAGAACACTTATCCAGGGCACACTGGTATGTGTTAGCAGTGTGATCCCTTGATTCATTCCATGTAATGTCTCTGCATATATAATTACCTAAAATTTAGGGTTTTTTGTGGTCTTGTTCTACTCCTCTAATTCTATATCATGAAGCTAGCCTAATTGTGAAAGACAAAACATCTTACCAGTTTAATTTTCCCACTATGCATGAAGCACAAGTGAAGTAGGCAGAGCTCTCTTTAAGAGAGGAAACAAAGAACTGCACCTAGCCTATGGAAACAAGGTTATCTTTTCCACAGAAATTCATTTCCCCCTCATCTGTATTCCATGCTGTGGAAACTAGATATAGTGCTTTGAGATTCATGTGTGGAGGAATGCGCATAAGAAAAATACATGGTTAAGATGATATGATTTGTAACATTATTTGAATATGTGTATTCATCCCAGTGTGGGCAGAATGCCATACTTGGCTCTTACTCTTTGTATTTTCTTGTCAATGAGTGATATTTTGGGCTGTCAGCAAGGCTATGCTCAGTGGTAAACCAGGAAATATGCAAACCATTCAGGAGGGATAAGACAGTTATTTCAACAGCAGGGTTCTTGCCAGTTTGTAATATTCCTTTCTTTCTTTGTCCTTTTTGGGCGTTCTTTATTACAAAGTAATGCTTCTTCACATGAAATAAGCTGGAGATAAGGTTAACAAATTAACAGAGCAATTTGCTGCATGTTTATGTGGAAATAAGTCTCTTGGTTTTCAGGATGTTTTAAGTGTGTTTAGGATTGCAGTCTAAAGTTCTTGGTTTGTTGGCATTGCAACAAGTGAGGCTTGTTAGCATTTGCAATTCAAATGACTTAGCAGATGGGTATGCTGGAAATTTTAATTTAACAGTACTGCTGCACTGTTTGAGATCATCAGGGTTCTTTGTGCTGTGCATGACAGAAGGAATGTTGAGATTCTGGTATTTTATCAATTTTAAGTTATTCAGGCAGCCCCCAAGTTACGAACAAGATAGATTCTGTAGGTTTATTCTTAAGTTGAATTTGTATAACAAGTCGGAACAAATACATTTTTAAGTGTAACTCCAGCCACACACACACACACACACACACACAAGCTTTGGACAGCATAAGGAAGGGTTAACACCCCTGTGATTTTTTAATTTTTTTTTTTGCTACCTGGGCCCCTGTTCAGAAGATTTTACCTCATTTTCTATCCCTGTCACAATTGGATAGGGAGACACCTTTTACCCATAATAATTCTTCCAGGAGTGAATTTCCCTTCCTAAAGGTAGATTTCTCTCACTTCCTGTTGTTTCACCCCGTTCTTAACTATGGGTCATTTATCAGTTGGATGTTTACAACTCGGGGAATGCCTGTACATGTTGTATAGCAAAGGATGCTCGTGTTTCCTATTTTTCCTCTTTTTAATTCCTATCTGTTCCATGAGCATAGATTCTGTGCTTGATTTGCCATCCTGGGTCGCATGTTCAGAAAACGGGAGAAATCAAGAAATAAATACTAGATATGCATTTAAAGTTATACAGCTCACTGCATTTGATTTATCGGTTTTCTTTTCAGAAGAATTCACAATGAACTGTAGACGCACCAATGGAGTTGCATGGTGACTGTGTTCAGATGCTTTGTTTTGAAACCACTCTGTTAAAAAAAAAACATTTACATTGCCCGAGATGATGAATATGGGCTGTGTTATACAACTAGTGAAAATTTCCTCAGATATTTAGAGGCTCAAACAGTCTGTATGTGTGCCTAATTCTCTTCTGGCATAAGTTTTGCTCCTATTGTCATGGTCTTCATATTCAGTATCACTGAAAAATTAGCATGATGAACGTTTTCCTAATAAGAATTGTGTTTTCCTAACCACTCTACATTTCTTAAAAAATTGTAGTATAATGTCATGCTTCTTAAACCCAACAGCATGGTAGACTAATTAATAAAAGGGTAAAGGATGGAAGGCTTATTTGCCTAGTGAGTTAATGGCTATACATAGTCATGCTTCACACAGAAAAATGTGCAGCTTATCCTGTACGTTTATAAGCATGACCATGTCTTCACCCATATTAAGCCTTGTCTTATAATAAGTATGTCTCACATTTTCTCATTAATATTATTGTCCCCTCATGGCTTTTAATTCTGAACCATCTTCTCAATATCCATTAACCAGTTAATCTCTCATATCTCAAGACTGCTGGTTATTTTACATATGGAATACTCATCTTCTTTCTCTCCCCTCTTTATATGAGACAGTTTGGATCCCAGTAGATACAATCTGAATTGATGGATTAAAGTTTGAGAACTGGCTCAGTCAACATTCTTGGTGAACATCATCCATTAGTACATGCATAAGGATAGGGTTCTAAACACAAGCCTTCTTAAGCTGGAATGAACTTTTGGGGGAAATGCTCCTTGATTTTTAAAACATATAAGCGTTTTGTGTTGGACAAATACATATTTCAAATTGGGTAATTATGAACTTTGGAAACATGAAGAGCTTCATTTGTGGTGGTATCACAGTAGATTTTTAGGTGTGGGCAACTGTGAGCTTTCCATACATAGCCTT
Source organism: Anolis carolinensis (assembly GCF_035594765.1). Classification (NCBI taxonomy): domain Eukaryota; kingdom Metazoa; phylum Chordata; class Lepidosauria; order Squamata; family Anolidae; genus Anolis; species Anolis carolinensis. Next base: position 239,169,623 of record NC_085842.1, read on the forward strand.
AATATTTTTCAGAAGAAAAGAAAAGAATAAAATAGCACACATTTTGTATTCGTTCATTTAAGGAAGTTGTTACTACTTTTTGGGGATGAGGAAACAGAACTGAAAGAGGCTGCTGTCATTGTATAGAGCTGAATAACAGCTTTGTTGTGCCGATATTAAAGCTCACCTAAAAAGCTAAACTAAAAAGGCAAGAAAAAAGGTCTTTTCTTTTTTCTTTTTGCATTGGGCAGTGCAAATAGCTCGTATCTTTGATACTTTCTTTGTGTGTGCTGAGATTTAAGTGTCAGAGAGATGTTTAAACATTGTCACAACACAAGTGAGCACAAATAGCGTGATTGGATGCAGCAAACAAAAGCTTCAGAATATAGGAAAATACTTGATGTTACTGAAATGAAACCCAAAGAGGCAGTCAGACAGAATAAATTGGTGCACATTTATGTATGTACAAAGACCCGATTTTCCATTTTTTAGAGACAGAAACCTGATTGGCTGTAGAATGGATACCAGGGGAACAACCGTCTATTTTTTCAGTACACTTTTAAGAAATATAGTGCTTAATACATAAGCCCAGACTTGTATTTTTTTACCCAGAATAATTTTTAACTACAATAGTGTAGTTAAAAATGTAAATGTGTTTTTATTGGTTTAAATGATACTTGCTGGCCTCCCTCTCCACTCTTTGGAGGCAGGAAAGTATGTTTGTACTACAAAGGCATGCCCATTAAACCTTCCTGTGGGAATGGGAAGTTTCAGGTATTTTTGGTTCGGGGTCTCAGAGACCCATAAGCTAAAGGAGCCCTTCCTTTTTCCACTCCTCTCTTCTTACTGAGAGGCAGAATAGTTGGTTCCAACACTCCTTGACTAAGGGGTTTTAAGACCCATTTTAAAGCATATGTTCCTAGTAATTAGCAGAGTCAGTGCTATTGTGGAAACCTTGGAGATTGGCTTACAGCAGTGTTGGACAAAATGCAACCCTCAAATTATACCTGTATTTGAGCTTTCATCAACTCTAGCTGGCACAGCCAGTAGTGACAGATGATGGAAGTTGCATATCATCAAGATATGGAAGGCTACACTTTGCCCATCCTTCCCTTAAAGGATACATGGGCAAACTTCTGTCCTTCAGGTGTTTTGGACGTCAACTCCCACAATTCCTAATAGCCTACCAGCTGATAGGAATTGTGGGAGTTGAAGTCCAAAACACCAGGAGGGCCAAAGTTTGCCCATGCCTGCCTTAAAGGTTTACTCTGTATACTCATATATCAGTCTAGATATTTTAGTCAAAAAATCAACCCAAAAAAACCTGGATTGACTTATCCACAGGCCGTTGTGAATACTCTTATCAAAAAAACTCCTTAACTCTTATCAAAAAAGGAGGCACTCCAGAAAAACCTAAAAGAAGCATTGACCTCCCCCCCTCTACTTTCTCTGTCCCTAAAACCTGCCCTTGACTTATGTATAAGGTCAACTTAGGTATAGTCATGTATATTTATGGTACCTTCTGCATTCCTCTTTGAATAATAGGTATCTTTTAACATCACTATTGTGTTTGGTACCAGTGAACTAGTTTAATAATAAAATAGTATTTTTAATGTGGAAAATATATGGTTTGATTATTTAAATTCAAGTTTTCAAAGAAGTCTTAATTTTTTTAATGACAAATATGTTCAATCTCTCCTCATGCTCCAATAAGCTAATAGACAAAACTAGGGCATTAGGTATAATTGTGTCAGTGGCACTTAGAAATCTGTGATAAAAGGACATTATTCAGCTAATCTCATATTTTTTGTTGGAACTAGCACATGCCAATTGCTTTTTAAGCCTTTTTTTTTTTTAGATGTGTGAATTCTGTCTTAGGAAAATAAGATTAGCCTTGGCTTGGAATGTGTATATGCGTCTGTAGTTTTCTCTTTAAAAATGATATTTAGATCTCTAAGCCACTGTTGCTGCACATTTTACTTACATTCACCCAGAAATTCTCGGGCCACTTGGCTCTTAGCTAATATAGTATCGAGTTACTTGGCAAGTGTCTCACTCGGGTTAGCTCAGGTTTCAGTGAGTATATAAGGGACATGACAGGAAAACATGAGGTCTTAAGTGCCAAATATTTTCTACCAGTCGGTCATTTAACCTACCTAGTAGATAATGGTTTACTGTTCATACAGAAGGACTGACAGGTGCTTCTTTGTTGCAGAAAACGGAATAATTATTTGTAGGTCACAAGAGGTTAATAATCCACATTCTGTATTCTGGTCTTTCAAACAAACATTTTAAAAATAATTGATCCCATTGCCAAACCCAGTATAAAAGATAGACAAAATGATTTAAAGGGATTCTATGAAATAATTGCTTCACTCCTCAATCTCCTAATATATTTCCTTTCCTCTTTAAAGAAACTAAGCACTAAGTCAGCACTTGTCTCAGTCTGGGAGAGCAATACAACCTAATTATTGCTTTCCCTGCTTTTAGGCTAATAATAGAAACTGTCTTACCAAGGTACAGTGCTTTATTCTGACCTAACAGAGTCTCAAATGTCTCTTCCACTGATTTCAGGTCTTAAGTGGCATACAATCATGAAAATTAGAGCTGGAAAGGGTTTCTTGTAGTTCAGGGCCCTAGCAATGCAGAGTGCTCTCTGTAGGATGTTCTTCATTAGTGCTTTGTTCGGTTACATTTTAGATAACTCTCACAGATAAGGCTTCTAGTTCTGGTATCCTTCAATGGGATGTTTTTCTGATGGCTTGATTTTACACAGCATCCTCTCCCCCACTCACTCACTGCATGTTTTCATGAAAATACATATAACTAAGAGTTATGTTTTCTCACTAGGATATATATTAACTAAATTTGCTGCTTTGCTTTGGATGATTAGAAGTGCTTTCTACTAAGTAATCTGTTCACTTGCTGTTAGCCAGTCTGTATGACATTGACACCATGCCATTCCTAAGACAGCGCAATTTACAGTAGACCCATGTATTATGCAAGTTTGTTTTACGCAGTTTTAGTTATACTGAAGACCCCTCTGTATATGAAGGCAGGCAGTGGGGGACCAGGTTGCTTGCAATGAGCTCCTGAAAGCAGTCCTCCCCTCTGTTGTCAAACTGGTGGGAAGCCTGGCAGTGCCAATCCATACACCTCTCTTTGCTGAGAAAAGAGTCAATATAACTCTCTCTTCTTACAAGGGAGCTTGTGTCTTTCCTCTGTGGGAAGAAGTGACTGAAGTCTGACTGCATTTCTGTCCACCAAGAAAAGAAATTGACTATTTTCTCTACTGAGAGAAATGTAGCTGGGCTTTGGCCACTTTTCTTCACAGAAGAAGGAAATGAACTCCTGTCTTGATGGGGAAAAGAGCAGCCAGATGCCTATTACTTCTGTCCTTTTTCTGTGGACAGAAGTACAGCTGGATTTCTGTTGCTTCTCATTGCAAAAAAAAGAAAAAGAAAAAAAAAGGAAACAGACTCCATTTTCACTGGACAGAAGTTCAGCCAAACTTCCATTGCTTCTCTCCAGAGACGAAAGAAATTGACTCCTTTCTTGGCAGAACAAAGTGCAGCCGTATATCTCTCTGCAGAGGAAAGAGATTGACTTCTTTCTTGGTGGACAAAGCAGAGCCAGACTTTTGTTGCTTCTCTTTGCAGAGGAAAGAGGTGGACTCCTTTCTTGGCAAAGAGAGGTATATGGCTCCACACAGCTGGACTGCCCTCCAGATTTGGCACCTGGGGAGGGGTCTGCTTTCAGGAGCTCAGCGTGGGCGAACACCACCCCAAAATGTAAGTCTTCCTTTCAGCTACTCTCCCCTCCATGGAGCAGCAGGTGACATGGGGGAATATTTTGACTATATGCTGCACAGTATTTTAAGCTTTTAGTGGCATGTCAGTTGCGGGGAAATGTAAATGTGAAGATCGTATAACACAAAGGGTCTTGGAGCAGATTCTTTACATAATGTATTGATTTATTTATGTTAACACGTGTAAGAACTAGCATAATTTTGATATTATTCATCATTTCCCATTGTAGAATGCTAAAATAAATATACCTTTGGCTTACTTGGGGTCAATATTTTGTTAGTTTGAATAAAAACATTCCTGCTGTCTCCTGTTTGTTTTATGATTCTGATTTTCAGTTTGTCTTCTTGGTTACTCTTATAATACAAGAAGCTAAAGCTAATTCTGTGTTGAAGGTTTGGATTTGTTTCTGAAGTTCATAAAGGTTATTTAGCTACTTCAAATTCTGCTTCCTATCCAGGATATCAGATTACAGTTTTAAGTTAAAATACTATTTTGCAGAATATTTTGTTAGGTGCTTTGTGTTAACAGTTCCAGTTAAAGTATTTTCTGTTAACAGTTTTATTTTAGAGGGTACTCTTCCTGTTTATTTTGGCATAGCTCTTGGCCTAAACTGCTTTTTGTTAACATGCTACATGCTGTTAGTACAAGGCAAGCCAATTACTTATTCACTAAAGGGTGTACTCTTTAGAATTTAATATAGCAGGTGCCTTGTTATTTGGCATAATATTAAGATATATGATGGAAAGTGTATACAGCCTACAAAAGAGTTGAAAAGACAATTATGCAGTGATTGCTGTCAGGACCCAGGCTGCAGAGCACCAATAACCATGCGCAGAGACCAGAATCTATCTAATATCTTTATTAAAGGAATATATAAAGTCAATAAAAACAAGTGAAGAATAAAGTTCAGAAATAGACCTTTCAGGAAAGGTCAAATACAGTCCAGGAAAATAATGTCCAAAAGGTGATATTAAGGTCCAAAGTTGTAATCCAATAACCGAAACACACACTTTGCCAAGCAAAGTGTGGGGAAATGACAAGGTCTTTTAGTCCATTGGAGCTTGACAACAAGGCTGGAAAACAAACTAGATTCTTGGCAAACAAGACTTGATACGAGGCAACAAGAAGCAAGAACAAGGTCCGTGGCGAGGTCCGGGGAACAAGGCAGGCTTGGAACTTGGTCTTGGAAACAAGGAACTGGAGTTGCATAGTCCACACACGATCTCACTCCTCAAGCTGACGAGTTGACTCCGCAAGGTTTCCTTCGCGGCAAAACACCTAAATAGGGTCTCGTTTCCCGCCGAAAGAACACTTTCCCTGGAGAACTAAAAGTGAAACCCAACTCTGTCCAGATGCATGACTCCTTAGAATTTCCCAAGGGAAGCAGACCTAATCAGCTAATTGTTTGGCTGCGATTCTGGCACTCCGGCGATTCGCCTCCCTAGTTCCTCTATCTCTATTATAATTGTCCCTACGAGAAAACGGGGGAGAATTCTGCCCAAGGCTTGTTTGGCTGACTTCTTGAGGGCAAACATCCTCCAAGTGCAGGGGCTCCGATTCTGGCTGAACCGGTGGAAATCCCATGTTTTCCTCCTCATCTGCCACAATAGTACTAGGAACGGGACTACAAGGCCCATGAGACATCACAATTGCGGATGAAGCCTCCAGAAGTTATCAAATCAATAGGAAACATTTTTTGTTCTGTTTTCCACTGTACTTGAATTATGTTTTCTGGACACACCATGCACATTTCACTTGTTTTGCCATTTCTGATTTTAGTTAAATTTCATATTATCAAGAAAGGAATCCAGTGCATATTAAAGAACTGTGTTATTGAAATGTTTAGGGATACATCAGTTTCTAATGACAAACCAAATGTTCAAGCAGGCTTGAATATGTGGCCCCAAAATTTTCTGGGAATTTATATATTTGGTTATTGACATCATATTTAGAAGTGGTTCTTTCATCTCATTCAGGAAAAGTACTTTCTTCTGTTTTTTTTCTATAAATAGGGGGTGTATTAATATACAAACAAAATTATTTATGTGTTCCAATCTAGACAATACAGTTACCATGTTATTAGACTGGAGCTCCCTTAAGAGATAAATGCTGTTATGATTTTTCCTCATACTTACTCTCTTACAAGTTATCCTGATTTGATTGTTTGTCATTGTAGTGACTGGGGGCGCTTCCAGAAAGCACTAAGTTGTGGGTTTTAAACAGGGGAAAAATCCCAGAACATCAGAAGAGGTCCATATACAGACCTCTTAGTCCTGGGATTTCTGCTTCTACTGTCCAGACTTGCTGCTTTGTTTCGAGATTTAGAAGTTCCCAAGATGGCCACTGTGGGACTTCTGCCAGAAACCTCGGAAGTTTTTTTTAAAAATGGTGAGATGCAGAGATTCAGATATGCAGATTACTGCAAAAATTCTGTTCTTTGTCCTGTCCAGTGAAACTGTGCCCCCAGATTTTCATTAAGTATCTCCCACACAAACAAACCTCATGGGGTAGGACTACTACTGCCCAAGTCAGCAGTACACAATCAAAGAGGAACATACACTTTTAAGCCAAACTTTGTTATTATTAACTATTTTTTACAGCCTGGCTGCCTGGCCATCTGTCCAGACAGATTTGGTTGTGTACTTGGGGCATCGAACAACAGGCTGTTCCTGGGTTATACATGGCTTTTCCTATTAGCCACCTGCATGACTTTAGCTCACGGTACAGTATTTACATTCCTCTCCAGCACATCTTTGTTCCAACAGCCAGTATTAAGTTTTTGCCATTTACTAAACTGTACCGTGTTGTCAGCATAGACTCAATGAGGAACCACATGTATAACCCGGCAACTCATCCTGTTGTTCCCTGGCACAAGTACACCATGAAACCTGTCTGCACAGATGGCCATACAACAAGGTCTGAGTAATTTTAGTAATGATGTCATTCTGTTGCTGGTTTTAAAGTGTCTGTTCCTGTGTCATTGTGTACTACTTAATGTGAAAGTACTTGTTTCACCCCAGGAATTTCATTTTTCTGCCATAAACTTCATTAAACAAATGGAAGGACGAAGTTCCTCTTTCCAGGACAAAGTTTTTGTCTTCTACTCAAGTGGAACCTTCCTTTTGGAACCCAACCAATCTGGAACAATAATCTAAAACCCAGGAACAAATCCAGATAAAAAATCCCGTGATTTCTGATTGCAGGAACATACAGATGTGTGAATATCCAGCTATACGGCTAAAAACCGTGATATTCCCGCACCTGGAAATTTTGCGGGTTTTTTTGCCTTTTGTAGCTGTTGCTTTCGGGTTTACAGGGAACAATGCCTGGCCACCCTCCTGTTTGCTGCGGAAGGTCCTGGGCTAAAGATACTGTCTGGACGGGCCCTAGAAAATAAACTTCAGCTTCTTTTGAAAGCCTTATTTTTCAGGTGCAGAGCTGTGAAAAAGTTGTATCACTGGAGAGGAAACATTGTATGGGAAATATGAATTGTCAGTTGTTATTTGACTTCATACTATTCAAATTAAAATTAGCTGTGTTGGATTCCAGTTTGCGGACACTTCTTTCCCATCTGAAGTCCTGACTCCTAAACATGTTTTCTTGGTTTTGTCTGAAGGCACATTTTTGTCGTTGTGTGTTGGGGTTAGTGAATGGAGGTGTAAGGCTGGAAACTACATGCACTCCCAATTGTAGAAGGGATATAGGCTAGAAATAAGTCACAGAGGATAATCCAGTGTCAAAACTGAACATAGTGCACTGCTAGGACCAAGATATTGTGTTCTAGGACAGGAAGAACAGTATGTTCCAGAACAGAAAAAGTAGAATCATAGAATAATAGAGTTGGAAGAAATCACATGTGTCATCTAGTCCAACCCCCTGCTGTGCAGGAAATAACAAAGTTCTGTAGTGTGCCTAATGTTATTTGGTTTCTGTTATACAAGGCTTGGATCATAGAACAAAGGGTAAAATTGTCAAATCTGCAGATGACTGCAAACTTGGAGCTAACAAAACCTGGGTGGCCATCCCCGAGGAATGCTTTTGCTGTTTATTCCTGTGTGCTGGGATGGTCTTGATGGTCCTTACATTCCTTTCAACTCTACGATTCTATGAGTTTGTAAGCGATTGGGGAGTCCACTGCTAATGAATAAATGCTCAGAATACAGGAAGAGAAAACTGGACACATCATGTGGCTCACTGCTGAAATTTGTCAGCATAGAGTTCAGAAATTGTGAAAGTCCATATTTTTTTTTAAAGCCTGTTTGCTAGTTTACTGATTACTGGCCAATCAGTTCTCTCTTTTTGAGAGGTGATGTAATACCTGTTCTCTTTTACTTCGGCAAATATGAAAGAGGAATTGATCACTGAGGCCTACTGCTTCAGTGGATTTGGGGAAGCAATCTATTCAGACTTCTATTTGGTCAGATTCTTAGGAGAAATCTGAAAGTGGATGTGATTACCATGGTGTGGAACTATGATATGGGGATGTTCATAGCAGGATTCCTGTCATTGTTAGTTTTTTGTTTCCAACATTTGGTGAATCTAAATTGAACCTATAATGGGTTTTTCTTGGCAATACTTGTTTAACAGAGGTTTGCCATTATTTTCTTTTGAAGTTTATAGAATGTGGCTTGGCTCAGGCCATCCCGTGAGCTTCCTTTCCTGGCTCCTGTTTTTTTCTACTTTTTCAAAGGTGTGAACCCAGAGGGAAGATATTATAGTGATAACACAATATGGGCCTAATTCTAGGACCTTTGGGATGTCATCATATGCTACCTGCTATTGGTCCCAGTACTGCTGAATTCCATCATCTGTATCCAGAATATCTCTACCTCTGCACTTGGAGGTTTAATGACAATGACTACTAAACAATGAGCTAGCACTGAATACAATGGTCTCCTCAGGACTTATTGGATAACTCCATCATCCCTGCATTACAATTTTTTTTATAAAAGTTGGAGGGGAGTTTTTTGGGCGTAGCCATCAGAATCTCTTTAGACTGACTGAGGCGCCTTCTACTCTGCTCTATATCTCAGCACCTGGTCCCAGATTATCTTATTTAAGACTGATTATATGAGGGCCCTTCCACATCGCCCTTTATCCCAGAATCTGATCCCAGATTATCTGCTTTAAACTGGAATATATGAGTCTCCAGTGCCAGATAACGTGGGACAAACAGATAATCTTGGATCAGATCCTGGGTTAAAGGGCCCTGAGACTTATTATTGGTTCACATTACCTTTAATCAGGGGTGTCAGACTCATTTTCTTTGTCAGTCATATCAGTCATATGGTTGCTTTCAAAGGATCATTCAATCCATGGATAGAGAATCAGTTGATACAAAGGACCAGCTATAATTGTTTTACTTAGTCATTGGTGCTCTTGAATTTTTATCCAGTTTGGGTCCCCAGATATTACTGAATGACAACCTGCTCAATTTTGATTATTCGCCATGTGGGGTGGGCATATTGGGAATTGCAACCCAACATCATTGGTGACTCTGAGGTTGGAGAAAGGTTGAAGGACATTTTAAAGTCAGACATATCCACAAGGCTTGTATCTAAATTCAAGCCCAAATATCCTGACTAAACAAAACAAACTTCATTCTTCCAGATGTTCCTGTACTTTCATCAGTTCTAATGAGATCTAATGATGGGGAATACAGGTGTTGTAGTCCAGCATCTAGAGGGCCACATAAAATGACGTGGAGGACCTGGTTTGAGACATTAGTCTTGCATTTGACATTTATGTCTTAAATGTTAGATAGCAGCTCTGGGCAGCATTTTGCAACTGGTGGCCCATCTTCCTCAGACAAGGAACATTCTTAGTGGGGGCAACTTAGCCAGCTGCTTCATTGTTTTCTTTTTTGGAATTTCAGCTTAGTACTGCAGACATATATCCATGCTTGAGCTCCCCTGTTCTATCCCAGTCAAGGTATTTCTATGAAATATGTGGTGGGGCTTTTGGTGTTGTTATTTATCTAAGTAAGGAGCTTTGTTTTATCCTAAACAAAAGTGGTATCATCTGATCTCCTTGAAGTCATGCCAGAGAAATTAAGAAGAGAGCAGGGAAGAAGGGAAGGTGTTGATCCCATAAAGCAATAATTTAGTACTACATGTGAGCGAGGCCATGGTTACAATGTATGAGAAGTTTTTAAATAATCAAGTGAATAAACTTGCAAAATGTGAGATTCATTCAGGTGTAAAACAATTCAATGAGTGCTTCTTTTCTTTTGCTTTTTATGCTTTGGGGATGTATATTATTATTGTAATCTATACTGTAGGCCTTCCACATTCTTCGGGGTTAAACACTGAAGGCCCCACAATTTTTTTTTTTAAAAAGCTAATCTTCCCCCGAACTTAATTTTTCAAAAATATTATGTTTAAAGCAAAGATAAGCACAAAACCATGCTACGTTAATGACACATTGCATAAGCAACTGTCAGGATTCAAGAAATCTCTCCTAAGTATGTTCTCCTACTTTAGTGTACTTTGAACATTTTTCATTTATTATCACTTTATTGCACCCTTCAATGACAACTAGAACAGTGTTTTTTTGTTTAGGTTCTCATTTTATTCCCACGTCTTATTGTGAACTCCTATCTATCTCTGTTTATTTTCAGTGGCTGACCCAGCAAAGTAAGGCTGGATCTACACTACCCTATATCCCAGAATCTGATCCCAGATTATCTGATTGTCCCAGATTGTCCCAGGCAGTGCAGACTCATATAATCCAGTTCAAAACAGATAATCTGGCATCAGATCCTGGGATATAGACAGTGTAGATCCAGCCTTAGTTGCAAAGGCTCAGGATGTGACAGGATATAACCTATCCAACTCCTCAACCCACCCAAATTAAAAATAAGTATGCTATAACTATATTAAAGAACTCAAAGGTAACCCAAGCAGGATTTCGAGAATCAGTAGAGTAGAATGTATCCATTTTTGGATTTGTTCTTAAAGACTGCTTATAAGAAATGAAGGTTAATTGACCATATTGTGGAGAAGGCTTGGAAATATAGTGGAAACTCAACATAGAATGGAAAATGATAATTTCATTTACAATTACATTGAGATTTCCTCATTTTGATAGCTTAGGGAATTGCTTTTGGGAATGCTAAGTAAGTTTTAAAAAATCCGTCATTGAGTATGAGCCTCATATTTCTTTCTGGGTAAGTCTGAAATGATTAGATGGGCTTTGTTAACTTGTCCTTTACCTTATAAGGGCATTGGGGCGGCACATTTAATGTCAATAAATTGTGCAGCATATTGGGGCATAGCAATAATGAATCCTATAATATACTGTTAGCATATGGAGGCTTGGAAACCAAAAGGCTTATGTGGTGGCCACGAGCAAATTCTCTCTCTCAGTGTAACACACTAGATATAGTTGTTATAAGGATAGAAAAGATAGTTATATGTAGCACTCTCACCTTTTTGGAATAATAATAGATGGATAAAAATATATGGATGAACTAAAATGAAGTTGATTTTTCATTTTTTTGTCTGTAAAAATTCACAGTTCCTTCATTGCAAATGACATTTCAAATGTTTCCAGAAAAGAATTCATTGCTTTCATTGATTATAATTTTGTAAGCTTGGTTGTCTTGCGTAGACATTTTTGGGAAACGTGAACTGGGTATTTTTAATATAAAACATAAGGAAGTTAGTAGTAAAGAGAATGACTTTCTTGGTGATGGCCATGACATCTTCAAATAATTGTATCTGCACTTTTCCTTTTCACTTTATTTTATGCTAAGCTTTCTTTTAAGAAGATTTTCTGGAAAGTTTCAGAGATATGAGTACTGCAACTGTGGAGTTAGGATCATTATGTTTTGATAAGTTGTGTGGTGCTACTGTTTTTTAAGGAGTAGAAGTTATTGTTCTGTATTTTTCTGGTTTCTGTGTTTATTGCTGTTTTATGATTGTGAGCTGCTTTGAGTATTTCAGAAAGGATATAAATTACATAAATAAAAATAAAAAGTTGTCTTAAAAGTCTGCATCCATCCAAAAAAAATATCTGCATGTTACCCACATTGTCACACTCCACATATAACAATTAATCACAAGACAGTGTTACCTACATGAAACCTGAGCTTTTCTGCTCCCTTCTTCCCTATTTGTCTTCAAGGTGGCTATAAGAAGGAAATGAGAATATCTGCATCTGCTTTTCAGATAACTGTAGTTTATTATGTCAGAGCCTGGATGTGTGGCTTGTGATAACTATAATTTATTGAAAAGAACCCAGGATCATTAATAATTTAAAGTTAGCTCATCTTAGAACCAAAAACAGGTAGATGAAGATACATAACGTAACATTACAGCATTATGCCATACTTCACAGATTGCTGTGATGATAACATGGAGAAGATAAAAACCATACCTTCTCCTCATCGGAGCAATCAAAATAGAAATGTAAGTAAGAAATAACTGATGAATAAATACATGGAAACTCAACAGTAGTAATCTTTTTTGCAATTCGGAAACATCTTGTTTATTTTTTAATCCATGATTGAAAACAGGAGCGAAATTTGAGTTTTGCCACAATACAGTAAATGTGGGATTTGGTTTTTAAAAGGTGAAAGTGTGGAAATATTTTCATCTCCAAGATTATTTAGTGAATGATCTGTTAATGTGTAGTTTACAGTGAAAATGAAAGAACATTAGTTAGGGATAGAAAAAGTGATGTTAAAATCTGAATATATGGAACGAGTAAAAGAAATAAATGATCAGATGAAGAAATGATGTCAGTTTTGCAGCAGTTACTATATAACCTAGACATTTTTATTTGTAGAAGCGTTATTTGGAATAACTTCTCACTTACTCAAGTTGGGAAATATTACAGCAATATAATACACACCTCCATTGAATAAATGTTTCAAATCAACTTGGAATAATCTGTCTAGCATTCATTACAAATGCATCTCATCTTCATGAAGCAAAGAAATGCACAGTAGGTTTCATTCAAGTGTTAAAATAGGATTATGTTTCTGGAATTTATATTCTCTCTTATCTCTTAAAGCTACAATACATTATGCCATCTCCATTTTGTTGGACAACCACTGGACTTCACACATTATTAAACAGTCATTCTTAAGCCCTCTGAGCCGACCATCCATGTTATGTCAGTTTGATAGCACATAAAGGCATCTGTTGAATTCCATTTCAATTTACTAATCCTAGGGAGAGATGCTAGAAATTCTTGCTTTCATTTCTTCATGTCATCCAATTTCTTTTGTTACCCTTTTAATAAATAATAAAGAAGTGATTAGCCCATAATCCATTTCTGTGGTTTTGGGCACAGTAAGCAAGATCATGTCAACTACAGAAAAAATAATTTAAGTTTCAAAGCTTTCTCCCCTGCTTCTGCAGTAGGAGTGCACAGGAATGAAAATATCCCCCCCAGTCTTCTGATTCTTGAAATTAAAAACACTTTCTCTATCTCTTCATATCCATTGATGCCCCTGGGAAAAAGTAATTTCATAGGAATTGATGTAAAACGCATTGGGAGATTGAGGCTATTTTTGGGTGCCAGGACACATTGGCTTGAATTGTGTTGGTTAATATCTGAATCTATTTTGAATGGTAAGTCAAAATATAGGCAAAGCCCATTGTTTCAATAGTTCTAGTGTGTAATTATTATTATTATTATTATTATTATTATTATTATTATTATTATTATTATTATTATTATTATCTTTTTATAACCTACCTTTCTCCCCATGGGGACTCAAGGCGGATAATAATCCCATACTTAGTCAACTTTAAAAAGTGCAGTACAAACGTTAAAAAAACAATTAAATAGTAACAGTGTGGTAAAACAGATTAAAATACAATAAATACATTTAAAATATAATTTAAAACTCACAGCCCCCTCCCCCAATCCCACTCAACCTCCCCATAGCCTGGCCCTTATCTTTCTCCAAATAACTGCTGGCAAAAGAAGGTCTTGACCTGCCTCTGGAAGGCCAGCAGTTAGGGTTTCTCTTGGGAGGGAGTTCCATAGTCCAAAAGCAGCCACTGAAAAGGCCCTCTCCCACCATACGGTAACCATTAGCAGGCTAATGTACTAACCATTAGTAAGCTAATATAATAGAGCAGTGGTTCTCAAATTGTGCGTCCCCAGATGTTTTGACCTTCGACTCCCAGAAATCCTAACAGCTAGTAAACTGACTGGGATTTCTGGGAGCTGTAGTCTTTGTATGTAGTATTACAATACCTAATTAGTGAAGGCTTTGTTAGAATGATTGTTTAGGGTTGTGGAGCCTTACTCAAGTTAGACTAAATATTCTGATGGCAAGTTTTGTTAGGCTAAATGTCTCCCTAAGTATCTCAAGAATGTGTTTTAATCTTGGGATTGATGACTTAGTCCCTATATGAACAATTAGAGTGAGGAAAGTGGGAATTTGCATATTTTAATTACCTATAATCATTATGAGTAGTGCATTTTTAATCAATTATGAATAAAACAAAAAAATACTGGGATTATATGACACACAACATGCTTTGTAATAGCAGGGACTTATAATTTTCTAAAGCGATTCCTTATACTCGTTTTAGTTTGACTCACTTTCTCTCGGCAATGAATATTTGGTGATAATTGTTGTAAGACGGTATTTATCTCTTTCAATCTTTGAGCAGGATATAATTTAGGAATAAAAGCAAAATCCAGTATTGTACTATTCCATTCTGAAGCTGTTGATATTGTTCTTTTGTTTCCATCGCTTCACAGGTGGTATTCTAGCAGCAATATCTCATGGTATTAGTTCACACTTTGAATCCTTATAACAAAGAATACTGTGTCACTTTAAAGAATAACTCATTTTATTTGGCATGAGCTATCATCTATTGCTGCCTCTACATATCCCCTGTATATAGTGGACCACAAAAGCTTGCATTAAATAAAATGTATAGACTTTCAAGATGCCAGATAATTTGTTGCTTTAACAGCAACAGATTGACACAGCTGTGCCTGCACCCAGAAATGGAATCACCCCAATCCTCTTAATATCAATAAAATGTGGCATCTGTTTATTATTAGTTAAAAATGCAAAAATGTAACTGTAAAATACTATAAAATGATCACTATTATTTGTAATCCATATGAACCAGTTCTCTAAATGTTTTGTGCACATTAGATGACATGGAATGCAATTAAGATGTATTCATATGTGTAGAGAAGATTATGCCATTCTCTTCATTTTGGACTGACATAAGGAAGGAATTTATCCAGGTTTACACTTTCTCTCTCTTGATGCATTTTAGATACATATTCATTCAGCACATATTTGTATCTAAAGGAAGACATAGATGGAGTGGTAAAATGCTTATTATCTGTATTGAAATGTGTATATACTACCTGCATGGAGTCCAAGGTTAAAACAGCATCAATAATAAATCTCAGAGAAGCAAATCCCTCAAAATGAATATTGTTTCAATAATTATGATTCTCTAGAACCTGTAATAATTTAGCTATGGAAGAGTTAAAGGAGTTCGTTGCCATTGTTATATTGCAGAACAGCAACCAACTCTGCAGATGACAGTACTAACACATAGAGAACTCTCACCAAAAAGAACACGTTGTATGCAGATAGGGAAAGATGTGATTCTAAAGTCTATTTGGACCTAGATCATTTTAAAGGATGGTGTATGGGGGCTCAGAACAGGGTTTTAATCCATGCTTTTGATTTGGGAGTTGTGCAGCAATAAATCAGATATTCTCACCATTGGTGAAAAGGACGTCTCAGAGATGTGAAGAGACTTGGGCCATTTGCTGTTTTTGAACCTCCTAGCCATTATAAGTAAATAAATAAATAAAGTTTAATTTTAAAAACATGCAAAGAAATTAAAGCACAGAAAAAGGATTAAAATGCCCCCCCCCCAATGCTCTTTTAGCAGCTGTTTTTGTGATTTTTATTAATCACAGATTTGGTATAACATGTTATTTCTAGAAATCTCTGGTTCCTTCATTGTGACACTATCATTATGCTAGAACAGTAGTTCTCAACCTGTGGGTTCCCAGGTGTTTTGACCTACAATTCTCAGAAATCCCAGCCAGTTTACCAGCTGTTAGAATTTCTGAGAGTTGAAGGCCAAAATATCTGCGACTCAAACGTTGAGACACAACATGCTTTGTTAGAAAACCTAGAGATTTCTAGAGAGATCACCTCTTTAGGAATCTTTAGGCTCTCCATTGCAATTCTGTGGCCTGCTTCCAGCAGAAGTTGACCTAGGTTTGTGATGGAAGACCTAGTAATTCCTAAAAAGATATTCCCCTTGGTAAAAAAAATTTAATTTATGTATTTACCATTTTTTACTTTCACAGGGGCCTTATGCCCCTAAGTCCAGTGAATGTGAAGGGCTGACTGTAGTTAATTAAGGGAAATCTAGCTCTTATGTGATGCTGTAACTGGTGTTAAACACGATGAGTTAATTTAAGTGCTCTTGTCCCATATCTGAACAATAATGACATAAAAGCAATTTTAAAAACTCATCAAATGTCTCCTTGGAACTTAAAGTCTGTGTCAGATGGCCTTTGTGCCTTCCCCTATCCTTGTCACATTCTTCTTCTGTATGGAGAGCTTCCTCCAAGCATTAAGAAAGTATGAGTTACCTTTATGTACCCAAGACTACAGTGAAAACCCTTCAGTCCTAAATATGTTATTGTTTAGCAGAAACAGAGGAAAGCGGCCAGCTTACAAATCTAAGAAGAAGAAATAGATCAGAATATGTAATAAAATGTATGCTGTTTGATAGTTGTAACTTGTTTCTTCTTCATAAGAGTTTCAAAATTTTCATTCAATGTCAAAGATGTGCAAGACCTTGGCCTCATCTACACTGCTGTATAAGTGCAGTTTGAACCACATTATATGGTCAGTGTAGACACATATAATGCCGTTCAGTGCAGTTAAATTGCATTATATGTATCTACCTAACCTTTTAGATGGGGCCATGATGACTGGATTTTATTATCTCTCCATATTTATCATTTATCGTTTTCATGCAGTTGGTTGCAAATGATAACAGGAACTAAAACTCTCATTGTAAATAATGAGTTCAGCACAATTTTATGAAGGACGCCAGAAATAGTTTTCTTTTCTTTTTAAAAGGAAGCTTACTGTAGTTAGAACTTCTTCAGTTGCCTTTCATGCACTGATAATTAAAAGGGGTGGGGGAATCAAAACAAAATCTCTGACTGGAAAATACACACACTCTTTATAATTACCTATTTCAAAGCAGTAATTGAGCATTTCATTATAAAGATGGTAATCAATCTGGAACAATACTCCAGGGAGAGCACACACATCAAGAGACTTCTCCATTATAATAGAGTGTGCAGCAGCAGCAAGCAACCTCCTTGGATTAGCATCAGTTGCTCAAGCATTTCTTCTTTGAAACATGAAACCCTCTTAAAGTGCACTGCAGTGTTCCATAAAAAACTTCAGTTTTTTTTAAAATTAAAAATTAAAGTAATCTTTGAAAAGAAGTGTCACACATAACCCCCATTGTTTTTCTGAAACAATCAGGTAGCATTCCTAAACATGCAATTCTTTGTGTGCCTACTCAGGCTCCATCTACTCTACCGTTATAATGCAGATTGTACTGGCTATGTGAACTTGGAGACATCTACAGACAGTGCTGGCTCTTCGGCTTAGAAATGGAGATGAACACCAACCCGCAGAGTCGGACATGACTAGACTTAATGTCAGGGGAAAACCTTTAACTTTACCTTAATAAACTTGTAGATATCATGTCTGTGTCCATCTGATTTGTTTCGGAAGGATATGAAAATCCCCAGTCTTACCAGCCAATACTGATTTTACAGGAATAAATAATATAAATATCTTAAAGGAGATACTTGGCATTTCATTGCTTCATGCACTTAAATTTCTACTTGCTTCATTAAACATGTGTCTAAAATAATAAATTATATTGAACCTATAGTAACAGAAAAATCCCAGGCCCATAAACTTTCATATCAGATATTGAATGGATAATTGATATATTGTAGAGATACTTTAAGCATTTATATAAGAGGGGTGAGAATCATTTAGCTTTCCAGACATTAGTGAATTGCAATTCCCAGCCTTCCATATAAGTGAATAAGTTGGCTTGAAGTCAAATAATATCCAGAGGACTGCTTGATTCCTACTCTGATTTACAGAGGCAGCCTATTAATGAGATCTGCTTTTGTGAAGCAACTTTATACAATCCAAATGATAAAGGTGACAGTTTATTTGGTTGGATAAATGGTCTTAGGTATATACCAGCACTAGAAAGCCTTTTTTCACTCTTCCTAATGATAGGTGGACCACATCTGTGAAGTTAGGGGTGACTGGAAGTGCTATTTCTGTTATCTAGATGGAATCATAATGGTAAAAAAGCCCAGGAATATATTTATGGAAACTTTTATTAAGTTTGGTGAAATGGATTAAATGAACAAAACATTTTTCAAGGTGCATCTATTGATACCACATCATCTTTGGCCAGAATAGCTATTGGGATCATTACAATCATCTCTCTGAGATGGAAACATAAATTCATAATGTTCATTGTCTGGCTCATTTGATATGACAGGCTTTTTTTTTTTTTAAATAGTTTCAAAAGGATAAATACAACACAAAACACAGGATTGGGTGGGTGTGAGGGAGTAGAAAGAGGGGGTGGTGAGGAGACTTATGGTATAATATAATTTTAAAAAAAGAAGAAAAAAGCAAAAAGAAAAAAAAAGGTAGGAAGAAGAGGGCAAAAGAGGATCTGGTTGTACGGGCGAGTCCAATCAGAATTAAGAGAGATGCAAAATGCAACAAGAGGAGACGCAACAGCAACAAAAAACAAAAAAAATAAAAATAAAAATAAAAGGAATAAAAAAGAAGAAGGGATTAAAAACAAAAGAAGACTTCCGCATCGCATCGTAGAGGCTTGGGATTTGCTTAGTCCATCTTCTCTTGTAGTCTTTATTCGATTCTTCTGTTCTTTTGAGGATTCTTCTCTTCTCAATGTTTGTGGTAGGATGTTTCAATATTTTATTATCTATTTATTTATACATATAAATGTATATGTATATATATATATTTGTCTATTTATTTTGTTTATTTGTTTATTGTCTATTTATTTGTTTTTAAATAATATGGAAATTTAGATTACCATCAGGTTCGGCCCAAGGTCGGACCTGTTCCTTGTGCCACAATTAAAGATGAGGTCGGGAATCATTTTTATTGGTTAGGTTCTCTTTTTTCTTCCCTCTTTTCATTTGTTTTAATTTGTTTTCTTTGTTTATTTATTTTTCCCTTATGGGTTATTCTTAGGAAACATCTCCTTCCTATTTTATTCTTTTATTTCATTTGTCTTATTTCATTTAGTTTATTCTATTTTTATTTTATCTCCTTATTTTATTTTATTTTATTTTATTTATATTCTTCTTTTAATTATAAAAAAATTATTCTGTACTAATATATCTGTCCACCTGTTGCCAATTAGTTTCTTTCCTTAGAGTTCCCTTTTGTTTTGCTAATAAAAATGTTAATCTATCCATGTTTTTTATTTCAAGAACTTTAACTAACCATTCTGTTTTTGTGGGTACTTCCTTTTGTCGCCAGTGTCTGGCATAGACTATTCTAGCCGCTGTGGTGAGGAAGATCATTAGTTTCTCTTCGTTTGACCCTGCTTGTAGTTTGGAAATACCTAATAAATAGGTTTCCGGTAATTGAATAAATTTCACATCTAATATCTTTTGTATATTATTATGTATCATTGCCAAATATTCTCTTGCTTTGCAACATTTCCACCAGAGGTGATAGAAGCCCCCTTCCTCCCTACCGCATTTCCAACAATTAGTGTTTAGATTTTTATTTATATAGCCAAGTTTTTTTGGTGTCATATACCATCTGTAAAATAGCTTCAACCAATTTTCTTTTAGTTCAATGGCATATGTTAGTTTCAATTTTCTGATCCAGCATGCTTCCCATTCCTCTAAAAGAATTGGTCTGCCAATGTTTTTGGACCATTTGGTCATGCAATTTTTAATGTAACTTGTTTCTGTCTCCCATTCCAGTAATATTTTATAAATTTTGGAGATAAGTTTCCCGTCAGTGAATAATATTCTGTCCCATAGATTGTTTTTGTCCATGAAGCCTATTGGTCCATCTCTTTTGTAGTACTCCCTGAGTTGGCCATATTGTAACCATGACACCTTAATCTCTCCCTCTAGCAATTCCTGGTGTGATTTTAGTGTCCATTCAGGACCCTGTTTCTTCAGTAAGTCTTCGTATTTTGGCCAGCTGTTCCACCCCATTAACCTTCTTTGCACTGCCTCTAAGGGGGAAATCCATTTTGGTGTCCTACTGTACATTCTTGTTTTATATTTTTGCCACGTTTTTATTAATGCCGACCTTATGGGATGATTATAAAAGTTTTTTTCTATTTTAGTTCTTTCGTACCATAGATACGAATGCCATCCTGCCCGGAGGTCAAATCCCTCAATGTTTAGTGTTTTCCTATTTCTGAGTTGGATCCAATCCTTGATCCATAGTAGGTTACAAGCTTCGTAATAGATTTTAAGGTTTGGTGCCGCAAAGCCCCCCCTATTTCTGTCATCTGTTAAGTTTATCATTTTAATTCGGGGTTTCTTCCCCTGCCAAATATATTTACTTAAATCTTTATTCCAGTTTGTAAAGTTTTTCTGATTTCGTAAAATTGGTAAGCATTGGAATAGATACAGCATTCTTGGAAGAATATTCATTTTAATGGTCGAGATCCTTCCCCAGAATGAGGTTTTTATATTCTTCCACCTATCTAAATCCTTTTTGATCTCGTTCCAAGTTTTTAGATAGTTATTTTGCAATAGTTGGATTTTTTTTGACGTTAATATTATTCCTAAGTATTTTAATTTTGTGGATAACTGGATGCCTAATTGATTAGCTATTATTTCCTGCCTCCTCTTGGAGATATTTTTTGTTAAGGCCTTAGTTTTATTCAGATTAATTCTTAGCCCCGCTAGTGCGCCAAATTGTTTGATAACTTCCATCCATTTTTCTCCTGTATTCATTGGGTTTTCTACAAAACAGATAATATCATCTGCGTACGCTTTTACCTTATAGGTTATCCCCTGTATGTTTGCTCCTTGTAATTCCTTATTCTCTCTTATATTAATTAACAAAATTTCCAATGTCATGATAAAGATTAGAGGGGATAAAGGACATCCCTGCCGCGTTCCTTTTTCAATACTTAATGATTTAGTTTCCTGTCCATTAATTCTAATTTTAGCATTTTGATTTTGGTAAATAGCTTCTAATGAATTTCGGAAATAGTAACCCATATCCAATTCTTGTGCTAAAAGTTTGAAAAAATCCCAATTGACCCTATCGAATGCTTTTTCTGCGTCAATCGCTATGAATAGTACCTCCCTTTGAATATTTTTTTCATAGTAGTCAATTAGATTAATTACCATCCTGACATTGTCTTTAATTTGTCTATTCGGTAGAAAACCCGTTTGGTCTTGATTAATCCAATTTTCTAGAAAGGTTTTTAATCTCTCTGCCATGATACTCGAAAAGATCTTATAGTCCACGTTAAGTAATGAAATAGGTCTATAGTTTTTGATGTCCTCTTGGTCAGTATTTTCCTTATGGATCACCGTAATTAAAGCTTCTTTCCAAGAGTCTGGCATGTTTTTCCCTTCTCTTATCAGATTCATTATTTTTTGTAGGTGTGGAGTCAATTCTTTTTCGAATGTCTTGTAGTAAATTGCGGATATGCCATCTGGGCCCGGTGATTTTGTCCCGTCTAATTTTTTAATAGCCTTTTGAATTTCATTCCCTGATATTTCCTTATTTAGCGTTTCTCTCTCTTCCTCTTTAATCTTTAGTAAGTTTAGTTTGCCCAAATATTTTGAGATATTCTCTTTTTCCACCACATCCTTCTCATATAGCTTACTGTAAAATTTGAGGAACTGGTTTAGGATTTCTTTCTCTGTCACATAGGTTTTGTCCTCTAATCTAATTTTATTTATGTAGGTTGCCTCTTTCTTCCTTCTCAATTTTCTGGAGAGCCATCTCCCCGGCTTGTTTGCGTTCTCAAAATAATTTTGTTTAACAAATTTTAGTTGATTGGCTCTTTGTTCTAACTCAAGGTAATCTCGTTTTTTTGGGATAAGTTTGAGTTCCTTTAATACTTTTTGATTTTTGGGGTTAACTTTTAACTCTTTTTCTATTGTGTAATTTTCCCTGTTATCAAATTAAGCTGCTCTTGTCTCTCTCTCTTTTTCCGGGCACCTTGCTGTATGAAGTACCCTCTCATAGTCGCTTTGCTAGCGTCCCATATGATATCAGGGGGGGTTTCTTCATTATTATTTATAGTAAAAAATTCATCCAGTAATTTCCTGTTGATTTCTATATCTTCTTTCTTTTTCAGTAGATTGCTATCTAATCTCCATCTCCAACTGTTCTTGTTTTGATTAAGAGTAAGTTCTAAGGGGCAGTGGTCTGAATGTAATCTTGGCAATATGTTTACTTTTTTTGCTCTTATTGATAAGGATTTTGACACCCAAATCATGTCGATTCTAGACCAACTTTTGTGTCTCTCAGAGAAAAAAGTATAATCTCTTTCACCTTCATGGTGTAATCTCCAGATGTCCACCAAGTTATATTCTTCTTTGAGGTTTTGGAGATCTTTTGGTAGTATTCCCTTGTATGATTTTTTCCTATGTCCCTTCCCTGGGTTTTTGTCTGTCTCACTGTTAAGAACCCCATTAAAATTGCCCATTATAATCATATTATCAAATTCCTTGTTTGATATTAGATCTTTTAATTTTTTGGTAAATGCCGATTTATTCCCATTGGGGGCGTAAATATTGCAAAGCAATAATTTGGTCCTTTCTATGGTAATAATTACTCCTAAGATTCTTCCATCGTTGTCTTTGAAGGACATTTGGGCTGGGATTTTGGAACTAATATACATAACTACTCCCCTCTTTTTCTGGGTATCTAATGAGTGGAACTCTTTTCCTAATTTGTTTTGGGTTAGATAGTTAGCATGTTCTAGTTTGATATGTGTCTCCTGTAGAGAGATTATGTCATAATCAGATTTTTTTAGTTTATTATATATTTTATTGCGTTATTGGGGGGCGTTCAGCCCGTTTACATTGTTGCTATAAATTTTAAGTTGTTTCATCATGTTGAGTCAGTTTCATTTCCACTTTCCCCTTTGCCCTCCTCGTCTGAGAGGTAGGTAGGGTTCTCCTCAGTCTCCATGACGTCCATCTCTTCTTTGTCTCTCAATTGTATTTCTCTTTCCATAATCTGATTCGTAGCTCCTTTCCATTCTGATGTGTCAGGGTTCTCCTCTTCCATATTTTCACGTAGTTTTTTGTTTACTTTTTTCCATCTGTGTTCTCGTTCTTCTGGTCCTCCGACTTTCCCCCGGTCATCCTCTTTTCCTCTTTCTTCCCTATCCTTTTTTATTTTTTTGTAAAAATTTTCTGCTTTCCCTTCTGAGGTTATCCAATATTTCTGACCCTTGTAGGTAGTCATGAGGCCTTCAGTTTTTTCCCAGCGAAATCTCAAGTTTTGTTTTTTTAATTCATCCACTAGAAATAGATATTTTCTCCTTCTATTTAGAGTTTCCGTCGGGTATTCCTTTAAGATCACAATTCTCTTTCCTTTGTAGACTATTGGGTGTTCATTATTCACTTTCAGCATTTCGTCTCGGAAGATCTTTTTTTGTAAAATTCACTATGATGTCTCATGGGGTCTTGTTTCTTTTTGCATAATTTGTGTTGATTCTATATAACCGGTCTGTTCTGTCTTCAGCTTCTTCTATTGTACATTGTAGAGAATCCGCAATTATTTCCGTTATTATCCTCCTTATGTTCTCTTTCACGTCCTCCCACACATTGCGAAATCTCAGCTGATACTCCATTTCTTTCGACTCCAGCCATTCTTGTTTAGCTTCTATTTTCGTTGTTTTAGATTCCAAGGTTTTCACCTCTCCCTGGAGCCTTTCATGTGAATTTTGGAGGTCTATTTTGTCTGCTTTTAGATCCTTCAATTCCTGGTTCAGCCCTTCAATTTCCTGTTTCATTCCTTTCAGTTCCGTTTTTATTTCCCTCCTAAAGTCTGGCATCTGTTCTTGAGCAATTTTTTGGTACATTTCCTGCTTCTCCTGCATTCTCTGCAGTTCTCTTAGAATAGTATCAGTCATTTCCTTTAACTGGGACTCCTCTGATATGGAGGCTCTTTTTTGCGATGTTTTGATGTCTCTTGACTCCTTCTCGCTTCTGAGTCTGTATGCCATCTCTGTTTCCTTTGGGTTTTTAACCCGTTTACTTGAATGTATGTCTTCGAGATAGGTTCCTTTTTAATAAACCTATGGGTTTTTTTTTCCTAGTTAGTGAGAAAACATAAAAAGGTTACTTATATGCTTAGTAACATTGGCAAAGCATATTGGTTAGTCAATAGCCGGACAACCTTGTTTGGGTCTTCTCTTTCCTCCAATCTCTCTTGCCTCTGCCTCCTTCCTTCCTTGTTTCCTGGGCTCGGCTCTTGCTACTGATTATTTATATCCTATTTTCCCTTTTCATTTAATTGCAAAGAGTTCTACAATTGTTGGTGTGGCTTTACTAAGATTTCTTATGTCTTATTTTACCTGGTGTTGTCTTGCGTTGGGGCTCGCTTGCGTTGTATCACGCCGCCAGCAGGTTCCTCCGAATCTCGTTGGAGTCTGACAATGATTTATTTGGATATTAATATGTTTTATGAACGTATGAGACACAAGGAGTAGAACCTATGTTTCTTGAGGTGGGTTGTATATGGACTATCTTGTCTCTTTAAAGACATCTGAACACCCTATCTCAGTCAGGGACAAACTTTGGACCTCTAGGCGTTTTGGACTTCAACTCCCACAATTTCTAACAGCCCATACCTGCTTTAAGAAGATTGAATAAAGTATGCTATTTATTAAGAATTGACAGGGAAATGTTTTGTGCCTCTAATCTTCACAAGGGGATAGCATGTTTTGATTAGCTTGGACTTTTAATGCAGGAATTTATGACAACTACAGGAAAATGTAAAATCAAGTTTAGGAAACAAGGAAGTGTTCAGATTTAGACTGTGCGAACAAAGTTGCATGTCACTCGGAATAATCGGTTCAAATTTCAGGAAAGGAGATTCCACCTGAACATTAGGAAGAACTTCCTGACTGTAAGAGTTATTCAGCAGTGGAACTCTCTGCCTCGGAATATGGTGGAAGCTCCTTCCTTGGAAGCTTTTAGACAGAGGGTGGATGGCCATCTGTCATGGGTACTTTGATGGTGCTTTTTCTACATGGCAGGGGGTTGGACTAGATAGCCCATGTGGTCTTTTACAACTCTGTGATTCTATGATTCTATGATTATTTATAAAGCAGTACACTCTTTATTCTTTCTTTCAATATACGGTTTACAAATTCAATCATGCTGTCTGATTTGCTGCTAAAATGATATTTATCATCCTGTGATTGTGAAATGGAAATGGTATTCACTTACATTTCTACTTTATATAAAATATTTATATTTATTGCTCTAGTTGTATGCCTACCATTTGTGTGGATATTATTTGTGAGTAATATAACAAAGAGCTATCCACATATAAGAACTAACATATCCAAACATGTCTTGTTAGCCATGCCAAAAGTGACAGTGGCTAGTGATTCAATAATTGAAGTGATTCTTTAATTCTGAACTATTCTAGGTATAGCATCAACTACAATAATGAAAGCATGCACGATATTTGTAACTTTGTCTGTTTATTTGTCCTATTCCAACAAAAGTGGCTTAAAAAGTAGATACTGTATATACTCGAGTATAAGCCGACCCAAATATAAGCTGAGGTACCTAATTTTACCACAAAAACTGGGAAAACTTATTGACTCGAGTATAAGACGAGGGTGGGAAATACAGCAGCTACGAGTCAATTTCAAAAATAAAAATAGATATTAATAAAATTACATTATTTGAGATATCAGTAGGTTAAATGTTCTTGAATATTTATATAAAACTGTAATTTAAGATAATAATGACTTTAATAAGATAAGACTATCCAACTCTGATTACCTATATACCCAAGTATAAGCCGACCTGAATAGAAGCTGGCCAGGACCCTCAATTGAGTATAAGCCGAGGGGAGCTTTTTCAGACCTAAAAAAGGGCTGAAAAACTAGGCTTATACTCAAGTATATACAGTACGTCTTTTGTACATCTAGTGATGTTACAATTCAAGCAAAATTATATGTAATGCATAAAATTTTAGGCTTGATTTGGAAATAGCTCTGACCCCTTTTGATTATCTTGCCCTCTTTCTAGGTAATCTTAAATGTTATCAATAACAGAGTTTCATTTGTGCTTGGGCTTGTCTGCTTCTTTTTCTGTCTCCTCCACTGGAACCATGGGATGGAAGTTCTGCTTCTGTTTTAGTTTAACTGGAAATTCTTTGAACTCTAGAGACTGAAAACCTATATACAGTTTTAAAGACACATACGAAACTTCACTAAAGCTCTTATGGTTAGTGGAAACAAGATGGCTTCATTAACTAGGGGCCCATCTACACTGCCATATAACACAGTTTCATAATGCAGTTTAACTGCATTGAACTGCATTATATGGCAAAGTAGATGGGGCCTGGGTCTTGAAATCTACTAACCACAGTTAATTCATTATAGTTTGTTGGTATCCAGAGAAGATGACAAGCTAAAACGGATAAATTATAAAAATACAAGTTAATGAACACAATGCTTCAAAATGAGAAATAATTGTGTAAAAGCAATTATGAGGCTGAGGACCTTCTTATAGCAACACCAGAGGCACTTCAAGGGGCCAGCTACTGATCAAAGAACATTTAGTATAATGCTAAGTTTTTAGCTTTGTGTTTTCAAATACATTACAACTGTATCCTCGGTTCGCTTCTGACACGATAAATAAATTATGTGTCTGTCCCCATAATGCTAATGGTATGTCCGAAACATGATATAAATCTGAAAAAGTGTTATCATAACTTCTCAAGATGGTAGATATTATAGAAAGCACTCTCACTAAATTTGCCAGGAAAGTTCATGTATGTCATTATAGCTATCACTCTGAGCAATCTCCTCATGCACCAAATGGAGATTAAAATCCAAAGATTGATTTCAGGTGTACATCCTAGGACTTATGGCATCCAATAATAGGATTTTTACTGTCTCCCCCACCCCTGTAAACAGGAAAACATTTTGATATATATTTTGAATGCACAGTTTTGAAAATTAGCACTTGTTGGTCATATGGTAGCCATATATACATTGGAATGAGGTAATTGATTTTAATTCTCTGATCCTTTGGATGTTGTTTGCAGTGTCTTTCAGCACAATCCTACACAATAAAATTCCATTAAGCAGAATAGAATGTAATCCATGGTGCCACACTATCAATTTGTTTAAATATATTATTGTTTAAATTATAGTAGAGTCTCGCTTATCCAACTTTCGCTTATCCAACATTCTGTATTATCCAACAAAGTCTGCCTCTCGCCCAGATCCACAGCTGTTTCTCTAGGCAGCAAAGCGCAGCGGGCCAACATGCCCAACAACAACACAAGTGCAGCCACACTCCCAAACAAGTGGTACACTTATTGTAAAACATGTTTTGGTGCTTAATTTGTAAAATCATAATGTAATTTGTTGTTTAATAGGCTTTTCCTTAAACCCTCCTTATTATCCAACATTTTCACTTATCCAACGTTCTGCCGACCTATTTATGTTGGATAAGTGAGACCCTACTGTAATTCATTCTGTTGGGAAAATCTTAAAATAGTCATTTAAAAGTTTGACTTTGGTGTTTATAGTTAAACTGAGTAAGTAGATATTCACATGCAAGATATCTGTAACTTTTGTGGCTTCTTTTCTTTATAAAAACAGTTGACCATTTTGCTGAGTATTTGATGAGAAAATCTTTACATTCTTTGAAAAAATACTATCGCATACAAAAACCTTCCATGGAGAAGACAAAGAATCAGCACAGCCTCATGGCCCTTCCAGTCAAGCCCTATATACCAGGATCTGATCCCAGGTTTTCTGTTTATCGGGCAGTGCAAACTCATATAATCCAGTTTAAAGAAGAAAACCTGGGTTCAGATCCTGGGATATAGGGCCTGTCTGGAAGGGCCCTCTGGGACCAGTTGCCTCTGGCTGCCACCACTGCCATTTTCTCACCCAGAATTTCAAAAACTCCAGAAGCAGTGCCATGGTGGAGAGATTAGAGGTGGGTCAGTGCTTCTTTTAGGTTTTCTCAGGACAGACTAAGCTTTTGCCTTTTGCCACTCTACTCAGTGAAGGAGGATGGTTCCTTTTTTTTGATAACAGTTAAGGTACATTACTCACATTGATCCATGGATCAGTGAACCCAGTTTTCTTGGGTTGATTTTTTGACTGAATTTTCTAGACTTATACTTGAGTGTATAAGGTATGCATATGTTTTTACATATGTTTGAGAGAAGTGGAGAGATGGTATTGAGAGAGAAAGATAGCATTCACACACATAGATTCGCAGTGAGTCCTACACTGATTATGGATCGTCACGCCCCATATTGTTAGAATAGCAGCAACCTGAACACAGAGAAGTATATGTGTTCACATCACCACAATTTAATAAATGGGCTGTGGTCATCTGTGGGTTTTTTATATCTGCTCTGGGTTCTAGAACCAAACGCCTGCAAAATGGCAGGTTTACTATATATAATCTATATATTTAGTTGATGCTCTGAATGTATATTCTAGTGTGGAGAATTTATTGTGCTCTCATTGCTTCAAAATCTTTTTATATTTCTTAGCCAATCATTTTATGCTATCAAATATTTTTTAAGAATAACCACGTTAGCCTTCCAACATTACATCTAATATGGCTGATTTACCATCAGCAATGTCATAATAAAATGCATTCAGGCTAAAGCTAGTTGTAGCTGGATTACTGTCTTCCATGTGCTCTGTGAATTCACTGCCTCAGTCAGTCATGCTTTAACCTGATTAGGCAGTGGATAGAATGAATAACTTAAAAATGAATCTGCAAGGTTGAAAGTGAAAGGAAATTGTAGCTAATTTAGTGTTGTAGAACAACGTGATAATAAAATAACCTCAAAATTCAGTATAAGAAGTACGAACAATAAAAAAGTTTTCTTCCTTTGATCCATAAAGACAGTTTGAAAAACATGATACGCTGTGATGTAGGGATGGGGAAAAATATTTGAATATATACATTGGTTGAAAAACAGGCTTCTACAATGTTGGGAAAATCTTACAAGGAGAATCCTAAGCAGCTGGCAATATTCACAGTTCTTTTTGACACTTAGAATGGCATTTGTGCACAAAGCCCAGCATTTTCTGCCCAAAAAATGATTAATATATACACTACAAATTGCACGGTTTTTGACAATTTGCTTGTAGTGAGGGAAAAAAGTGAGGGAAAAAATGTAAAATTATGCATTCTGCAAGATAAAAAATTATACCGTTTTACATCTTTATTATGACCTTTCAAGTGCCTTGATATCCTACCAAAGGACATATGATTGGTGTCACATTCATGAACAGGTTGTTTGCCCTGGCATTTTAATTTTTCTTCTCTAAATCGTTAGTTGGTTGATTGCTTGAATATTTTTACATTTTTATCTTATAGTAAGGTAAAGGTTTCCCCTGACGTTAAGTCCAGTCATGTCTGACTCTGGGGGTTGGTGCTCATCTCCATTTCTAAGCCGAATAGCAGGCATTGTCCGTAGACACCTCCAAGGTCATGTGGCTGGCATGACTGCATGGAGCGCCGTTACCTTCCCGCCGGAGCGGTACCTATTGATCTACTCACATTGGCATGTTTTCGAATTGCTAGGTAGGCAGAAGCTGGAGCTAACAGTAGGCACTCACTCCACTCCTGGGATTTGAACCTGTGACCTTTCGGTCTGCAAGTTCAGCAGCTCAGTGCTTTAACACACTTTGCCATAAGATATTTTTAAGAGTACTGTATGCATGAAAGTTTATTCTAGGGTTGTCTTTTGGATAAACACAGTACTCTCAGGATGAGTTCTACCCCCAACCACAGACTATAAAATATTTTAAATTCCAAAATTCCCATTAATGTTGGTCGAGTAGAAGTCCATTAGGATGCAAAGTCTAAATTATAATGGAATATGTCATTGTAACAGTTTTCAGGTTTATTATCTTTGCTCATAAAGATATTAGCCTTAGGACGTTGCCTGACTGTATTTGTTTTGTTTTTTCGTAGCCCATATGTATCTAGCAAATCATCAATTCTTTTTTTAATTGCAGGATTTTATTTCATGACACTGGTTTACTGAAGCTTTCAAACACAAACATCAAGCTTTCATAGTTATTATTTCTGTTAGGTATAGATTAGGCATGTGTGTCCTTTGTTTCTGTGAGAGCTTTTGAAAATTATTGGTGAAGAAACAATCCGAAATCCTATATTCTTTTTGTAATGGAAGAAAATTTCTTGCTCAGCTAATGTGTTCTATTATTTTCTGCCCTGATTGCCTTTCTGTTTCTTTTGCCTGATGGTGTTCCTGGATTAGAGGTGGGCCAAGTCATTTGTGACTGCTGGACTGTACAAATTTTTTCTCCCTCTATGACAAGGCTTCAGCAGTTATTGATGTTCCTCCTTGTTCATCAGTTGAGCATGAAATGTGTTTGCAAAACAAACCTAGAAGTAGACGTGGAATGGCATGCATGGACTCAGTGTATTACTGCTTCTCCTTTTTAGTGAGTTGTGGCTGCCTCAGCTATACAATCCAATTACTATAGCTGTAGCCTAATTTCTTTAATATTTGGGTGGTTTACCAAGTTTAGTCACAGGTGAGAGAAATGCATTTGCAGTTACCCACTTTTTATGGCTCAGTGGTGCTCTTTAAAGTTGGCAAATAGCATACTTCTGCTGGCTCTTTTGTCTGAGACCAAATGTAACTGATAAAATACTAGTATCTTTGGTTAGCTCATATTTGATTGCCTGCAGTAATTAACATATAATAAGCCTATGTTTTAGGTTACCATAGTAGATACAAATTGGCTGATTTTGAAAGGGTATGTCATGTGGTGATAACTTTGCCCTAATTAATTAGAATGTTACTACAACACATAAATTACAAATCAATTACAAACTCACTACAACATGTTTTAAAAATGAATTCTGCATTTTTTTAATTAAACATTAAACAACGAAGGGAGCTCTTTGAACTTTATTAAATGTATTTGTCCCCTGCACTGACATGTGATACAGTGCCCTTGTTGTCCCTACCTTTCTTTACATTCCTTTTATTTAGTCTTCTGTATGCCAAGGGAGTCTATTATTCAAGAAGCAGAAGTTCACAGAACTGGTTGCATGACAGTCCTTGTTCTTTCCTAATTTCTAATATTGATAATGACTGGTTAGTGGAAATTTAATACCAACATCTCTTTATATTTTATTACTTGTTTACAAGACCATAGTAATTTACCTTTCTGCATTAAATCCCAGCATTGAGAGTTGGCTGGATGATCAGTAAGTGAAATGTATCCCCAAACTGTCACTTTTTGCTTGTGGTCTTCTTTGCAGTGCTGAAATACTTGTAGAAGACATATGTGGTAGCATTCTACTGCAAAGAGTATTCATTCTACATAAGTCTTTCTTTTTCCTTAATTCTTCAATTTCTCTAGTATACATAGTTTCTGTTAGTTTCTAGTCCTTTTTCCTTGAATGAGCCCATTTGCATTATTCTCTTGTTTTCCCAAGAGTATCCTCACCTAAAATGTTTTGAGTAATTGTTGATAACATTGCCCTAATGATTTTACAGCTCCATTTCTGATTTGGCACCTTTACCTCTGTTCCCTCTTGTTTCTTTTCTTCAATTTTCATTCACCACTTATCTTTTCTTAACTTTGCTTTGAAAAAAAATAGTTCTTTGCTGTGCAAAAAACACACAAAGTCTTTGTGCAGAGTAAGTTACCAAATGAAAACTCGTGTCAAGGTTTCCTAGGACTTGGAAAACACATTTTTTCAACCATTTTCCTATCCCTAGTCCTAGTCAGCTTTTCTACAGTTTAGTTCAATTCCTGACTTTAAGGTCTATATACAAATTAGACACGAATTTCTAGTAAGCTGAAGTGTGATGACCATAAGAATTTACCCAAATGCCCTCTCCAAACCTTGTAGAATCAGCACCTTGTGAGGAATAGGACATCTCATCCCTAGATAAAGAGTAATTTGCCCTAGAGTCAGAAGAGAAGGCTGTGTCCCCTTCCAGTATGCAAGAAAATTTGCAATGAAGATAGAGGATTAGAGTGAGCCTATCGGGTGAACATTTTGCTCAGAAAGGAGAGATTTTCAGGAGTAGTATTTTCTTAGAAATAGCTAATTCATAGAGAATAATTATAATATTGGTAGATCAGATAAATGCTGTGGATGTAGTACATATTGGCAAATGCCTGTTTGGAATGTGATGGATTCAGCCTCTCTGGTGGTCTTTGAACAGAGGCTGGATAGTCATCTCTCAGGAGTAATTTAGATGTGCATCCCTGTGTGGCATGAATCTTGACTACATTGACTTTTGAAGTTTTTTACAAATTTAAGGTAAAGGATTTACTGCTCAGAAATGCAAATCTATGGAGAATATGGCATTTCAAGAACATTTTAAAAACAGAGTGTCAATGTTTTTGACATAATTTTATTCTAAAGTAGCACAGTATTTTCAGACATGAGGATTCTGATATATTGGCAGAAACACATACATCCTTGAAATACTGTTTTCCATGCTTTGAGGAAGCAAATATTTTTTTCTGTATTCCCATCTGGCAGCAATCCTGATAAATGCCTCTTTATTTATTATTTATTAGCAGGCAGGATAAAGAGTAGCAAAAAACTGAGAGCACCACAACATGAGGAGCTATATTAAGGGGTCACAGCATTAGGAAGGTTTAGAACCACTGTTCTAGTAGAGATTATTACATAAGCTATATTCAACATCATGAAAGAGCGGCTATTTGCTTATGCTGTCTCCCCTGAAGACCACAAGTCTCACTCGTCCAACCCACATCTGTTCTAGGACAGAGTAGGAGTGGGAAGCAGGTTGGTATGGCTGAAAGCAGACAGATAATTTGTTTTGCTAGTGAATGCTAGTCTTCTGCTTGGATGAATACTGTTGAATGCAATCCTTTGAATAAAATATTTCAAAGTCTTGTGTTATCATAAAACCTCAGTGATGGGTGATGTTGTGGTCGTCTAATCAGAGCCTCAGTGTGGAAAATGAGAGCAAATATTTGAGACCCCTGCTTTGCCTTTTGAGAGTGCTGTCTGTTGAAAGATTTTCTCCTCTATATAATTATGGGTCTTTTTCATGGATTTTATTCTCTGTATCCTCTTGTACATATTTCATTTACAAATCACAAATCATATTTTCTCAACTTACTTGGTATACCATTTGAAATGCCTCAGAAGTGGGTTTATATTTTGGAAGGGTGGATGAAAGTTTAATTAATTTCCTACTTTGTGTTTGTTTTCCACTTTATTTGTAAAAATGCCAGTTTGGATTAGCATTTTGCTGTTAGGTGTCTGGAATAAAACATGATGCAGTAGCATACAGATGGGCTTGCTGCTCAGCAACTTAAAAGCAAATGGATTGAAAGAAAACCCTAGCCACACTATTCAGCACTATTTGGAACCATTGTTTGTTCCTCAGTGAGTGAGATCTGGGCTGAGGTTAAATTAGGTTGTAGGTCAAGACTCAGACTTGTGCCGAATAACTGACAGCATTGTTTGTATCTCACCTTGTTCATATCTAATGTTCCCAGTCCTGCCATCCGCATGACTTCACTAGCAATACTTTGAAAAAAGCTCTTTCACATTCCAGATGTATGTGTTTTCAGAGCTTGAAATACTAAAAGCTTGCTGTAAACATACAAGCTGTGAAAGCGTCCCCCCTCCCTTAAAGGCCAAGGGGTCACCAAGGGAACATATTAGTATGTTTTCTGGCTTGTTAGAGCTATGACACTCCGAAAGCGTGCAGGGGAAGGAAGCAATACAGAGCTCCAGGTTGTGTAATGTGAACGATAATGAAAGCCACTTGGGGCACAGTGCCAAAGACTGTGCTACTGTTAATGGCTTATGTCTGTTTGGAGATTGAGCAGAGCATAGTGCTTAAATATCTGTAAAATGCTTAACCTTTATTTCTAACCCACCACTGTGAATAACATATTGTGACATAGCTTTTTCTATGTAAAGCTTCCTAAAGATATCGGGAAGTACCAAGAATGGTATTTGAAGCAACATGTTGAAGATGGAAACCACATTAGAAAGAGGAGGAAGAAAGGCTACTCAATTGACCTTTTCACTCCTTTATTATTCCACAAGGTTGATCTGTCTTATAGTCCATACTTCCCGAGTTGCTAGTTTTAAAGCTGAAAATAAATACAGTAGAATCTCACTTATCCAACATTCATTTATCCAACGTTCTGGATTATCCAACACATTTTTGTAGTCAATGTTTTCAATAAATTGTGATATTTTGGTACTAAATTTGTAAATACAGTAATTACTACATAGCATTAATGTGTAATGAACTATTTTTTCTGTCAAATTTGTTGTATAACATGATGTTTTGGTGCTTAATTTGTAAAATCATAACCTATTTTGATGTTTAATAGGCTTTTTCTTAATCTCTCCTTATTATCCAACATATTCGCTTATCCAACGTTCTGCCGGCCCGTTTATGTTGGATAAGTGAGAGACTACTGTAAATAAAATGAATAGGGTAATTATCAGATTTTTGAGGTCATGTGTGTCTTTCCCCTATCTCTGTATAAATGATGTGTACAGCAAACAGACCATGACTATATAATGTTATGCCTAGATTTAAACATACCAAAACACTCTACATGCACTGCTAGATAGGATCATATCAAGATTCTTTTCATGTGGTGTTCTGATGATGCACGACTCTCCTTCTACCCATTGCTAGAAGGCTACACAAAACACATTGCCAGAAGGCCACACAAAAATAATACAACTGTTCATGCAGTCACATCATGATTTCTTTCAATCCGTGTTTGATTAATATACTTGGCCACTATCCACATTTATGAAACATTTCACATAACATTTTTGTTGCAGTCTTACGTATTTGCAATTGCATCAAGACTGCAATTTTTCACCGTTCAAAAGTATACATATTGGATTGTTAATGCAGAGTGTGGGAAAAGTACAAGATCAATGGAACTGAAAATTTGCAGCTCTTTGTGCAATTACAGATGTATAAAAGAAAAGAATTAAGAAATCTTAATGCTTTGGTTCTACTTCAGAAGGAAGTCCTGGTAACTAGGAATTCCAAAATCAACAAGTATATTATTCCACATATGTTGAAGGAAGAAAACAACTACCTATGTCAATGAATGTTGATTTGTAAAATACTAAGAGAAGTTGAATAAACACATTGAGCAGATCTACACTGGGTAGCTTAGCCTGGTGTAAATTTGGCTTGGAGTAGCTGGAATCTAGCACATACATAAATCTGGGACCAATCCCAGATGGCCTG
Source organism: Anolis carolinensis (assembly GCF_035594765.1). Taxonomy (NCBI): domain Eukaryota; kingdom Metazoa; phylum Chordata; class Lepidosauria; order Squamata; family Anolidae; genus Anolis; species Anolis carolinensis. Next base: position 239,204,972 of record NC_085842.1, read on the forward strand.
GCACTTCATTGGCCCTGCTGGGCTTTTACCTCCCCCATGTTGCCACTACTGCCACTCCTAGCCAGCCATGGAGTTCGTCCAAATATCTGGCTGCTGCAGTTATCTCTGCTGATGTCAGAATGGGACACCCAAGAACCACACAATCTCCTCTCCTTGCTGGTTGTTTAGTTGCCCCTTTCTGACATGAGCTGGGACTGTGTTGCCAGATACTGAAACAGGTTTGTGGCCAGCTGGCAGTGGCAGTAGCCACGACACAGACACAAGCAGGGAAAAGGGTGATGGCAGTGATGGCGGCCTGGACATATAGGTGAGATTGACTAGGAAGGGGCGTGTACCTCCCTTTTTTTCAAAGCTGTTTGGTATGCAGTTTGCAATATCAGGTTTCTTGTGATTATAAAAACAAGATGTATGGGGGAAATACAGTCAGCCTTCAATGAAAGTGAAAAACCTCAAGTGTGCAGGGACAACTGTTTTATATCCATGTTGTATCTGATTTCAAAATATACAGAATATGCAAGGTCAACTCTTGATAAATTTTCAGACTAAATTTAAATATTGTATATACTCGCGGATAAGCCGAGTTTTTCAGCCCTTATTTATGAGCTGAAAAAGCCTCCCCCGGCTTATAATCGGGTCAAGGTCAAGGCCAGCAACAGAGCCTGCAGGCTGTTGCTTGCAATATGTGATCTATTTCTCTCTTCTCCCTTATCAGTGTGTTTTCTTTTGCAAAGCCTCCCTCGCTCTTAATCAAGGGAATGTTTTGAAAAGAGAAAGACACCCTTGCAAGTCAGGAAGAAAAATATATATTCATTAATCTTATGAAAGCATTTTCCCCTGAAATATTTATTTATTTATTTATTTATTTATTTATTTATTTATTTACAGTATTTATATTCCGCCCTTCTCACCCCGAAGGGGACTTAGGGCGGATCACATTATGTACATGTAGGGCAAACATTCAATGCCCATAAACACATCAAACCGAGACAGAGACAACACCAAGACAGAGACAACATTTGTTAAAATCTCCTACAGATATATAGTCATTAACCCCTTGCAAGCTTTTTGCCATCTCTATGTACCTTTATATGTGTCTCTATCTATATACATTAATTTTATATATGAATTTCCCCTCATATATTTGCTAGTCTCTGCAAATATCTATATAAAGAGAGATGTCTGAAAAGATATGAATATATTCTTACCTACCTATATATATAGGGCTTGCAAATACTACAAGGGGAAATGAACACAAAAATATATATAGACATGTCTAGATAGATATGAATATATATATATATATATATATATATATATATATATATATGGCTTGCAAATATTGTAGGGGAAATGCACACACACACACACACAGAGGGGATTTGCAAACGTTTCAGGGGGAAATGCATATGTGAAATTAGTATCTATAATTATAGATCTATATCTAGCTCTGCATTGTTTATATAAGCATTGAATGTTTGCCTGTTACTATGTTGGAAGCCGGCCTATTATTATTATTAGGTTATTGTTGAGTTGTTTTGTTGCCCCTACTTTTCCACTCATAGAGCTAGTTTTTTGTTTTTCTTTGAAATATAGTAAATATTCAAAAACATTTAACCTACTGATGCCTCGATTAATGAAATTTTATTGGTATCTATTTTTATTTTGAAATTTACCCGTAGCTGCTGCATTTCCCACCCTCGGCTTATACTCGCATCAATAAGTTATCCCAGTTTTTTGTGGTAAAATTAGGTGCCTCAGCTTATATTCGGGTCGGCTTATACTCAAGTATATACGGTAAATGAAAGTTCTGTTAGAAAGCGAGATACTGAAACCTGCCTGATGGCTGTGCTTCACTTTTAAAAAGTACATTATCTTCCATTCAGTTGCTACCACAAATTGCACAATTGAAATATAGGAACAAAACAGTTTTCTAGTAGTATATTAGAGTAATCACCTGTTTGAAAAGATATTGGATGCAGCTTACAATTTTTTTTCTTCATTACCCTTTTTAACCATTTATTTGCTCATTAATGTATGTGTGCATTATTTAGAAGCACAACTTGAAAAATAGTGCTACTAGTATTAGAGGGTTTTTTTTTGTCCTTAAGGCCATTGCTGTCTGGAAATAGTTTGATCCCTTTGTCATCACTCTATCAGATAGGTACATGCAGAAAACTCTTTTCCATCTTCTGTGATAGCATTGGAATCATTATTGCAGCAGTTGGCTCTGATACGCTTCCACAGACACAAATTGAGTCGAACAGGACTGATGTCTCATGGACTTTGCTGTCATTTGAAATGCAGGCACAAAGATGGTAGCGGTAAAAGAAAAGAGCTGGTGCTTTCAGTCCATTGCCTAGGAAGGTTCCTTATGTTTGTGTTTTTAAATAGTAGCATTAGAATCAAGAGTTGATTTTGAATGTGGTATCTAGGAGGTGATTTCTCACACTCTTTCTTCCTAGTACACATTAATGTTTGTTTTGTGCTGTAATTCACGTAACTGGTATCACTCACAAACTTGGAAAGAGCTGTTGTGTAGAATAGTCATATTATTTTCCACTCTTCCCTTTTCATCTTAATCTTTTCTTCATGCAAATAACCCTTGCATTGTGATGTGAACAGAGTTTTATTTACACTATGCTTATTTCAGATCTGATAAAACATATCTCTCAACAGCACGTTGATTCCACAATTAAATGACAGAATTGCAGATCTCTAGAATTTTCAGTTGGGAGTGACTGCATTTACAAGGTTTTTCCCCCAACATAACCTTGGAAGGAGTGAATATAGTAGAGTAAAATTGATTTCTTCTTAAAGGCAGATGCTCACACTGTATTATTCATTAGTTCTTATACAAGATATAAAATTAAACTGACTGAACTGGAATATGGAATCTGTATTCATAATTTATTTGAATTACATAATTCACATATAGTGGTAAATAAGAGCGGAAACAGTAACTTTGGGTGGATGGAGAGAAGGATTTTAAGATGCCAAACCAGATAAGACTTTATTAGATTAATCCTCAAATACCAATATCCCAGCCTAGCAGATAGAGCATTAAGAAGAGAAGCAGATTTAGCTCTGTCATTCTTACCTGATGCAACAAATCAGCTTCCAATATGTTGCTTGTTAGCAGGCTTTTGTCCTAGAGGTTGAATACATCTAAACCCTTCTTTAGAGTATCTGTATGGCTTATAGTAGGTGAAGTATTAAAGTGGGGCTTCATTAGGAATGACAGCTCAGTCTCAATGGTGTGGTGCTAAGAAAAGAAAATACGTTGAAGCGCATGGGAACTGTTGATCACAATGTGGGTTGCAAGCTGCCTTGAGAAAGGATGTTTCTTGGCGTTGACTTTTTGTGTAACAGAAAATGTGCAGCTCTCAAGGTATTTTGCCAGGCTAATCCCAATCTTTAGGAAAGGAATCTAATGCTTTTATCTTGCCTGTTAAAATGTGCTTTGTTTTTTGTTTTTGCAGAGGAAGAAGCAGAAACATTCTAAACATTTCTCTCTTTTTCTTCCCCCTTGCAGGCTTTGAAAATTCTTCATCTGGAATTTCAGATTGAAGAGTCTCGCAGTGGCTTCTAAGCCAGTGACCGAAGCCGCCAAAGCATGCTGGTGCCAAGCTGTCGGATGATGCATATAGCCAGGCCAGTAGTAGTGCTCCTGTGCTTCTTACTCTCTGCTGATGCTGAAAGTAAGTTCTCCTCCCTCTACTTTTTTATTTATTTCTCTCCCTTGTTAAAAAAAATCTTGGCTATAATGAACAGTTTTGTTTTCAGTTGGCACATTAGGAGGGCCTCTGAATAAGCTTCCTTTTGACTCAATCTTGAGACACTGTGGGATCCTCCTTGGCTCTTGGCCAGTGTTTGAAAGGGATTATTTACTGACTTTCTTACTATTTTTTCTTCTTGCTAATACTTTTTCTTATGCATTGGAGGTTTCCTACTGCTCTTTATTTGTTTGTGATCCGTCATTTCAAAGAGACAATGATAGCAAAATTGTGTAGCCAAAACAAAACCTAACCTTTCTTGCCAGAAGGCAAACATCACTTAGTCTTATTAGGTGTTATTCAGTTCCTTGGATATTTTCTTTTCAAGTTTTGGAAAATAAACAATGCAGTGTTCAGTCCAATTAAAATTCCAGGTCCTTTGTGTCTGTCACAGCAGCTGTTCTAATGTATTATTTCCAACAGCTGTCGTGAAATACACTATTTGAACAAACCAAGCAGAACTGACAATTTTGTGGCTGGGCTTTAGAGTGTGGAGACTTTGGTGTATTGCAGGAACCTCTGTTCTAAGTTTGGATCTCCTGGTTTGGTACTGTAGGGTTTTGGTCAATTAGCCTGCCAATTAATGAGAAAATAATATCTCCCTTTTAATTAGGAAATCATTAGGTCTGCCTTGTTTACACGTGTTCTTTCTCCCAGCTGTTCTCTGGCTTTCTGCAAAGGGGTGGGGAGCAGATTTCTTGAATTTGTTGTGAAGCACATTTATCGAGAGACAGATTTGTTGATATATTTTTGTTGATGTCACTTGATCTTGTAGTGTTTTCCACTGGCAGCTTCTTTGAGTTAATTTTAACATAGTTAGTAATGCTTCACATTAATGGATTAGCTTTTTATCAGTATGCCATGAGTATCCTAGCTATAGGAATTTCATGTGGAAGCCCATCATCCATAAAGTCTGTGAATAGCATTACAGGACAGCAAAATATGGTTCTTCTGTACCTGTTAGAAATTTTATAATGGCCTTACAATATCTAATGGAGATTATCTCATGGTGTGAACTGCTTAAGTGTTAACATCTTAACTCATTGTACAGCAACATAATCAACCATTAACTTTAGTTACGTGCCTTTTTGTTCACCATAGATCAGGGGTATTAGACTCATTTGTACTGAGGGCCACATCAGCCATATGGTAGCCTTCAAAAGGCTGGTTATAATTGTAAGACTGTATAAGTGTAACGATGTTGCCCAGGCATTGAAAGCCCTGTGGACCACATAAAATGATGTGACAGGCTGAATTCAGTTTGCGGGCCTTGCATTTGACACACGTGCCATAGATGCTTCTAGACAGTTTTGTGACGATGCCTTGATGTAGATGGCATTATATTTTAATGTGCTTCATTAAAATAAATGTTAATGAAGTGATTTCTTGAGTCCTAGACATTACCGTGTCATATGATTGTTCATTTTTACCAGATATAAACTGAGTTGTGTACAGTTGTAGGACTGTCTGAATTTTGTTTGAGAGAACCCCAAAATTAATGAGACTTGTCATTAGAATTGTACCTTGACTTGGTTTTATCTGTGTAGCATAAACTATTTATAGACAAAAAGCCTTGAAATAGTTTCCTTCCAACTTGTTTTAGGGTGACACTGTCTTTACAGTACCATGAAAGTGAATTAAATTACACAAGCAAATACTGAAAAAAATACATATTTTTAGATTAATGACAGTGGAGAATGTTGGGCCTTTTCCAGATAGTTAATGACCAGCTGCGATGCTTGTGCATAATGTGAAACCAAGGTCATTTTAATACTTCAGTCAATAAATAATTAGCAGGGATTCAACCAAACCTTTATATAATTAGGCATTTAAAGTGTACTATAATTTTGAAATAATAATTCATTTAGTTTTACCAACATAAAATGAAAAAAAATTGCATTGCGTCATGAGTGAAATTTTGTCACAAGTCAGATAAAATTGCAGAAATGATGTCTGTTTCTGTTGATAAAAGTGAAAAACCTCTTTGTTTTGTTTTGTACAAGTATCTCAGATCTGAAAATGAATTCATCCAGTTTAGCATACACACCTCCTCCTTTGGCAATTATTTGTATGCAGATAATATTTTCTTCTCAGCAGCACTATTAGATTTACCTCAGAACATGCAATTTTGTAATAAGATACTTTTGGGTTTTTCTTTACTTTGCAAATAGTCGTTTTCAACATTTTGTCTCTTGTTGCTCAAAACAAAATAAGAAAGCATGGCAATTGGCTATTAAACACTGTGAGTTGTGACAGGAGGTCTTTTGTTTATGTTAACACATTGGCTTCTTTAGAATACTTCATGAGACAAAACTGCTGACATAAAGATAATAGCTAACTCTGGTTGGGTAGTTTCCAATTAAATATTTCCCAGCGGGAAATGTTTCACTTAAAAATATGTGGGAAAATGTGTGGTAGAAACATTACTAGAAGCTCTTTGAGGAAACTCTTAATCCATGATAATGCTATGTTGTATAGTCCCAGAATCTCTAGAACCCTCTGGGAGTGAAATTTTATACACTTGTCCCCTGATGTCTTCTGTGATCAACATAGTTGTGTGCACCCCTAATTCTTATTGATCAGTGTACCATGGAAATGAGATCTAAATGAGGAGACAATCTAGCCAGCGTTAAACACTTTGTCCTTTGATTACAGTGGCAGGAATTTAAGCATTTATTTGAAAGTCAAGTTGCAGATTAGATAATCTACAAAATCCAGTAGTCTACAACTTGTTGAAAGTGGCATCATGTAATCATAGATTTGGAAGGGGCATCATGGACAAGTCTAACCCCTTGCTCGGTGCAAGATCTTCAACTAAAGCATGTAATACAGTTCAGTACAGTTAAACTACATTACATGAGTCTACACAAACAATATAACACAGTTTTGAACAGCATTATATGGCAGTATAGACGGGGCCACAGATTCTCATACAGATGGAGGTCTGGACTTTAGCTAAGCCATGCTAAGATGTTAAAGTGCCTGTTTGTAACCACACCGCTGCCACTTTGGCTGTGTATTAAAAGCCCTGCTGGAAGGTGAATAGATCTTTTGTAATCTGAAGCAGACTTTACTCTAGAATTGTCTTGCATTTGGCCAGGATTCAGTTTGATAGCTTCTTGGTCTCCATAAGGCAACAGTTATTAGATATGCTGCTCAACAAATGCTGGGACTTTCCAGAAAAAGACATACCTGAGATCATGTGGAACTGGAAGTGTGTGTATATATGTGTGTGCAAAGACACACACACACAGAGTATGTGTCTACCATTTATGTGACTTTTGGAGCAGGTTGCACCACAAATTATGTCACAGCTAAGGAGTATAAACATATGTAACCAGTTTCTTTTTATAAAAACCTTCATTTTTGTCACACAGTTTCAGAATTTTGCCCCTTCACAGTCTTGATTATTTATGTACATCAAGTGATAACATTACCAATTCAATCCATTACAATTCCACATTGAAGAAAAAGGGGCAAATACTTCTAAAATGCATTATATACTATTTAAGAAATGAAAATAAATCATTTTGATTGTGTTTTATCCCACACTGAATAGCTTTAGTAGGAGCAAGGCGTGATTTCCAAGAATGGTAAGCTCAGCTGAAAATATGTGGATCCTGTTCATCATAGTATTGAGCAGGAGAATTCATTTTGAGGAATAAATACGTTTTCTCGCAGTGCTTTGAGGAATGCCACTGAAGGTTTATTAGATGCTACCACCGTGAGTGTAGATTGTGATTTTCCTATTGCTTGCAATTAAACACCCTTCTGGGTGCTCTTCTGCCAGTGGAAATAATAAGTTTTTGAGGAGGCTATATAATATGACTCCCATGAATGAATCCTTCAGAGATTTTGACTGTTAAGAGTAAATCACCAAAGATGGTTCTGCAGAATTGTATATTCTGACCTTTTGGTAGTCTGAGATCAGTCAGTTGTTCAGGAGATAATCCATTTTTCTATTGTTCGCTTCTGTTTCTGCCAAAAATCCAAGTATCCTTCTGCTCAGCAGGATGTGAAGGGAGTGACAAGTACCATAGTTCAAATGAGAGCAGGGCATAAGCAGAGGACTTCCTAGAATAACTCCTTGTTTTCTTTGTCTATTTTGAATGGAATAGTTGCCCTGTCCGGCTCTTTTAAAACATAAGCCATGTTATAGTTATTTTGTAAAACAACAGCTTTTGACCGAAAAAGACATAGAAGCATCCCAGAGTTTGTATGAAAGCATTTTACTTCAGGAGTCTCTTTTGCTGTTTTTTTTATTACAAAAGACAGAGAAGGGATAAATATACATTTCCTTGTGCGTTTCTTCTATCTCTAATGGTGACAGGTCTTGGGGAGGTGGGAAAGAGATCACACATGGATATGAGCCTGCCTTTTTGCTTCTGTGGAAATTTGCCTTAGATTATGAAAAAAAAAAGTTCAGAAAACTAATAACTCTCTTCATTCTAATATCTTATTAGAAGAATTCTAATCCCTTTGTTTCCACGGAGAATAATTGTCAGTCTGCTTTTGTTCTCAACTTTACAGTGGAGCTACAGTGCCATCTGTTCATAATTCACTATTGACTCATTTTATAGATCTGGCAGACCCCATACAGTTGTATTCAGGACTGAATACAGTTTTGAAACAACTGCTATCATTAAAGCAAGTAAACAAATAGTTCGCAATATGCAGATAGTGTATAAAACTGTACTTCCAGATGATGTAAAATAGCCATAGCATCTCAATTTCATTCTTGTCTAATCTCAGTTCCATATTAAGTTGAAATACTTGCCCTCTTTTTCCTGGATGGAAAATTGCGTATCTCTCTCGCCTCCCACCACCCATGTGTACAATTAGTGTCCAATGTGTTGTCGAAGGCTTTCATGGCCGGGATCACAGGGTTGTTGTATGTCTTTCGGGCTGTGTGGCCATGTTCCAGAAGTATTCTCTCCTGCCATAGATGTGGGCGAAACGTCAGGAGAGAATACTTCTGGAACATGGCCACACAGCCCGAAAGACATACAACATCGCAATTAGTGTCCAATTTCTCTAAGGCAATTTCTAATAGAAATGCATGTGTTCTTAGACACATTGGTCTTCAACCCTTTGCCAAACGTGAGAACTGCAAAATGAATATTTTTGTAGGGAAATAGGAACTTGACAAATATGAGCAGAATGTCTGCATTCCAGTCAGACAAAAAAAAAAGAAAAAAAAGAGGGAAATTAGATTCTCCCTTGTAGTCCATTTTCATTCAAGCTAATAATAATAATAATTTTATTCTTATATCCCGCCCCATCTCCCCGGAGGGACTCGGGGCGGCTTACATGGGGCCAAGCTAGGCTAAGATGTTGTTTGTAGTTTCAATGTGTAAACCCTTGCAGGCAAATATAGTTTTATCAGTTGATGTATATCCTTTCAGATTGAAAGTTTGACAATTGGCTGTACTTTGGAAAACTGCTATAGAAAGTTTTCTCATTGTCTAGATAAAATGACACATGCTGGTGATTTGATTGCTCTAGTCTTTTCTCAGCCTCCACTTTTAAAGATTTTTTTTTAACTTCAGAAATAATTTATCTAAATTATTATTAAGCCATCTTTTGACACTAATCCAACACAAATAGTTACGGAACAGCAATGTTTCCTGACATTGTTTCACCCACGCATAATTATTACTTGGTGACACAATTAAATACAGATCAAATTCTACCAAATGATTGCACCCTGTTATATAGACATACTGTTTTTATGTGTGAGAAAGAGTGTGTGTGAGAGAGAGATATTAGAAATGTCACATCTCACATAAGCAAGATCTGGGTTATGGAATGTGTACATTAATGTGTAAACCAGCTCTCAGAAAAGAATGAGGGAACCCTTTATATGCTTGAGAAATCTTTGTCAAAACATACGCCTTTTAAAAATCCTTTCCAGACACTATTGTTTTGGAGCTTTGTTTCAAGTAATTTGTGGTCATTACTTAGTTATGACACAGCCAAGTTATTGTTCACAGGATGAGGCAACTCTTAGATAGAATGAGGTTAACTTCATATATGCTAGAGTAGTTCTATTTTCGGTTTCTGTCATATAGGAATTTGTTTCCATGCATCCTATAACAGCCAACAACATATAAAGATAGGAAATCAAAACAGTTAACAAATCAGCTTTCTTCTTGGGCTAAGTGCATTTTCCTTGTCACTGGTTTCATTGTGTTGCCTTTCTTATTTGATCAGTTTGTTATCTAATACTAATATTCAGCCTCAAATACAAACTATTAAAAAACTTTCACGCATCTGTGACAAAATTCTTCATTAATGTTGCTCTTGAAGGGTGCAACAATTAATGCACGCTTTTATCTTTTCAACGTTGCAGTATTTGGAAACTGCAGTTTTTGAAAATTTTGTGGTTTGGGATTTATTTTTCACTAGCCTGCTTTTTTCGGAATAGGGGTGTAGAATTAATTCACCCATAATCCAGCAGTTTTTTCCCCACTAGAACCAGCAGAATCTGAGCAGAAATTATACTTTTATTACAAAATAAGTTATTTTCTACATTAAAATTATATTGTTGAAGGATTCTTCACACAATTTGATTTTTTTTGCTCAGAAAACATCAAGTATTATTTTCTGCACAACTCAGGTTTTTGTGAAAAATTGAATGTTATTAATCAAAATGTGAAGATTATTTTCAGTTGAGGATTATCTTTGTCAAGGAGTTTCCCAGCTCTCACAAAATATGTTTTGCTATTAAGTAATGTAATGTAAACTTTTATTACGGTCAATGACCAGCTCATATCAAGGGCACCCAGTCCCGTACATCCATATGAAATCCGAGAGGTTACATACTTCACAATTAATAAAACTCCTATAAAACTAAATCATTGACAAAATTTAAAATCTAGGCTAAAAACTTCAATATTAATAAAAACCCTTATAAAATTGAATCATTGACAAAATTTAAAATCTAGGCTAAAAACTTCAACATTAATAAAAACCATTATAAAATTGAATCCTTGACAAAATTTAAAATCTAGGCTGAAGATCATATACCAGTACCATTAAGACCCAACTCAACTCACAGGATCATCTGGGGGGAGTCTAAAGGAAGGGAGTGGGGATGGCATGGGTGGGGGGGAATACCCCTAACTGTAAATAACAACCTATAACTATAAATAGTGGTCTATATCTGCTTTCCCAACTCTATTCTATTTATTAAGTATTTTTAATTTCTTTTATGTCTTAACATGGATTGAGAGAAGGTCTGAAGAATGGGCTGAATCCTTTTCTAAGAAAGCAAGAGGTCTCCATGAAACCAAGATCCTTTTTTTTCTTTTTGGCTCAGCCTTTCATGGACGAGTCTCCATGGGTAGAACAGCTTTCTCCATCAGACATTCTCTCAACATGTGGAGGACAAGCTTTGAGTCCCCTTTGGAGAGATAAAGCAGGGTATAAATAAATAAATAGAACAACAACAACAACAGGATGCAGTCAATTGTGTGAACAGATACAGCGTCAAAGGCCGGGGCATTGGTGAAGTCCTACTACTGTAGAATCAAATGGAACTGCTTTCTATGGATGAATGTACAAAAGAAAGTTATTTTACAAGGCATATTCTTCATTTTCTGTGTTTCTTTCACAGGCTGGATGTCAAATGTAAATTCTATTTTTTCTTCGTGTACTCTGTGAATGCACACTAATGGAGAAAGCTGCGCCTGCGCAGGCTCCAACGGATACTCTTCCAAGCTAAAGTTTGAAATTTGGCGGTAACCCCGCCCCTCTCCCCAGAGGGTATAAAGGGCGCCCTCCGCGCCCGCTCTCCAGTTCCTTTTTTTCCGCCGCAAAGCTCACTTTGGACTCTTTGTTCTTATGTCGACCACGCGTTTTAAGCGGTGCACTCAGTGTGCCGCTAAGATTCCAGATTCCGACGGTCACGCTAAGTGCCTTTTCTGTCTCGGCGAAAGCCACGTCATCGGTACCTGCCGCTTTTGCCTGGCCTTTACAGCTCAGGCCCGAAGAAATAGAGCTGCGAGACTCCGCGCAGCTCTCTACGAAAAAACTCGCTCCTGAGGCTTCTACTTCCACCTCGGCTTCGATGGCGTCCAGGCCTGCTCCGTCGGTATCATCCAAAACCTCGAAAACTTCGAGACCAAAACCGGCCAAACCGCCCTGCACGGTGACCACCGCCACGGTTTCCACTCGGTCGGGCAAAACGGGCCCTTCATCGACTTCGAGTTCGGTGGCTTCAGCCATTTCCACTCGATCCCGCCCAGCTTCGCCGCCATCTTCTTCCGCCATGAAGATTGCCTTCAAGAGGGCTCAGGAGGAATCCAGACGGGCCCAATCTGACTCGGCAGCTGTGTGCCCGATCCCTCCGACGCCGGGAAAATTGCTGAGGGTCGCGTCGAAGCAACCTCCAGCAAAGAAACGAATGATCCAGAGGTCGTCCTCCTCAGCGTTTTCGAAGAAGGACATCCCCTCCTCTGTGGCCTCCTCTAGGAGATCCTCTCCTATCCAACCAGCACAACGCCTCCGCTCCTCTTCCTCTCCTCATGGTCAGTCCTCGGATGCGGACGCTCAAGCCTCCCCCGACCGGTCGGTCAGGACAGTTATTAAGGCTCCCCAGCCAGCACCATCTCGTCTTCTGGCTCGACAAGAACTTTTTCCCCCGCTCAAACACCCGAGAGGGGTAGACAAATGACGCGCTTAGCCCGTGCCGCCCAGGCTTCCGCGTCCAAGGGCGTTCGTCCACAGCCGGCTCCCGCTGCTCTTGAGGTGATACCTCATAAGGACTCTGCGCTTGTTTCTCCTCCCCGGTCCCCTCAAGGGCCCGAGGAGGATGACCCCGATATCGAACACCCCGAGTCGATCCTCTCCGCCTCCGTTGTCTCTCTCGGTCTCGACCTCTCCCCGCCTCATGACGCCTACGAGGTCGACCCACCTTCCCCGACGGATAATATCCGGGCTTTCTCCGACCAGATGGTCAGAATGGCAGACGCTCTGGGGATGGAAATTAAGCAAACCTCAAAGGCTGTTACCGACCCCGTTTTCAAGAGGGTCCAAGCCCAAGCCCCGCCAGCCACCTTGCTGCCTTTTCTTCCATACCTCCTGGACGTAATCCAGGCATCTTGGAAGACTCCATCTTCGATACCTCCAACCTCTAAGAAAATAGAGGCCTGGTACCGAACCGATGACGAAGCCTTGGAATGGCTCAAGCATCACCCTGACCCAAACTCCATGGTGGTAAAGGCCTCCCAATCGTCGGGTCGATAGTCCAACTCCCCTGCCGACAGGGAAGGTAAACGATTCAATGCGGTAGGCCGCAAGCTGTACTCCGGCGCTCTCCTCCTTTGCCGCATGGCGAACTACGGGGCCTGCATGGGCGCTTATCAACAGATCCTCTGGGAAAAAGCCCAACCTTTCTTCGCCAAACTTTCTGACGAAGACCGGTCAGTCCTTTCGACCCTCCAACAGGAGGCGGACTCCCTCGCACACCACCAAATTCAAATGGCTAAACATACCGGCGATACCGCTGGAAAAATGATTGCCCACGCAGTTGCGATCAGACGGCATGCATGGCTTCGGTTCTCAGGACTCTCTTCTTTCTCTCGACAAGTGATCGAAGACCTTCCTTTTGACACCCAGGGCCTTTTCAACTCTGGTACTGATGACAAACTGAAGTCCAATCACGACTTCAAGATTCTCGCAACAAAGTGTGGGACCGATCAACCTCAGGCTCAGCGGACCTGATGGTTTCCGCAACGGTACCGTCGCTACCCTCAGCCTTTTCGTCACCAGCCGTTTCGACGCTCGTCGAGCTCGAGTCACCACAGTCATCAGCAACAACCTCGCCGCCAGCACCAGGTCCCGAAAGGTCGGGGCAAGGGTGCTGCAGCTATGCCACAACCCCAACGACGGGCCTGACACCCACTCTCTCGGGGACCTTTCTACCTTCACTACTACTGCCACTGCCATGCCGTTCCTAGGCCCCGACCAGATCCTTCCTCCCTGCTCTTTCCTCGATCGCCTAGCTCCTTTCTACTGCGAATGGGAGTCTATAACCTCAGATGCCTGGGTTCTTCGCATTGTCAGAGACGGCTATGCCTTGGAATTCGAAACTTTCCCCCCCACGGGTCACATCCTCCACACCGACCCTTCACCGGAAATATGCTCCGAGGTCGACTCCCTTCTGGCGAAGGGCGCAATCCAGCCTTCTCCTTCCGAGCAGGACACACTAGGTTTCTTCTCGAGATACTTTACGGTTCCCAAACGGGACGGAGGTCTTCGGCCTATCCTCGACCTGCGAGCCCTAAACCTCTTCATTCTGCCTTCAAAATTTCGAATGGTCTCGGTGACCTCCATTCTCCCGATGCTCCGACACGGAGACTACTTTGCCTCTATAGACTTACGCGATGCGTATTTCCACGTCTCGGTACGTCGAGCTCACAGACGCTTCCTTTCCTTCAAACTCCTGGGACAGTCTTACCAGTTCACAGTTCTCCCTTTCGGCCTCGTCACGGCCCCAAGGGTCTTTACGAAGGTGGTCGCCGTGGTGGCAGCGCACCTAAGAAAACAGGGCATAATGGTCTTTCCTTATCTGGACGATTGGATGATTGTCGCGTCCAACCCCTCATCCCTTCAAAACCATGTCTCTCAAGCTCTTTCTCTTCTGCAACGGCTGGGCCTTCAGTTGAATGTCTCAAAGTCCCAACTCCTCCCGGCCACAGAGATCCACTTCATTGGAGCTCTCTTCAACTCCATCGCGGAAACCGCCTCCCTACCGAAGGACAGGTTCCTAGCCCTTCAACAACACCTTTCTCTCCTCCTCCGCAACCGCAGGATCCGAGCCCACTCTGTCCAGGTTCTTCTGGGTCACATGGCCTCCACGGTCATGGTTACTCCTTTTGCCAGACTACGTCTCAGACCTCTCCAAAGATGGTTTATAGACTCTTTCAAACCCCATCGGCATCCGAGCTCAATGTTTCTCACGGTACCGAACCAGGTTCGCCTCTCCCTTCGCTGGTGGCAGGACCCAGCGAACATTTGTGTGGGACTTCCCTTCCATCCCTCCCTCCCGTCAGTCACCATCACGACCGACGCCTCCAATTTTGCATGGGGAGCCCACATGTCAAACCTCACCGTCAGGGACCTTTGGTCCATCCAAGAGAAGTCTCACCACATAAACTTTCTAGAACTGTTATCAATCTTCAAAGCTCTCCGGGCGTTTGCTCGCTTTCTTCCCCACAAGACTGTTCTGATCCAAACGGACAACGTAGTAGCTATGTACTACATCAACAAACAAGGGGGTACGGGCTCGAGAAAACTGATGGCTCTCTCGATGGACATTTGGCTATGGTGCATAGCGAGACATAACCCTGTCGGCAGTTCACCTTCTGGGGGTTGAAAACACGCTAGCAGACTCTCTAAGCAGAATAACAACCTCCCCCCACGAGTGGCGTCTCGATCCCGAAATCCTGAAATCCGTCTTCGACGATTGGGGCTGGCCAGCTCTGGACCTTTTTGCCTCCCCCTCGAACGCTCAACTTCCTCGCTTCGGAGCGAGACTGCCTCCAAACTCCACTCCAGGCTGTCTCGGAGACGCGTTTCTCCTCGACTGGACTCTCGAGCCCGTCTATCTTTTTCCTCCCTTCCCTCTCATCTCGAGGGTAATAGAGAGACTATCTAATGCCAACATCGGCCATCCTGATCGCCCCTGCATGGCCACGCCAACCGTGGTACCCAACTCTACTCAGGATGTGTGCGGATCCTCCCCGCACTCTCCCAACTCTCCTTCATCTACTATCTTCACAGAGGGGACGGGTCCTCCACCCCGACGTCCCGTCCCTACACCTGACTGCCTGGAGGATACTTCCTTAAATTCTCTCCACCCAGACCTGCAGGCGATCCTTCGTGCCGCCCATAAGCCGGCCACGTCAAAGGCCTATGCTTACAAGCTTACAAAATTCCAAACTTTCCTCCGGGACCGACACGTCGATCCCGCCTCTACTTCGATCCCGCTGGTCCTGGACTTCCTACTTTCTCTTGCGGATCGTCAACTCTCTCTGGCCTCGATAAAATCCTATCTCGCTGCTCTCTCCTGGCATTTCCAACGTCAGGGACAACCCTCTCTCTTTTCTAACAACCTCATTAAGACCTTCTTCGAGGTTACAACAACCTTCACCCTCCAGTTCAACCTCCGACTCCCGGATGGAGCCTCGAACTCGTCCTTTCTCAACTAGCTTCAGCTCCCTTTGAACCTATGGCCTCCGCAGACCTTCACCTTCTCTCTTGGAAGACTGCCTTCCTAATCGCTATCACCTCCGCGCGCAGGCCTTCGGAGCTGGCTGCTCTTCGGGTGGACGAACCCTACCTCCGTTTCCACCATGACAGGGCTGTTCTTCGCCCGGACATCACCTTCCTACCTAAGGTGGTCTCTGCTTTTCACCTTAACCAGGACATAATACTCCCTGCTTTTTTTCCTAATCCTTCTTCTTCTTTGGAGCGGAGACTTCATCTCCTAGATGTCAGGAGAGCCCTCCTTTTCTATAAGGACAGGACTAAGGACATACGTAAGTCACCTAGACTATTTGTGGCTTACGCTACCCATAAGCTGGGTGAACCACTTTCTTCTCAAAGACTCTCACACTGGATTGCTCAGACTATCGAACTCGCTTACCAACTGGCTAAACGCCAACCCCCCTCTTCGATCCGCCCTAGATCAACGAGGAGCCTTTCCACCTCTACTGCCTTCCTGAGGGGCGTCCCTCTCGACTCCATCTGTCGAGCGGCTATCTGGTCCACTCCATCCACCTTTGTTTCACACTACAGGATGGACTCAAAGAACCTCAAGGACTCGGCCTTTGCCAGGTCTATCCTTTCCTCCTGCCTCGCCTAACGTTATTTGCCTTACTCAAAACCAGTTTTTTTTGGTTATCCTTCTTACAAGTTGACCGCTGTCATTCAGCCTTTATGTACACGATATGTTCATGGGTTCATTAACGTAGTGCTTGTGTACTATACTTACCCACTGCACTGAAATGTATTTCATGAATACCTCTACCTCTGTTTTCAGGAAATGGGTCTATACTTACCTCTGTATTTGCTTACAGACTATCGCTCACATACAATGTTGTGATTGTGTTCTGGGTCCTAATAACAAGGATCGGGTTTTTTTTGCACTATATGCTGCTGCATCGTTTTCTTTGACTGTTGCTATCCCACCTACCTACACCTCAGCTTGCTAGTCTCCATTAGTGTGCATTCACAGAGTACACGAAGAAAAAGGACAGGTTGATTACCTGTAACCGTGTTTCTTCGAGTGTACTCTGTGAATTCACACAATCCCGCCCTTCCTTCCCCACATGCAAACCTCTCCCTTTCTCGCTGCCTTTGCGGCGTAGGAACTGGAGAGCGGGCGCGGAGGGCGCCCTTTATACCCTCTGGGGAGAGGGGCGG